>NC_141885.1:21779168-22404168 GCF_030686135.1 Camelina sativa
AACAACGGCAAGACTAACCACGCGGCGACGAGAGCGGCGGAGATGAGCGACCCAGAGGAGGTGAAGAAGGCAGGTAACGAAATGTATAGGAAAGGGAGATACGCCGACGCATTGGCTCTTTACGACAGAGCAATCTCATTGTCACCGGATAATCCAGCTTACAGAAGCAACCGTGCGGCGGCTTTGGCTGCGTCAGGGAGGTTAGAGGAAGCTGTTAAAGAATGTCTTGAAGCTGTCAGATTTGATCCTTGTTACGCTAGAGCTCACAAGAGACTCGCTTCTCTCTATCTCAGGTATTAAAAATCTCAACTTTCGAATTTGGAAATCAGTTGTTTTGATCGAAAAAAAGGAGTAATCTTTTGATTGGTTTGCTGGTCTTTAAGATTGGGAGAAGCTGAGAATGCGAGACGTCATCTTTGTCTTTCCGGGCAATGTCCCGATCAAGCTGATTTCCAGCGGTTGCAGACGCTTGAGAAGCAGCTCAGGCTGTGTACGGAGGCTCGAAAGATCGGAGATTGGAGAACGGTCATTAGCGAAACCGATGCAGCCATTGCAAATGGAGCTGATTCGTCTCCTCAGGTAAGAGAGATCGAGATGTGGCATTGCCTCTCTTTGTGTTTTCCATGACCAACGAAAAGAGAACAATGAGGTTTTGATCTTGTGCAGCTTGTAGCTTGTAAAGCAGAAGCCCTTTTGCGGCTTCATCAGATAAAGGATTCGGATTTGTGTCTATCCAGCATTCCGAGATTGGAACATCGTCTTACTCAGTCACCTGCGAAACTGTTTGGTATAATATGTGATGCTTACGTGCTATGTGTTCAGGCTCAGGTTGATATGGCGTTAGGAAGGTGAGTTTCGAAATACTTAAAAACTTCGAAAGGTGTTTTTTTTTTTTTTTTTTTGAAGTTCTTTTATTAGTAGTGTTGTTTGGTTCTTGGGTGAGGGAGTAGAGATGATAGGTTTTTTGCAGATTTGAGAATGCGGTTGTAAAGGCAGAGAGAGCCATCACGATTGATCATAGCAATAACAATCATGAGGTAGTATCGGTCTTGAACAATGTGAAGAATGTGGCGAAAGCTCGTACCAGTGGAAACGAGCTCTTCAGCTCAGGGAGATACTCGGAAGCGAGTGTGGCTTATGGGGATGGACTCAAGTTTGATGCTTTCAACTCGGTTTTGTATTGTAATAGAGCGGCATGTTGGTTTAAACTTGGTATGTGGGAGAAATCCGTTGATGATTGTAATCAAGCGCTGAGAATCCAGTCTAGTTACACCAAGGCTCTTCTCCGAAGAGCTGCTTCATATGGAAAGGTTTAGATTAAAATACACTGGATTGGTTTCAAACCGAGTTTCTAAGTAGGTTACTTGACAAATGTTTGCTTTATGTTAAATGCAGCTTGGCCGATGGGAGGATGCGGTTAGAGATTATGAAGTATTGAGAAAGGAACTTCCAGGAGACAGCGAGGTAGCTGAGTCTCTACAGAGAGCAAAGACCGCTCTATCGAACCTGGGATTCAATAACGAAGTTGAAGAGGTGTCGACTTTAGATAAGTTCAAGACCGCAACATTACTTCCCGGTAATAAACGAATTAACTCACTTACTGCAAGTTTAAGTTTCAAGATTCCCTCTCTTTGCTAAACGTTAATGGTTTCTTTATTTTTTTTTTTTAAGGAATCTCTGTGTTTCATTTCAAATCATCATCAAACCGACAAAGCGAAGCAATATCTCCATTCGTCAACACCTTATGCTTACGGTATCCATTAGTACATTTCTTCAAGGTAAGAAAGACACTTGTTCTTCTTAGTTATGCTCAATCTTGTAAATTACATTGCATTTAGCGCCAGGGAAAAAAAAATGGCTATTGTTTTTTGGTATAGTGGAGTAATAACGGGGTTTGTGTATATATATATATATAGGTGGACGTGGAGGAGAGCTTGGCATTGGCGAAAGCAGAGAGCATCAAGAAAGTGCCAACCTTTAAAATCTATAAGAAGGGAGAGAAAGTGAAGGAAATGGTGTGTCCTAGTCATCAGTTACTAGAGGACTCGGTTACTCATTTCCTCTTATAACAACACATCTCTCTTTTTGTTTTCACGAGCGTAAATTGATTCAAAAGAGCCAGCCATTTGTTAATTGAAAATTTTCATTCTTTTGTTTTTGTTTTACTGTATTATCATCATATTGAAATCTGCTCCAATTGTATCAATCTGAGGAGAGTGCTTCTCACTTATATGCTGAAATGCCCCCATTAGTTAAATGGTTTTTTTTATTTCATCACCTATTTTGTAACTAATGCTTTCAATAAAACTAGATTTTAACTCGCGCTACACCACGGGACAATTTTTTAAAAATAATATTTAATTTATTATTATTATATTTAGTTTGCTTTGTTTAATTAATTTTGTTTGGATTATTAATTATTAGAACAATAATAAGAGAATTAAATACATAAATATGTAATTTATAATCTATGGTCTCATTAAGTCCCAATATTACCAATGATTTAATTGTTTTACAAAATTTTAGTTAAATTACCTGATTTAATATTTCTCATATTCTAATATTAGTAGTATTGACCAAATAATTAAATGAGGATTTAACCCATGTTTCAAGACCGAATTAATAATATTTTATATTTATACTAATGTTAATTCAAACCATCATGTATATATAGATATTCAGTTTCTAAATAAAATATATAATTAATTAAATTTATGTCCTCTAAGTTAAATATTTGCGAATATTGGTTTTCTAATCATTCTAAAATTGGATTTCGGTTTAGGAAATTTATTAATGTTAATATAATTATAGAAATTATAACTTTTTTTTTTTGACAAAACTGTTGTATATCATTTAAATTTGAGAGATTATAACATTCATAAAAATAGTTTTCGAGATTTAATAGGTAAAGTTATTTTTGAAAAAAATCATAATGTATAGATGTTGTTAAGATTTTTTGGTATTTGAGTTTCTCTGCAATGTTATTTATGAAATTGTTTTAGGGGTTAATGTTGTAAAAAAAAAATTAAATAAGTAAAACCAAAAGGGCATAAACAAAAATGTATAGATGGAAATTAGCGAATGAAATTAATGCCCAGACCCACACACATACAAAAGAACGTAAGAAAAAAATCATATATAGCATTATATATTTATATTGTACCAAGAACATATATAAACGATGACAAACGGAAGGTGGACGGTGACGGAAACGGAATTGGAGGAGGAACGAAGTGTATTTTAAAAACAAAACTAACCAGCGTTAACCTTTGTGCACATGTATTTATTAAGCCGTGCGCCAGAAGGTGGACAAGTAGGAAATGTGTTTAGAGGCATGAGATTCCCAATGTGATTCGTTAGAGTTCCAAGAAATTTCCAATCGTCACGGCATGATCCATTACGGAGCCAAAAATCATCATCTTCATCAAGATGTTCAATTTTGATCCTCCTCGTGTGAGTTTTTCTCTTTGGATCATAGTAAGACACATAAATCTCTTTATTTTGCCATGATACCGACACATAAATAAACTCACCATCTTCTGTCACATCACTCAAAAAGTAATTATCTTTCACAACAGGATCTTCTAGAGAAAATGGTATATCAAAGTCTTGGCACGACCATTCTGCTTTTTCAGTATCTTCAAGAACCCATAATCTGTAAGACGTTGATTCTGAGATAACCCAAGCTAGTTTTCCCTTGTAGCTCACTAGTGAAGGGTTAGGCTCCACTTCATCGTCGCACAGCATACAACTGTGCGTTTGGATTATCTTGAAATTTTCAGTCCTCACATCAAAACTCAATATTTTTTTCCCTTTCCCATCTATGCCAACAATAAACAAAATCCCATTGATGCATATCCCTTTACATGATAAAAAACACTTGGGAATATCTATGATCTGTCTCCATGATTCTCCAGCTCTCAATGTAAGAACATAAGTATCCTCAGTGCTGGCATATGACATGCTCAGTATTTTATACGTGTTTCCAATAGGATCGTATCCTAAATAGCTTTGTGAATACACTTGTATACCATGTCTGAGTTTACCTGTTTTGTGAAAAATAACATTTTTCCCCACGCTAGGATTCCAAACTACAACATGATAGAAATAATGGAAAGAGATCAAGCCATGGACCGACTGAAACTGAAAAGTAGGTGCGTATCTATGTACTTCCTGGAGAGTGAGATGATATTTTTCCACGTGAGTCGTCGTCGTTTCGAGATTAATCTTTTGCTGCGGAAAAGATAAGTATAATAGTTTGTCCTTTTTTTGGAAGCTTAGCATGAGACAAGTTGATGACTGTTTCGTGAATGAGTCGATGAAATCTGGATCGGAGGTGACAGACGCCCATTGCTTTGAGACGCATCGAAACCTCATCAAAGATTTTGGAGGCAGACTCACAAGTATCTCCCTCGTCAGATCGAAGGGAATCCAAAATTCGGGGTAGAATGATGGTCCTTGTGTTCTTACATGGATCTCTTTTGTCTTCTCTTCTCTTGTTTCCATGACTCCTTAGTAGCTAGTTTCAATATACTTTAGTTTACGCTAGCTGTGTCGTCGTTTAACAATCTTCGTGTGTGTATATATATATATATATTATATAGTAATCAGAAACTTATTCAATAATGTGAGATTTTCTTATAACTATTACATTTGTAAAAATTAAAGTATATACTTTTCTATCCATTTAGATGTTTTAAGAGAAATTTATTTACTGTTAGGAAAAAGAGGAAATTTATAATTGGTGAATCTAGTAAAATTGAAATATATACTATGAGCTAGTAAAGTAGTCATTGTTATGATCCTATATATTATATGACTTAGATATAAGATAATGAACACATGCATGTTGGCAAAAAAAAGAAGACTATATATATAATAAATATATTTATGACAAAATCTCTTAAATTTGATTTTTGAAAAGAAAACAAGATCCTATGAATGGGCTTTACCCAATATTGAATACACTCAAATTTTCATATCAAAATGTTTTTAAGTGTCATTTTGAAGAAAAACACATGTATATCATACATATATACTAAATAGATATAAAGAGAATATTCTTTTAGTGAAGACTGAACATATGTAATATGGAGTTGAGGTTTGTATAGAGAATTAATAATTAACTAGATAGTTACATGTGTTGTACAAGAAAAGTAGATGGCATAAAATAATAGATAAATTCTTATGAATACCTTTCTAAATGATATAAGATAATAGGGAAATTTTTAGAGAAATATCATTTTATATGATATATGTTCAAACTTATTTTTAATGTGAGATTTTTTTATTAAGTATTACATTTATAAAAATTAAACTTATTTTCTTTCTGAATTATATGTACGTATTTTTTTTTGTTATTTTGTTTATAGTTTTCTATACATTTAGATGTTTTAAAAGAAATTTATTTATTGTTAGGAAAAAGAAGAAAAAATTTCATTGGTGAAAATAGTAAAAATTAAAATATATATTTATGAGCTGGTAATTGTTATGATCCTATATATTAGATGGGCTTTTATGATGAACACATGATGGCAAAATAAATATCTATATATACTATTAATTGGGAAACACATTTAGGAAATTTAAAAAAAACAATAAACAAGAATATCATACAATGCCCATGCCCCTATGACATAGAAAAGCACATAACAAGGAAACAAAGTATTTGAGGGCAAAAAAGTAATTTTTTTGAGTAGAAACACGTTGAACCCAAAGTATTTGGACATAAGCTTATTCTGGCCTTATATATCGTAGATGCATGTCAAAACATGTAAGTTCTCGCAAACCTGTGAGTAAAATTAAATCTAAACAGAAAATTTGCAAATACCAACCATAATATTCGTTAGCCATCTAAACTCCAACAAATCAGGGATTCTAATCAAAACCGTTTTAGACAACTTACCATTCACCACAAACGTCACCATAGTAAATAATTGCCATATCTGTTCGTCAATTATTCATCCACAAAAAACGGAAAATCCAAACAACTTTGTTTCAATTATATACCATAACAATTCTATTGCCATAATCATCACCATAATAAATCATTTCCATATCGTAATTTAATCTGCTAAAATTATGTGAATGAGAACAATATTGATTTCAAAAACTTACCATAATATTAATCATGTTAAACAAAAACAGTTACAATTTTAATGCAATCAACAATCATCCTCTACCATATCTCTTCAAACAAATAAGAAAATGAAAACATTAACTGAAAATCTAGAATTGATTTTCCGAATATTCTACAATTACCACAATCGCAACAACTCATAACTAAAACTTCTATATAAACAAGAGAATACGGCATACATTTAAAAACACATCAAACGTAGAAAAATAGATCAGAAAATCACCTTAGTAGAAGAGATGGTTCCCAATGATGGTTTCACTCATGTCTACGAACTTAAGGCCTTCCAAACAACATAGAAAATAAGAGTTAACATTGTGTATACGCAGAAGCAGTATACCACATAAACTAGAGAGATTCTAGAGATGATTTTGGCTCATACGGTAGTAAGTTTAGTATTTTTAAAAAAACATTTGAAAATATTTTATATTGTCTTTGGTGAGTGGCGAATAATAGAGAACTTTCAACTTATAAGAGCCTTAGTAAAGTTCCGGGATAGCTATAATGTATTGTTAGTTTAAATTATATATATAGCTTAATATTTTTTTAATATTAGTATTGAATAATTATTTTCTAATGCAGATGTTGTTGGCCAAGTGCTTTCTATTGGTGACATGAAAAGTTTAGTGACAAACCGAAAAAGAGATTAGAGGTTGAGTTGCAAGACACAAGGTAGTGATAACAGATTTTCTCTCTTGAGAAAGAGCTAAAAAAATATTAAAGACTAAATATTTTCAATGCAGTGACCAGCGTCTGTCATTTACTTTGTGGGGAAAGTTTGCTGACAATAATTGGACAGCATGTCATGATGCAAATGATGCAATGGTCATTACAAGATTTTTTTTGAGTATAAAGACGGAAACCGTCAGAAGGAAACTATGAATGTTGTTTTCAAAGAACGTTTCAGAATTTGAAATAACTCGCTTAGAAATCGTTCATCAAGGTAAAAATATTTCTTTAGTGTTTTCTGTATTTTAATATTTTTAAGATTTAAAGTTCTACGTATTTTTGAATATATAACCTATACCACTTCTGATACTCGAGAAGGATATTACAATGGATGAAAAGATTGTCGAAGATGGTGTAGAGTAGTATGGTTTTTGTTACATAGAAACGTTTTTGTGATTTGTCCAAAAAACAAAAAACGTTTTTGTGAAGGAATGTCGTTGTATGTATTATCTCAAGGACAAATTATTTATCTTTATTGTTAAGATTATTTTGTAATAGGTTAATGTGGTTTTTTCTGTTTGAAGTATATCTACCGTAAGTTTATTTCAAAAATATTTCCATACTATTAAGAACTTTTGTTTTCTAAATAATTGTTTCCTTTTTTAGATTTTTAAAAATATCGAATTTAAACTATTTTCTTTAATTATTCTTTGTCAATCATAGACAATTACAAAACAGAGACAAGATTAAAAAGCAACACATTGAGATGAATATGGAACATGAAAAACTTACACGATGTATTCTTTATTCCACAACCAGTTTGTAAGTGTACTCATCTTAATGTAAAAAAACATAATCAGCCTAAAAAAAAAATTCGTATTAGAGTTTAGTAAACTTTAAAACCCGTAATTATTTAAACTTAAAATTGATTTCGATACTTATCTTCGATATCGTAGTCCTCAACTGTTTCATATCCTGACAAGGTCAATAAAACCCAGATTTAAAAAGAAGAACCGACAAGTATACAATGTAACTAGGTAACAACCCGCACTAATGTGCGGAATAAATCGATTTAAATAAAATTATTAGGAGTAAAGTTATAACTATTGAATTAATATATGTTTTTGTCAAACGTAATCTGAAATTAAAGTATTTTTTAATTCAAAGTTTCGTTTATTTCGTGTTAAAATACGGCTTACCCGTGAAATATTTGAACGTGAAAAAGTTTTAACATAGTCAAAAAAATATTGATATAATAATATTATTTATGGCAATATGTACTCTTTTTTACAATTTATTGAAACAAGACAAATGATTAAATAAAAAAAAGATATTTTTAAAATTTTCTGAAGTTTAATATGCATTTACATAAAATGTAAAGATATGAGTAATATTAAGTTCAAATTAAATTTGTATTTTAATTTGCTGATTTTTTTGTTACATTCATTTCTTTTTTTTTTGTTTGGGAAAAAATTTTGGTATATTATTTGATGAATAACTATTTTTACTAATAAAATTAGATGTTACATTTTAAATTTTTTTTTAAAGTACACATTAACAAAATATAGTACAAGTGAAAAAAGAAAAAAATAACAATATTTATTATTATTATTTTTTGGTTAAACATATAATGACATGTATTGTAAATAATATTACCAAATATGAGTAAATTGCTAAAAAGTGTCTGGAGATCTCCAGCGACGACACCTCAACATTTTTCTTAATGTGTTTCCCTATTAATATATAGGGGAATTTATAAGATTTTAATACAAAGAATATGAAGAAAACTTATTTCTAAAGGATCAACAAGTCTCATACCTGATTTACATTGGACAAATTCCACGTCAAGGCTATATTCAAACAAAATGCATCAATTAAATTACAAATAATTTTTTAACAAAAAAAATTACAAATAACAAATTAAACTGTTGGTTTAATTAGAGAAATAGATCCAACTATTAACTTACCAGTTCAATCGATTTCCAATAACATCAAAAAGCGCAGTTATTGTAGTGGTGGAACTGAGTTTGCCCTAGGGAAAACGGTTGACATGTTTGATGAATTAACAACAACTCTGTTTAGAAAGCTACCTTTTTGAAAAAAAAAAAAATTAAAATCTTCAAAAACAACAAAAACCAGGTTTAAAACAATCTGTAAGAATACATATCTCACATCGAAAATCCATTAAAACGATAGACAAAAAGTATGTGAAAAGGCAAATAATAAATTCAATTGTTAAACGAAATTGAAACAACAGTTCCAACTGTTAACTTACCTGTTCAGACAATCAGTACTCTAACTATGAAAAAGATATTGAAGAAGTATCCAGATTTTAGAAAAAAGGGAATATCGATTTAGATTCAGCTGCAATCGTATATGCTTCATTGAGAATAAGAGTCCAAGAGGAGTGGAGAAGAAGACCCAATTTTGTATGTCCTTTCGTTTCCTTTTCCTTCTCTTCTTTATTTTTTCCATTTTTTTTTCACAAAACACCTAATCACATTTCATGGATATCACGGCCCAGTTAAAAATCATACAGGCTCATTAACATTTTGTGGGTAATTATTTACAAACTGACCCAATAGGCCAATACTAACACTAATACCATTATTTTATAAAAAGTACAACAAAACTTAAAAAAAACCTATAATAAATAATAATCATACAATCCCAAAAATCTAAAATTAAACAAGAAATAGTTGGAGAAGAAAAAAATTCAAAATAAACCGCGCACGTTTTGACTAAAATTGAAATAAACTCCGCAGAATTTTTCTAGCACAAGTTCAAAATAAAAATTAAATATATAATATGTTATATAACAATTATAACTTTTAAACTAGATGAATCATATATAAATTAACAAGAAGAAAAAAGTCAATTAATTTTTTAATATTTTTATTATAACATATCATATATAAATATAATATATTTGTGTTTGTGTTACTCCATACAGGATGTCGAAAGTTCTTGTTTTTGCCTAAATGAATATTGGATCCAATAATGACCCAACTTTTTACAACAAGGAACCATATCTCCAAAATAAATTTGGACTTCAATATTAATGACACTCATATAGACTTACATAATCTTAAATTTTATAATAAACTACAATATAAAAGTTTCTAAACATTAAAAAAAAAGAATGTCCCCGCACTTACGTGCGGGTCTATCACTAGTATATAATGAATAGTACAGCATTAACTTTGATATGACAATTTTTTTTTTTGAAATAGAAAACAATATCCTGAAAATACTGCATAAATGAAATAATTATAAATATTTATTTAACCAATTTTGGAAATTTGAAAACATTTTATTAAAATGAAAAGTTTATCTTATGTTACGAAAGGGATACAACCTATACATTTTAGAGAAAAACATTTTTTTTTGGTAAGATATTACGTAAAATATTTTGATGGTTTAAAGAACAAATTAATAAACTAATTAAGGGTAAACATGAAATATAAAAATAATTATACATGTATCCAAACAATCTCTACAACTAAATCTCTACTATCCATAAAAGCAAATACAATTAAAAGATTTTAATTTAAAACACAAAATCTAGAATTATAGCATGGCATAGAATGAGTTCGATATTCCCAGAACTCGAAAATAAAACAAAAATCTTAAATTTCACTTGTGATCAAAAACATTTAGCCAAATACTCACACACTTCAAAAAAAAAAAAAAAAAAAAAAAAAAAAAATCCACTTGTGACCTAATAAATTTTCTCTTCATCCCTCCACTCAACATCCAACGTCCAACATTCCATCCCAGAGAGTATATAGAGAGATCGCTTAAAAGACGAAGACAGCTAAAATATCAAAAAATCTACCAGGAAATTAGGAAATATTAAATAGGAGGATTCTCACCAGACCAGATTGAATTAAGCTACAAACCAAATTGTTCTAGAATCTTGTTCCATCATAGAAACCCAATAAAGTGGAGTCAGTCCAAAATCAAGAAGAAAAGAGAGATTTTCATCCATTCTCAAAACAACATTTAATTATGTGGTTTTCTCTCTCCTGCACGCGCTTTAGAGTTTGAATTTCAATTCCCAAGTTGCTGCATTCCTAAATTGCTGACTGTTATAGGAAATTGTTGTATCTCCTCTATATAATGAGGCTTAATTCATGAATAAAAAATAAGTTTTGTTGTTGAGTAAAAATCAGAGAAGTTTCTCTCTTTCAAGATGTGATATCTTGTAATTTTTTGAACTCCATGTTCATGGTACGTCATATCTATGTTCATGGTTGGTTCAGACTTATCATAGATCCTTTCACAGATCTTTATGGCGTCTCTCGATCCATCTCTCTATCTATTTCTTGCTGGTGTGTCATATCCATCAAGTTGTCGATCCCCTTTGGTGTGTAATATCCAAAGAATCGATCCACCAGTATATCAGGAGTCTTCCGCAGCTCTTGTGCGACCATTCGCTCCACATCCTTTGATCCTTTAGACTTTACAGTCTCTTGGATGCAAAGTTTATCCCTTTCACCACCTTAGAGTGTCAACTCCTTGGGAGAATCATATCATCACTGATGCGACTCTTAGCTATGTTACACTATATCTATTAAGCTATGCTCTACAGGCTACAGTCCACACTATATGGAGGGAACGAAACGGTAGGCGACAAGGGGACACTCCAATCTCAGCCCCGCTGCTTCTCAAGAGGATTGAGACAGATTACTCAGCATCAATACTCAACGCAAAGGCAAATATGAGGCTGCATTGGCAACGTGGCTAGCATCAAGATAATATACTGATTTGTGACTTATATGTTCTAATGTTTTAGCTTAACTTTTTAAACACTCTTAAACAAACGCTACTGTAAAACGTTTTTTCGAATAAGTTTTACATTTTATTCAAAAAAAAATATATATAATACTCCCTCCGTTTCAAAATATAAGATGTTTTAACAAAAGCACAGAAATTAAGAAGTGTTTACTTTTTAAAAGTTCAACCAATCAAAAACAATACTGCATACAGTAAAACCTCTATAAATTAATAAACACTATAAATTAATAAATTTTGTAAGTCCCAAGTCGAGACAGTGTAAAAAATAACAAAATTCGATAAGATAATAAGATAATAATTTTTTTTGAAATTCTCATGTAAAATATGGTTCCAAAGATATCATAAATTAATAATCATGTAAATTTACATATATATATATATGCTGATATAGTAAAGTGTGTTTATCTTAAACCTCATATCTATAAAATAATTGTTATGTTGTATCTTCAAACTATAATGATATAAAATATTCTATAATATTTCATAAAACAGCTAAAACATTTAAAGTTTTCAATTTCTAAATATGCATCATTTACATTTTGATAGTTTGATAGACTATTAAAATACGATAATTGATATTCTTATTCATAAATTTGAATATTTACGTCATGTGTATAAGTGAATTTATCTATAATATTTTTAATTCATTTTCAATAATATTTTTTAGTTACTTCAAATTTAATTTCAATACCATAAAATTTACAACATCCAAAATTCTAATCTTATTTTGCAAAAATTGTCTCAATTCATAATTTTTAAAATATTAAACAATTAAAAATATACCTATAAATTAATAATTATTAATTTACACTATAAAATAATTATTATTAATTTATAGATAAATTAATATCACTATAAATTACTGTATTACATAGTATTAATTTAACCAAAAAGTTGCATAGAAACTTGAAAACATCTGATATTGTGAAACAAATAATCTCTCTAAAATATTCTATATTATGAAACGGAGGGAGTATGTAGTTGGACTTTTATTAACCAATCTTTTGTGATGGTATTGTTTCGTTGACTTATGCAGAGGTCGAGCTTTATGCACTTGGAATGGGATTGGACTGTTGTAACAATCTCTAACCTTGAAGAACAATGGACTAGCAACAAAGAAAGTAAGTAAAATATCTCTTCTAGTCATCAACAATTATTTTTTTTTCACTCATAATTCAATAATCTGTTTCCTCAATGTGGTTAACAACAGAAGTGTTAACGTTGAATGTGGGAATGAAAGATGACACCAAGGGAAGCATAGTACAGAAGGCTAAAGCAAGTTTGTTTTACTTTTTTTTTTCCTTCTCAAATGCTGGTAAAGAAACGGCAACAGGAGCAGTTTAGGTATGGATTGTCTCTTAAATCTGATGCTATCGACCAGCAAAAATCTCACCTTTCCCTCTTTTTTTTTCCTCTCACGGTTTTATTGTCATTGTCGGTAAAAGCATTTGAGAAACTCACTTGCTTTTTACTCATACAAAGACAACCAACAACAAAGAAGAGAACCAAACCGCAGAGGATATGGAGAAGACAATGAACTCAGAATCTCTTGGAATGAGGCATCAACCTAAGTTCTTGGTAGGCCTGAACATAAGAATCGTACCTGGAAAACTGGGTTCTGGTTGAGTACAGATATACATGAAAAAATCTCTACTGGATTCTATTTTTTTAAACTTGTGGGTTCGGGTTGGGTATTAACCATCCATCAAACCCAAGAAACTAAAAAATATCTAAAGTATTAATATATTTAACATTGATATAATTTAACTACCTAAATATAACTATATTTTTGAATATATAAATTAGTTTTATATCTAAATACCCCAAATAATCAAAATACCAAAACATTATTTGTTACATATGTCAAAATTTAGTTACAATTATTTTAATTTAACCAATTTTTTTGGGTACCCCGTAGTTGGATTAAAAATCATGTTCTAACTGAAAATCTAAAATTATCACAATGGATTTTATTTTCCTAAACCTGTTTACCCGAACGGGTTATCCGTATGAAACAATTCTTGGTGGGAGTAAAAGAGCAAAACCAACGGAGTTCTTCGTTTAGTCCATCTCAATTGCAGTACTTATGATGTTGTTTAAGACCATGTTTTAACAAATGGTTTTGTAAATTAAGATTGTGCATCTTTTGATTCTTTATGGAAAGAAATATTTTTTAACAAATTGATTTTGTAGCATACAGTTAATTGAATTTCAAATATATATGTGGGATAATATTGCAATTCATCATTCTATAATGTAGCACATAAAAATTGCTACAAAAAAAAAATTAATATGGTAAGAATTATGAGCTACAAGAAAATATATTAAAAGATTTGATTAATGGTATAATAATACGATTTATAATAGCTATTGTATGGGTGATCCTATTATAGTTTCCGTTGGGGTAAAAATAGTCATCGTAGATCGTAAGGTAAGAATGCGCATTTTTCATGTAGTGCTTTCTCTGATCAGTGATTACATCTAAGTTGGATTTTGTTATGAGTGAGTCTGCTCGAAATCTTTACATCTAAGTCGTACAAAACCGTTAAAATAATTACTACTTTAAGAGCCCTATCCTACTAGATTGAATGACGTATTGGATCACACGTTTATGCCCACAGGCATTATTTATTTCATATTAATTTCGTGAGAACATGTAATAACTCAATATTACTTTCATTACAAAGTGAGACTACAGTGAACTTACTTGTGAAGGATACCAAAAAGAGAAAGGGAAATAAAAATTACTCTACACGTTTTCGTACATTATTTTTACTAATTTTTGATAAAAGTTTCCATATATTAATTGCTCCCAAGAAAGTATTACCAATTATATGACGGTAGCTAGAATGATTGTTAGTGAACGACCATTCTTTCAAAATGTGCCCAAAATCGTAAAAATAGCCTAATGGAAATGCCTGGCATGCAATAGCATTGTAACAAAAAAAATCGCGTTCCTAGGAAATTACAACAAATAATACGTTCCAATAATAGTAACAACTCATGAAAAGTCCATTTGTTCCATCACCGACCATGAGAAAAATTTAAGTACAAAATTACCCAAAAGAGGAATAACTTAATATGATATATATTACGTAGAAGAAGAAGTTATTCCTCTTACGTAGAAGAAGTGAGAAATTAAAGATATGATATTATGTAGAGTTCCATTTTCACTCTATAAATATGACCCTTGGACAAGAAGTCACAGAGCACACCAGAGAAAAACAAAAAAGAAAACAGAAGGAAACAAGTCACATACAAAAGAAGAAAAGAAAGAATCTTCAGAAATCAGAATGAATAACGAGATCCGCATCTCAGGACTTATGAAATATGCTCGGGAACTTTTGCAGAAGAAGAGATACCATGGTATTGATTTAGTCATTTATGTTGTTCATAACTCTTAATTAGTATTAATTGTTGGGTTACCTATTTATGTACCTTCTTATGATTTGTGTTCAGATGTCGTGTTTGCAATGACGAAAGCTACGTCTCATTGGAAGCAGGTAGAAGAAGCCAAAAGATTGACGTTTGAGGCCATCGACGGTCTCTTAGCCGTTGATATACAGCAGTCGTCTATGAGCTTGGTTTACCCGATGCTGGAAATCATCTTACTAGCAAGAGGAACTAACGTGCAAGATAAGACGCACATGTCTATTGACGAACTCACCAAAAAAGCCATTGAAGATGTAAACAATGGTCACTTATATGGTACCCCATCGATCATTTTCGTTTTGACATATGTTAAAAATCTTATGAATAACCTTAATTTGGTATCCATCTCTCTATATTCTCATGTTGTCATCAGTTATCATTTGGTGTTTTTTTTTTTTTTGCTTTTTCCTTTTCCATTTTCTATCACATTAACATTTGGTGTTTACGTACGTAGCCATACCCAATATGTTAACGTGTGATGTTGTTTGTAGATTCGATCGAAGCCTTACTCACCTCATACAAGTGTTTTGGCCATCTTGGGCCCGCAGACAGGGAGATGGCATCGGACCTGCTGCTTAGAGTCATCGAGAAAGATAAGGAGATGGTATATTCCGAACTATTAAATGAAGCGATGTACGGGGGAATCATCAGGCTAGTCTGCGGCGGGGCGAAAGAGTGTAGCTGCTGTTCGATGGATGATAACTAACTATTTAATAATAAATAATATACTTCTAATTAATTTACCAATTAATACTTTATAATTATGCAATAATGTTGCCTTACGTTTGAAATAAATAAATTTCGAAATTATATATACCTAAAAAATAAATGCAAAAGTGTTCTCAGAAACTTGAGAAAACACGGTTCCAGCTTTTGGCGTAAGCAAAATAAAAAGTAATCTTACTCAAACTTAAGTCATGTTTACACAGCAACAAACACAATTTGGTTATAGAAAATAAAGATCTTTGAATTTGTTTCACGTTATCATTCATTATCCACTGAAAATTAAGGTTTTATCAAACATATTGAAATATATATTGTTTACTTGAATTTTAAACATGGGTCACAGTAGATATATATATATACTATAGTTACCCACCGGGATTCGAAGAGCATGCACCGAAACGACAATAAGCTTTTTTAACTTGTATGGTTATGAAAAATTAAAAAACAATACGCGCGGCTCACTAATATATTAATGATTAATTTTTAATTTTAGCTCCAGTAAAATTTTGGACTAGTTGGAAGTTATTAGTGTATTTATGTGTAAAGTGCTCCAACTCCAATCCTCGTCACTTGTCAGTATTATCTATGATGGCGGAATGACGGTGAAATATAAGACAGCTGAGTTGAGGAGGTTAAAGCAAGTTTTACCAAATTATACGTCTCCTTACACAAAATTTCGAAACAAAAAGAAAATTATGGTAATAATCAAATTAGTCGCTGACTTTAAACAACTATAGTGACGTAACCAGGACCTCCTTACTCATTATAGACACAGCTTACCGATAAACGCACTTTAGTTTAATTACTTATATGATCTTCGAAATTCTAGGGTCTACCCGAACCACTCATAACATTTGAGGACCACTATTTAAAATCACATTTTTACTAGAGAAAAAAAAAAGTGTTGGAATAGTAATCTCCTTAAACTGAAATGGTAAAATTTACAAAAAAAAAATAAGTGACAAAACTCCTTTCTCTTTTTTTTGGACCACATAGTTGGGTTATAGACCCATTTAGATACTGACTTTTCTCTTCTTCTACATCAATCACAAACTCGATGCTGCCGGAAAAAAAAAAAAACAAGCAGAAAACTGAATCAAAGAGTTAGCCCAATAGTTCAAAACATGACTCTGGGATTTACACGTTTGAAAGTAAATATATAAACAAAAAGAGCCTACCTTTAGAAGTAACTAGGGAAATCCATCATCCCATACTCAAGAGCTGCATACACAAAGAAATTTTCACTTACTATTCATACATATACTCTTAATGATTATTAGTTTCAAACATGTAATCCAAAGAGAATTTCATCAAAAATAACAGGTGCAGGTGTTAGACTAACAAGTCCAGAACTATGAACCAAACGAAAAATAAAAGAATTATGCCAAGCCAAGTTGCAGGCGAGGATTTGAGACTACATCTCAATGGCTGTAAGTCTCTTTGACCTATCTATCATGTGTCATACTCATACTATATAGTTTGTTCTCAGAGATTCATTATCTCAAGCATTGTCCCTCTAAATCAAACCTGATTCTCCAACATATCATGAATTGTCTTTTCAAACACCGATACCATTATTTCCTAACTTTCGAAGCAATTAGTATGTAAATCTTCTCAATCACCAAAATCTCAGCAATGTATATGGAGGGAAACAGTTCTTGGCCGTCACACTTAAAAATAGAAAAGCAATAGAGGAAATCATCATCGTACCAATATATAAAAGCACTCGTGCTTAAGCTAATAGCAGCCAAAAAAAAAACAGAAGCAGATTCAAATTTTTAATCTCATGGAACAGCTTCCCAACTATTGCTCATGTCAGTCATTGTGAGAATGTTTCCAGTGTCAAGGTACAATTAACAATGCTACAAATTAAAGAGTGATGTAACCAGGACCTCCTTACTCATTATAGATACCAATACTTGCTACTAAATTACTTTTTCCCCCGTTCAGATTCATCATCTATGTGCCAAATCAATTTGTTTTCATACTTCATTGGCACAGAGAATCACAAGCAAAGTAAACTCCTTTTCCACTCTTATGCTATATAGTTAAATGTAAAATCAAATACAGAGCTAAGACAATGAAGCAGGAAATATAATTGCGATATACGGTGAGAGAGAGAGAGAGAGAGAGAGAGAAAGGTTTCAGGTCTCACCGGCGGAGGCAGAAGAAGTCGGTCCTTTAGAGCCAGAGGTACGCCGGAGCTTGTGAAGACGAACCTGCATCTCAGTGAAGAGCTGCATCCTATGGCATTCCAATTCCTTAGCGAATCTCATCCTCTGCTTCTCGAGTTCCACCATTTCCTTCCTCTTCCTCTCCTCGACTCTCTCGTATATCTGTCCAAGCCTCTCAATTGCGTCGGCAACTTCCTTGTAGCCTTGCTTCCTCTCAATTTCCCTCTCCCGCTTCTTGTTGCTTCCGCTGCGACCACCGCTCGATCTAGACCTTGAACCTTCAGAGTCATCCTCAGACGCCGGACACGCCGCCGCCGCCGCGGCTGCAGCGAATGCGTTAAGATTTCCGCGAAATCCGAGTAAATCGTCGCCGACGTGAGGTATAATCGCCGGAGAAGTCGCCGGACGTCTTGGGATCGCCGATCGTGGAGCGACCGGAACCGGAATAATCGCCATCGGAAGTGACAGCCTCAGGTTGGGGTTGTTATCAGTTGAATCAGGAGTACTAGACGTCGGGAAGCTTTCCCGGAGAAGGTCATCGAGAGCGGAGAAGAAAGGCCAAGGGCTGACGTAGGAGCCGCCGGGATTAGAATCCGAAACCCTAGCCTTCTCGACTTTGTATTTCTTCTTCAAAGTATCGATCCGGTTTTTACACTGAACGTCGGTGCGATACGGCTGCGATTTGGCGGCGGAAACGTTTCGGCCGGAGTTGAAGTGGCGGTCGTTAACGGCGTTAGCGACCTCTTGCCAGTGTTTCTGACGGAGATTACCACGGCTAAGCTCGACGAAGCGATTACCCCAGGCTTGGATGAGCGTGAAGGTCGCTTCCTCGCTCCAGCAATCTTCACGAGAAAGCGTCGACGGCGAAGGACGAGAAGATCCCGGCGAAAAGGAATCGTGAACGGAGTCCATCATACGGTGGACGACGGTGAGCTAGATCGGAGAAGATGAACGGTGAGGATGAGATAAACGGAAGGTGGACGTGGACGGTGACGGTGACGGAAACGGAATTGAGGAGGAACGAAGTGTATTTTAAAAACAAAACAAAACTAACCAGCGTTAAGCGTTGTGTGCATGTATGTATCTATTAATCCGTGAACTAAACGAGCCAGCTCCAGTTGATTTATATATACTGTATATCGTAATTTTGGTTTTTTTTTACTCGAGAGCTAAGGCTTTTTTTTTTTTTTTTTTGACTATATTCTTTTTTTTTTTGCTTTAAATATTTCATTTTAATATTTCCTGGAAAAAACATGTGAAATTTCATAGTCGAGTAATAGGAGGTATGTGTGGTAATTCTAATAAAATTTCATAATGTTTTATACTTATAAATGTATTTCTTCAACACGTTTATTTGATGATTTATTAGGTTAGTCAATTTTGCGTTGATTTTTTTTTTGACATGAAAATTTTCGCAATATAAGATTCGTTGGTAATATCTCTATAATATGTATTGTTTTGGCTGAGATTTTCCATTTTTATCTAAATTAATTAGAATATATGGGGTTTGTAAGTTGTAACGTAAGAAATGAATTGATATCGACCCTAAATAGTATGCAACTGAATAAATTATAGCATGGTGAAATTTTCTGAAACAGTAAGGAAAACCAAGGTGAAATTAACACAAGTTAGATGTTTGATCTATTTTATTGTAGTTTCCCTACAATGGGACGCTAGTATTGTAAAGTAGAATTCGAGTAGACTGATAAATTTTTTTATAAGTTATTGATACATTACTAAAAACCGGATTGGTAACACACTTTTAAAACTTTAAATATGTTTAAAGTCTTTACAGTCAATTTTTTGCCAATCACACTTTTTGGCTTTTAATTTTCTAAAAGTTTTAAAAGTATTTTTTTTCTCTCTCTTCTTTATTTTCCCATTTTCTTAAAGCGTCAAATTCATACTTTAAAACTAAACAATTTTTAAAGTATTTTTTTCTCCCTTTTATATTTAAAAGATTTCCAAAAGTATATATAAATATTTTACATATTTTATTTTTATAAATTAATTATTCTCATTTTTTCTCTTTCTTTTAAGATTCATTTCAATAATAAATTTTATTTTTTCATCTTCATCACTAATAATATTATAAAAGAATTCATGAAATTCATGATTAATAATAGAATAACATTCAAACAATGCATTGATTAGTGGTTAATAGATTTTTGACTGCTCATATAACTACTCAATTAGAAAAAAACATTCAAAACAAATAAAAAACGCTATTGATATTTGCTAGAATAATCAATCAAGAATAAATGGATGTCAGCTTGACAAAAAAAAAATGGATGTCTACAACTTCAATTATTTATTTCTTATTCTTATAGTTGTTTGTTTTTAATTAATTTTTATACAAAATCACATATTTGATTGACTTATATTTTTCAAAATTTTAATTTATCATTAATAAAATTTATTTTGTCATTATAGTGCTATATGAATTGATTTTTGACATAATATATATTTATTATTAATATTTATAATAATAATAATAAAAATAACATCTACAGATTTAAAAGTTGTTAGTAAACAATCAGATTTTAGCAGTTAAAGTTTCTACAGTCAAAACATCTACAACCAAATTTTCTGTAGCTAAAATTTTAAAGTCAAAGTCTTTACAGCCAAAAGTAACAGCCGTTACCAATCAAGACCTAAATGAGTAATAAACTGGATGGTATCACGAAATACAGTAATCAGAATATTTAGTTTAGTAGTATGATACTACAGTATCATACGATATCAGTCGGTAAAAAAATTTTTGGTTGTATAAACAACAATTTATATATATATTTTGAAACATGGTTTTCTTGTCTATATAACCTCTATAAATAGCAAATGCAAAGCAGTGGCCAAACCTTATGGGTATACATTCTTCTTAATAAGCCTCAATTCTAAACAGTAACATCACAATTATTTTTTGTAAGAATGAGCTTCTCTCACTTCTTGTAAAATTCAGAAGTCTGTTTTTTTTTTTTTTTTTTTTTTTTTCTGTTTAAAAGGTTTTGATTTTACGAATTTGCAATAATCAAACGGAAAAGATTCCACAAAGCTTTTGTGGATGTGAAGCGCCAAAGTTTTTTGTACAAACTCAGAGAAGAAAAGCCAACAATATTCAAAACAAACAAAACCAAGAAATATATATAAAAAAAGCTCTCTTACTGCAAAGTTTATATTCACAGAAGGAAGAAGATTGAGAGAAGTTAGCAAAGCGAATACTCGCAATCCAACAAACGAGAGAGTATCTCATTGCAACTCGGTCTTTGTTCCGGTTCTGTCCAACAATCTACAAAACAAGAGACAAACACATCATCAGAAAACAATATTCCATAAACCCAAACCAAGATTCAGGAACAATGAGGAGTCACAAGACCTGCAATAAGCTTTCCCAGTGGTCCTTCCGGAATCTCAAGCCGAGCTCCCTCGTAAGCAATAGCATAAACAACCTGATAAATATGTAGAAACTTGTTAATATCTATATATGTGTCGTTACGGAGTCCTCTTTTTGTTCAGTTGTGTTACCCGTTCAGGCGGTACTCCTTCCCAAGGTCTAGATAAAGTGCAGAGTTCCCACATTATTACACCTAAGCTGAAGATATCGCATTTTTCTGAGAAGGGCTCATTGCGGATAAGTTCAGGAGCCATCCACTCCGGAGTTCCTGCAGAGACTGTGTCTCTCATTGTTGTGCCTGTCATTATTCTCGAGAGCCCAAAATCACAGATCTTAACAGTCCATTTGTTGCTCAAAAGACAGTTTGCACTCTTTATATCTCGGTGTACTATCCCCATCCGGTGTATGCACATCAAGCCCCTAGCAACATTTTACAAGTTAAACGTTGTTTATTGATACAACAAATGATTACAAAACTTTCTCATCGAGACACAATTCCAGGTCCTATTTGGAAGTGTGTTATTGCCTTCTCGTCAAACCAATATTTACCTCATATTATGTTTTTAATTATCAACAAAAAAGTACCACATATTATGTTGGAAAGAAGAATACACGGTTTTGCATGGAAGATGAAATTACCTGCAAATGTCACGCAGCATCTTTAGCTTCCTCCGCCAGCTTAACCTCTTTTTTTGTCCACTCGAGTGGAGCAAATAATACAAAGATCCCATTTCCATGTACTCAGTGATCAGTGACAATCGTGGAGGCTTTGTGCATGCTCCAAGGAACAGTATAACTACACAAGGACGAAGATCCTGGTTAATGAAACCATATACTAAAATCTTACATTGGAAATTCATAGAGATAGATGAGTACCATTGGGATGTCTAAGTCGGCTGGTAGTCATTGGATGCAGAAAGAGAATACAGGAAAGAAAGTCAGAAGACAAGTCAAGATGATTGCTAAATTTGAATAAAACAGAGAAAGCCTATTGACATACCTAAGAATTGATATCTCATTGCAGAAATCCTCCATATTCTCAGCTGTAAGGTCTTGCTCAAGGAACACTTTGATCGCGACATCTGTTCCGTTCCAGATCCCACGGAAGACTTCTCCAAAAAATCCTGGACAAATTTAACAAAGAAGTTTTAGTTCAAATGCTACTATTAAATAAAAACTTTTGATGACAAAAAATTAAAGAATTGATCGGCGATTCAATTTCTTTTCAGAATATTTATGGCCTGTTATTCGACAAGAACGCATAAACCCAATACATAACCATTGAGCTAAAGATCCTTACCAATTCCAACACGTGTCCCAACAGTCAACTCAGAGAAGTCTATGTTCCATTCTGCATATGGTAATAATGGTTTATTCTGGAACATGGGAGATCCCAATACTTTATCCCAGATGTGGCTTATATTACGATTTGACGATCCACTTTGTTCATAGTGGCTTCGGTAGTTCTGGGGAGAAGATGGTAGTGAGATTGCCTTCTGCGGATCTAGTGGTTCCCTTGAAAGTGTCGACCTTCCACCAGAAACTTGGTCATGGGCATCAAGATGAAAACCAGAGGCCTAGAAGCAGAAAAGTCTAGTTAAGCCACAAATTTCGCAAGTCGTTATCTAAACTGAGTGATCGTTTCCAAGAATCATAATTTAAGTATGTTGCAATCCACTTGAAGTTCATTAGTCCTTGTTGTTGAAAGGCAAAATTTGATTTCCTACGGATCACAACACAGAATTTCCCTAGGATTTCTCTTTCATATTGTCCTATTTCAACTTAGTCGATGAGAAAAGAGACATAAATTGCTGTTGCAGCTTGTAAACATAGAAGCGAAACTACTGAAAACAAAAAAAACTTGGGCTGCAACAGCATAAACAAATTTCTCAAAATATTCCAATGATGTATATATATTAATAAGCTTAACGTACATTTTTCTGGAGATGGGAACCATCGGTTCTGTCATTTGGAGAGCTAGGAGAAGAACCATCATCCCCTTGCTCTTTTGAGAGGCGATTCTGCTTCAAAGCTTCATTCATCGCTCGTACTGCCCTGAAAAAGATTCACAGCTAACTTTCAAAATAAAGTTATCAATAATATAAACACAACACTGGAGCTCCGTGTTCCAAATAGTTAATGGCCTATAAATATTAATGAGAGGTAACAATCATTGCAATTGCTAAAAAATTTAGTTCCATTTATGGAATGTTATAATCCTGTGCTCGTGCTGTGATATGTGATCCCAACTAAGAAAAAGAATGCTCTCTCTTTGCATTACTTTGATATTTTCCATAAGAGACTGTGCCACTAATTTTGTCAGAATCATTACATATATGAAATCACAACTGAGAAAAGACAAGGTGAAACTGAAAAACTGCAACCTATCAATGAAAAATAACGGTATATTGAAACCAGACAAGCTTGTTAACGAGGGGAACTATATTTGTAACCAGGATGCAGATAGTTAAAAAAAACATCATAGTAGCTTTACCATGCACATGAAGTTCAATGAGAGATAAAGACACCCACCTGACAATATCATCGCCAATCTCAGGAGTTATACTAATACTTCTCCTCCTTATTCTCTTAGTTTCCACTTTCGCTCCTCCAACAGATTTACAGCTGCACATGAAAACTGAATACATAAGGATTTTTTTAACGAACTTAAGGCACCAGATCTAAGTTTTCTGACACCATTTTATTAAAGCAAAAACTAGACGAAAGAGCTCGGTAAGCACTAAACCAGACACCAACAAACACCATACCCTCTTGCAGCAATAAATTGCATATTTAAACAAAAAAAAGGAAGCAAATATCAAATTTGCGAAAAACCTCTCCAGCATATATAAGTTGCGAAGGACAAATTAACTAACCTTGATGTGGCAACATCACTGGTGAAATCTCGTGCTAAGTTCTTGTCGCCACTTAGCATGGACCTCGTACGGGCTCGGAAGGAAAGATGTTCGGGACTGTAGCCGCGATATAAATAAATAAAAAGATCTAAGAAATTAGAAGACTGAATGTGGGAAAATCAAACATCGACTTACTTGGTTTCAAAATGCATATACATATATACAATTCAACAGGGATGAGGGTAACCTGGAATTAGCAGTCCGCTGATCAGCAATGACCTTTCTCCGGCTCTGCCGCCAAAACTCGTTAGCCATGTTTGACTCGCTCTGTGAGAAACTGGAGAATAAAATATAATATGAATGACATAAGGTCATCTATTCCATTCCTCGATTTAACAGAAGCCATCTTCAAACCTGGGGTTGGCTAGCACAGAAACATAATAATAACAACTAGGCTTATCACCTTAATTTCCTCTCTAGCGTAGAGGCAGATCGTAACAGCATATTCCTTGACGGTGGACCAGACACATTTGGAGACCCATCCAGTTTCCTGTGCAACGAAAGGTTTTCATCTTTTTCTGCACTGTACAACAACTACAATTAGAAACTCTGCAGACAAAAACACTGAGTATTGAACAAAGGTGCAGTAAAATATGGTGCACACTATACTTATATAGTTAACGGATGTTCATGCAGTAAGATTTTTATAATTTCGAACTTCAATATCTACTTACTTTTCATGGTCAATTCTCTCTGGATAACCAAACATGGGACTGTTTGGCTCCAAAGGTGAATCGCAAGAATCATTCTCTGCAGAGTCACTTTCCCCTGCCGCTGACATATGACTCATAAAAATTGCCTTGGTTGATAGAGGGATAAGCTGACCAGGAAATCGCATTAGATCAACCAGCATTTCCACGGAATTCAGCAGAACCGTGACAGAAATATGACTATATGAATCCACACTCTCAGCAGCTCCATCACTTGGCAAACCCTGATCAAACAAATCAACCAAAATGCATAGCATGTTTAAAGGTGGTCAAAATATTTGGACTTTAAGTCATGATGAATATTTTTTCTCGAGAATAACATTTATCAAAACTAATCATCATATGCAAATATGGAGTGATTCTCAAGACCAGGGTTCACATTGGTTTATAGTACTTAGCACTTACCACTACAAGCCTACTTTGAAGACCAACGGTATCAGCTAAAACTTTAAACAAGATTGCTCGAGGACGACAAGAACCATGCTTGATCTGTCCTAGCAGTTGAATACCACAGTTTTCAAATGATTGCGTCGTTTTTGCCGGACTTTGCAGAGTTGATTGCTTATAAACATCTGCTACCTGCCAGACAATTTCAACAAAGGATTTCAGATAACTGAGAGGAGTCAGCAAGAATTATGAAATGTACCGCAAGCAAACGTTTTTTCCCCAAGTAAGCACAATTAGAGCAAGATTAAGGGAAAGAAACTATGTAGTCTACGGATGTTTATCTTGAAACACAACAGAAATATATTGATAATTTCACAATTTAGAAAACAAAGAAGACGTTAAGATCATGTGGCCTCTATCTTAGTACTGTAACGGACACTCTCAAAACCACTTTTCATTAGACAGACATCTAGTCACAACTCTTCCTACCTCAAGTTTATCCATTTATGACTATCTTTGCATGCAACTTTAAAATGGAAACAATATGGTTATTTAGTGATTTGATACAGGAAACAAAATATGTGACGCAGAGATACACTGAGCATTTATACAAAGTCTCTCAAATACTTACCAGTCCAGCAATTTTCTTGATAATGGTAGCTGGCTTTGAGTTCAATCCACTGACAAGTTTGGTAATCAGCTGCTTTTGCCTGAAAAGCTTTTTATCTTTCTGAAAATCAACAAGAATCACATCAGCCTTTAGACCTTCGTCACCCAGAGCATGAAGATCTTCCAATGTAGGAATGCTATTAAATAGCTGCTTCAATCTATTATCCTGTAGAAAAATTAAATATAAACATTGTCAAAGGAAGCAAAAAAAAAAAAATAGACTTAGGTAACACAAGTTAATCGAGTTCGAATAAATCTCACTGAAAAAGTAGCTTACTGGGATCACAGAGTAGAAGCCATTTGGGATCGGCTCAGAAAGCGAACCAGTACTCCAGAGGATATTCGACGCAGTACAAGATGGCAGCCCATCTTGCCCAAGATTTCTGGGTGATTCTTTAGTACTAGAGGTCTCTTCTTGCGATTCCAGATAAACAGAACCAAATCTCTCCACAAATTCTGAAGGCCACCAGGTTTGATTAGAAGGTCCTTGCTCGGATGGACCAGCATCATCTCCCGTCTCTCCCATTGCCAGTTTCCTTGATGCCTATAATTATATCAACCCCTACTTATCCCATAAAAGGAATATAATAGATAAAAGAAGGAAATCCTAGAGACCAAAATACTGAGAAATGAGAAGCAAACTTCATTTACCCGTAGCCCTTATTCTGGAGGTCATTCGATCTGCGTTCACAGAAACGAAGCAATGGTAAATAAAAACTATGATGGTATCGAAAAAATTGGAAATAAAGAAGGCGGAGATTTCAATGAATTCAGTTAACAATTTCAAATGCATAAATACAAAGATTACAGAAAGAAGAAACTAGTTGCACTTGTTTTCTCACATCACACAACCTAACTGGTAGAATTGCCAACTAGAGGAAAATTCAAAATCACACCACTTCAACGATGTGTGGATTAGTCAAACTACTAGAATTTTGATGCTTTTGCATCCAAAAGACCAGCATCTGTCTCAAATGATTGAAGCTATTCTGATCTCTTCAAAGTCTAGGGGGAACAAAAAAAAATCTAAATGATCAAAATCCTAAATGTCTCAGTGGATGCACAATAATGATTCCTTATGAGCCAAAAACACAAAACAAGAAGCGGAAACTAAAGAGTTAAAGATAAGGAAACCATCAGCATTTCAATTAAGAAGAAGAGAATCTCACTCTCATAATCCAATAGCACTCTCAAGTCAACGACAGAATCTGAGTAATTGAATAGAGCAAACCATCAAAATCCCCAGGTACTAAAATATCCACAATTCTGCATAAATTTACTCCCGTATATAGAGCAGTTCATAAAGTGCGATCTACCCAGAAACTCAGTTTCAACGCTAAAGCAATCCTAAACGCAAAAGTAGCCCACCAAACTTTTAAAAACCGATACGACTATCTAGAAAATCCCACCTAAGACCGATCCAATACATAGCACGAAGTGTCACAAACATAACAACCAAACGAAAGCACAATTCCAAAGATGAGCATTTAAAAAAAAATAAAGTAGAAAAGGGTTTTTGTAAAAATCACCGTAATCAGATCCACGCATTCAAATTCCGATCGAACTCCCGATTCGAATAAATAAACGAAATCAAACTGCATAAAACAACGAACTCGATCTCACTGTGAAGAATCCCGATCAAAAGCAACAAAGAGCTATGAGTTTCACACACACATACATACACACAAAACAATCAGAGAGAGAGAGAGAGAGCATATATGTATGTGTGTGCTTTTTTTTTTTGAATTTATAAGAACTATTACAATTGGGATATTATTATACAGTGTTTTTAGATTTTGATTTTGAGGGACCAAAAGAGAGAAGAGAGAGAGAGAGTGATGGGATATTTAGGAGAGGAGAGGAAGAAGAAGAAGAAGAAGAGAGACGACGACTGACCCCCAACAACAAGTGACGATGGCCAAGTCACGTGCGAAGTTGATGAGTCACGTGTCATAAAGTAGATGCACCTCTCTCCGATAGACAGCTGGCAGCTCTCGTGAATCACCACCGTCGCTTCTCTTTTTTTTTTGATTGGCGGTGGTGATCCGTAATCTTCTTTTATGCATCTTTTTTACTCTCTTTTTTTTTTGGTTAATACATAAATTTTATAAAAAGGAGAAAAATTAGCACATACATTAATTTTTTGACAACAAATATACTAATTAAAAGTGAGATGATCTTTATTCATTGAATGTAGTGGACCTTAATTAAAAAATCTACTCAAAAGTACTAATCAAGAATGTACTATGATCTAGTTCGGTATTTTTAAAATTATTCTCATACTTTCCCTATTATCATGATTCTTTTGTTACAAAAAAAAAAAAGGTACTTTTGCAAAACAAAGAAGAAATGAAGATCTATACTGATCATATGTAGTTAAAAATGATCCTACGATATTGAAAAACAAAAAAAAAAAAAAAAGATAGAGGAGGGTTCAAAAAAAATGTGAGTAACAGAACCAACCTGTTTGTTACTTTTAAATCTAATGACGTACTGATGATGATGATGACTATTTGTTGTGCAATTATGGCAAATTTAGAGAAAATTTAAATAGAAGTGGATCACGTCAAGGTCAATTAGATTTGAAGGAGAAAAAAAGAATTTTGCACGTGGAACATTATCATCGAATCTATTCTTTTTTTTTTTCTTTACTCTTTTCTTTCCTGTCTTCTCCGTTAATGTTTTTTGTTTAGCCAAAGTTAATATTCTTCGAATAATTCTGATAACCTTACTAATTAAAAATTTAAAACGAAATAAATTTTGATATATACAACCCCATTGAGGCATTGACCCAATTAACCATTTCTTTTTAAGAAAAAATGTTTTGCCACCAAAATACAACTATTAGCAAACCTAAAATATTTAGAATCTATTTAATATTTTTATCGGTATCTATGATGGTTCAGTTTAATTATAGATAGATATCATGTTATAAAAATCTCCGCCTAGCATCGATTACGTTATATAAAATCGCTAGATCCATCTTATCTGCCTCGATTAATGAATAATTTTCGTCTAGCATCAATTATCCAATTATGTCTATCTAATTTTGATTATAACCAATCTAATCCAATTAATTTCCGCTTAATTTTATATATACCGATTATTTTTGGAGCCAAATATAAATCAAATATATATTTTTGTTATTTAGACATTTAAATTAAGAGTTTATGATGTTTTACAATAACTAATGTACAAATTTTTAATAAAAATCATAACATTTTCTTTTAAAATTACATTTTATGTATTTACCATAATTTTAAAGCACTATAGTTTTATATTTTATTTGATATACTTTTTTAACATAAACAGAATTATACATATATTTAATATTATATTTTTTTTTTAAATAAAAAACCCTAAAACTAGTTTCCGATTAATTCTGTTTAAACTCTGATTTTCTTGTTAGGCGCTAGGCCCATCCCGACAGTCCGACTAACGCCTCACCATTTCTAAAACAACAAATAAATATAATGGGTTTTAATGATAAAAATAATATAAATGTGTCGAGAAGAACCAAAGAAAAACACACCATCTAAAATCTTTTTATCTCCGGTAATAATCTTTTTGGCAATTAATGAGGAAATTATTTCATCAACCCAATTTATAAGCCGAAAGAAAATGAGAAACGCAAGTGCTGGTGCCCATGTCATTTTGCCACCGACACCTTGACTCTATTTAAAAAATCGATTCGTTAAACCTCTAACATGATTTTGATTCGTTAAACCTCTAACATGATTTTGATTCGTTAAACCTCTAACATGATTTTAATTATGAAAAATATACATCCTTTTACATGATTAGTATTTCATAACTTTTTAATATAGCTGAAATGTAAAAGGATGTATATTTTACATAATTAACCTTTTTAAGATTTTACATTAAATTGAGGACTAAGTAGTAAATATGCTATACTAATAACTGGTTTGTTTTGTTAAACCGAATCCAAAAATGAAAAAGTAAAGAACCAGTTTGCGGCTATTCATTAGATGAAGATCAAGCAAATGGTAGAGTGACACGTCTTCTTTAGCCGCCGTATATGCTGACCACTTACAGAATCACAAGAAGCTTCTTAAAAAAAAAGACAATACAAGTTACAACGACCGTTTAAAAACACTACTATTAGAGAAAAGATCACTAACTAAATCATCAACCAAAGCCGAAACAATCTCTCCTTCAATATCAATGCCTTCCTCAAACATCTCTCTTTCGTAACCAATCCACTTCCCTTCGAAACAGCTCATGTCATGATCCACAAGGTCGTCGATCATCATCTCTCTCATCTTCTTCAACCCTTTTACTTCTCTGTTCAGTTCTTCAGCCAACAGATCTCTATGTTCCAACAAAATCCCACCTGACATCATCATCCCTTTGCCGGTTCCAATTAACATCCTTTCAAATTTCAACGCTAAGCACTGATTCACACAGTCGAAAAGTGCCTTTCTTTCTGTCTTCATTGACATCGCAGCTCCTCGAGAGCGTTCCATTTCATCAAAGAGACTCGAGGGTAATAATGATTCATTAGTGATTGTCCCTGACGCCAAGTCTTGAAACATGAGCTGCCCAGAGTTGAGTATCTCGGTTATGTACTCCAGCTCCCAATCGAGTGTTGACGAATCTGTTTCATCTAAAGTGTGCTGGGACTCGTTTGATGAAACCCAAGTGAGCTCTTGATCTGATGAACTCTGTTTCATGCCTGAAATTACCAACAACATTAAGCTTATTTAACTGCCAATCAAACCAATTCCCTACTAAGACTATTTGGTGTGAATTGAGACATAAATTCACAAAGACATACCATATTCTTTGTCATGTCTGCAATCTGAGATACTCTTGCTGCAGGAGAGTGCAAAATCATCGGTTTCTGTAAGAGTGCTAATGCTGCTAACTTCTTGTTCTTCTCCCTGTATCATCTTCTTCTTCTTTTAGGAGAAAAAGATAAGATTTTCTCAGAGACTGGTAAAGCATTTGATATAATAGAATAGTGAAGCTGCAGTTGATCGAAACTAACCTGGACTTTCTGGTTGTTGTTATAGAATGAAGTGCAGTCAGAAACAGATTCACTCTCTGTTACAACTTTATCAAGACTGCTATGAGTCAATTCACTATATTTTGATGGCGATGAAACCATCCCATTCGCTCTATCCTTTGAAATGGAACTCAAAGACTCTTCTTGGATCAAGCTAGAGTTAGATGATTCAATCTTCGAGGTCAACTCCCTGAGCTTTTGTTCCAAAATAGCATTTAAAGAATCACCTCCTATCACATTGAACTTTACAGCTGAGTCTGCATCTTGTTTGGTTCCTTGTGAATGAGATGATAAACCTTTGATCGAAGATGAGAAAGTGAAAGATATCACATCCATGTCCCTTTTCTGATCATCTTTACTCATACTCGAGTCTCCATCACTGGAAATGTTACATTTTATCGACTTTTCACCCTTTTTGATCCGCTTATCTTCATAAATTACCGACTCTTGCACTCCATTCCGTTGCTTTTTGTTTCGAGGAATACTCTTTTTGCGGGATAAAGGTAAAGAAGTGGGATTCTCTGCTGATGTCATAGTAAATCCAGGGCTCTTCGATATGGATCCACTTTCCACAATAACCTTATTTACTACTTTGTTCATTACTTTCCTGGATTGCTGACTGTCTCTGCAGTTCTGTTTCTGGTGGTTCTGCTTAAGCACATTCTTCCCCGTGCTCAAGGAAGATCCTTTGATACTGTTTTGGCTTTTAACCGCCCTATTCTTTGCTTCCACTTTCTCCTTTTGTCCCGTAGACATCCTCTTGTTGCCACTTGAGGACATTGTTGAGCTGTCTTGTTTCTTATTATTACTGGACTTTGCTTGCGCAGAGAAAGAAGGTGGCTTCACTTCACCTTTCAACCCATCACAACTGCTTTTCCCCAATACTGTAGTTTTCTTCTCGTTTTGATCTCCTCTTAGGTACCTACTGTTGCGAGTATCATTAGAAGAGATTTGAGGAACTGAACTTGACGCTTTCTGTGCAGCTTCTAGTTTCTCTTTCAAATCTCGAATCCTTAATGGAACTGGCGAAGAAGAATCTGAAGATGACACCACCCGTGTTCTAGCAATCATCCGTGGACTTTGCTCCATCATTCGTGAAGCAGCTTCCATTACATAAGCAGGGTTCCTAGATGGAACAAATCCAGGATTCCTTATTGGAGACAAGAGCTTGTTGTGAGTGACAGAGATCGGTTTAGCTGATCTTGGGGGTAAGGTTTCGGTTTGAAACCGCTCAATCATCCTCTTACGCGGCCCTTTACTTGTTCTTGAGTCCAAATGATCCCAAGAACCGCCATCGAATCCAGTCTGATGATCAACATTAGCATCCCAAGTGCTTGCCTGGCGCGAGGATCTGAGAAAGTATGGATCAAGATCAGGATTAACCCGTGGTTTCAAAACGTTTGGTAGCGGCAAACCCTTTAAACCCATAAGCCTAGCTACCACACTCGGTGCTTTAACCACATTTCCATCATCACTAGTTACAGATGAAGCACAACAGCTCGAGTCACTTCTCGGGTTGTAAGTTGAGTTCTTGACAGATTGATCAACCTCAAACTGTTAAAACAGAACCACACCACAGATCAAAATTAGTTCTTGTCTAACAAATAAAGCATTCGTAAAACAAGGAAAACGGTATTGAGCAAAGGCTTACAACAGAATGCGGCGTAATAGAGGGGTTTTGAACATTCTCTTTTGCTTGCTTTGATTCTTCTGTATCAATAAAAAAAGAAATTTTAGATTAATTGAACTGCATTACCTTAACTTATATATACAACAAACAATTGTATGGATAGAAAACAAAAAGAATGAAGAACAAACCAGAGAGTTGGGAGATATTGGAAGAGAAAAGCTTCTTCCTGGATTTGCCATGCCAATCAAACAGATTTAGAAACGCTCCTCTAGGTCTTTTCCTCTCAACAACGTCCATCTTAATTCCACCTATGAGATTACAAAAACTGAACCAGTTTCAATGGAATGTACTTACAAGACACTGGATCCCATCATAACAACATCAGACAAAACCAAAAAAATACCAAAATTTACGATTTCATTATATAAACGAATCACTCAATTATTAGCTGAAGGATATAAAGATCAGGAATCAAATAGTTTTTACCTCTCAGTTTCTCTCTCAGAATGCCAAAGATCTCATTTTTTGTTACTTATGGATCAATTCAGCAAGTGTAATTTGCAGAAACCCAGATGTGTTTTTGCAAATTGGATCGAGCCAAATCGAAAAAAATTGTGGCCCTAGAAGATCTTGCCCTAAAACTCAACTAAAGCTCTCCACTTTAATCTCTCTAGCTCACAATCGCACTGAAGAACATCAAACGACGGAGGGAGAACATAAAACACACAAAAATGAGATTTAATCAAATCGAAAGAGAAAAATTTGGGGGTTTTTGCGTAATGGGTAAGATCAGGAAAGCTCAAAACAGATTAGAGATTGGGGACTTTTGGCAGTTGAGATTAGGGATTTGGGTAGTGAGCTAAAAGAAGTAGTGTAGAAGCAGCCAGAGACGTTTTTTAAAAAGAAGAGATAAGCGGAGTTTGAATTGAAATGACGACAGAGAGAGCCGTTGCAAAGATGAAGAGAGAGAGAGAGAGAGAGAGAAGACTAAGAGAGTTTTGAATTTAGGACACTGTGAAAGCTCCCTCCTTTAAGATTATTGAAAGTGTTATGTTTTTTTTTTCTTTACGAAAAAGGAAAATAAAACCTTTTTTACAACAACTATTTTGGCTTTTGTTTACAGCATGGTCACAATTCACAAATGTAGCTTTGATAATGTTTTATATTTGGTATCCAATGCAGATCGAGATTGCTACTGTATATATGCTTATATTTCAGTTTCTAGTTTGAAACGTATGAGAGAATTTGAATTGGTTTAGGGGACAAGAAAAAAAAACATAATTTAAAAAAGGTCATAACGTTTCAATTTTTCAGGTGTATATAAAATAAAGGCAAAGACTTTATTGTAAACAGTGCAGTCATTGTATAAGTATTATACTATATGTCATCTTTTTATAATCTTTTTTTTTGGTGCAATTAGTTTTTGGGTCTCACAGGGGCTCCACTTTCGTAATAGTATAATTTTGAATATTTGTAATATGCTTCATTCTATTATTCGATCACTTGAAAGTTAAAACTTTTTCTTTTAGTGTTTGGACTTTTGAGCTTACAAAATCAGAGTTGAAAAAAAAAAAAGAGTAAATGAGTAGATGAAGTTGTTGTGGTTGAGTTGCTTTGAAGTAGCGAATCCAAGGTAGAGTAGAGCATATGAAAACGATGCCTGAGCAATTAGATGAAGCCCTACGAGCCTTCGCACGCGTGGAGGAGACTTGAATCTCACAATGCAGAGTCTATAGTATAATGATGCTTATCTTATGCTCTTGAAAAATAAACTTCCACTGAATCTTGGCAAATACTCTCCATTCCTAATATATTGATGTTATAGAAATTATTTTTATCTCCCAAAGATTGATTTTGTAGATTAAAAAACTAAAACAATCATATTACTTTATGTTTTTGACAAATGTCATTTATCAATTAGTTTATGATTTTTCTATCTACCAAAAAGTAATTATAAATTAATTTACAAATAAAAATTAAACTTTTCTTAATATATGTGATAATGTTGAAACATCAATCTATTAGAGACAGATGGAATAATTTATTTTTCTATCAAACTAAACTTTTTTTCACCCACCCATATATCACAAAACATATACGCTAAATAATACAAAGATGATATGAAAATTAGTAGAATATAATATTTTAATCAGAAGTTATAATCTGTTACAAACTAAATTATCATAATAATTTTAAAATATTTTTAACAGAGAAAGAAAAGTTAAAGAGACAATGACAAAACACAAACAAACATGGTTGAACTTGAACGGTTGACTCAATATAAGAATAAAATATTTATTATTTGTGATTTCTAACAAAAAAAAATAATACTGGAGTCTTATTTTAAATGCATATTTTTCAAAAAAAAAACAAATGGTGAATTTTGTTCCTTGACAAAAAAGTAGAGAATTTTAAAGTTTCCTAAACCACTAAATCCAACAAAATTATAAAGCGTCGTTTCTATTCCCTCTTTCGTTTCCACGTAGACTTTTAGAAATCGATCATAGCGTAGCATAGCATCACCAATCAAAACAAAAATCTTCGATAAATATAATAAACTAAAAACAAGTTCAGCCCATATTTGTAAGAATATCAAAACGGGCCCGAAACTAAATTAGGCCCATTTATTACCAGTGATAAATCCTCCCTAAAGTCATAGAGCCTTCTTTGGTCTTCCTCCTCCTTAAACCCTAATTCTCTCTCTCTCTCTCTCTCGCTCGCTCTCCCCAAGTCTCTCAAATGACCACCACCGAGTCGCCGCCGCCGCCGCAACAGACGGAGCAGCAACTTGTTCCCGCTTCGCTGACGTCAAGAGTGAGCCCCAAGACCGTTAGAAGCGCCATCGATGGTCTAATCAACTGGAGAAGCGAAAAATCAAAAACAGAGAAGCCTCAACTTCTCGAGCAAGACGAGTTTCTCTACCTCTTCGTTACTCTGAAGAAGATTCCACAGACGAGCCGTACGAACGCTCATCGTATCCCTTTGCCTCATCCTCTTATCAACCCGTCGGAAGATTCGCCGGAGCTTTGTCTCATTATCGACGATAGACCTAAAAGTGGTCTCACCAAGGCTGATGTGATGAAGAAGATCAAATCGGAGAATATTCCGATCACCAAGGTTCTTAAGCTGTCGAAGCTCAAGTCTGATTACAAGCCGTTCGAAGCTAAGAGGAAGCTCTGCGATTCGTACGACATGTTCTTCGCTGATCGGGGGATACTTCCTCTGCTCCCGAGGTTGATTGGGAAGAAGTTCTTCGCCAGAAAGAAGATTCCTGTGGCGATTGATTTGAAGCACAAGAACTGGAAAGAGCAGATTGAGAAAGCTTGTGGTTCTGCTATGTTCTTCATGAGGACTGGGACGTGTTGTGTTGTTAAGGTTGGGAAATTGTCTATGGAGAGTAGTGAAATTGCTGAGAATGTGATGGCGACTTTGAATGGAGTAGTTGAGATTTTGCCTAATAAGTGGAAACTCGTTAGGTCTTTGCATTTGAAGTTGTCTGAGAGTTTGGCATTGCCTATATATCAAGCTGTGCCTGATTTGAAGCTCAAAATTGATGCTTTTGGAAGTGGAAAGAATGTGGTTAAGGAGGAGAAGAAGGGTGAAGTTGAAGAAGTTGCTGATGATGCTAGCGAGAAGAGTGTTTCGGTTAAGGGTAAGAAGAAGAAGGGTATGATTCATGAGGTTAGGTATATGGATAGTAACGTATCTGAGGTGCTTGATGAGGATGAGATTGGTGCTGATGAGGAGAAGAATGAGATTGTTGTTGAGTCTGGGGATAAGGAGGAGAAGAAGATGAAGAAGAGGAAGAAGGAGGTCAGTGAGGTTGCAGAGAGTGTGAAGCCGGTGAAGAAAGCTGCCAAAGGGAAGTTGAAGCCAGAAGTTGAGAAACCGATGAAGAAAGCTGCCAAAGGGAAGTTGAAGCCAGTAGTTGAGAAACCGATGAAGGTAGCGGCCAAGGGGAAGGTGAAACCAGATGCTGTGAAGCTGGAGAAGAGCAAGGATGTGTTAAAGGCGAAAAAGACTACAAAGATTGCCAAAGACGAGTCTGGTGGTGGATTGAAACCGAAGAGGAAGAAGAGTGTGCTTAGAAAATGAGGCAAGGGAAGATCTCGACTCTTTGCGTGTTTTGCCATTGAGTAATTTTGAGTATGATTTTATGTTTTATCCTAGTTCTTATTACAGTTTGAGCCCTTTCATATCTTGTACTACTTCTGTGAAACATCGAGCTGGTGAATGTGGTTTGATGGTTTTGTGGAGGAAACATACTGTTAGCTTTTTCAAGTACTTATTTAACGTTTTTTCATTCCAAACAAAGCCTATTTACCTGGATTTTATTGCAGTAAGCTTTGTATCGATCGAGTTATTGTTTACTCGATCAGTCGATCTTGATCTTCATCTCTTAGTGAATTTGCTCACCAAAGGTTAACACTTCACAATCATCTCTCATAGCACAACTATACCAAAAATCTGCATGATTTTCTTGATTTACTCTCATGGCCAACAGAAGAATTCAAGGTTGCTATGGTGTAGACATTCATTAAGGACAGGCAAAAAGATCAATGGAACCAAAAATATAGAAACTATATATTAAATTGTTTAAGTAGCTGCATATAAAAAGGGACCAAAAAAATTATTATATTGAACTAGTAGTGAAGTAACCATAAAGATTGTATGTAGTAAACATATTATCATACAACGAAATAAGCTGGAACTTAATGTGGTCACAAATATGTAAGAACCCGACCATTATGCAGCCAGCCTCTGAATGGTTTACCAATTATTCTCCCGAGTCCTGATGATAAGCTCCTTTCTCTTTCTGCTCTTTTCTTATATGCTTAATCTTTTTGTAATCTCATTTTCTAATCACAGGACCTCTGTACGGAACTCTCCAGATCACAAAGCTATCAGGAGGTTGATACTCTTCGAGCCATGTAACATTTGAGATCACTTGTCCATTCATCACTTCAATCTCACCTGGTTTTAAACATGAGGTTATCAACAACATTGCCATAGATAATATTCATAAACCAAATCTGTTTAGCAATACAATCAAGTTATGAGTGATTTGTTCCATGATATCTACATTTAAACTCTTATCTAATCAAGAACCTAGTGGTTTAACCCATGATTCCTCAACAAACTGTTAGGAGTAGTAACAGTAAGAAATGAAGTCGCATTTTTAAGCAATTAAGTTATAAAGTGGTTTTCCTGTGAAGTTTGTGTTATTGTACCAGGTAAGTCTCGTATTGGGGATTTCCGGAAGTAGTTGCAGTGTCTGCCGTGAGTAGAAGAGTATGGAGGAGATAAGATGTCGAAGATTGCACAATGAGTAATGGCTTTAAAACAATGAATGTTGCCGCCGGTTGTTGGATATAGAGTGGTCGCTGGGGTAGGGGCAGTCATATCAGTATCCTTGACCAGTTTTGCAGGTCTTGCTATGAGTAAAAGGAAACAACAGATTACTCATTTTGAAATTATTCGCATAGCACGGATGTTACACTGGGGCAGTTTACATGTCGCTATTACCTTGTAATGGATCGTCTAGCTCTGATTGGTCAGGCTCAGCCCAATCATATGACTTCACGTGCATAGAACCATAAACAAGCTTGCTTAGCACTGTCATGCCTGGATGATTATGAAGTGGTATGATAGACCCAGGTGGCATGCAGAAAATTCCAATCTGACAAAATAATGATCAAAACCTAGTTAGCAGACAAGAAAAGCAAGAATCTTGCATTTCAGAACATTGTTTAACTGCAGTAAACATGTGGAGCGTGTTGCTCCATGGCTTAGAGTAATGGCCATACCAGGAACCAAAAAGATTAGTCATGATGAGAGATCTGGTTTCAACATGAGAAGTCTAGCCTATGTAGTTCTACTAAACATCATCAGCTTTACATAAATTTTAAAGCCTATCCACCTTATCTCAAGAGTTCATAGCCAATTTTTTTACTATATTGATGAAGGCATACTCAAACTTCTAAAGGTGAAATGCAATACCATCCTGAAAGAAAATTTGCTCACCGAGAAGCTGTCACACTCATGTAACTGAAGGTATTTTATAGCTGGCAGAGAATGATGGTTTCCATTACGCTCGTTCCCAGGACCAGGCCAGTTACGCACCAATTGTGCTTCCTGTTCGAGACCAACATCAGAAGGCTTGATTTTCTCTGAAAATAATAAATAAAGGTATCAAGTATGTCCCGGTCCGCAAGTATTAAACCTGATAAACAACAACAGTAGTCTAATGATAGCACAAGAGAGTGCGATACCCAAAACTAGTACTGCAATTCAGACATCGCGAAGCAACACAGTGTGCCTAAACAAACATTTATGATAGCAAGCAAGGTTGCAGACAGAGAAAGGAAGAAAATTTGCAAGACAGTGGATAAAAAAAATGAAGTCCTACCCAACATATTGCGAACCTTGTCTAAGGCCTCCTCAGACACAGGTCCATTGGATGAGAGAGATGCCTTGCAAGTATTGAAAAGCCTCTGAATATAATACGGCATGATACGAAAAAGGGAGCAAAACTCCAAGTTCTTGAGCTCTGGTCAAGCTCTGAGTTATATAAATTATAAAGATGAAATGAACGGTATCTGTTCCCAGTTTCAGCACCAGCGATCACCTTCTTCAGTGATTCTCAAGCACTGCCCTGTAAAAGAAGGGAAAAGACAACAAATTTAACTTCATATAGGGCTCCACAATCGAAACAAACAAATCTGAAAAACAGATAATACAAATCCAAGTGCGTCTCTGACACTGACAAGGGATGTGGTTTTGATGAACGCTTAACACGTAAAGGATTAATCTTTTTTCTTACATATCGAATACCAAAATCACACTGCATCTGCCTAATTGAGCTCAGTCATATATAATTTGCCAGGAATAGAATTTTAGGTCAGGTTAGTTTGGTAAACCGAATCATATAAATCGAACAGAATTGAATTGAACGGAGCCCAGAAGATTCTACCAATTCATACAAACATACATATCAAACAAAATTTGAAAACATAGTGGAACAAGAGAAATGAATATTACGAGTTGAGTAGAAAAAGCTAAAACAAGAAGGAGAAGGAGATAATATAGAGATTACAAGGTGAGCTTCAATTTCAAAACATGGGTTAAGATATATATATATATATATAAAGAGAGAGAGAGGAGAGAGAGACCTTTCGAGCAGAAGAGTGAAAAAACCGAAGAAGGGCGAGAATCGGAGGAAAAGAAACGATGATGGAAATGGTGTTTTTAGTCGGAGGAGGAGGAGGAGGAAGAATCAGAATTTGATCTTTTTGCTTTGTGACTCACTTAAAAACGTCAAGTCTCACTCTCTCTCTCCCCGTACTTTTCAAATAAGTCAATTTCAACCCCCTTTTTGCTTTTTTTTTCTTTCTTTTTTGTTTCGAATCAATTCCATTCCACCTGCATATATTTTCTCTACGACAAGAACAAACTATAACTTTATTTTATGGCCAACCAACATTTTACGCACGAGTACTAATTAATTCATTCTCGTGCGAGTTTCTGATAAAAGAATGGTAATAAATGGAGTTTTGACCGGACAAATCTCATCTTATACAATCTTAAATTTTATACAGTAGTATCAAACAAGTAGCAAATAAATGTATAATGTATTTAACTACAGTACTGTTCTTTTTGTTCTTCTAAATCGTTAGTTATTATTCTTTTTTGTAATCTGGAATTAATCAAAGAGAATTCAAACTGTAAATCCTATTACCATTTTTTAAATTAGGAAGACGAAGAAAGAGAGAATAAAATAGCTAGTTAATACTCTCTCCGTTTCATAATATAAGATGTTTTAGAGGTTTTTCTTTGGGTGTGAATGGTTGCAGCGGTTGAAGCGGACAAATCTATCTGCGGACTGGACCGTTTTTTATTTACCCTTCAGCAAATGTAGTCCGCAATGGTGAGGTCCAAATAAAGCAGAGATAAGACCGTAGCAGACCAACTGCGAACCGCTTTTGCATACAAATAGAATTGGTCTGCAGCGGTCTGTAGTCCACCTTAAAAATGGAGTGGTCCAGACCGTAGATGGATTTGGCCGCCCTGACCGCAATTACCATTCAAACCCTTTGTTTCATAATATAGGATGTTTTCAACTTTCTAGGTAACTTTTAGATTATTTTAATATTTTATTATTATTTATTTTATGCAGTCTTGTTTATGATTGGTTGAACTTTTTTAAAGTGACTATTTCTTAATCTGCGTGCTTTCACTCAAAACATCTTATATTTTGAAGCAAAGAGAATATAATTTTACATTTTTTTTTAAGTACAAGATATGTAACTAGCTTTTATAAAAAGAATTCAAACTTGACAGATCTTGTTAGTAGATAAATGAGTTTTAAAAATGTCATAAAACTCGTATAAATTTTATTGTAAAAAGCCAAAAGGTAACAAATTTTTCAATAAACTATTAAAAAATGCAAAATTATAAGGTATGTTTTTGCTATTATTATGTTCATACTACTCTACTAGGATGGGACGTTGTAAATTTATTAGTGGTGTACTTTTTTAACACTTTGGAAAGCCCAAGCTTTTTAAATGAAAGTATACACCTTTTCTGCTTTGCAAAATATTTAAGTTATTGGGTCTGATTGGTAACGTATCCAGAGCCGTACTAAGGTATTTTGATGCCATAGGCAAAAAAAATGGTTTAATATATCAACAATGTATATAACAAATATTACTATTATATATATATATATTAGTATTTAAATATTTATAATAAATATATGAAATCTTAAGTAGAAGTTTACCGTTCCATAAACAAAAGCAATTATCAACGAATAAGAAAAAAGTATGAAAAACAAATGAAATATAAATGTTAGGTTGATCATTTAATATAGTTATAGTGATATACAAAATGTTTTATCTAATATATAAAAATAATTAAGAAAGTTGGATGAAGATGAACAAAGAAAGATGGATTAATATATACCTTATCAGTGGACGTTTCAGATTTCTTGTACATAATATATACCTTTGCTATAATAATTTACTTTGCTAATTCAATATAATAATACATATATGTCATAACTCATAACCATTATCAACTTATATAGGTTCCTAATGTTTCCACAAAATATGATGCGGTAGGCGAGAGTTTCTTATCTCATAACGTAGGCACGACTCTGAATGTATCTAAAGCTGTACAGAAAAACTGTAAGCTAAAGCTGTTAGTTTTTACGGAATAGTACAAAACTGTAAAAAATATTGTATATAAAAGTTGTACAAAAAAGCTGAGAGTAAAGTTTTTAATAAAATAATTAATTAAGTTTTTCTGATTGGTAAAAATTGGAAGCTGATAAAATAATTAATAGCTAAATTCCGTTTTCTCCACCAATTGCAAACGGGCTTTCTCGTCTCGGGCGTTCTTGGACTATAATTTTTGTTTATCTGAGTTTTCTCATATATTTATAGCTAAAATGTCAATGTACTTTTTATTATTTCGGTTTAAATTCCGACATTGTCAAAAAAGTCCGACCAAACATTATTATCGTTTTGGGCCTTACCAACATTTTCTTATCGTAACGCGGCTTCGGCAAGATATTTTTAGCTGGGAAGTTAAAAATAATATATAAATATTCCGTTAGGGGGCCTTTAATCTTAGCTATTTACGTAATTACCCCTTCTGGAATAAAAATCACTAAAATATAAATTGCAAAACGATCATTTCTAATACTTTTCTTTATCTCGATCCTCTTTGACTCTCTCTCTCATCTCTTTAGTTTATCCACGAACGAAGAAAACCTAAAAGAAGAAGAAAAGGAAAATCTCGAAAGAGAAGCCATGGCAGGAGTTGGACCGATGACCCAAGATTGGGAACCAGTTGTGATCCGTAAGAAAGCTCCTAACTCTGCCGCTAAGCGCGACGAGAAGACTGTCAACGCTGCTCGTCGTAGCGGCGCCGATATCGAGACCGTTCGCAAATGTTTGTTTTTCTCGATCTCCCTCTTGTCTGATCTGCCTTCTTTTATTATTAAGCTTTGCGATAAGATTTATCTGGTTTAGGCTATAAGAGTTTGCCGATTGAATCTAGGTTGAGTTGTTACTACGCTGGATTAGGGTTATTCATATACCTTCGCCGCCACTGCCTTATTATCCTTTCTTTAAAGGATTTGTGTTAGGGTTATCGTTTGTTATGATTTCGATTGCGTTTGCAGCAGTAGCAATTTTGCCCTGAGGTTGCTAATTGATTATTGCTCGATTACTTGGTTTTCTATTGCTCATGAATCTGTTTTTTTCTTTTTTTTTTTTGTTCAATAAGAATCTTATAGTTGTGTAACGGGATCTCTTTTGTTTTTGCTTTGTTGTAGTCAATGCTGGATCCAACAAGGCTGCATCAAGCGGCACCTCCTTGAACACGAAGAGGCTTGATGATGACACTGAGAACTTATCTCGTGAGTATTATACATATCTGAATCATTCATCTGATTTATATCATGCACTGGAAAATAGTACCTAATCTGCCTCTGTAATCTGTATGTATTCTGAGACATAGTTTTATACTAGTCATTTTCCTATAAGGGCAAGTTTTGGCGTATGTCTTTCTGGGTTGCTAATGTTTTCTCCCAGTCGGAAAATATATATACTAGTACCTACCTGCCTCTGTAATCTGTATGTACTCTGGGACAGAGTTTTATACTAGTCATGTTCCTATAAGGGCAAGTTTTGGCGTATGTCTTTCTGGGTTGCTAATGTTTTCTACAGTCTGGATTGTTTCGTGAGAGGAGGTTTTTGTTTGTTTATGGGGTTATCAGGATACCAAAGAGCTGAAGCTTTGTGTATCTTAGTTTCCGCGTGTTCTCCATTTTTTGTGATAGATTGGTCAGGAATGTTTGTTATCGTCTAACTCGTTGTTTGCGTATTGGTTGTATAATCTAGATGACCGTGTGCCTACTGAGTTGAAGAAAGCCATCATGCACGCCAGAGGGGAGAAGAAGCTGACTCAATCCCAACTCGCCCAAGTACTTTCTCTCTTTTCTCTGTTGTTATACTTGTTTGTATGTCACTGGATTCATGGTGGTAACATTATTATATGTTTTGATTTCTGTAGCTGATCAATGAGAAGCCACAAGTGATCCAAGAATACGAGTCAGGGAAAGCAATCCCGAATCAACAGATCCTTTCTAAGCTGGAGAGAGCACTTGGTGCTAAACTCCGTGGAAAGAAGTAAGAACAAATCTCTTAAGGTGAAAAAAACTAATCGCAGTTTCTCTCTCCAGTTCAGATGCATTACATATGCTATGAAAAGTGAAAACTATATGGTTGGTTTTAATGGCATAGTAGTGATGTGTTGCGAGAAATCTTTTATGATGTGAGAATAACAAAGCTGTTTGGAACTTTATGTCATTATAAATAATCTGTTTTCTTTCGTTTCGTCATGTCTCGTAAACCCCATGTTCCACTTTTGGAAAAAGTTCAAGGTTGAAATTTATCGACTGTCTGCCAATAATGATTTGATCAAATTGATTCTAAAATGTAAAATACATGAGGTTATGTACGTATTAATGGGAAACTATGAAGAGACAGAAGAGAAAATTAATTACTTGGAATCTAAATAAACAAAATGTGCTGTAAACTAGAGAATTTAGGAAGTGAAATCTCTTAGTCTTATTGATTAATGTCGAGGTTACAAGTATATATAATAGGAGTACAAAGGCTAAAACCCATAAAGTAATCGAGTACATAACATAGGCTATGGGCCGTAAAGCAATGGCCGATGGGCCGTACATGCGCCGACCGGTATATGGGCCGAATGGCCATGTCCTAACGGACTGTGAGCGGGCCGGTCTATAGAGTCCACAAGTGTTTTACAACACTCCCCCTTGGACGAGATGACCGTGCCATGTTGGATGGGATCGCTGCAATGTGCTTAGGGGATGCTGCCTCATTAAAACCTTACCAGGAAAACCCAATGGGACAAAACCTCGGTGAAGGAAAAAGAGTACAGCACACATTGCTCCCCCTGATCCAAACATCACTCCAAGTCCTGAAGTCTCCGCATCCCAATCTTGTGCGTGAGCTTCCTGAACGTCGATGTCGGCAATGCTTTGGTGAAGAGATCAGCTGAGTTGTCGCAGGACTGTACTTGCACCACTTGAACTTCTTCGGCCTTTTGTAGTTCATGTGTGAAGAAGAACTTCGGCAGTATGTGCTTCGTCCGATCTCCCTTGATGTATCCTTCCTTGAGCTGAGCGATGCAAGCCGTATTGTCCTCGTAGATGACGGTTGCTTCCTTGCTGTCTTCTAAACCGCTATCCGTCCGAATATGCTGAGTCATAGACCGCAACCAAACACACTCACGGCTGGCTTCATGGATGGCTAGAATCTCCGCGTGATTTGACGATGTGGCCACGAGAGTCTGCTTCATTGAACGCCAAGAGATCGCCGTACCGCCGTGCGTAAACACATAACTTGTTTGTGACTTACCGTTGTGTGGATCGGATAGATAACCTGCATCAGCAAAACCAACTAGACCATCTTTGTTATGGTTAGTATAAAATAAACCAAAATCAACCGTCCCTTGCAGGTACCTTAGGACGTGTTTAATACCATTCCAGTGCCGTATAGTCGGACAAGAACTATATCTCGCTAGGAGGTTCACGGCAAAGCATATGTCCGGCCTAGTGTGGCTGGCCAGGAACATTAACGCTCCTATAGCACTGAGGTAAGGCACTTCAGGTCCAAGAATTTCTTCATTGGCCTTCTTAGGAGCAAATGGATCTTTATCCAAGTCTAAGCTTCTAACAACCATTGGGCTAGTCAATGGGTGAGCTTGCTCCATATTAAATCTCTTGAGTACTTTTTCTGTATATGCCTTTTGATGCACAAGGATTCCATTATTTACGTACTCAAGGTGCAATCCCAAACAGAATTTTGTTTTGCCTAGATCTTTCATCTCAAATTCTTTCTTGAGGTATTCAACAGTTTGGACGATTTCCCCAGAGGTACCGAGGATGTTTAAATCATCCACGTAGACTGCTATTATCACAAATCCTTTGTTTGCAAACTTCTTTATGAATATACATGGACTGATTGGGTCGTTCTTATAGCCTTTCTTGGCTAAATAATCACTTAGTCGGTTATACCACATTCGACCACTTTGTTTCAGTCCATAAAGCGATTTGTCTAGCCTTATGCAGTATTGGTCTCGAGTACCATTTGAACATTTATGTTCTATACCCTCTGGTAATCTCATATATATCTCATTATCCAGTGGACCATATAAATAGGCGGTTACAAAATCCATTAACCGTAAATCCAAATTTTCTTTTATGGCCAGACTTATTAGATATCTAAAAGTCGTTGCATCCATCACAGGGGAGTATGTCTCCTCATAATCTATGCCAGGTCTTTGAGAGAATCCTTGTGCTACAAGCCGTGCTTTGTATCTCACTATCTCATTTTTCTCATTTCTCTTTCTTACAGAGACCCATTTGTGTCCAACTGGTTTAATGGTAGGTGTCGTCCTTAAGATCGGACCAAACACACTTCTCTTCTTTAAAGAGTTTAACTCCACATCAATGGTTTCTTTCCATTTAGGCCAATCTTTACTTTGAGTGCACTCTAATATGGATGTGGGTTCTAGATCCTCATTTATCTCAAGTGCTACCTTGTTTATGAATATTTCATCAATGTCGACATTTTTCCGGTTCCATTTTATTCCAGACATTATGTAATTGATTGATACTTCATTGTTATCAATTCCTTCAGGTTCTTGAAGTTCAGCGTCCTGAACTTCACCTGGTACATTAATTATTTCCGCGGTCATGTCTGGTTTGTCTATAATTCCCTGAACCTCGGTCTGTTTTGCACCTTTAGACTTTCGAGGATTTTTATTTTTGGAACCTAACGGTCTACCTCGTTTCAAACGTGGTTTAGACTTTGTAGCAACTTGTTTATTGTGTTCCTTTTGAACATCAATACGTACTGGTGCATTGCAAGCTGGTATGTACGATTTTGTTACTCTCTTTGGGTCAGCAAAGGAATCTGGCAATTGATTAGCTAGCTGTTGTAAATGTATAATCTTTTGAACCTCTGCATCACATGCTAGAGTTCGAGGATCTTGCCAATTTAAGGATGTTTGATTCCATTTTAATTCTTTGACTAGCTTGCCGGTCTCACCACCTATAGTAGGGAATTCGGACTCAACGAATTGACAGTCCGCGTATATGGTCTTAAATAGATCTCCTGTCAATGGCTCAAGATACTTTATTATGGTGGGAGACTCATATCCCACATATATTCCCATCCTCCTTTGAGGTCCCATCTTAGTTCTCTGTGGTGGAGCAACGGGTGTATAAACGGCACAACCGAATGTTTTGAGATGGGATAAGTCTGGCTCTTGACCCGATAATAATTGGGATGGTGAATATATGTGTTCACTAGATGGCCTGATGTGTATGAGTTCTGCTGCATGTAAGACCGCGTGTCCCCAAGCCGACACAGGAAGCTTCGATCTCATTAATAATGGTCGAGCTATTAATTGTATACGTTTAATGAAGGATTCAGCTAATCCGTTTTGTGTATGGACATGTGCCACAGGATGTTCCACACTCACCCCCATGGACATACAATAATCATTAAACGCTTGGGATGTAAATTCACCAGCATTATCTAGACGTATCGTCTTTAGTGGAAAGTCTGGAAAGTGTGCTCTTAATCTTATGATTTGAGCCAACAGCCTAGCAAATGCTAGGTTCCTTGTGGATAACAAGCAAACGTGAGACCATCTGGTTGATGCATCGATCATAACCATAAAATATCTAAACGACCCACATGGTGGGTGTATTGGTCCACATATATCACCTTGTATCCTTTCCAGAAAATGCAAAGTCTCTTTTGTGACTTTTACTGGTGATGGTCTTGTAATGAGTTTCCCTTGTGCACATGCTACACAAGTGAGATTTTTAGGGAAAACTCTTTTCTCTTTAAGGTTGTGCCCTTTTGAACTCTTAATTACTTTACGCATCATGTTCGAACCCGGGTGGCCTAACCGGTCATGCCATAGAGTGAATTTTTCAGTGAACATTTTATGCTTAGCCATGTTAGCTTCTATCATGTTTATCTTAGCATGGTATAAACCAGTGGCTAGTGCGGGTATAGTCTCTCGGACCATCTTTTGGCCGTTTACATTTTCAGTAATGTATAGGAATTCTTTAGTTCCTTCACCCTTGGTTTCAACATGATAGCCATTTAATCTTATATCTTTAAAGTTCAATAAGTTTCTCTTAGAGCTGGGTGAGTATAGGGCATCACTTAGTTCAATATGTGTGCCGTTAGGCAACAAAATGTGAGCCTGGCCGTAGCCTTCTATCATGTTGGCTATACCCGCAATTGTACTAACATTTGCACTTTTCATTTTGAGATCTATGAAATATCTTTTATCTCTTAGTATAGTGTGGCTGGATCCACTGTCCACCACTAGTTCACTCATGTCCTTGGCCATTTCTATAAATAGGACATAATTTTGTATTTTAATAGGACAATTATAAAATAAAAGAACCATTGCATTTAAATTTAAATAATCATCCAATACAATAAAGGAAAATAAAGCATAAAAACATTGAAATTAAACCGCTTTAAAACGAAAATCAATCATCATCTTGTAGGCAATCGGAAGTCTCTAGCAAGTCGTCATTCTCATGATCGAAGTCTCCTTCATCATCGATGTACGCATAGTTGGCTTCCGGATTTTTCTTTAGAACTTCTTGGTATGCATCAATGAGGTGTTTGGGAGTTCTACAAGTCTTGGACCAGTGGTTTGACATACCACATCTGTCGCAGACCGATTTAACCTTGGTACGTGGTTTAAAGGACGTACGGCCCTTACCACCACGTCCGCGGCCTCCTCGGCCGGCCTGTCCGCCACGGCCGCCACGGCCACTACGTCCTCTGCCACCACGGCCTTGGCCGTAGTGTCTTTCTCTGTGGACATAGTTGGTCTCATGGGGCGCTTTTGGCTCCTTAGACTCCATTGTAGTTTTCTTTCCCAAATCAACCTTATTTGCTTCCGGTAATGGGGCTGTACCGGGAGGTCTCATAACACTGTTCATCAGCAGCAACTCATCATTCTGCTCAGCTAGCAGTAAACATTCAATGAGTGCCCCATAATCGGCAAAGCCTTGATGCCGATACTGTTGCTGAAGAACTCTATTGTTAGGGCTGAAAGTAGAGAAAGTCTTTTCTATCAGTTCCCTTTCAGTCACCTCTTTTCCACATAACCTAAGGAGTGAGACAATCCTAAAAAGCTCAGAGTTATACTCCTCCACGGATTTGTAATCCTGGATCCTTAGGTTTTTCCAATCAAACACGGCCTTTGGAAGGAGCACCGTCTTTTGGTGCCCGTAACGGCGTTTAAGCTGTGTCCAAAGGGCGAGTGGATTGTCTATGAAGAGGTACTGGCTCTTGAGACTCTCTGCAATGTGATGGTGCATATGTTGGAGACACTTGTTCTTTTTCTTATCAGTGCTCTCAACTTCCTCATCAATGCAACCAGCTAGGCCATTTGACCTTAGGTGGATTTCGGTGTCTTTCACCCATTCCAAGTAGTTCTTTCCAGAAGCTTGCAAGATGGGATAGTCTAGGCTTTTGAGGTTTGCCATCTGCATATAATATAGACATCCGGTAGTTAGCATGCGATATTTGAGATCGAATCATGCAACAAATATTTATTCAGGTCATGCGGTATTTGAGACCGAAACATGCCTTAGACCATGCGGTATTTGAGACCGAAACATGTCTTGGATCATGCAGTATTTGAGACCGAAACATGTCCTTGGGCCATGCGGTATTTGAGACCGAAACATGCCCTGGGCCATGCGGTATTTGAGACCGAAACATGCCCTTGCCTATTATAGATTTCATATGGTTTAAATTCATGCATGCAAGGACAACAAAATCAAATATGTATGCATGCAACAATTTCCTTTTTTCTAGATAGGATTTCCTTTTTCTTAAATTTTCTTTTCTTTCTAGGATTTAGTAAATATTGTTTTAAGGGGGTTTTAGATAATTACTATAACCGATTAGGAACTTATCCTAATCATAGCTTTAATTTCCGATTTCATGTTTTAAAGTTTATAGGAACTTAACAAAAGTTTTAGTTCAATCGGAATTTTCAACCCTTAACTCAAGTTTATCAAATTCGGTTTTGAGTTTTAACAATCCTAGAACATGATTCATGCAGCCGAAATTTACATGAACAATTTATGCTTGAATAGATCCTATCTTTATACATGATCCGTTTTTCAATATGATGCATGAATGATCCGGTTTTAATATCCTAGAACATGTTTAAACAACAGAATATTTCTAGGTTCTTATGCATCACAACAAGCAGCAAACAACCAAATTCCATTCATAATGTAATTGGTTTTAATTCTCAAGGAATCTAACAACCTAAACGCCAACATGTTTTAAGTTTTAGGTTTTAGGGATCTTAAACTTTGTTGGTTGTGTACTTCTTTGTCTTAGGGTTCTGTATGTTTAAGTCCAAATTCGGATCATAGGGTTTTAAGAGGGTTCGGCCGTATTTTACCTTTCACCGATTTGGATCTGACTGGATATGGACCGGGAGCTAACAGACCTCGGTTTTAATCTCTCCCTCGCTCACGGACCACGAACAGAACCACGTACTAGATCACGAACGGAACCGCGAACTGGATCACGAACAGATTTCGCAGACAGAGCAACGAACAGCTTCCGCGGACAGAACAACGAACTGCTTCCGCGGATCACGAACGGCTTCCCACGAACCGCTTGGTACTTCTCTCGTCCGGAATCACGAACCGCGAACAGATGAACTCACCCCCGAACTCGGACCACAAATCTCGATCAAGCTGCCGATAGAAGCTTGATCACGAGCTTAAGGTATGCTCGTGAACAAGGAGATCCTCGGACAGAAAAGGGTTTGATCTCGGATGGGAGCAAGAACGAAGATGGTTTAGGGTTTGTGAAAGAGAGAAGAAGATCGGCGGCTGCCTTAGGGTTTGGGAAGCAGCGGCTGTTTTTAGGTTTTAGGGTTAGAGGCTATCGTGCTGATAACGTGTTGTAAACTAGAGAATTTAGGAAGTGAAATCTCTTAGTCTTATTGATTAATGTCGAGGTTACAAGTATATATAATAGGAGTACAAAGGCTAAAACCCATAAAGTAATCGAGTACATAACATAGGCCATGGGCCGTAAAGCAATGGCCGATGGGCCGTACATGCGCGGACCGGTATATGGGCCGAATGGCCATGTCCTAACGGACTGTGAGCGGGCCGGTCTATAGAGTCCACAAGTGTTTTACAACAAAATGCGCATAAGCTTAATTTTTCTGGGCTGGATTATACCCGAATATGGGCCTTGATTACTTTTTACGCTTGGTCCATCTAAAACAACTCGGGGACTAAACTGTACCAAATTAAAGTAAAGGGAAAAGACTGTAAAGTTGCCGGTGAATACGTACATCCCTGCAACTATTCCCCGCGCCACAAAACAAAACAGTACAAGTGAGTCAGAGTGGAGTGAAGCTGACATTCACACACACACACAAATACACAAAAATCAAAAATCAAGAAAAGACTAATTTTCACGAAACCCGAAGCTTTTAACTTATTCCTCTACTGTTTCAATTTCATCTCCTCCTTCACTTCTCTCTCAGTGGCAATTTCTAGGGTTTTCACATTTTTCTTTTGTTTTCCATTTCTGGAAACTAGTACAAAGGCTACAACAAAACAAAAAATGGAGACAGACGAAGCATACCAAAAGAAAGAGCGTGCTGCACTTGTATCCATTGTGGTTCTTGCTTGTCTTGCTCTATCTTCTTTGTTCGTCGCCTTTAGCTACTACTGCTACATTCGTAACAAAGTTTCTAAGCGTCACAGGATTAGCAAGAGTAAGAAGCTCCCAACAATTTACCTTTAACAAAGTTGTTATCTTTATCTGCATTTTCTTGTTCTTACGCACTCTGTTTTCACTGGGAACTTGAAATTTTGTTACTAATTAAGGAATATTTGGATGATGATTTTCAATTAGGGTCCGATTTATTTATCTGGGTATTGAATTTATTGTTGTAATAATACCTATCGAATGTTTTTTAGGGTTTGACTGCGAGGAGAAAGGCGATTGTCAAAAGGTACAAGATTTAACTGGCAATGGGTTGCAGATTTTCACCTTTAAGCAATTGCATTCAGCGACTGGTGGATTTAGCAAGTCTAATGTGGTTGGGCATGGTGGGTTTGGGTTGGTTTATCGCGGTGTGCTTAACGATGGGAGAAAAGTTGCTATCAAGTTCATGGATCATGCCGGGAAGCAAGGTGAAGAAGAATTCAAGATGGAGGTTTGTTTATTTTAGCTTGGTCATTGATCTTTTGCTTTTCAAGCTTAAGAATGTTTAGGTGTTTGTGTAGAGTTTTCGATTACTTTTAAACGATTGATCAATTTTTTTGTATCTGGTGGTGACAGGTAGAGTTACTGAGCCGTCTGCGTTCACCATACTTGTTGGCACTTCTTGGTTATTGCTCAGACAATAGTCACAAACTGCTTGTGTATGAGTTCATGGCAAATGGTGGTCTGCAGGAACACCTTTATCTTAACAACAGTAAGTTCATTTGTCCGGTAATGTTAGAAGTTGCGGCTCTTTTTTTACTTCTATGCATATCCTTTGGGTGATAGCATTTTGGGACATGAATCCTTAGATAATGTAGTATATATTACTAATTGGTGAACATAGCATATGGATTAGTCATTGTGGATTTTGATGGATGTTTCTCTTTTTTATTGCATATAGGATCTGGTTCTGTCGCACCGAGATTAGATTGGGAAACTCGGATGAGAATAGCTCTGGAAGCTGCAAAAGGCTTGGAATATCTACATGAACAAGTGTCTCCCCCAGTGATTCATAGAGACTTTAAGAGCAGTAATATTCTGCTGGACAGAAACTTCAACGCCAAAGTTTCAGATTTCGGATTGGCCAAAGTCGGATCAGATAAAGCTGGTGGACACGTTTCTACTCGTGTATTAGGCACACAAGGATACGTTGCTCCTGAGTATGTTTTCCACTCGATCAATTTCTTTGTTCTTCCATCACATCAACTTGATTAGCTCGAATGTAACACCCATTGTTTTTTTAATTTCTTGTTCAGGTACGCATTAACCGGTCACTTGACAACAAAATCAGATGTCTATAGCTACGGTGTAGTCCTGTTAGAGTTATTAACCGGTAGGGTTCCAGTAGATATGAAGAGAGCTGCAGGAGAAGGCGTTCTTGTCTCTTGGGTACACATTCCTTTCAAAAAACTGCTCTTGTGTCATTTCTTCTCGTCTTTTTGCTCTAATAACGTTTCTCATTCTCCAGGCTTTGCCTCAATTGGCTGATAGAGAAAAAGTAGTAGACATAATGGATCCAACACTGGAAGGACAGTACTCGACAAAAGAAGTGGTTCAAGTTGCAGCAATAGCAGCAATGTGTGTTCAAGCAGAAGCTGACTACAGACCATTAATGGCAGATGTGGTGCAGTCACTGGTTCCCTTAGTGAGAAACCGTAGGTCAGCTTCAAAGCTTAGTGGCTGCTCCAGTAGCTTTAGCTTGGCTAGGTCTCCTAATTCGCCTGGTAAAGCAAGCATCTGTTCTCAATAAAACAGAGAATAACAAAAAATGTAAGGGTTTCTTTTCTTTTTTTGACATGAAAATGTAAGGCTTTTATATGTACTACGGGATTTTGCTAAAAGTCAGACTTCTAATGTGTGATTAAACATGGTAATTAATAATTATCATCAAATAAAGAGAAATCTCTGGTTTGCACACAAAAAAAAAAAAAAAAAAAAAAAAAAAAAAAAAAAAAGAGAAATCTCTACATTGGGCCGATCCTGGCCCGTTAGTATGTCTATTACAAACTTTAACAAAAAGGTCACGTGCGGAGTACGAGCCCGTGTTGGAGGGTGGAGGGTAAAAGCGTCATTTCAAATCCTAAATTTGCTTAGAACCCTAGAGGCTTATTATTAGATCTAGGGTTTAAATATTTTTGCCGTTTCCTCTTTTCCGATTCGTGTTTTCCCGTCGGCCGGAGAGTTAACGCAACCCTAATCCGAAATGGTCCGTCGGAGCTGTTTCTTCTGCTTTGTTTTCTGTTTTTTTTTTTTTTTTTTTTTTTTTTGATGTTTCAAGTGAATATCTGGTGGTGATTTATCTATTAATGTTGGTTGAATCAGGCGTCGGAGAAGAAGCTATCGAACCCAATGAGGGACATTAAAGTGCAGAAGCTGGTTCTCAATATCTCCGTCGGTGAGAGTGGAGATCGTCTCACCAGAGCCTCCAAGGTTTTTACTTTTAACTTCATTTCTCTCTTCTTTTTTCCCCCCGATTGTGCTCGATTTGATTCGAATTCAGTTCTTTGGATTAATTTTTATAGGTGTTGGAACAATTGAGTGGTCAGACTCCTGTCTTCTCCAAAGGTGAGTTTTTTTAACTAAGTTTAATTAATCTTTGTAGTTCTTGGAACAATTTAGTGATTTTGTAGTTGTTATTGTCTCTTGGATCCTCAGAGATATGTAGTGAGAATCAGTAGGTATCAGTTGTCGTCTCTGTTTTTAATGGGGGTTGCTTGGAGAATCTTTGTAATCATCAGCTTCTAGTAGATAACTTTGTTGTCGATGATGATGATGAAGAGAGTTCTGACATAATATGTTATCACTTTTGCAGCTCGATACACTGTTCGTTCTTTTGGTATCAGACGTAATGAGAAGATTGCTTGCTACGTCACTGTCAGGGGAGAGAAGGCAATGCAGCTTCTTGAGAGTGGACTGAAAGTTAAAGAATACGAACTCTTGAGAAGGAACTTTAGCGACACTGGTTGCTTTGGTTTTGGTATTCAGGAGCACATTGATTTGGGTATCAAGTAAGTCTCTTCTTATCTTTCTTCTAACACAAACATAGAAAGAGTGGCTTTGTGTAACCATTGATCCAAGCGGGGTTTTATTTTGATTCCATCTTAGGTATGATCCATCTACTGGAATCTACGGTATGGACTTCTATGTTGTTCTTGAGCGACCTGGCTACCGTGTGGCACGTCGCAGAAGATGCAAGGCTCGTGTCGGAATCCAGCATAGAGTGACGAAAGATGATGCCATGAAATGGTTCCAGGTGAAATACGAAGGAGTCATTCTCAACAAGTCTCAGAACATTACCGGTTAAAACAAATGTGTCAAACAAAAAGATCTATAATCTGTCTTTATCTTTCCCCCCAATTCGAATCAGTATTTTCTCAGTTTTGTTTTGCTTCTCTGATCTTCATACATTTGAATTTTCATTATATAGATATTTGCCTATCTTTTATCGTCGTTATGGACAAAATATAAGCTGACTAAAAAGTCTAAAACCCAATTCTGAGATAATTAGATCTTTGAATGTTCAATACTCTCCGACAGAAGAAAGTAGGTAACGAGCAATTTGAGCATTCTCTGTTTTAAGATTATAAACAAGGGTCTTAATTCAACATTATCGAAGGCGATCCTTCGAAAGGGTGTTTATTATATAAAATCTGCATTCACATTTCTGAAGTTTTACTATATATTTTACAGTCAAATTTTCAAAGAATGAACAGTTGAATCCGATTGTCTTTCATTATCGATTGGGTTATGATCGCATTACGGTGTTCTAGGTACATAAGATTAAACACAACATCATTTTTAACTGGTCTATAGCTCGGTTTAACTTTTGGATTGGATTTTCTGACTTCTGAGTTAGTTTATCCTGATCCAACTATAGAATAATATCCTTAAACGCATAAAGTAACGTGAAAATTATCGAACGAATGCGAAAATTCAGTTTTAAGAAGAATCTTTTTGACTAAGCGCATTTATGCTTTTTAATAGTATTAAGAAGACGTGTCGATTATAAATTACCTTGTACTTGTACATTGTTTAACATACTAACAAAGATGAAAAACATTATCCAATCATGTTTCATTGTCAATTCTCGGTTGCATCAGATTCGAGCGAATTATTGATTGGTTCGACATTAATTATCATGATCAGAAATGACCAAATCAAACATATATATGCATATGTGTGTAAACCCGCGTTACGTATAATAAACTAATCAAAAACCTATATACAACCAGAAAATAAAAAATTTGGCTCCTTTGTGACAAAAGTTGGAGGCAATAATGGAGTAATTAAACTATTAATTATGACAGAGGCTTTTATAGTTTTTATCTATTAGTGATTTACAATTTTATTAATGACGACTGGAGGAATCTTGACTTGATCATACACATATTTATTATAAGCCATTTCCAGCCCAAATTTCTGTGTATCTTTATTTAAAAAAACTAAGTCATTTTTCTAGACCTAGGGTTATATATATTTATGTTTATTTTATATATAAAAATTGGATATGTATATTTCATCCCAAAATGAGTTGCAGCTTTTACTTAGGCAAATTTCTCCAGCAAACGTCATCAAATATGACATCTTTGTTATCCATAGAAAGGGCACATGTTACTACTACTCTCTGCAAACTTTTTGGTCAGATCTCATAATCTCTTTCCGTTGGATTGTACGGGCCAAAACACAAAACCAAACATATTTTTGCATAGAACTATAGAAGTGTTGTAAATTGGTTGTTGATGTGAGGTTCCTAGTTTAAAAAAAAAAAACTTAATACCAATAGGTAACGAGTGTGTTACGATATTAGAGATTCATAAGACATGGAATCATAATTTTGAGATGAAGACTATATATGTTTCATCATTACGGACCACATCTCTTTTTCTATTGCTATATCGATTATATTCATTTAAGTTTATTAATGTCATTGTTGGTAACAATACTAGCCTCCTACTATGTAAACTTCTACTTTTTTCATTATTTTTTTTCTCCAACTAGAAATTCTTAAGCGGATGAGCCAATAAGTGAAATTGGGAGAAGGAAAAGAGTTAATCAACAAACTGTGAAAACTAAGCTCAACAGAGAAAAAGAGAACATTGTACTTGTACATAATAAAGTCGTGAAAATGACCTTTGGTTAATTTTTCAATTGGTAAGTAGTCTTATAGATTTAGTCCAAAATGGATAAATCATACACATTTAAAAGAAAATAGTACTAGTATGTATTTATGTCAAGTTCACAAACATGATGCATTTTGGGGAATTGAAACGGACCAAATCAACTGATATAGTTTAAGGACAGCTTAAAAGAACTCACGTCTGAATTTATATATACTTTCACTGTAAACAAATTTCATCATAACATCTCTGATTCGGGTTTCATTTATTTAAGAAGAGTTATATATATAGATGGGTTGTATAACTAACTTAATTTTGTAATATTATAAAAATGAGCATAATTAATTTGATTTTAATTTTCTTAACAATAGACAGCAAAAACGAAAACATCACAGTCTATATAGATCAGATGCAGGGATAATTATAATATAGATATGCATAATTATGCATGGACTTAATCAAAATGTCCAGCTAATTAAAGAAATCATTTGAATAGCAAAACCTTATGGTATATTATAATAAAATCCACGAGAGAGGAGAGAATCTTTCAAAATAAATAAACTAATATCACACTATAAAACAACAACTGGTCATATTTTATATTCAAATAAAATTAACACCAATGACCCAAAAACATTATAATACAAATATAAATCTCCTTTGATATTTGCCTGCACGTCCCCAAAAAACAAGTAGTAGAGAATAATAATCACATCAGATTGGATTAAAAACCCTCTCACTAATCACCTTCTTAATCACCCTCTCCCCCCTCCCTCCGGTTCTCAACTCAACCAGCAGCAGAAAGAAAAAAGAAAAAAAAAAACACATCCTGTTCCGGAGAAATCGGAATCATGCACCGTAGAGGAGCAATTCAAGAATCAGACGACGAAGAAGATGAGACATACAACGACGTCGTTCCTGAATCTCCTTCTTCTTGCGAAGACACGAAGATCTCGAAACCAACTCCAAAGAAAAGGTTTGTGAATTTTTCTATCAAATTGTTTTTACAAAAATAGAATGATCTGAAAATGTAAATAATAATTAGTAGGAGGAACGTAGAGAAGAGAGTTGTCTCAGTTCCGATAGCTGACGTGGAAGGATCTAAGAGTAGAGGAGAAGTATATCCACCGTCCGATTCATGGGCCTGGAGAAAATACGGACAAAAGCCGATCAAAGGCTCGCCTTATCCCAGGTATAATTTACAAAAACACACACAAACACTCTTCTTTTTTTGTTTTGTCGTTTTAATCAGCGGCGGCTTTAGAAATGAGGAAAAGCGTACGTTAGCCTTTACGGTGGTTGGGCTAACATACGCACCATGTATAAAACGGACGCGTTTGATATCGCGTGGTTTTGACGCGCCACCTCCTTAATCTTTGGGAGAGGATGGGGTTTTATTAATGTTTGTGAAAACTTTGTGATTAAAGGAATAATAAGATGGGGGTCACTCACTCTAAATTGAATTTCTTTAGTTCCCTTAAAGTTTTAGTAGTAGTAGTAGTAGTATTTTATACTTTTGGATAACCTCGGGGATGTGTGAAATACTAGTAGTATTTAAAGTAGCGGTAGATCTTGTTGATTTCTAAAGTGAATAGCCACAAAAGGTAATGCGCACAAAAAGGAAAAAAAGAAGTATATATATGTACGTGATTAACGTGCCAATATTATTATACTATTTGTCATTTATTACCATTTCTTAAAGTTACATTTATGGAAAATATTATTATAATTACATTACGAAGTTATCAAAAAATAAAAAATAACTATGATTTATGTATTTGGTGTAATTAAGTTTGAAATTTTATTACGTTGAGTATTTTCATGGAAATGTGTGTATCACTTTGTTTTGTTACAGGGGATATTACAGATGTAGTAGCTCAAAAGGGTGTCCGGCAAGGAAGCAGGTGGAGAGAAGCCGTGTTGACCCTTCGAAGCTAATGATTACTTACGCCTGCGACCATAACCACCCTTTCCCTTCCTCCGCCGCCAACAACAAATCCCACCACCACCGTTCCTCCGTCGTCCTCAAAACCGCCAAGAAAGAGGAAGAATACGAAGAAGAGGAGGAGGAGGAGGAACTAACCGTAGCCGCAGCAGAGGAACCGCCGGTTGGATTAGACCTCAGCCACGTGGACTCTCCGTTGCTCTTAGGTGGCTGCTACAGCGAAATCGGCGAGTTCGGTTGGTTCTACGACGCGTCCATCTCATCATCATCTGGTGGCTCTTCGAATTTTCTCGACGTAACGCTAGAGAGAGGCTTTTCAGTAAGCAGAGAGGAAGATGAGTCTCTGTTTGGTGATCTCGGTGATTTACCTGATTGCGCCTCCGTCTTCCGCCGTGGGACTGTTTCCACGGAGGAGCAACATCGTAGATGCGATTTTGGCGCCATTCCTTTCTGTGATAGTTCTAGATGAGTTTGTGTCTGTCTTGTGTTTGTAGCCAAAAGAAAAGAAAGAAACATTTTTTTTTTTTCCACTGTAAAGGTTGTATCAATGGTGGATTCATATGATTCATTTAAAAAAAAAAAAAACCCAAATAATAAAAGTAATATCATTTGAGAGGATTCAAAGTAGTTTATTTAAGGTACTAATTAGATTTTTACATGCGACGAGGATAACCAAAAAGGAAAGTTTCTTCCATTGCTCTTACCACAGAGAGTAGCTCTAATGTGAAGAGATCGTTCATTCTCATGTCTCCCGCGGGATTTGATCCATTAGTTGGAGAGGAGTCTTGTTTTGCTGGCTTGAGTATGACGAATCTACAGACAGGACACTGTCCTTTGCTCTTTAACCATGGAACTATACATTCTTCATGAAACATGTGTTTGCAAGGAGTGAGCATCACTGTTTCCTTGGGTTCAAAGTCTTCTAAACACACGGAGCATCTCTTGTCCTCTTCGTCGCCTGGGAGATCTCGACTGTTTCTTGCGTTTTCGTTTCCCGGGGTTTTGTTTCTGTAGTATAAGCTCAGGCTTCTGAGGAGAGTGCTTTTTGGAACTGGGTTGTATGTCTCTTTTGTTAGATGTTTGAGGATCTCGTCTTCTTCATGGACTTGTGATGATGATGATGATGTTGAGCTGTTCTCTCGTCTACCGGGCTGGTTGTGAACGGCTTGCCTTAGTGCCTCGAGGTGCTGTCTTCGCGGGTTGTTGCTGTTACGAATTGGAATCTGATGTCGAGTATGTGACGGTGGTACTAAATCTCTGACAAGAACAATGATATTTCAAGTTCTTGAAGATGAAAGATGTAACGACTAAGCTTTAAAACAAAATCAAAAGCAGGAATAAACAGAGGAGGATGATGATTTAAGTACACAGTGGATGAAATCGTTGTATTTGAGTAAGCGGCTGGAAGATCATCTAGCAAGCGTCTGTTAACTGTCTGAAAGAGGATACCGAAACATCAAACCGATGAGGAGGCTAAAACATCCATCTAGGAGTATATATGACGACAAGAACAAAACTTCACTTACTGAGTTACTCCTGGACCACGAGTTCTGCGAAGAGAAAGCAGGAACTCGCCAACCCGACGATCGTGTATCCGTATCATAACTATAATTGGGTTGATTTGGCACAGAAGAATAGCCATTTCTGTTGTTGTTCATAGCTGAGAGAATGAATGGCTTTCTTGTTCCAAATAAGAGATATGATAAAGCTTTTGTACTGTAACGCAGCTATATTCCTTTTCTTGCACTGAGTTATTCTTTCTCCACTTATATGATTCCCTAAAAGCTGATAAACTAAGCAAGGAATATATGTCCTAGTATGTGATGCCATGTCTTGTCCCCTGAACAAGTATCACGCACACAAACCATGACCTAAATCTTAAACTGAATGTTATGTACAAGAATCAATACCACAAAAACTTGGTCCAAGATTGCGATTTATTTCTGCGAAGGTTCACAAAAACCTCTTTAATCCATTAATATTGAAGTTTAGATTGCTACACTTCGAGCTTCACGAATTCTTTGTTACTTGAAATATATCTACCAGCTTTTTAAAAGGGATTCATAAAGTTCCTTGCTTTCTCATCTTGCTATGCTTAACCCACCTAATATTAGAATCCAACAGTAACTTCACTCGAGAAAGCACAAGAAAGGTTCTACATTTGCTTGGTCTTAAAACAGGGGAATTATCATTACCCAAAACAGTAACAATCACAAATCTCTTGAGGAAAATTGTAGCAAAGCACAATCCAAGATGATACAAATAAGTCATCTACATCAAATCCATTTTATTTCGAAAACATAAATACGATGAAGAGAGTAATAATAAAGGCATGACAGCGAGAACAGAAACCGAGCAATCACAAAAGGGACCGAGAGAGCCCACACCTTAGAAAATAATGTCTGTATCCTTCTCTGCACCACCAGCGAGAAAGTCACGAGCAGCGTTAATCGAAATCCCTCTCTGCATAGAGATTCCTTCAAGAACCATCTCCTCAGCAAACTCTTTAGCATTAGCCGCCTGTCGTTCGACTTCCCTCCTCTTGTATCCCTGAATCTTCTTCAACCTGAAGAAATCCTCTCTCTCGAGCTCATCAAGCTCTCCCTTGATGTAACTGATTGTATTCTCCAGCTTCGGTTTCACCACATTCTCCAAAGCGTTGACCCTGCGATTAGTTGTCTTGATAGCTTCATCAAGCGTCAAGAAAGAAGTCTGGAGGGAAGCAAGCTCAACTAGAACTTCAATGGCTTTCACATAAGCCACACGGCAAGCTTGGACCTGTTGACCACCTCTAGCTAAACCGGTCAAGTCATTCTTGGTCTCGCCTTCAGAGAAGTGATCAAACTTGGGAAGCTTCACACCAGCAATATTCTCTGTCCGAGAACGAACCTTCAACGTAGCTTCTTTAACGTTCTCGAGGACAACATGTTTGACGTTCTCGCCAGCAACATACTTTACTTCAGTAAGAGCAAAAGAGGATGTCTTCATCATATCTCCCATGGATTCCTTTGCAGTAACGATTTTCTTAAGAAGTGCCCTAAACTGAACAGTCAAAGCATCACTCTTCTTCTTGAGGAGAGCATGGCCTCTTGTGGCTCCAACAAGACGAGCTTTCATAACCCCAAGCATTGTAACAGTGGGAACCACATTCAAACGCGCGTTTTGGCCAGCCATCTTTCAAAACTACTGCAAAGGAAGGAGATAAGATTAATTATCTTATCTCTGCCCATTAAAACAACAACACACACAAACAGACTCATCATTGGCGACAGAGATCAACCATTAAATCTGGTAAATTCTGATTTTACTAATCAGAATTGAACAAAAAAGATTCACTTTGGAAAATCTTAGGCTAAAATCAAACAAGCAAGGACCCTAATCGTCATATCGACCGATCCGTAAAGAGATCCATCAGATTTCAAATCAGATGTTTTCAGATTGATATCAAAAGTCTACGAATTTTAGATTAAAAAGAATTGTCTAATTCTCGAGGCACCACGTAAAACTGAATCAAAGTCGTAATATCGTTACCCAGATCCCGAGAAGATGAAATCCGGATCAGAGACTCAGAATTGATCAAGTGGGGTTAATGAGATAAACACCTAAATAACCCAGATTTCAATTGTTTTTGTATTCTTATGGGAGAAATTAAACTAGAGAGAATTGAGAGGAAACAGAGTGAGATTAGAGAGGGATGATGTGAGGTACCTGGGCCTCTGGAGAGACTATAATAAGAGGCGACTTCTTTACAATTAAATCACTGAGATAGATTTGGATACTAGACAGATGATAGCTTTGGAGAAAATTGAAAAAAAAAATTTGATTTTTGTTAGGAACAGTGTTAGAAGAAAGATCGTATTCGTCGACCTTGTCGCTCGCTGATCGTGGAGGAAAGAAAAAAGGGGCTCTTTTTGTAATTAACTGTAACATTGAAGGGCCTTTTTATTTATTCTTTGCTACTAAAATAAATAAATATTACAGCTCATCACTGAATGGTGGGGCCTACTTTCCTGTCTTAAATTTGGACCCGGTGTGGGCCCCATTTTTGTTAGACGGTGAACATTGTTCTTATAATAAGTGCTACACAACACTTTGCTAAAGGACATGTATGTCTCTAGGATATGATTTGGGGTACTTCTTTATTTGATGATTTTTACAACTGACACTAAATGAGATTTCTTAACTTAAATGAAATTAGATATAGATGGCTAGATGCTTTAATTTCCTGAGAAAACAAAACCATACAGATTAATTGTTGAAAAGACCCTTATTGTTTGTCCACATGTATGATGTATCCCAAATTACCCCTCTCTTTTTTTATTTGTTGTCCCTACTTTTTGTTAACTGTTTAATCACTTCATCGTTAAACTTAAACATCATAAATTCTTAAAGCATGTATAGTACTAATATATTTTTTTTTTTAAATATATTTTCACAACTTATATAGAGTTATAGACATACACACACATTTATCTTATACAATGGAGTTCTACTAACTCGAGGTCGGATCGGGTTGTCCTAGTTATTACATATATTCTTTATATATCTATATCTTTGCTCTCCGGCTCAGATTTTTAGAGACTTGACCCAGCTAACGCTTAATGCATTCGAAATGGAAACTTGACCCAACTGATCTAGTCCGAATCACTTGGCTCTTTCTCTCAGTGGCTGGTAGTGCCTGAGCCACACTCCGTTATAGACCTGTGTGTCAAAAGAAAGAAAAACCCTTTGATCTATTAAAAAAGTCCATGTATGCATAACGTATTGATCCATGAACCAAAATAACTTTTTTACTCATTGATCTATCAAAATGTGTATGTATCTACTGTGTGTATAAAGAATTACCGATGAGACAAACTACTTTTTTTTTAAAAGTCATTGATATATTAAAAGAGTGTATTGATTTTACCTGTTGGGGTCTCATGATCTTAGTCTCAGGATCATCTAACGACTCACGCCAGTGTGCCAAGTATCCAGCGATACGCACAGCTGCGATGAATGATGATGGGATTCCCATTGCCCTGTGTTTAATTTTTGCCCAATTTCATTTACCAACACAAGATATAAAGATTCAGCTAAAGAAAAAAATTCTATTGTATGAACAACTCGTTAGCAAGAATTTGTTATATGACTCATCATCGATGACTTGCCTATAGATCAATCCAGTGTAGAAATCGACATTTGGGTAAAGCTTTCTTTTAATGAAATATTCATCAGAGAGTGCCGCCTTCTCTAGAGCATCTGCTACCTGAATACATCATCCACCAAATCTTTCTTAAACAACAATACATAATATGGAACTCAAACAAACCATCAACTAGGGAGAGTAACGTGAGAAACAAGATTCTAAAGTACCTCAGTCAGAGGTTCCCTTCCAACAATGGAGAACACTTCATTCGCCAGTTTCTTAACGATTTTTCCTCGCGGGTCGTAGTTCCTGTAAATGCGGTGTCCAAAACCAAACAACATCCTCTTCCTGCAAGTAAATAATTTAACATTTAATGGACTAACGCACCACAATCCAGATATACTTGTAGTCTTAGTATTGAGTTACCTATTCTTCACGCTTTCGATGAACCCCGGAATATTTTCAACACTCCCAATCTCTGTTAACATGTTAACCGTAGCGTCAACTGCACCACCATGAAGTGGACCATAAATGGCTCCAACACCTCCCGCGACAGCGGTATACACATCAACACCACTACATTTTATAAACACATAACTTATTACTAAAATTATCTCATATATAGCAGACTCATCAAATGAATCTCTAACCAGTGATAGATAAGTACCTAGAGGCAAGATGCCGAGCAGCAGCAGTAGAGCAGTTCATTTCATGTTCAGCATGCAGGATGAAGATGACGTCCAACACTCGAGCCAAACGAGGATTAGGCCTGTAAGACCTATTGCCCCTGTAATCAAATGGAAGATGAAAGAATATATCCTGTTACATACCACGTCTTGAAGCTAGTCAAATGCAAGTGTTCTAATCAAACAAAGAGGGTTGACAGAGAGTAAAGTACATTGATTTCATCATATAGAGGAAATTCTCTCCAAAAGAAAGGTTGCTCAAAGGTTGAACAGGAGGCATGCCTAACTTCCTCAAATAAGCAGCTACTGCAATTGTTGGTGCCTGTAGTCACGATATGTTATATACCTAATTCACAAGTCCTGTTGTAGATTAAAGCACCATATCAACGGACACAACAGTACCTGTCCAAGAATACGAACAATCTGTTTATCACGAAGTTGTTTTGACTTGTAAATACCTTGCCCCTGCACCAAATGAGGTTTTCCATCAAAAAATTAGAAACAGAACAAAAAGTGAAGCAGAGCGGGTCGGGCATGAACATTTTCAGAAGATCTTAGTATCAAGAAAGCATGATTGTAAAACTTACCGTAATAGAAGGATTTGCTTCAGGATAAAAGATGGAAAGTGCACTCATCCCAGTGACAAGAGCTCCTATTGGATGTACCTCATGAGGCATGCGCTGTATGATATCCTGTGAAAAGCATTCAGAAATAATCTCAGGTCGAGTATCCATAGAAAGCTAGGAAAGAGTAGAAGAAACTCACCAACACTCCTTGTGGCACAACTGAATTCTGAGAAATAGCATACTCCCAATCAGCTAGCTGACTTTGAGAAGGCAGATTCCCATAAACTGCGAGAAAAGTAAAGGTAGTAAACTAGAGCACTAAAACATCAACTCTGTTTCACTTGCAAAGACTGATCAAACATTTGCTTGTTCATATGTTTATAAGCCTTAAAAGATTATTAACAACTACAAGAAGCTGATAGTCGAACAAGACTTACTCAGGAGATAGGTAACCTCAGTAAAAGTACTTTTCTCAGCCAACTCTTCAATCGGGTATCCCCTATAACGTAGGGTTCCTTCATCTCCATTGGTGGTAGAAATTGAAGATCGAACAGGAGCGGTGTTTACGTAACCAGGATCGTATAACTTAAGCCCCTTGTCACCTTTTCCTGTCGTTATCTGCATGCAAACTCATTTAACACACACACACAAAAAATGGAATCTCTTCGTAATACTACTAATTAAGGGCGACAGTGAAGAACCGGTGTACTCATTTTTACAAATCAAATCAGATGATCCGAATAACAAGTCCTTAAGTAATATATACCTTCTTGAGATCAACGGATTTCACGGTACCATTCTCTGAGACTGGGACTTGATACTTCTTTCCAGTGCGTTCATCGACGATGCTCAAGTTTCCCTTGAGGGAACCATGCAGTGCAGCACTTGTGTGAGCCGATGTGCACCATGGCTCGATCGCCGGCAACACTTGTTCCAGTTCCACGGTATCAGACACCTCCAAGTGCGCAGAGAGAACGGCTAATCGAGCGTTGGCTTTCTCCATTTTTCACCTCAAAGAAAGGAAGCGAAGTAGTAGTAATCAAGTGACTGTAATGAAGATTGATGTTATGGACATTGTTTTATAGTAGTGGTCAAGTATTCGTTTCGTCACACATTTGTCGTAATACTTTTGAGGGTATGATTGGCGTGAATCTACAGTGTTTTTTTCCGGTCTTTAGTCAGAGTTTTGTGGCTTTTAACTACCTTAAAGTCTGTGACAGTTATGTGTTTTTTTTGTTGTATCTTTACTTTTTCCTTTCAAGTGTCACGTTCTCCAGGCTTTGTTATTCCAACGCCAAATTTGTATTTGTTCACGCTTCTCACGATCGTCTTCCTCGTTAACGTTTTTGAGTGGAAAAATATATTATTGGCAAATGGCAATGATACAAACTGATAGGACAACTGCGAGGCAAATTATAAATAGAGTGTGAAAACATAATATATTACATCACAAAATTAGCATAGTTGTTACCACTTGGGTATATAGAATCTGCATTACATATCCACTCTAAAATATTCAGTCGATTTCAAAGGATATGAATCATATGATTTGGTGGTTAACTTTTTCCAAATTAATGTGATAAAATATAAATCTACCGCATAACAGCAAAGTGCAATGTTTAACAGGAACAAGATCTTCTTTCGAACTTTCCTGATAAAAGCGCGATTTATCAAATATAATATGTCTTCCCTATAACATTATTATTCAATCATAGAAAAGAACAGACAATCAATAACAATGGGATGTATTATTAACTGTTTAAATGATAAGGGAAAGAAAACAACAGAGACTGTTGAGAAGACTCCCTTGTTTGGCCAGAGGTATCCCAATGGTTTCTTCTTTATTAGTGTGTACGTAGTAGTAGTAGGAAACTAGGATTGGATTGAGACTAAAGCGCAGAAGATCCAGCTAAACGCCTTCTTGATGCATTCGAAATGGAAACTTGACCAAACTTATCCGAATCCGAATCACTTGATACTGTTCGTTCTCTCACCGGCTCGTAATGCCTCATCCACACTCCAGTATAGGCCTATCCAGCCACACAACACAATGAGCCACAAGCCAAAACAAAAACCTTTTGATCTATCAAAGAAGCGTATGTAGCTACAAGTAATGTATTTTTACCTGTTGGGGTCTCATGATCTTAGTGTCAGGATCATCTAGCGACTCACGCCAGTGCGACAAGTATCCAGCCATACGCGGGACTGCAAATAGGACTGTGAAGAATTCTGGTGGGAATCCCATTGCCCTGTGGTTTTTCCCATTTCAATTATCAACACACAAGATTCAGGTAAAGAACTTAATAGTTACAGGGTTATTCTCAGATGACTCAGCAGTGTCTTACCTATAGATTAATCCAGAGTAGAAATCAACATTTGGGTATAGCTTTCTCTTAACAAAATATTCATCAGAGAGTGCCGCTTTCTCTAGGGCAACTGCTACCTGAAACATCATCCATCAAATAGTTTTAAACCACAGTCATGTTATATAAGAAGGAATTTGACAAACCATATACTAAGAGAGATACGTGAGCACAAGGATCTACAGTACCTCGATGAGAGGATCCCTACCAACAATAGAGAACACTTCATCTGCCAGTCTTTTTATGACTTTTGCTCGGGGGTCGTAGTTTTTGTAGACACGATGTCCAAAACCTGACATCTTCCTCTTTCTGAGAACATGGGAAAGGGATATAACATTAGTGGCATGACTCATCACAATTCAGATTACTTGGTGCTTGTAGTTCTTAAACATTGAGTTACCTGTTCTTCACGCCTTCGATGAAATCTGGAATATTTTCAGCTGTCCCGATCTCTGCTAACATCTTAAGCACAGCCTCGTTTGCGCCACCATGAAGTGGACCATAAAGCGCTCCAACAGCTCCAGCAACAGCGGTGTACACATCAACACCACTGCATATACACAACACTGATTCAAACACTCTCATAGTAGTCTGAATGAATATCTCTAACCAGTGATACGTACCTAGAGGCAAGATGTCTAGCAGCAGCAGTAGAGCAGTTCATTTCATGTTCAGCATGCAGTATGAAGAGAATGTCCAGAACTCGAGCCAAACGAGGATTAGGCTTGTAAGACCTATTTCCCCTGTAATCAATGGAAGATTAAAGAATGTATCCTGTTACATACACGTTTGAAACTACAAACGGATCTAACTGACCAAAGCAGTGTACAAGTTTTATGGCTAGCCTCTTCAAATGCAAGCGTTTAATCAAAGAAAGAGACAAGGTAGAAAGGAAGTACATTGAATCCAGCATATAGAGGAAATTCTCTGAATAGGAAAGATTGGCTGAAGGGAGAACAGGAGGCCTGCCTGCCGTCCTCAAATAAGCAGCGGCTGCAATTGTTGGTGCCTGCAAACACGTTGTTAACCTTTTTCTAGTCCCGCAACTAATTCACAGATACGTAAAGGAAACAAACAACAGACACAACAATACCTTTCCGAGAATACGAACAATCTGTTTATCACGAACTTGTTTTGATTTGTAAATATCTTGGCCCTGCACCCAGAGAGAACTTCTGTGAAATCTAGAACTCAAAACAAATGGAGCAATGCGAATTGGCATAGACATTTTCAGAAAAGCACATCTTAACAGTACCAAAAGAACAGGATTATAAAACTTACACTAAGAGCAGGATTTGCATCAGGATGAAAGATAGAAAGTGCACTCATCGCACTCACAAGAACCCCCATTGGGTGTGCATCATGAGGCATGGACTGTATGATATCCTGTGAAAACATTCAGAAATAGTCTTAGGTCGATGATGCTATAAAAAATCAGCATCAAAAATTCGTTTCTGAAGCATATACCACATAATCATATTCACAATGGTTAGTAAGACATAAGGCACTAAAAGTTGAAAAAGACACCCAGAATCCTTCATGGATCTGAACCAGATTGGTTTACTATACTTCACAAGAAATCGTTTTCGAAATCCCTCTTTGAATTGAGATTCATTTTGATAAAAACTTTGGAATTTGCACTATTATGTGAAGAAAAGAGTAGAAAATTCACCAATACTCCTTGTGGCACAGCTGAATGCTGAGAAACCGTAAACTCCCAATCAGCTAGCTGATTTTGAGAAGGCAGATTCCCATACACTGCCAGAAAAAAATAAGAAGTAAATCAACCCCCAAACACGACAACACCATTTCCAAGACATACCCACAAAAAAATAAAGATGATAACTTTCAACAACAATAAGCTACGAGATGATCAGAGACTTACTGAGGAGATAAGCAACCTCAATAAAAGTACTGCTCTCAGCCAATTCTTCAATTGGGTAACCCCGATAACGTAGGATTCCTTCATCTCCATCGATGTAACAAATCGAAGATCGAACAGGAGCCGTGTTCAAGTAACCTGGATCATATAACTTAAGCCCCTTGTCATCCTTCCCCGTCGTTATCTTCACACCAAAACATGTCAAATCCATCAAATTCCATCTCATATCGTATTCATGGCAAAAAAATTTGTAACTCAATTTTACTCATATGGTCAAATCATACTCGGATTTCACAATTCCGTTATATATATACCTTTTTGAGATCAACGGATTTAACGGTACCATGCTCTGAGACAGGGACCTGATATTTCTTCCCCGTACGCTCATCTACGATCGTCAAGTTTCCTTTAAGCGATCCGTGCGGTGGGGCAGTAATGTGAGCCGATGTGCACCATGGCTCGATCGCCGGTAACACCTGTTCCAATCCGACAGAGTCAGATACCGCCAAGTGCGCGGTAAGAATGGCTAATCGAGCTTTCACTCTCTCCGAAATCTCCATTTTTTTTCACCTCAAATTAATCAAAAAAAAAATCAGATTTCAATTTTTCAAACAAGGAAGGAAGCGAAGATGAAGAAGAAGAAGAAACAAACAAGAGATCTTTGGTAAGTAACTTTTGCTTTTGTAAATCCTTCCCATTTCCTAATTTTGGTAAGAATATTATTTCTCTGCGGGTAAGAGTACTGAATACGGACGCGCGTTATCCAAAGATGGACGGTGATTTGATGATTCAGCTTAGATCAACGGATAACATTCTTCGTCAAAAGTCCAAAGAGGCTTATCTGTCGCTTTTATCCTGCGACTTGACTTTCGTTTCTGTATCCAACGCGCGAACTGGCGGTGAAGATTACTCGCTCAAAGTGAGGGACAAATTGTTTAGTAACACGAGCAACACGAGCGAGTGACTTTCAGACGCTATGTGGATAGAGTAGATGTTGTCGATTGGCGTCCTCGGCTTGCTAACTAAAAATATCTATTCGATAATGGGCCTATTTATTGGACTCAAATCCAGATATTTAATTTCAAATAGTATGTACTTCGGCCCATTAGCTATTTTTACATGAACAAGAGAGATGATGGATTAGGCGTTTAATTATGGTTCAAAATATCTTTGTGATTTTAAAGTGTTTCAATATTTCACACTCACACTTTTTGTCTTATTACTCCTTTTGTACCATTTTTGCTTTTGCACTAATCATGTTTGTTTGTTCCCTTAAAATTGTTGTTATTCAAAAACAAAACAAGAAAAAAGCAATTATCCTTTTATAATAAAGAATGGAAGTGTAATTAAATAGTTATAATTAAAATTTTGAAAACATGAGTGAGGAGGAAGGAGGATAACGAGTTTATGATACTTCACCCGCATTAAGAGGCAAACCCTTAAAGCCTGCTGATTGGTTGGGCTTTTTTTTTTTGTTTTTAACTTTTTCTTTTCGGTTGCTGCTGCCGTTACAGTTCTATTTACAGCTCATATTGCTTGCGGCAGACTCACACAAGTCTTCCCTGTTGTTGACAACATGACGATTGCTCCCAAATCGCCGGCGAGATTCAAGCTTGGGAGGCAGTCATCGCTTGCGCCGGAATCAAGAACCCCGATAGAGACGCTAACGGAAGATGAAGACGACGAGTTGGCGGCGGCGGCGGCTTCGGCTGGGGTCGTGGATCCGACGATTCGTCTAATGTATCTAGCCAACGAAGGTGATATCGATGGGATCAATAAGATGTTGGATTCGGGAACTAATGTCGATTACCGTGACATCGACGGCCGTACTGCTCTTCACGTCGCCGCTTGTCAAGGACGAACCGATGTGGTTCAGCTTCTGCTCAGCCGTCGTGCTAAGGTTGATACCATGGACCGATGGGGTAGTACGGTACGCGATTTTAAAAACTCCTTCTGGGCTGGAAACTTTTTCTGCTTTTTGAATTGAGTTGACTTCTCGTAGACTTCGTTTTGTGTTCGACGAATTGCCTCACAAAGCATGTGTTTTTTTTGCAATCCTTAAAATTCTTTTGAATCGGATGATGGCTGGAGATTTTTAGCGGAGCGCTTAGATTTAGCAAACCCGGTTGCAATAATAATGATTGTAACGATTCGTGATTGATCTTAACAGCCTCTTGCAGATGCAGTGTATTACAAAAATCATGATGTGATTAAACTTTTGGAACAACATGGTGCAAAGCCTCCGGTATGTGTTATCCCCTCATAAGTCTTTCGATAGATGTTTATAACTTTTATGAGTGTGCTGATTCATTTCTTCAATAATCGTTTTGTGAATTTAGATTGCTCCTATGCATGTCCTAACTGATAAAGAGGTTCCGGAGTATGAGATTCATCCTACAGAGCTTGATTTTTCTAACTCTGTCAAAATTTCAAAGGTAGGTGGTTCCCTTGCACAAACTTTTTTGATGCTGTTTTTCATTTGCTTTCTTTAAAGATATCTTTAGTAAGAGTTTCCCGTTGGCAACAGCTAAACTAGTTATAGAATTGGTATATTCACACTTGTTGTTACTGCCTGTGTGGTCGATAGGGTACCTTTCACAAGGCTTCATGGCGTGGAATTGACGTGGCTGTTAAGGCCTTTGGAGAGGAGATGTTCACTGATGAAGACAAAGTGTGAGTCATCAGCCCATCAATTTCTTTGTATGGTTGTATTAACTATTCGCTAACAGTTTTAACATATTCTTCTGGTATCCAGGAATGCGTTTAGGGACGAACTTGCACTGCTTCAAAAGATACGCCATCCCAATGTTGTTCAGTTTCTTGGGGCAGTTACTCAAAGTACCCCCATGATGATTGTCACAGAATATTTACCAAAGGTCCTATTCTTTCTCATTCTGTATAACTACATTCAAAGGATGTATGACTTTTCTAGATTTACAAATTATCATCCTAGACTCCTAGTCTTACTATCTATCATGAACATTAGCAGTTGGAATCCTATAAACATTCTGGAAATACTGGGTTGAGGAGATCTCAAGAAGCTTACAAAATACAGACAACATTTTTAGTTAGAGCTTTGGTTATCTCAAGAGTTGGTTAGATATGACATGAAGAATGGTGTTGATTTTAATTGTAATCTTGTTGTTGAAGATGTTTCGATCTTCACCTCTGCAAACTGCTCAGATTCATATCTTACTGCATAAAGCTTCGCTTCTAAGTATTAAGTTATTATGTTTATTTGTAGGGAGATCTTCGACAATATCTAGACAGAAAAGGACCTCTAATGCCAGCGCATGCAGTGAAGTTTGCACTTGAAATTGCTAGGTTAAGTGGCTATTTTCTGTATTTTTATATTTTCTTCATAGTCCTGCAGGTTCATATTAATGCATGGCCGGTTGCAATTAAACATGAATTCTGATGTTGTGGCTTCTAATTATTTCTATGGTATCCCTTCATATATATATTTGCAGGGGTCTGAATTATTTGCATGAGCATAAACCTGAAGCAATAATCCATTGCGACCTAGAACCTCCGTATGTTTTCCTCTTGGCTGTGTCAGTATAATTTATTTCATTGCACAATTTTTTGTATTGTACAGTACTTTATTTCATATATCGAAAAAATCCAAAAGGTTCTCATTTGTTCGAGTAAGAGAACAGAAACATACTGCGGGATGATTCGGGGCATCTGAAAGTTGCAGACTTTGGAGTTAGCAAGCTGCTGGTATTTAAGAAGACAGTTAAAAAGGACAGACCTGTTACATCATTGGACAGTTCTTGTAAGTTCCCTTACCTGATAATATTAAAAAATTGCTCTAACGAGTTGTGTATGCTGATGTCCTCAGCTAGCTTTTGTTGTCTAAAGCTAGATTACCACCAATCTAATGGTCGTTTTTGGGTGGGTTTATGCTGATGTTACTCTTGGTTGTTGTTCTGGCTAAGCAGGGCGATATATGGCTCCAGAAGTTTATAGGAATGAAGAGTATGATACAAAAGTAGATATTTTTTCTTTCGCTTTGATATTACAAGAGGTAAAGCAACCGAGAGAGCTATGAGGCTTCTTAATTAAGTTTTGTGTGTTACACCATTAATATCAAGTATGTTGTTGAGAGTGTTGACAAATTTTAACAGATGATAGAAGGTTGTGTACCATTTCATGAGATAGAAGAAAGCGAAGTGCCTAAAGCATATATTGAAGATGAACGCCCACCATTCAATGCTCCAGCAAAATCATATCCTTTCGGGTTAAGAGAGTAAGTTTTTTGAACAAGTAATCCTGTTTTTGAAACAACATTCATTCATGAGCTCCACTGTTGAAACATTCATTCATGGCTCCACTGTTGAAAGCCAAAGGATCTCTCTTTCGCTATTGGCAGGCTAATCCAGGATTGTTGGGACAAAGAAGCATCAAAAAGACCAACGTTTCGAGAAATCATCTCTGCTTTGGAAATGATAAGTGATCGAATTGCACGCAAAACGAGCTGGAAGGTTACTCATTCTTTCTCTCTCTCTCTCTATATGTATCACACACACACGCTCAAATTAGTAATCTGAGACGGTTAAATGGTGAATACGAATAGGTGATGGTAGGAAGATGCATTCCAAGGTTCAGCTTGTTTAAGAAACGAGATTATGTGAATCCGAGTAGTAACCGTTCATCAAGCTCAATCACAAGATGAGACTCCTCCAATAGCTCTGGTTTGTTTGCCTTAAAAAGGAAAACAATGTTAAGTTTTTTTTTTTGTTTTTTTCTTATAGCTCTTTGTATATTTATTTATATGGCATCACGGCTGGTTTTGTTTATCTGAATGAACATGGTGTGTATTATTATAATTATGCTGTGGTAACGAGATCTCTTAGCTAATTCGAGTTTGCATAGTGTAATTAGTATTTGGATTAGTTAGGAGGTTAAATTACACAATTTGAAATTCTTTTCTTTAACTTGCGTCGTAAAAAAAAGAAGTAGACCAGTGACCATGATGATTATGAAGCGCTCCATCGTCGAGATTTGCGCGGCGGCGCCGAAGATTCAGTTACCGCTCAGAGATGATGATTCCAAAGACGTCTTAATCGGTTCAAAGAGAAAGAGGAGGAGAGAAGATCTTGTGGTGCAGAACAAGAAGACGATTCAAAGCAACAACAAGTCCAAAGATTCCGGTGATCAGAATTTTGTTAACAAGGTTCATAATATATATGATATTAATTATAAATTCATACTTTACTTAATTTATTTAAAAGCTAACTACAGATGGTGTTAGGATTACGTTAAGAGAAACTTACTATTTCGAGCTTCTCTATGTTACATTGCCCTTTGTATTTAGCTCTTTTTAGTAGTATGTGGACGCCTCCGTGTGAACTAACTAACACTAGTGTGTTGGTGTGCATTCAGGTTGATAAATGCAAAGAAGAAGGCTCTGGTGTTATATCTCTTACGAGCGAGGCTGGATCAGTCAGTAAAGATCATGATTCTGAGTTTCAGATCCCTGGAATTTTGATGGCTAAACGAAAAGGTAGTTTTGTGACTAGTCCTGATAAGTCGAAAACTCAGTGTGAGATTCATCATCATGTGTTGTTCTCTGATCAATGTGGAAGTCCTTCTCAATTGAAAGAAATTGCTGCCTCTTTGGAACTCTGCTGCTTGGAAATGAATAAGTTTAGTCTCTCTTCCTCCGAGGATCAGTCATCTGTAGGTGACAAGCAACCGAATGTTATGTCGAATGATCAGAACAGTGCCCTTATGCATCTAAAATCTAGGCAACAAGTCAAGTTTCATCAGCCTGCGGTTTCAGAAAGACGACCAAGTCATGCTCAAGCAAAATCTGACTTATCTTGTTTTCTTGGACTAAATCTTAGTTCACAGGAAAGAGTAAAGGATGCATTAGATTTGGAGAGAGAGGGGCATTTGGTTCAACCTATACAATCGTTTATCTCTACTTCGAGTGAGAGTCCGTACAGAAGTTGTTCTGCTTTTTCACCAAAACCTGCATCAGCTGATTTGCATTGCGGGACATTGCCTTACCAATCACCTTTTGATCCACTTCTAGTTGAATGGATGCAAATTTCAGTTTTATATAATAGACAAATGCATGTGGGAGAGGCGATCTTAGGATTCCCCCTAAATTTACAAGGTGGCCTAGTTGATGCAACTGGAGAGAGTTGTAGAAGTTTTGATCGTTCAGGTGTATGTACTGGTTCCTCTAAATCTGCATCTACAAAAGAAGATCTTTTACTTGGAAATGTAGTGAACTTTTCCATTAAAAAGAAGCATTCAACTGAGCCAGCACTTGCCAAAGACAGAGTAGTGCCTAACGAGAAACACTACAAGTACTTTCCTGCTAGGTTAGGGCTTGATGAGACCTTTACAGAAAAAGCATATTTCACAAACACTGATGATAAAGAGTGCGGTCACACTGTACATTCACCGGTTTCTGAAGTCAATCCGAGGAGCCACACAATCGATATGTGGAAGCATGGTCTGAATCCGAACCTAGATAACAGAAATGTGATTTCAAAGCGTGATGGTTTGTGTTTACAAAACTCTCAAGCAACAATGCGGCTGATGGGTAAAGATGTTTCTGTCGAAACAAGTTACTCAGGTACGGTTAGAACAGGCGAGAGGATCATTGCACCGGATGCTTCTACAGTTTACTCCTCTCTTGGGAGCCATACTCACCAGAGCTTGCTATGGCGTAGGACAACACTTGAAGTTTCACAAAACTATTCAACCACAACGTTGGAGAAGAGTTGGAGCCAAGCTTTGCTACATGATATTTCAAAGGATCCCTTTCCTTTGTCTTGTGAACCACATGTCAGCTTGGCTTCTCAATCAAGAACAGATGTTGTTCCAAATTCAGGGTTTCCTCCCACAATCATGAATCCATGTTGCTCCCTCGCGTCTTTTCCATGGTCTGATAGGGATCTCAGCGTCCACGGATATGGTTTAGGGGAACCAAACAGTTTCACATTCAGCCAGCAACAACTACCTTTTCCATCTATTTACAACAATGTGGATATTGGTCTCCAACATGATTCTAGAAAACCACCTTTTGGATTGCCTTTCTCCTGCGCGGATTCTACTAGACGGTCACAGGCTCCTTGGCCTCAAAGTTCATTTGAGAGCTCTGGTTCTGGCATGTCTTTCATCAATCCCATTGAGCAACAACAAGTGTCCTTCTATGGGTCCAAGTCATCTACTTACATAAACGTTAATGGAACAACAAATAAGCGGGTAGCGTCATCTGTAGAGGAATATCCAATGAAGAACCATAAATTCCCCAAGTTGCCAATGCAAGGTGGCTTAAATTACGGGAAAGAGTTTTTTGCAGGCCATCAAATTAGAAAATCACAATTCTAAAAGTCTTAAGAGGTAAATAAAATAACCTTCTTATTGGTTTAGCCATCCCTGGTATGTTTTGCATCTATAATTGTGTGTTTTTGTATGCTATGTTTTTTCCTATATGTGAGATTATTAGCTAGTGAATGTTGAAATTACACTTCTTTTGACAAATTGAAAAGCCTTAATCAGCTGATCCAAATCCGCTATACTTTTTTTTTTGTCCACACTCTGTTATATTTTGAACTTATCACCCGTTAGGTAGTAATAGTATTACTTAGCCTTGGGCATATAATCCGAAACCAAACAAACCGATCCAAAAAAACCGATTTCGGTTTTTCAGTTAAAACCGATCGGTTTTTCTATTGAGTGTGATTCGGATTTCAAATTTAAATCGATCCGAACCAAAATCCGATCGGTTATTCGCTAAACCGAATTTCCAATTAATTTTTAGGCACTAGTATTATTTTTAGGCTTCTAACCAAGACCCATTAACTATAAAACATTTGTTGTAAAGAGGATTCAAACCGTAGACGTTATGGATAAGGGACATACACGCTAACCATTTGAGCTGATTCAACTTTTTGGTTTTACTTTCCAAATAATATATATAAGGGATTCGGTTTCAGTTCGGATTTTAAAAAGAAACTGAAAACCGATCCGAATCTGAACGAATCCGATCCGAAAAATAGTCAGATTCTAAATGGATTTTCTAAATCCCAATCCGAAAAATCCGATCCGATCCGAACCAAAAATCCGAATGCCCAGGAGTACTTGTAAATGATGATTGTAAAACTTGCATCTAATAGAAACAAAACTAGAGAGATTAGTTGGTGGAGGTAACCATAATTTTGTTCGCACAAAGATCAAGCAAAACACGAGTCATTCCAAAATTTTGAAATGACTTACCACAATTAAAGATAAGTTTTGACCTATTAATTATGCATTATGTGAATAAAAAATAAAATGCAATTTTACTAGTACAAGGAAAGGCAGGGAGGTATGGAGCAAAGAGAGTTTCTATTTGTAAACAAGTTGTTAATGCGAAATGTGTAAAAACTAAAAAGGGTTGTGGATGATTATATGACTATACGTTTGATTAGTCACCATTTGTTGAATTCCTTAATTTCTTGTCCCCTCGCTAAGTTGTCGGCTCATAATTTCTTTTCTTCTATGTTGATTTCTATATCTCTTCCAAATATAACATAAAAAAGGTTGAGTATCCATATATGCCGCAATGTGATCTACCACACTGAGAAAATCGAAACTAAAATGGACTTGAGGATGTTTTTTTTTTTTTTTTTAACAAAGGACTTGACGATGTTTTGACAATGCAATAAACATAATATGATATGTTACCATCAATCTTCTCAAGCTAGGCTTTTTAAAGATGGATTTCAGTATCAGTGGTCACATTTTGCTAGTCCAACGTATACAAATATGATCAAGTTCTCAATAAAGAAATGGTGCAATTCTAATTCACACGTTTAACTTGAGCATGCATGTCATTATAACAGATGTTTACACTGGAAAACTTGCAAGTTATATAATCTCAACAAATGGGATAAACTCATAATCAAGATTCAATGTTTCTACATATATATGGACACAATAAACACGGAAGATTAGTTACGTATTCTAGTAGATTAGTCTTTCTCATATGTGCGAGAAGATTAACCACCCATAGACATAGTAATGTCAAATTCTTTACTTTCACATATGACTCCTCTCCTCCTGAAATTAATCTCTTAAAATTAACCTTCAAATATATAATAATCTGTTAAATTGTAGTTTAATACTACGTACACTTTTTTATTTTTTTGTCAAACTAATACTACGTACACTAAGTTTATTTTTTATGAAAAACGTTTGAAATAGACGGTTATGTTAAAAAAAAATTTTGAATCATGAGCGATGTCTAGATACTCCGAATTGAAATATGTCTAATCAGCGTTGTTGTCACTCGATGACCCACGGCAAAGGAAAAGACTAATATGATTTCATTGGTCTGGATTTTTTTTTTTGTGGAACGTAAAACTAAGAAGGGTGCAAGACTAAGAAATCCAAAATGTTCACAAGAGGGGGCTCAAATGAAAAGAATTACAAAGAAGAAGGATGAAAAGCACAATAAACAAGTTGTTAATACGCCTATTTCCCATAAAGGATTCAGGTACTAGGAGAAGTTGAGGCAAGTTTCACATGCATGTCCCTGTCATCATCATTTCTCCAATATTATACACCGCACCTACGTCTCTATGTGTCTATCTTGGCTTCGACTTTTTCATGAATAATTTCAAATTCTTGTTTATTAATATTTTACAATTTTATTCATTTGAGATTTCCAATCTATAGGTGATATTTGTATATTGCGTTTAAATATGTACCCACGCAAAAAAATCCCTCCACAATATTGTACATATGTCACATTTCCCTACCATTAACTTTTGGTTTAAAAAACGATTTTTAAAAAATTCCTTCAAAGGTTGCAACACTTTTTTTTTTCTTTTTAAGTAACACTTGATTTTATGTTATTTCAGGGTTCTCCTCTCAAGTTATCTTGCAAAAGAGAGTTCGTTAACATAACTCTTCATCATTATTAAAGTTTACTTATCAAGAAAATCTTGCTTAACATTAAAAGAATACCTTTTAAACTGATATCAGATTATCTACAAGTTGGCTTCGATTAGGATTGGTTTGGTTTGGCTTATATCAAATATACCCATTCTAGAAATTTGAATCTGATTGTTATCAATCAAAACACTTAGATATAGAGAGCTATATATTATAGGAGGAGCATCTTAATGGGTAACGCAGAAGGGTAAAAAAGGAAGAGAGAAAAGGTGACAAAGATTACCAAAAATAAGGGAGTTTCCAAAAGATGGTTCTGATGAGAAAACAGAGCCCCATCCCTCTCTTTTTTCCTCTTCCCATGAAAGAAATTGGATGGTCCTCCTTCAATGTCCTCCACCTACTCCTCTCCCTCTCTCTCTTTGCTTTCTTACTAGTATTATTAACCAATTACTGTATATTGTCTAATTTACCTTCAATTTCTGTAAAAAGAAAAATACACATCTCACTTATAGATACCATATCTATTTATATGCATGTATAGAGAAAAAAAAAAGTGTGAGTTTCTAGCTTTGTTGAGTATATATGTAGACAACTGTAGATATTATTATTGGGTCCATTCTTTTTTTTCTTTTTAGTTATGGTGTATAAATATTTTTCAGTTCAAAGAAGAAAACTACTCATCTTCTGTTTTCCGCAAGTAGGGTCTTAACTCTTTAATACCTTCAAAGATAATATTCCTTCGAATGAAACTCATAAACCAAAACAGAAATTACAAAAAGAGATATTTTTCAAGAACAACATAATTAGAAAAGCAGAAGCAGCAGTTAAGTGGTACTGAGATAAATAATAATAAGAATATATAGTATCTCTTCAGTCTTCAGGACCAATTTCTCCATTACCACCCACCGTCTCCTTTTTTGTTTGCTGATCTATCATTATCTTGACAATTCAGGTACGGTAATATATGTAGTATAGGTTAACCCTAAAACTAAAAGATTTTTATATATATATATATATAATCACAATTTCTTTCTTTCTCATTTGAATCTCGGATTCTTGTGTTGCCAATTCAAGGGCTTGGTATATATCTTTCTTGGTTATTGATTTATAGCATAGATTTACTAACCCAAATTTCTTTTATCAAAGTTTTTTTTTTCCTTTTTCACAACTTGATCCCATATTCTTGATCTATTTCTTGATTATTCTTGATCTGGAAAGAGATGTATCATCAAAGATTAATTAGCCTTCTCTCTCTCTCTCTCTCTCTTTATATATGTAGGTCAGTAGGTGCGTGTTTTGATTCATTAATTTGGTGATATGATAGGATCAATGGAGGAAGGAGGAAGTAGTCACGAAGCAGATAATAGCAAGAAGATAGGGAGAGGAAAGATCGAGATAAAGAGGATAGAGAACACGACAAATCGTCAAGTAACTTTCTGCAAACGACGCAATGGTCTTCTCAAGAAAGCTTACGAGCTCTCTGTCTTGTGTGATGCCGAGGTTGCTCTCGTTATCTTCTCCACTCGTGGCCGTCTCTACGAGTACGCCAACAACAGGTACGCTTCTCTTGCACCTTCTTGATCTTTCTTAACTTCTTGATTTACTAAAATAATCTCAGTTTAAATTGATGTGGAAGTGGAGATTGAGAGTCAAGATTAGGGTTTTTGTTAAATTACAATCCTGGATTTACACTTGTTTTTTTAATTAATATCTCCATAGCTAGCTAGCTAGAGTTATCATTCTCTCTCTCATATAAAACTCTCCCACATATACACATGTGTATATATGTGTGTGTGTTTGTATATAGGTGATATATCATGAAGAAGAAGAGAAAAAACTGTCTTGTCTTCTCAACTTTTGATTAGCTTTTTTTTTTTTTTTTTTTTTTTTCTGCAAATCATTAGAAGCTGTAGCATGTCAGCTTCTTTCTATAAGATACTTAAATTTTGACGACGACCCATCAAATTTCTTTCTTCAATTATAAGTAGGGTTTCATCAGTTGGGTACTTGGGTTTACGACACGAATTAACGTATATGGAAATAATCAAGACCTATGTATGAGTTGCACTGGCTAGGATCCCTTCAATTATTTAATATGTGATTGATAATCCTATATATCTTTGGATGCACATTTGGATTTTCAAATTGTATTATTTCGACACAACAACATTATATATACTTTACAATTTTTAATTTAATTTAACCAACGATGATGTAGTTTAAGGGCCGCGACATTTGGTATAATAATCTATATGCAGTCTTAGGTTTGGTTTTCCATTCTAAAAATGATGATAGTTAAAAAAAAGTCCTTCAAAGTTCTGACAGTAAAAACACACAGATGAACACTCGAATTAGCTAGTCATCAAATGTAATATTATGCAAATAATAATGTAACTAAAATACAGACGTTATAGAATATATATATATATATATATATATATATATATATACAGTATACGTGTGTGTGTGACATGTACGCATTGGATATTAATATGAGAGGAGAAACTCAGAGAAGTGTCGGAAATTAAAAGGGTACTAGCCAATAGGAATCTCTGGCATTCTGTGCTCCATTATTTGTTATTCTAAGCAGAAAAATAAAACAGTTACTGATCTTTAATATATGTACATATTTTAATGACATCGAATCATATAATATGCATGAAACTTCTTCTATATTCCTCATCAAACCCTAATTACCAATTTAAAACCATAGCAAGTAGTAGAATCTATCCTTACTTTCATTAATTTCATTGTTTAGTGATGTAACTTGTACTTAGGAGTCTTGGACTATGTGTATGAATTGAAATTTTCTCCTCGTACTAGTCAGAAACTGGTCCCAACTCCAAAGCCATCACATTCCTTTCTCGTCAATATTAAGGTTTTTGGCCTGGGAAAAAAAATTAATTGTAAGACTATAATCAAGAGTCTCTCCTTCCTACACTAACCAATATGTTAAAAGTATATATTTGAAAATTAAATATATGATTGTTTATGGATCTTTTTAGTGTGAGGGGTACAATTGAAAGGTACAAGAAAGCTTGTTCTGATGCTGTCAATCCTCCTTCCGTAACCGAAGCTAATACTCAGGTATAGTTTTATCCTTTTCTGTTTTCCTTGTTTTCATTAATGATCAAGTAGTGTTGAAAAAAAAAAAATTAACATTACCCACAAAAAGCGAGAGTTCTTGAAGTGCATTGAAGCAGCTTTGACGGTTAATTTGGTATGTTTTGTATGCATGGCATTCTGAAGTATTATCAGCAAGAAGCCTCTAAGCTTCGGAGGCAGATTCGGGACATTCAGAATTCAAACAGGTAACTCATTAACTTTTCATGAGGTTTCCACTTTCTGATTTGGTTAATTTCTTGTTTCTTGAACAGTCTACTGTAATAATATACGTTGAGCGTTTCGATTTGTTCAAGAAGAAATTCTAATTGGAATCAATTTTTATTTTTATTTTAGTTGCGTTTCAGTTCATATAAATTTTGGGCTTGACTTCATAAATAATCAGATTAAGGTACAAAGATAGAAAAAAATGAATATTGTAGTATTAACTAATCATTATTGAAATCTGTTTTCTTTTCAAAATTATATATACACATCTTTTATCTCTTTTTTTTTTTAGTTTGGTTTATTTGAATTGCTTGCATGTTCGACATGGATCTGTTTTACTTTCCGAATTGGTATTAGTTCACTTAATTAATTTGGTCCGTTGCAAAAGTTCGTTTGTAATTTTCTTTAGAGTTTATTTTTCGTTACAAAAGTTCGTTTGTAATTTTCTTTAGAGGTTTTTTTTTCATAATGTTTATGTTTATAAACTGAAGGCATATCGTTGGGGAATCACTTGGTTCCTTGAACTTCAAGGAACTCAAGAATCTCGAAGGACGGCTTGAAAAAGGAATCAGCCGCGTCCGAACTAAAAAGGTGAAACCTACGTAAGGCTCTCTCTCTTATTTTAAACTGTTTTCTCACTCTTTTGTGAAATTTCGCAGAACGAGATGTTAGTGACAGAGATAGAGTATATGCAAAAGAGGGTAAACAACGGTTTCTTCCTTCCCAAGTAATAGATCTTTCGTCTCATGTCTTTCTGACGTGTTTGAGTTTTCCCATAAATCATGTAGGAAATGGAGTTGCAACATGATAACATGTATCTGCGAGCTAAGGTTAGCCACGTTCTGTTCCGAATTTCAGTTTCTATTGTGTAACTAATTAATATCTCGAGCAAACATTTTGAATTTTGGGTTTAACAGATAGCCGAAGGCGCCAGATTGAATCCGGATCAGCAGGAATCGAATGTGATACAAGGGACGACTGTTTACGAATCCGGTGTGTCTTCACATCAGTCGCATCACTATAATCGGAACTATATTCCGGTGAACCTTCTTGAACCGAATCAGCAATTCTCCGCCCAAGACCAACCTCCTCTTCAACTTGTGTAAACCAGAACATGAACACTTGTTTCTTCCCCATCAAAACGAGAGAGAGACTAGAGAGTTTATTATATATATCCTATAATGCAACTTCTTATTCATAAGTTTAGGTTCTAATAATAAATGGGAATACCAAAACTCTTGTTTCTATTGCCTAATTACAACAGTATATCAATCCAAAAGTTATAAACCCCGTTACGGCATACCGTACCACTAGTTGAGTAGTTGTCAATAATCGAAACACACAACTAAGATTGGCATAAAATATCCAACCAAAATTCATGAATCTGGATGCACCGAACGGTATAGTTTTCGTAAATTTCATGTTTGTTCATAAACGACTAGACGCCTAAGCCTATCAATTAACATTAGTTCAATCACCTTTACATATAGAAACAGCTTTGGATAGAGACTAGTAAAATTATAAATATAGACAAAATGATTATGTCCATAGATAACTTATGGGTTACAAAGAATACAAACTTACAAACATCTATTATGTGATGAATTATTACAATATGTGTAGCTCTAATTAAACAAAAATACATCTTTGCTATACTAGTTGAGAGATAACGAAGAAAAAGCTAGATACGCTTAAAAGTCTAATATAATGTCCTTCCTTCCTCTAAATTACTGTTTAGTATATGGATATGAGAGAAAATATGAGCAGAGGCTGAAGGCTTCGACCTTCTTCCCTCCGTTCTCTCATACGTACAGCCGCAAGTGTTGGCTTTATCACTCAGTTTTTTTCTCTTTTCTTTTATTTGTTTCTAATCTGTTTTTTTTTTCTCTTTCTCAGTTCATGATTTTGCATTTCCTAATGAAGATGTCGGAGGAATTTACGTATCTATACCAAAGAGATCGTACCTCAGGGTTACTGATCTCTAGCCACGGCTTTGCTGGACCGCTAAAATGTAAAACCGCAGCAGATTTCAGAATCTCTTCCGGGGATTTAACAGATCGAGATCCTAGTCCAGCAACATGCCATGATGGGTCAAGAGACTGTGTGAGTCCTTTGAAAGCAAGTAGTGTCGGTGGTAAAGCTCCTGGTTGCCATAACTGTAGCCCGGAGCTAACACTCTGCAGTTAAATTGAATATGATTTGTGTAACTAGTTGCATTGCTGATAATGTAACGAAGAAATGAGATCGGTCTATTAATATACTCACGAGTCTTAACCATGTAGAGTAAGCTTCTGTGATATTGGTTTGTCTCCAGGCTTTTAGATCAAAGACATTCATACCAAAAAGCCAAGCGCAGTCGTCTTCAACAAAGTTTGATGAAATCAGAGGATGTGAGAAGTTGAAGTAGTCTTTGTAAGTTCTTCCCGGACAACAGTTGTCCCCGCACCACGAGTCAACAACCGCACCGACAACTTTACCGTTGAGATCCATTTCCCACAAAGACGAAAGGTCGCGTTGTACTACTACATCATCATCCAACAAAACTATCTTGTTGAGGTCTGGAAAAAGCTGCGCGGTCCAAACAAAAGTGGCTTTCAAAATGATATATAACTCAGAGAAGAGTTGAGTGGGTAAAAACTTTTACCTTGGGAATGTAGATGCGAAGATGATTCAAAAGGGCGAGGCAGCTCGGATTTAGAGCTTGCAAGGACTGCTCATGAGTACCCTCCACGAAACTAAAATCAGAGTCTTTCAAATTTTGATAATGCCGTCTCCAAATCATGCGGTGAATGTCTAGCATCTCTCTAACTTTGAAATTCACTTCTTGAGGCCAATCATACTGATGAAGTCCCTTTACTTCAACAACCGGAGATGAAGCAGAGTTCATAGCAAACCAAGCGTGCATTGGGGTATAGGTTTTCTTGTCGGTAACAATATGGAAGACAAACTTATCAGGATTCACAGCGTTTTCTACTGTAGAAGATATGACGACGGAAGCAGCGAGAACATTGTCAGTCAAGATGACAACATGGTGAAAAGATGGGTCGGTCAGACGAGAAACGGATTCAGGTGGAGGCAAACGCGTTCGAGCCATGGCATTTACAGAGTATTCTTCAGTTAATCTCAGGGAAAGGCAATGGAGGCTTTTGGGAATACCGTGAGAAGCTAAATGCCAGTACACTAACTCATGATGTTTAGCTGATTGGACTTTACGTTCCATCTGCAACAGCTGAAAATTAAAGAGAACAAAATGTCACATGAATAGAAGGACCAGAGCAGAAGGTGCTTGACATAAGTAAGAATAAGCTTTTGTCTTCTCAACACAAGAAGATCTATGTCTTCTTTAACTGCTACTGAACGTTTAGTACCATCAATAGATCTTGAAACTAACATCCTTTTGTGCTTAATCTAAAGACCAATAACCTCAATTCCAATAATGCATCTTAGTTGTTCAGTAAAGGACAAGACAATGGCATGCTCAGAGAGAGAACAGCTCCAACAAAAACCCATTGGATCATATCTTAAGGTAAATTATCTCACCCCTATACCAAACTTGATACTACAGTGATGACCAAAATTGTTTAAAGACATACCATCTTCTTAGTCACGGAAGCAAACGCCTTTATATCACGGCGTTTTAACGTCATCTCCTTGACAAGGTCGTCGAATGAGTCCAACGAGCCCTTCGTAACTCTTCCATTAACGTCCTGTTCTGTCTCTTCCACTAGCGCTCGTGTCAACTCTTCCCCGATTTTCTGAAAAGAAGCAAATACACGCAATTTCTTGCCGTGTGAGTTGTAACTAACTAAAAAAGCTGTCATAGTGTCTTTACATCAACTCATGACACAAAACAACAAAACTGCAATACGAAAGCCTTTTTTAAGTCATCTATTGGAATTATCCGTCTGTCTCGTTTCTCTTTGTTCCTGTTTGTTGCTACGTATATATAAAGGAGAGAATGAAACCAAGTGGCTATGCACTTTCTGGTGGCAGCAAAAAACTGCCACGTGTCCTCTCAGAAAAGAAAACCTCAGTGGGGAAAGTTGAAACTCCTACATTTAACTTAAGTGTACTACATTGGTTCTGGCATCTATAGCAATCAATACGAAGATTTTTTTTTTTATATAACAAACTCGACTAAAAAAACTAAGCTCCCTCAAGGTAGCTCCTAATTACACACTCCCTAGGGCATGCTATGTTCTAGATAAAGTAAAAAAAGGTAAATATTTTGATAAGAACCCACTTTGTGGGCTCGTTTCCGACAAAGCTCACATGTTGACATCAGATCAAACGCGAATAATGACAAATCGATCTATCAAAATCATCCTATATATATATATATATATATATATATACTATTAAAGTAAATTGATACACGAAAAAGTGATTGCATATTTGCATGGATAGAAAACTTTTAACTATAGCAAAATCACAATCCACAAATCAGAAACCAGCAAAATTTTACCCTTAGAGACTACAGTATTGCATCTCTCTCTGTTCCTGATCATAGACAATGACATAGATAATTATGAGGGTTTTACATATTTTACCCTACCCAGGTCCAAGAGGCAAGCTCATCTCATCACTCGCTATACGACACCAGCAACACTAACGTAAAACAGCTGGCAAAGACTTAATTTTTTGGGGGTTCCCATACAACAATGAACAATCATATCTTCTTCCCCTTTAATAACACAGCACTATGACAAATTGGCAATTGTTGAATATTATTCTCCTGTTTCCCATCCATTTTAAAAAGTGAAATGATTATAAGACTAGCTAAACCAAAATCATCACATGAATAAATATCTTAAATATAACGTACCTAGGTAAACAATATTTGCCGACATAAGAATTTTACTACTATGAAGAAAGACGTTTAGTAAACTTGAATAATGTAACAAAACTAGATTTTAACCCACGATGTACTAGATTTTAACCCGGTACCCAACAGGACAATATTTTTACAATATAAAAAAAATTGTATTTGTTTGTTAATTTTGTTTATTTTGTTTAGTGTTTAAGATTGTATAATTGTATTTTAATTATTAATTATAAAATTTGATTAGTTGTATACCGCAAACACCTGACAATTATTTAGTTTTATTTATACTAATGTTACGTTTTTACCGTATCAAATTTCTTATGGTTATAAAAATAGAAATTTTTACTGCTTTTTAGATTTAACCCGTGAAATAATTATTCTTACATTATTATATTTTTAATTTTTTAGTGTTTTTAAATTTAATCCGTAAGTTTAAAGTTATTTAGATTTAACCCGTGAAAAAAATATATCCATAAAAGTTATTTTGCAGTATACAGCATAGTAAATTATATTATAAATACTCCAATTTATTAGATTTAACCCGTGAAATAATTATTTTTGCATTTTTTTATCAGCATATTAATAACCATTAAAGTTTTAATTGTTCATATGAAACAATATAGTTATTATTGAATGTTAGAGTTTTTAAAAGAAGAAAATATTGTATAAATATTTTTGGCATATGTTATTAAGTGTAATAAATTTCTTAATATATGTAAATTTTTTTGGAAATTATAAACCAAATTTATAGAGACATTTTAGGAATCTAATTGATTCTGTTTGTATGTGCAATTTTTTAAAAATTAACTTTGTAAATAAGTATAACTTAAAGAACACCAAATGTACTTCAATTTATAGAAACACCACGGGATAATTATTTAATTTTATTTATTATAATTTGAGAAATCTAAGGAATCAACCCCTAAGTACCTCAAATCAAGTAATGTAGATGACTAAATCTACATTTTACAATAAAAATATGTAAAGCAAAAATTTCTATAGAAAGTCTATACAAACAAAATCTCTAAAGATAGTTTTGGTGATTTTTATGGGATTAAAACTTTAATGGATAGAGCTATTTTTGGAAAAATCGGAATGTATAGATATTGTTAAGATTTTATGGCAATAAATGTACAAATGTTGTTCGATTTAAGAAAGTTTAGTATTTGAATTTCTTATTTATGGAATTTTTTTAAAGGTTAATGTTATAAATAAAAATTTAAATAAACAAAATTTAAAGAACATAATACTTCAAAAATCTTAATATAAATTATTAGAGTAAAAGGCACTAACTAGTATAGTATATTAAAAAAAGAAAAGGTTACCAGAGATGTGTCGTCGCCCCCACGGAGAAGTCTCAGTCCCATGCAATCTGTGAATACAAAAAGTCAAACGAAAAAGTAATAAAGTATTATTAAATTACCATACCATACATAGCATTCAATACGAAGAAAGAAGATTAATCCAAATCGAATTACCAATCAATCTGAATTCACACATTTGCAAACCCTAATTACCAAAGTTTAGCAGATGATATGAGAAATCTAATTACTACTCTTTAAAAAAAATTAAAAGAATGAGAAAAAGAAAGAAAAAAAAAAAAAAAAAGAGGAAAGAAAAGAAAAAAAAAGGGTACCGAGAGGAGAATCGCAAACGGAGGCGGATTCGAGGACGAGAAACGCGAACCTGACGAAGATAAAAGGGAGGACGAGGGCGAGCAGAAGGAGCAACAGTAAAAAGGTCCGACCAGAGAATCTCCTCGACGCCGAGCATCCTCCTCCTCCTCCGCTTCCTTTTCCGAATCCGACGCCTGGATTCGATATCGTAACCTTCTTAATCCCCGTCGCCGATATGTAAAACTTCATTCCCCTCACTTGCTTTCTCACACTTTCTCTCCACACACTTCCATCAATCCCAAAAACAGTACTAATTAAGACTGTCACACAACTCTGTTCTTCCAGATCTCCACTCTCTCACTTAAATCAAAACACACAACATGGATCGAGAAGAAGATGCGATCAAAAAAAGCAAACGTGAGTCCCAGAATTTGGATAAACAATCAGTGGAGAAACGAAGCTCGACGACGACGAGGAGCGAGCGAGAGAGAGAGGGACTCAGACTGGTGTCTTTGGGTTTTTGTGATCTGTACGATGTGAATAATAAAAAAACAACAACAACATTCAATTCATTCAAAGAAGCCAAAGGGAGACACAATAATAATAAGTTTTTTATGTTAACCAAATAAATCCATCAAAGAATTTTATTTTCGTTAAAAAAAAAAGTGGAATATTATTCTATCTCTCAAGTCACGAGTTTGTCAATATGAATTAAATTAATATTCTTTGTAATAAATGATATATTTTTTTAAAAAAAATATGTAAAAAGCCAAAACCAATGCCGCGTTCAACTCCGCGGGTATTTAGCACACATACATAAATAAACAATAAAAAGTAAATTACTAGTATAACGTAATAATTAATAAAGGTGAGATGATTAAGTAAAACGAATTATGGAAACTGTTATATTTATTATATACCGATAAATTGGAAAATTTGTAGTAATAGCTACAGAAAATTACAGAAATGTCCATCTCTAAGTGTACAGTTTGTATTTTGTGGAGTTACACACACACCGACACATAGCAGAGAGAGAGAGAGAGAGAAGGGTTCCAGTGTGGGAGCCCACATGGAATTTAATGGTGCGCTATTCCTGGAGATCACACCGTCCATTAAGTTGTTCTCATTTCTCCATTATGACAATGGGAGAGAGCTGGCTAGTTAACGGATTTTTTTGGGGTTTTACTTTAGCCAGCCATACTGTTAAGTGTTAACTAAAATTAAGGGATATGATCTTTAGTATATCAATGGACCACTTCGACAAACTTATAGTATTGGTCGTCATTATATTAGTTTGTACTCTACCTTTTGTTTTAGAAGATATACTAGTATTATTCTTCACCTACTGATGAAATAAGAAGTTTGCCGACAAACGAAAAAAAACTATTAATTTATTTACCCCTAGTTACATAGAAAAAAAAAAAACTACTCTAGTCTAAACGACCCCTAAACTATTTATTAACAAAAAAAAAAAAAAAAAAAAAACAGGATGCGCTCATAGAATTTGAGTGTTATCGTGCTTTTGTTGTTGTGCCTATAGGTGTGTGAATTGTATCATGATGACTTTAATATTAACTCGTTTTGTGTTTTTGTTCATGATTGTGAATGGTTGGGAGATGAATACCACTTATATAAGTCATATCGTAATTATGGGAAGTGTAGATGGAAGGCAACTGATGAATATGTATTTTTAACATTCAACTAAGGTAAAGATTATTGGATCATATAACTCTTTGAGGTGATTTAATAATATATATAGTCCTGATTCAAAAAAATTGATTGAACATGTGTTGAGTAGGACAGTTTTTTGACGTCAAACATATATGATTGCTGCATGTTTGTATTTATCGATATGAGAAAAATCTTCATGCTTCGGATGAAATATATATGTGTTCAGAAAACTATAGTGTGGCCAGAATTAGATCGAAGTCTAAAATATAATTAAAAATTGTGTCAGCTTGTTAATTTGTATAACATAAATCATATGATTTCAATGTAGAAAGTTGTACAATTTAATTATTTTAAATACAACATGCTTTTTTTGTCATTTCTGCATGTATCGATAGTGCGATTGGCAATGTTCGTCACGCAAGTTGATAAATTAGGAAATTACATCAATTTTTGGCATGCATATATAGTTCAAAAAATCGGTTTCAAAACCTTACCTTATCTAGTTATCTTTACAGCTTCACAACCTTTTCCCCCATACGTTTTATGTTTACGTATATTATAAGAAAGTCGTTTAAAGTGAAATATTTTCGCCGTACTTTGGTCTTAGCAGTACTGATCTAGTACACTCACAAGGATTTCGTTCTATATTCTCAAACTTGTTGTACAAAGTCGAGGATCAAGAATCAAGATGTTCATTTTTTTACTAGTCTTCTTAATGGTTACCAACATGGCCGCTTCGCTTCGTAGACTCGTAGTATTTTTACGGATCTACAAAAACATTCAACACGTTAACAAAAAAAAAATTGTAAATCAACTCCACAATTATCGTAAAGCTAAATTAGCTAGGATGCAAACTCTTCATTATTAACTTTACTCAACTACTACACAGTGTACAACACACTTAAGGCCAATACCGACCGGCCTTGGTCATTTACCAACAACCGAATATGTATAGATTATCCTCACTATTTTTGTTCAGACTTCTAAAATTTTTAAATCGGATTATGAATATAGTATAGGGGAACTAATATTTGTAACCTACCAAAACTTAATTTTATATAGTTCTAGCATCGCTACAGTGTCATTATTATATATAGATGTAATTGACGATTCATGTGTGTGTGTGTCATTTATTTTAAAAATTCTTCCTTAGTTAAAACGGCAGGAACTGTGAGAGAAAAATTGCAAAACGGAGCGCTTTTCATTCAGAGTGTCGTTCACAGAATAACAAACAATCGTAAGAAAACGGAACGGAGTTTAAACTTATTAAAGTCGTCGTCCACCACCGCATCGGGAGTTCTCTCGGAACCTTACCGGTCGTGGTCGGAATAAAGTGGAAATTAGGGTTTAAAAGATTCGTCTCTTCTCATCCGGTTAGTTTTTATATTATTATGCTAGTTTTGATTTCTTCAGTCTTAGCACTTTGATTTGTTGCGGGCAGTGCTTGATCTGTTATAGACTTTATCTTTGTTGGTGGATTACACAAAGAATGTGATTCCTTGACGAGGTGAGAATTACAAATTGTGATTGTTCTCATTGTTCCGATTAGTATTTGCAGTGATGTCGAAGCGTGCTGACAAAGGGAGATCGTGGCATGGATCTCGAATCAATCAATTCGGAGTTGTATTCTTCGTTTTTGGGATCTCACTGGTCGCGGTTCTGTTGTTTTGTTTCAGTGGCAAGAAGAATCAGAGCTCGGAGCTGGAACTGGAACAACCGAGACATATTTCGAACAATTTCAATCCCGATTTGGAATCTCATCCAACCGTAGAGATTCAGAACGGGACTCAACTGATATGGAAGATACCAAATTCGGCAAAGGCAGTTCTGTTTATCGCTCATGGTTGCCATAGGAAAGCTTCTGACTTTTGGGACAAATCTTCAGATTGCCCTGAATGTACTGGTCTACCAGAAGAGAGGTTTCTTGTCCGGTTTGCTTTAGCTAAGAAGTTCGCTGTTTTGACTGTATCTAGTGCTGGGAAATGCTGGACCTTGGGGAAGGAAAAAACCATTGTTGAAAACATCATTAAATCGTGGGTGGATAAGCACAAGCTTCAAAGGCTTCCTCTTGTTGCGTTAGGGGCTTCATCTGGTGGCTACTTTGTCTCTGCTCTTGCTACACATTTGCGGTTTAGTAGCATCGTGCTTATGATTGCGGAAGGAGTCTTTGATCAGATTAGTATAAGTAAACACTATCCGCCGACTCTTTTTGTGCACATGCCTAAAGATGTCTACAGACAACAAAAGATTAGGGAATTTTTAGAAGGTCTCAGAATGGAAGGCATTGATGCTGCAGAGATCGAATGCTTGGATTTGCCGCTTTCTCCTGATTTCTTGGCAGGTAGGATTCCAGGTCTTGGTTCAGATGTCTCGGCCAAACTGTTTAAGCTATTTCAAGACAAGGGATTTGTTGATGAGAAGGGATACATGAAACGTGATGGACGGAGAACACCGTGGAAACAAGCTCTCAGTGGCTACGGAATATCACTGGAACAAAGTTTGATTACTCCTGTTGAGGAAGAACTGAATCTTGCATATGCATACCATGAGATGACGAGCTCGCAGTCTGACCAAATCTTTAACTGGTTTGAATCGCATATGAGCTGATTGGCTGTCAGATTTTCATATATCAAGTTCATTCTTTGAAAGCTGTAGGCAGCAATAATATATCTGCTTCCAAAGGAAAATGCTTAAAAGGTGGATTATGATTCGATTCTGGTAAGATCATGGTCACTTTAGTGGCTGTGGTTAGGGTTAAGAAGACTGTTTTGGTTAGCGTAACTAAACTAAACTCTCCGCTTAAATTCAGCAGGGTTGCGTAAAGCCAGCTGCTTTTATTGATTCTCGTTTGTAAGTTAACTAAGATCAGTAAGTCTGTTGTGGTTGTTGAATCTGTAAAAACTCCAAATATGAGAATGTTGGATGCTGTTGCTTGTAAGCTGCTGTCCATACTGACTTATAAAGTGCCTACTCATATCTCATATATCTAAAAACTCACTTTCAGGCCTTTCCAAGTTTGATCACCGACTTTACAAAAGACTCGTGGACCTCAGGAGTCCATTTCATTCTCAGCTTGTGATTGGCTGCTGATCCCGGAGAAGGGTGAGATGAAACAACGTCAATATGCACTGCTCCAGCAACACAGCTTTGGCTTGGACTCAACCTGGTGACTGGATTTGACGAAGCCAATAGCATTTCACATATCTTTTGTATCAACCAGAAACCAAGTGTTAAAAGGAGCAATAGACTTTTCACACTCTATATCAACACTTCAACAGAATGTAGAAGCCAGTATTTATCAACACTTAACACTAGTTTTACGAGTCTGCTGCTTTCAATTTCACTCTGTCCGATGCCTTTGTCGAGTCTGCTGCTACTTGTAAACTGATAATGTCCATAATTAAAATCACAACTGTTTTCCATTGTTTTTTTTTTTTCTTTTTGTCTGTCTGTATTCCATTGTAGTTGTGTCCATAATGCAAAATCATCCCTAATATCTCCCATCTGAACAACAAAACCAAAAAAAAAAAACAGAATCTAAGAAACAAAACCCAGTAATTAGAAAGCACAAGCAGCAACAACAAGAACCAAAAAGTCACAGTCTCACTTATTGGAACGATGAGTGCTTCAAATGATAAAACAGATTCATTAAGTTATTATAAGTCCGATCTTAAAATGGTACATAACCTGTGCATAAGAGGGCTGGTTGTTGTAGACCTCTGCATCATTGGAACTTGTTTTTTTTCCTGAGGCTTCTCTGTGAATAAGTCATGGTTCTCAAATGTGTCTTTTTGATACTGCAAAACTATATTATAAGAACGATTAAAAGCAGCAGCAGTTAGACCTTTTAAACAAAATAGGGATGGATAAGTTGAAACAAAAACCTTCAAGCCGTATTTGTTCTCCATCGTTGATGTGTCCATAATGCACAATGGGTCTCCTCCTTAATCCTTATATCCTGCAAAATTAAATAATATTATTAAGAATGATTAAAAAAAGCAGCAGTTGAACTAGAATACAATAAGATGACATACTACAGTACAATAATTAACAAAATATGACACAGAACCTGAGCATAAGAGGTATGGTTGTTGTAGACCTTTGCATCATTGACATTTTTTATTTTCCTGGGGCTTGCTCTGTGAAGATGTCATGGTTCTCAAATGATGAAAAGTAGCATCAGTTAGACCTTTTAAACAAAATAGCTAGTGATGGATAAAGAACCTTATATCCATACTTTTTTTCCATTGTAGTTGTGTCCATAATGCAAAATCATCGGAAATATCTCACATCTGAACAACAAAACCAAAAACAAAATAGCTACTGATGGGATAAGTTGAAACGAAAACCTTAAAGCCGTATTAGTTTACAAAATATATACGGTTAGACATAAAAATATACTGTTAGACGTAAAAAGAAATAAAATCGTAACAATGTATCACAATTAATGTGATTTCCGAGATCTTATTGTGCAGTTGAAAATAAAATATTACCTAAGCACGGGTCCTATTGAAAAACTTTCATCAAACATGTTCAAAAACTAAAATAAAACAAACAACAAACAGAATCATTTCTCATACATGACATTACAAAATTAATAATATAAAACTTACAAAATATGTGTTTTCTCTAGACTATTATATTTAGCATATGATTTTATTGCATAATATTTTATCTAAAAAGAACTTTTAAAAATAATCATATAAATTATATTTTATTCTAAAGTTATAATATAAATAAAATGAATTTCAACCGATGTTCTAGCACAAATCATAATCTAGTTAACTATTAAAATGTCTATTATGGGTGAAATTGTCTTACTGACCCTAGAGCAAAAGAAGGATGCTCAGTTTTGATTCTCAGGTTCTGGGCTTATACGTGGGTCTGACTTGTTCTTGCATTCTTTCGCAGCCCAAATTCAAGCCTGTTTTGTTTTGTGTACCGGATTAAACCGATGATATTTTGAAAACCGGAAAAAAAATAGAACCAACACATTGCACTAGATTCTAGAGTCTCGCTGCTGCTTTCAATTTCACCGTATTCGACTCCGATGCCCTTTGTCGAACCAAAAATTCTTCTGAGACTTTCCTCCCCTCTGCCCCTTTCGCTGGGTATCCTGCGTTTCTTCTTCATTAAGTGCCAATAGAAACCACGTGATTTGCACTCCCAACTCTCTCACTCTCTTCTCACTGGACGCATCTCTTAATTTTGGGTCTTAGGACTAATCGTTTGGAACAAGGTAGGTAGGTGCTCAAGTTTACTCCTTTCTTCTGCTTCTACTAATTATTCTCCTTTGGGTTGGATCCTATATGCGTAGTTAACAATTCACTTGCTCCTTTTTTTTTTTTCTTTTTTAATCATTCCTCTGTTTGTAGATCCTCCTGATGCACAGTTTGGTATTTATGTATCCGTGATGTTCTTATGAAAAAGCTTTGAGATTTGACTACTTAACTCTTCTTTCGTGCAGTGCAGAGAAGATGGATCGCGTTAGCAGTCTACCAAACGAGCTTCTTTGTCATGTACTCTCCTTCCTTACCACAAAGGAGGCTGCTTTGACTTCGATTCTCTCCAAGAGGTGGCGCAACCTCCTTGCATTTGTTCCTTATCTTTACATTGATGACTCTGTCTTTCTTCATCCGGAAGAGGGTAAGCGGCATAGGCCCGAAATCATACAGAGCTTCATGGATTTTGTGGATAGAATATTGGCTTTGCAGGCTAATTCTCCCATTCAGAAATGCTCCCTCAAGTGTTTATCCGCGGTTGATTCTGATCGTGTGGATCGTTGGATACACAATGTGTTGCTGCGTGGTGTTTCGGACCTTGATCTATTAGTCATCTTGGATTCAGATGGAGATGATAACTATCAGCTGTCTCCAAAATCTTTCGAGTGCAGGACACTTGTTAAGCTCAAGATAGACTGTGGAGTTGAAATTGATTGGTTGGCTGGTAGCTTTTTCTTACCTATGCTTAAAACTCTCGTTATTGACTCAGCTTGGGTTAATAACTTTGAGATTCTTCTTCATGATTTGCCTGCACTTGAGGAATTAGTCCTGGTTAATGTGATCTGGAAAGATGATGATGTGAACGTTTCTAGTGCAAGCCTCAAGACCCTAACAATATATGACGGCGAATTCTTTGGCTCTGTATCATTTGATACACCGAGTCTCACTTACTTTAATTACAATGGTTATGTTGCCCCGGACTATCCACTTGTTAAGATGAAAAACTTATGTGGTGCTCGAATTGTCTTTTCATTAACTGAAGAGGAACTACAGCGACTTAGAGAACCAAATGAAGATCATCATCATCATCATTGGCACCACGACATTGCTCTCGGATTTAGTAATGTGTGGAAACTCTTTCATGGCATACAACATGTTCAGCATCTGGACTTGTTTCCGGATACTCTCGAGGTCAGTTTCCTATATTTTTCCTCTCTCTCTCTCTTGTAATATTTTTATTCAACTGGTATCGAGGAGATAACAGACAGTAGACAGGACTTTGTCTCAACTCCTGGAGCATAGCTGTCATGTTTGTTCAAATCTCATTAAACAAACAGTGAAGGGCTAGTGTTGAAACATGTAATTGCAAATGATTTAGTTGTGTGTTCTTCTTATTTTCAGGTGCTTTCTCTATGCTGTGAATCGATGCCAGTGTTCAAAAACCTCAAATCGTTAGATATTAAGAGTGACAAGGAACGAAGTTGGCAGGCAATGCCAGTTCTTCTAAGGAACTGTCCACATTTAGAAACCTTAGTCATTGAGGTTTATAAACAACTCATTTGCCAAACATGTAGTACATATATTGAGTTCAAACTTGGAAGCCCTTATTGTTTCCTCCTTTATGCTTTCAGGGTCTGTTGCACCATGCGACAAATAAATGCGGGGATGCTTGTGACTGCATTTCTCGGGAGGACAAAGGTCATTCGCTCACATCTTGCCCAGTCAAGATTTTAGAGATTCAGGGGTTTCTAGGAACAATGAAAGAGATGACAATGATAAAGCATTTCTTGGACTATTTCCCATGTTTGAAGAAGATGGAAATTTATATTGAAGAGAATGATCCTACAGAGCTCAGAATCCCGGAAGTGTCTAAACGTATCCTGCAGATGATAGAAGACTACAACAAGTCATCGAGTTGCAATGTCCAACTCCTTGTGAGTGATTACTTGTACAAGAAGTGGACTGCAAATAGAAGTCTCTGAAGAACAAGACATGCTCATAGTATTCCCAAAGTTCCCATTTAAATTTATTTCGGTTCTGCGTTTAAATGGCTTGTAAACCGTTTCAAATCAAAGCAATTGCAAAATCATTGAACTTTTCTTCTATTTTTTCCGAGTGTTTCTAGTCATTTACTATTGATGGCTTGTCGTCATTTAGTCCTTCGCCACAATTTGCTTTGAGTTGTTCTTCATGTCTTTACTTCTTTACTCGAAATGTCCATGGTTAAATAAGCTACACCATAGCTATTATCTTATGCTCTAGACTTCGCAGTTGTAGTCGCAAAAGAAACAAATATTGTTTAACATTTTTCAGAAACATCAAACATCTTATAATTGTTTAATTCCTTACCTCTATGCGTAAATATGCTTTTATTTTGAAGATCCCTCTCATGTGTTGATCTTGCCGGTACACAAAATAGAATACAAAATTAAATAAGGCATTCTCAACTTCATGCATTTGGCCAAAACCCAAAACGTCAAAATTGTCATTGCGCATAAAAAAAAAGAAACAAACTGAGAATCCTTCTTACAAATCTGATGGAACCTTAATAAACTGTGTTACATCTGATACCAAACTATGATCTACAGGCTTCAAACCTTTTCTCAACCAACGTTTCAACAAGGCCAACTCTAATCTCCTCACCTGCAACAAGTAAGTAAAATAACTCCATTCAGCTATACTATACAAGATTACTGAAAAATCTAAAAGTGAGATGCAGAAACAAAGTTCTGTACTTCCATTCGTGAATCAGAACCACCAAAGTATACCACAAAGGAAGGGAAGACAAAAACCAACCTGTCTAACAATGAAAGGCTCCTCAGCTCGACTCAAAGGTTCGGTTAACACGGTTAGAAACCCGTTTCTGTTTCCGTAAACAATATCTGTGAAAGGTCGATCACCCACCTGCTCATAAACACTCAAACACATAAAACATCTTATCTACCAAAACTCAAATCACCAGTTTCATCCCTAAAACATTCATCATGAAATTACCATGATTAGCTCCGAAGATGTGCAACCAAAGTGTTTCTCGACTTCTTCAGCAGTTCCCGCAGGCTTCTTTACTCCTTAAGTCATGAATCAAATAAAACAGTCCTCATCAACAATCAGTTACAATGATGAAAAAAAAAACCAAGACATTCAGAGAAGATCAAGTCACTTACTATGCCTCAATACTCTAATTCCTATTTCAGCCTCCAATGCTTTAGCTTTCGAATCATCATGATCATATTCTGTAAGCCCTGATTATACACCGAACCAGGAAGTAGAAAAAAATAAAAAAAGTTAGCATCTTTCAATCCACCAGAAACTACAACTATAACCAAACAAACAAACAAACACAAAAAAAAAAAAAAAAAAAAAACTCAAACTTTATCCAAATTTTTACCAGCGGAATTGCTAAAAACGGCGATGTCATGACCAAATACGGCTTTACACCGCTCAATAGAAGGCCGGAGTGGTGGCCAAATCGCTAGAGAATAAGGAGCCGTAAGAGTATTATCTTTATCGAACACTACACCTTTGAATCCCTTTCTCTTGAGCTCTCCCCAATCAATGTACCTCAAATCTTTCACAGAAACATGCGGGATAACCAAACGACGATCCCTAACGATAACGGAGACCGAAGAAACGATACCTTCAACATTAATTCGTTGCCCAACAGCCGCTTTCAGATCTGCCCACCACATGTTCGACGAAATCGCCAACCCCTTGTTGTCTTCTACACTCGGCAACACCAACTCGCGTGGCTCTCCGTCGAATTGTTCAGGGATCCGGTTAGAGAATCCTGGGTCTTCGTTTGAGGAGCTGAATTGGTAAAGAAGAAACGAATCTTCAAAAGTGGGTAAACGCAGACTCTGCTTTTGGCTTCGATGGTTTGTTGTCGTTTGCAGAGGAGGAGAAGGCGAAGGAGGAGAAGAGCAGATGGGTTTGGTGGAGCAAGAGATGAGATTAGGGTTTCGTTTGTAACGGGGAGGAGATGAAAGAAGGAAACTTTTAGGGATTGGGTAGTAGAAGGTAGTGGAGGAGGCAGCCATCGATGGGGTCTGCATCTCAAGCGTTTTTTTATAATACTATTGTTTTCACTTTTATTGACCCAACAAAAGTTGTTGCAAGTTGTTTACCGACATCATATTCCAAATTTCTTGGAGCTGTTTTAGAAAATTAAAAGATGACTTTATCTTTTGTTCCACACGCTTTTGATTTCCAAAAATATAAACGGACAGTAATCAAAGCTCATCAACCTATACAAAACAAAAAACATTCCATGGCTTGTCCAAATGAATCAAATTGTCTGTTTTGCTCATGTGTCCCTCTTCTCTTTAAATTGGCCGTCTTTGAACGCATTCTAGTGCAAGGAACAAACTAGAGAAGGTTCTAGGATAGAGATTCCAGTCTTAATTAAAGGTAACCTCCTGATATGCAAGAATGATGAGTGGATTCATTCCTTGAACACAAACCTTAATATGCTCTCTCCCAAGTAGAATGCCAAAATCGATAGTAATAGCAAAAGCTGTTTTCATTCATGGACTAGAGGTAAAGAAGAAGCACTGCTCAAGCAAATCTATAAGAAGTGATAAAGAACAGTTGCAAAATGCGTGGCTTAATCAATCAAAGCTGATCCCATCAACAAACATCACAAACTCAAAATCCAAACCCAAGACAACTTGTATAAATTCATTCCTGAAATCAATCGTAAGAACTTTTTCATCAGTTATTATTCCACAACATATTCATCAGAATCACCTTAGCTTAGAATAGCAGACGAACAAGGTTGCTGCAACCAAACCAACAGCTCCAACAGATCCAGCAGCAACCACTGGCCACTGAAACTCTGCTTCCACGGAACCCTTTTGGTCACCACCATTTGTGTCTCTGACCCCATTACTAAGATTCCTGGCTCTCTCATTCAACCCAAAAACAGTCTTATTACCTTCCTCAACCTTCTTCAGAAACTCTTCCTTCTTCAACTCCATCACCTTCTCCCTTTTTTGAGTTTCACTCAAAGCTACCTCCGTGAGCTTCTTCTCAGACTTCAATTTCTCCAATTCCTCTCCATTCTTCACCAATTCCAGACTCAAAACACCAACTTTCTTCTGCAATTCATCAATCACTCTCTCTTTCTCATCAGCTTTCTCCCTCAGCTCCTCTTCTAATCTGAGCTTCTTACTCTTCTCCTCCATTTCCCTCACTTCCAAAACCCCAATTTTCCTCTCCAAATCCCTAACCCTCTTCTCAACCTCAGCTCTATCTTTCCTTAAACCCTCAGCTTCCTTCTCACACCCTTCCAGCTTCTCCACTTTCTCTGCCAACGCCTTCTTCAGCTCCACCACTTCTTCCGCAGTCTTATCCACGCCGTTCAAGGAAGTGATAAGATCATCCTGAAGATCCGACACCTCAGTTTCAAGCTCCACAGCTCTCGTAGAAATAGATTCCAGCGCCTTCTTCTCTTCCTCGTATTCCTCAATCTCTTTCTCCATTTCTCCGAATCTCTGATTCATCTCCTCTTCTACACCTTGCATCTCTTCAATTTCTCCCGTAAGCCTCTCTACCCTCTCCTTCAAATCGAGATTCTCCTTCTTGAGCTCCTGGTTCTTGATCTCCGATTCCTCAATCTTCCCCTCCAGTTCCTTTGACTCTACACCGTCATGATCGGACTCGGAGATCCCCTTCGCCGACCGATCTTCAACATCGCTGTGAATAACCACCTCATCCGCCATTTTACGCTGCTACTAGAGAAAAATTCAAGACAGAATTTAAGACACAAACAATATGAATAACTCAACACAATGACAAAATCAATTAAAGCTCGTTTGCTTTTTAGAGAATCAGTCACTCTTCGACTTTGACAAAATCAATATGAATAACTCAACACAATGACAACATTCAACCAAAACATCATAATCAAGACATTTCCATTATCAGGCAAAACCCAAAAAGTATCTGTCTTGAGAATTACCTTCCGATTTGACAGGGGAAATATGACAAGAAGAGATTTTTTTTTTTTCCGGTGGAGGAATCGGCTAATCGGTTTAAAGATTCGATTTTTAGGGTTTATAGTGGCGTTGAGAAATTGGCCGGTTCTGAATACCCACGTGTTTAAAAAATCAAGTCCACTTGGAATTGGAATCATCACAGTCAACTCTGTTATATGGGCCTTTGAACCATTAGTGGTTAACTCAGTCAGGCCCAACTTTGTTATAATCGTGTATTATTTATTTATTCTTTTCCGTAACATGCGATGAATTTATCATTATTTTATACTGTACATGAACTCTAAATTGGCTCTTATATATTAGGTTTTCGAATTTCAAAGTGAAGATTTTTCGTAATATTTAGAACTAAAACACATTATATAAAGGGAAACAAAAAAAACTAAACTAAGCCACATTAAAAAGAAAAATAAGAAAAAAAGAAATATCATATAAGATGAGAATAAGTGAAAAAACAGAGAGAGAATTCCAAATTGTTTGTTCAATCATCTTCAACCTCCAAACTTCATATCATCTTTCTCACAGCGCTCAAGAAACGCAGTAAGGACTTTGATGGCATTTATCTGACACTGCAGAGCCAAAATGTAACTAGCTGTCTCTTCGAACAGCGCATCTACACCAAGAGCCGTTCCTCCGGGGACTATTGTCTGCAGCGCCTCGATCTTCTCCTCCACTCCTTCTTCTTCGTCGTCGTCATCATCATCTTCTACGCGGGTCGTCTCGCTTACACTCGCCGTTGCATCAGACAACCTCTGTTTGGTTCTGCGGTTGAAACCGGTTGAGCTTGTTGTGTTCACAGCGGTGGATGAAGATGGCGAAGAGCGTTTGGTGTGGGAAGAGGCTAGGGTTTTCTCCATTGACGGAGGGAGAGAGGATGTGTTGGAAGAAAAGGGGTAAGAGAGATGTGTGTGTATTATATGAGTGATGGGCAATTTTAGTAGATTTAGAGTAGTAGGACCGGTTTAACTATTCCGGTTTGTTTTTTACTTTGGTTTACTCTGATTTGCCCCTAATTGATTGACTTATGAGCTTAATCTTATACGAATTTAGTTTAGTGTGTTAATTGTGGATTATGGTTTTGTTTGATTCAGAGTTTAGGTTTTGGTTTAGCTATAAATTTTCGAAATTGGGTAATGCCGGTATGCCATCAAAGCTGGGTCCAGTTGTGATTTTCGAATTATGTGGAGTGTTTGTTTTGTTTTGTTGGTTGTAGAGAGTAGGATTTGGATCGTGAGTAACACGCGCTATGTTGTGTGGTTTTTTAGTGGAGACGTCACTATACTCAAGTGGATCTCCCTGAGGTCCTGACAGATAGATAGACTGGATCTTTATTTGTCTTTTTAAAAAAGAAAATACAAAAAAAACAGAAAAAGTTTTAATACTAGAAATTGAGAAATGCGTGTCATTAACAAATTGACATGCTTAGTTTAGTAATAATAGACTTATCGACATGTGTTTAAAACTTTGGATCAGACTTTTTGACTTGTGGGTCTTTGTTTTGTATTCTTTTCGGAAACAGCGATGTTGGGGTTTGATATATATATATATATATATATATATATTTCACTTTATAGAAAGTTACTAGTACTATTCAATCTAAACTTACCTATGCTATGCATGGTACGACAAATGCAATACATACTCTTCATGTATTTAATTAGTTTACCTTGAGCATTCTTCTATAGTCATCAAACTGTTTTCTAATTGTATTTGAAGATATACGTTGATGTATGTATGTACCTTAGGATGCATGTGAGACTAAAAACCAATCAATCTTCTTTTTCAATTAGTCCTCAAATTAGTAGCATATAGATCAGATATATCTTATAAGTAGTAGTTTACATACTAATCTTAAATCAGTGTTACCATATACAATTTCAACAGTACGTATATTAACAAAACTAATCTATTACTACTATTTACTAGTATTTTGAAGTTTCAAATTTCAACTCAGCGTGACTTTTATTACTACTCTCAAATGCTCATAAGTCATCATAGCTAAGTAAGCAAGCAACAAGGGGAAAGAAGACTAATAAAATCCAACGCGAGAGTGGGGCGCGTGATAAGAAAGCGGAGGGGAATCACCTGCGCCAGGTTGCATGGGAGAGAGGAGAAGGAGATGGGATCCACAAAAGCTCCGTAAAAAAGGAAAAGAGAAAAGGAAAGCACATGTGCTCACATGAGTTTCTCTCCATCTATCTTAGCTCCCATGTGCCTTTACTTCCACACACACTCTCTCTCTATATAGATACATATATAATAGGTAGGGAGAATGAATAGAGATAGATACTACAGTTGTAGATAGTGAAGTGGTGGTGGTACTAAGATGATCTACTTAACTAGTTGCAGTTGCACAGAGACGAAGATATCCACATGATTTTTACATCTCGCATGGGAGCCACGTGACATCGATCTTTTTTGGAACCTACCTTTTCATTTCCTCCTTACAAATCTATCCCTAGCTCATCTCTTTTGTCAACTCTTTTTTTTTTTCATGGTTTCCAAGACTTTCCAAGGAAGTATTTACTCCTACAAGCAATAAAAAAAAAAAGAGAAAAGTCGCGCTCATGTGTCCGCATTAGTCCTTTACACAATTCACCTTCTTATAGTTCTTCGTTTTGAAAACAATAAGGCTGCATTTCAACAAGTACTTATTTTTGTTTATGTACTAACTTGATTACTAGTATCTTAGAAGTTCCACCACCATCGTAACTAAATTTAATGCGATATCGATTTAGCATAAGATATTAATAAATTAAAACATCAATTTTCTAGTGTTATGAGCTTATGATCCACTAATATAGTAAGAGAATAAAATATACAGTACTATAGAGGGTAGGTGATGTTTCCAAGGAGGGAACGGAGAGGGGGGGGGGGGGGGTTGGTTTATTGGGATTGAGATTTTCAGAACCGGTTTCTTTCACCATCGACCAACCTGACACTTTCCCCAATTATAATATTTATAATTATATATTGGTGGGTTATGTATCATCGACCCCAAGAAGATCTATCTACATACTGTATATAGCCATTAGCCAGCTTTCTTCTATTCGCCTTGGTTAATCATTATTCAACCACAACCATTTTTCTGTTTTTTCATAAATGTTTTATGGTCATCTAAATTAATATAGTCACATCAATGGGGTTAGTTAATGTGCGCTGTTAAAACAAGAAATGGTGTTGAGAGATGAGATAATTTCGTCTAGTTTTTAGGGATGAAAAATAAATTAAGAAAATAAAGACGAAGAGGACAAAAACAAGTGATACGTTATGGTTTTTATTAGTTGCAAATTATTTGGGGTCTTCTTAATTTGTGGTTGAGAAAATATGGGCCAACCAAGTAGACCCAATATGACGACGGTTGATCTTTGGGACAATGGTTACATGGGTGTGGTCCCTTCTGCATCATACTTTGTCTGTAACATGAATCGTCTATATGTTCTATTATTTGATTTCTCGAACTTAAACTCACACCACGAATCAAAAACATCTTATAAGGCTCCGGTGAAAAACTTGTAATAATTATCTTTTCTTTTGTAATTTCTTACTGTTTCTTTTTGTCAATTGTGCATCATCATCAATAAAAAATATTTTGCTCTTATCATATCAAAAAATGATTATCTCGGACAATTCTACAAAATAATATTTTCTCTAATAAAATTGCATTTTGAAGTCTTAGCTTTCGGTAAAGAAAAATCGATGATTCGTGGGACAAAACGCTCAATGATCTGGTTAGGATATAAAGTGTCCCAATGAGCTGAAGTAATGACATTATTTCAGAAAATATTTTTGTAATAACCGATAAAGTTCAGGACAAGCTAGATTTTGTTAGACCACTGTAAAGATGCAAATCACTAATTCCGAAAGAGAACAAGTTTCGATGTATTCGTTCTTTACTTCAGATGTGTTTTGTTGGTTTTCTCAATTAAGATCACATAAACAAAACAAAAAGCTATATTTACAAAAGACGACTCTACGCACATATATTTTGCATATACATACATGAACATTATATAAAGGTTTTCTTTGATGTAAAATAGATTAAAGTAAATAGTGCAGATTTTGTTTATGATCGAATCCGGAAGGAGGAAACAAAGTGATGCTCGTGACATGGGCTTCCCACTGCCACAACCCACATGCGTCGGATCTGCCATGAGAATATATCATCAACATCATAAGTGATTTCATCATAAAGATCTTCATGATGTGCATGTGCAATGATCGCATATTCTCATCCTATCTGTCACCAGGTAAGTATGGCTTACAAAGTTGTTTGTCCATAGCAGCAATAAAACAACCTTTTTTAAAAACACAACCGTTTGTGTCGGTGATATTTTTGTACTAACAGGTTTGAAACATACGACGATGTCTTTGTTCCAAGCGATCAAAGCCAATTTTGGTGTAAGTACATTTTTTTTTGACATACTAGAAACCTGCAAGTTTTCTGATTCACGTCAAACAAAGATAACACACTAGAAAACAGAGATATAGTAACCAAAGCTTAAGACATGTTTTAGGTGATTAAACAATATTTGCTTTCGACCAGTTAAAAACAGAGGAATAGAGGATGATAAAAACACTAGAAAGCAAAACAAACTGTAACTAAAAAGTGAACACAAACAGACTCATGAGTCGAAACCTTTCCTTGTTGTTATCTACGGAAGCACGAACTTTAACCAAATCTCAAGACATGGCAATATCTCTAGTAAACGTAGAGTATTCTCCCACATGAAAAACCTAAAGATTGTGAAAACGTAAATTTTTTTGAAATTGTAGAGAAGCAGGAATGGTTTCGTAGCTAGTACTGTACTAGTAGTACATAAAACGAATCGTACTTGAGTAAAATACAAACTAAAAGATGAAATAACGAAAGCAAGTTTTTCATCCTCCAAGACTTCATTTTAAAAGTTGAATTTTATATTATATCTATAAACTGTATAAAACGTAAGAAAAAAAACATTCTAAACAAAATTATAAATTAATTAGGTAAAAATTAATTAATTGGGTATTTAAAAACTAAATAAATTAAAAATTATTATTTAAAATATATTAATTTATAATTTAGGCTCGCGGTGTACCGCGGGTAAAAACCTAGTTAAATATATATATATATATATAATTACTTAATTTACTTTCTTATCTTTTTTTTTTGTTTGTTTGCTTAAGAGACTCAAACTTATGTTTTATACCTTATTTTTGCTATTTTACCTTCTCTTCAAGCCAAACTTGGAGGAACATAATAACCTTGGTGGACTCAGTTCGGCTGATAGCTTAAAGCTTTGACGTAAACATGATCTCAACCCTGTTCACAAGAAACTCGAGAAAAAACGAGAAAGACATTTAAACGGAACACAACACGTTGTGCCTTTTTCTTAAAGTCAGAATCCTCGTCAAATTTCTCTTTTGATTTTTTTTTTTTTTTGTAAAGAAACTATCAGATATGACATCTGAAGTTAGACTCTGAATTAATTTGGACTTTCACATAAAAGCAATTGGAAAAATAAAAGAAACTGAAAAGCTTGAAAATCCATATTCTACTATATTAATTGGGAAGTACAGATATGAAACTAAACTTAAAATGTATAAAAATTACATTCAATTGTCATTAGAAAAACTTAATTAAGTATAGTTAATTAATTAAATAAAGTTAATTAATTAAAAAATAAAAAAACTCTGACAGATCAAATATCAAAAAAATCTATAAAAAAATTTTTTCTCTCTCTAATAAATTATGGACGAAAATTACTAAATATTTTTTTAAAAAATATAAACCAATCAGAATTTCAAAAACTAAGATTTTCTATCCAAGTACAAAATACAATTATTTTTAATAACTAAATTTCCAAGATTTTGTTAAGATTTCAAGTTATGATTCTCCTATCATCTTTATTTCTTTTATTTACAAATTGTTTGGAATTTTCATATAATACTTATGATTAATAAAATGCAGAATTTTGTGATTTGAAAATTTTAAAACGAAGATATATTAATCAATCTATAAAAAAAATGTGTGTTTTAATTTCCACATTGGCGGGTTGATAAAACTAAATTTATATAAATGATAAATTAATAATTTTTATCCGTTCACAATTATAATATTAAAATTACTACTTCATATTTCACAAAATAATGATGCAAATACAACAAAAAAACAATATAAAACTGTAATATACGTCAAAAATAAAATACTATAATATTCTAAAATAATTAGTATTCAAAAAGACTAATTGTTTTAATGTTTTACAGAACAGTTAAAAATAAATATTATTTCGAACAAAATAACTTTTTAAAAAAGATATAAAATAATTTTTATTAATATATTAGAATTTTTTTAAAAATGTTGACATCTCATAGTGTTGATGTAAGGAAGCTGATCTAAACAAGGAAATTCCTCAAAGAGATACTTGATCAGCATGCCAGCTTGCAAGGGGAGGGGAAGAAAAGTTGGGAGGTAAAATTCGTTTGATATAAAAAATAATATATATAACTGAAAATTACTCAGCTTGACACAAATTTGCCCAAAAATAACTAATGTAAACCCCAAATCATTGACAGAACTAGATTGACACAAATATTGTGCTAAAAGTCCAAAAAACCTTTATCTTTTTACTTTGGAAAGTTTCCTTAATTTTAATTTGAATTTAAATTATTTTCTAATATATTTTTAATAAATGATTTGTTTTTAATCTGTCAGCATATGATTTTAAAAACAATTCTGTTATAACTTAAAAAAAGAAACAATAAATCTGTCACTATAAGATTTTTAAAACAAATCTGTCATCATATGAATTTCAAAACAAATCTGTCATAACTTAAAAAATTCTGTAATAACGTAAATAAATATGTAAACATTCTTAAAGTCATTCTAGCAATTGTTATTTTCTTTAAAAAATCTGTTAGCAAACCGCAAATTTTTTTTAAAAAAACAAAAAACTGTCATTACATAAACCAAAATCTGCCATAACATGAAATAACAATAATTCGACTGTGGGTTAATCAAGGATTTCTTTTTAAAATTAAAAATCTGCCACCATGCTATAGTTTTTCGGTGAAATATAAAAATCTGTCGTTGTCAAAAATAAATATGTTATCACTTGATGTCAATCTAGTAATTATTTTCTCGTCAATAAATCTGCCATGTGACGACATACTAATAGTCTCAAAAACAAAACTGTACCGACTAATCAAAAAAAATCTGACATAAATTATGAAAGTCTGTGGTAACAACAACAATAAGTCTGTCGAAGAACAAAAAACTGTCACTAAAATTAAATCTGTCATAACAAACTACAAAAAAACTGTAAAAAAAAAATATATGTCGTGGAAAATCTTTCGTAAATAATAAAATCTGTCGCGTATATAAAATCTGTGACAACTAAATGGAAGACTTTAAAAAAAAAAAAAAAAAAATCGAAATATCCGGGATCTACAGAAAAAATTAGGAGGGATATTTTGGTAATTTTTTTTTTCCTATCAAAAGAAAAAAAGGTATTTTAGGAACAAAAAAAACTAAAATAACCCAAATATTTTATTAGTTATTTAGGTAATAAAACCCATAATTTGGGTCAAGCTAGCCTTTTTCCCTATATATAAAACAAGGGAGCACACAAAACAGATTTATTTTCCAACAGAGAGCAACTAGGAGGGATTAAATTCGAACTGGATCTTGCACTTGGACGGTCTGCCAAGCCTTAACAGGTCGTTGGTGAGTTGTAACTGTTTTTTGTGGTCTGCTTCACAAGACCAAATTTTGACCAGCTCAAGACATTGCAATTCCTCCAGGAAACGTTTCATGTGCACCAACTCGTTTTCAGTTCCCTTGTACTCTTTTATCTCTAGGACCTTCAAAGGACATGTCTCTTCGTACGAATATCTCCACTCGCAAAAACAACCATTTTGTGCGTCACAACTACTATCATAGCATGAGGATCCCTAATGAGAGGGAGGGTTAGAGATTGAAAACTTGAGTGTGTATGAATACGCAAATTTTGAATTGTACGAATATATATACATATATATTTTTTTTGGGGGGGTTTTGCTATATACCTTTAAGTGGAGAGTATGTAGATTTGGAGACGTCTCTACCAATCATTGCATAGATGGGCAGCATAAACTGGAGTTAGTTCTAACAGATAAACGCAATAGCTTCGTAAACACTGGGATTTCTATCCTGAAGAAATCAAACATCTGAAACAAAATAAAACCAACTAGTCGTTAACCAGCAGCAATCGTTGGATCGAAAACATCAAGAAACGTACGTTTTTAAATTTCACAAGATTTCTATTTCTTATAACAATGGAAGCCTTTTCGGTGCTTTTACATGCTCTTTTAAGTTCCCAAGTTGCGATAACACATTTACATATGAAAGAAGAAAAGTACCTTAGAGGTTTGATAATCCGATAGTTCGAGAATCTTAACACTTCTTAACCCATTAAACAGATCCTGTGGGTTGCCTGTCCAAGACTCAAAAGTAAGCTTAGCTTCGACCAGGGAGTCAAGGTTAACAGCTTGATACTCATTCGAAACAGAATCGCAGTATTCTAAGTAGGAAAGGTTAGGAGTATCAAAAGTAACGCGCTTGGCCCTATAAGGATCGCAAGCTTTGAAGGCTTGACATGTAATGATAAGTCTCTGAAGGGTCGGACACGAAATTGTGCGTTTCCAATGTAGGCAATCATCAACACGTATAGTTAACTCCTCAAGAACATGGCAAGCGGATATAAGAGCTTGAACATCACTAGAGAAGCCAACATGATCAAGAAACAGAGTCTTAAGAGCTGGAAGAGAAGCGCTCTCAGGAACTATACCAATACCAAATCCCATTCCTAGTTTCAGGTTAACAATCGTCTTGCAAGTGAAGAACTCTAAAGGCAGTGAATAATTTGATTTACCAGCTATGAAAAGATTAAGATCCAAAACTCCACGAGTCAGCACATTGCATATCAAACTGTTGACACGAGTTGCGTCGTCAACACTCTGCTGTCGATGTTTCAGAGTGAATTGCTTTAGTGGAGAGTTGCCTGATACAGCAAATATATTATCAACGAAATCTATGAAACTCGTTGAATTATTGGGATTCCGATAGTGGAACTCGTCTAGATGAAGGTTTGGCGAGAAGGCACAAAGATTTCGCCATCTCTTTGAGAGAAGAGATGTTGAAACAGCTTCCTTTGTCGAGAGGAATGACAAGATGTGCCCAATTATCTCATCTGGCACACTGCTGATCACATCCATCTTTTTTCATAAACCCTAGAAAACCGTAACTTCTGCTAGAGAGGCCAATGCTAATAAGAAATAGAAACCGCAGACTCGTCCCTGTTTACGGATTTGTTTTATATGGGGATTTGTTGAATAATATTCCCTCTCTATCATAATAGCTGATATTTTTTTAGGATTAACACCAACATTAAAAATAATAATATTCTTTTTAATACTCATTTACTTAGGTAGGGGTATTGGACAGTGGAACGTGAAAAACACCAACATTAAAAATAATAATATTCTTTTTAATACTCATTTACTTAGGTAGGGGTATTGGACAGTGGAACGTGAAAGAATTTAATAGAATGATGAATTCCAGTGTTATTCGATCAAACATTTTATAAATTCTTTTGAAGTCTAGTGTTATTTAAGTTGTTACTTTTTTAACTCTATTAAATTCCAGTGTTATTGGATGTTATCTAGTTTTACACAACATCATTATTTAGCGAGAATTCAAGAGAATTATTAGTGTAAAATGTGAAGAATAGATTCCTAGCTTTTAAGATGAGATTTGGATAGATAAAAAAAAATATATACTCATCAATTACTCGTGACAAATTCATCATTAGTCCCGACGGCAACTATCGCTCAAGTTCCTGCCGACTATCAAAACGTCTCATATTTTCCAATTTCTTATCTTCTCCAAAAACAATTTATGGGTCATAGATTCATCGAGTCAAAAGCTCTCCATTAAAGATTCTCCATTGGAATAGAACCAGAAGCTCTCCCTCCATGTAAGTAAGAGTGACTTCAAGATTGAAACGAAAAATCAATCAATCTCAAATTCTCTTCTAATAAAGGGATTGGGTACATAACCTCTCTCATTTCGAATTCTGATTTGTATATTTGATCCTCTGTTTCCAGTATTGTGTTAGCACGTCATATTCTTCTAGTCTCAGTTTTGATTTATGAAAATTACTGAGTACGGAGAAGACAACATTATCTATTATGCTAGGCTGTTCTCATCTCTCGAGTCTCGAGTATGAACTATATTTTTTTCCCTGAGTTTGCTCTTCTTCGTTTGCTATTTATTAAGGGCATAGCTACAGAGTTTGAATTTGGAAATTTAATTTGATTCTCCATCTTCAATGTTTGCAGTTTTTTAGTGAAATAAAAATTGAATCAATCAAGAGTTCACTGCGGCGTAAAGATCGAAGAAGAACGACGGTGGCCATAAGGAGAAAGAGAGGTCACGAGGCCGAAGGCAATATTTTCTGTTAAAATTCTATAATTTTCCATTAAAATGTTATTAAAATATAATGGGTGGACTGATAAAAAAAAGATTTAAGAATCTTTTACTATCACTAAAAATCTGTAAATTATGACTAAAATTCTATTCAATTAAATTCTCGCAATCCACTGACCAATACCACCCCCTTATATTTTTTATCACATTTGTCATTCAAACCCATGCACATATTTAATTATCTCTATATATATATATATATTTAAGACATTTAACAAATAAATACTGGAGTTATAACCTATTTACAATCATGCCATTGACATTAAATATTTTAAATTTTAAATTTATGATTTATTAAATTCTGTTAAGGTTTCAAATTTTTGTAAACAATTATTCCCCCATAATTGCAACTTTCCAAAACAATCAGAACTGTATTTTATTAATAAACATACAAAATTTCCTATATTTATTAATAATTTTATATGAATGATCCAATCAGATGTTAAAAAAAAAATACAAAACTACAATACAGAAAGTATACTATACATATATTTTAGAATATTACAATATAATAACAATACTACTATCTTTAAATTGAAAAATAAAAAGAAACAAACAGTCTTTTCCTTTAATAAATCACTACTTAATGAATTATATGATATAGTTCCTAATTCCTAAAGTAAAAAACAATAAACTTCAAACAAAACAATTTTTACACTATCTAATAGATATATATTTGTAAGGTTGTACATTTAAAAAGTAAAAAGTTTTAGTTATATATATAGTTAATCTATAAAACAATTTATATGAACTATTTATTATAAAAATAAAAACATTAATTAGTTGTTTGATTTTAAGAATAAAAAAGCATTAAATACACTTAAAAAATCATTCTTTGTGATACAAGAAAAAATTCTAGAACATCAAACTTTATGATACAGTATTTTTTGGGGTTTTATCAGGTTTTTGTTTTTTATTAATTGATTTTTATCTTATTTTATAAAAACCAAACTAAACCAATGTCAACATATGTAAAACCGGACCATAAACCTTTTTGACCAAACAAAAATCATACATGAACATATATTAAGTCGTAGCATGAGTAAACTAAGCTTGATTCGAGTAAAAAAGTCAACTGAAAAAGAGCTAATTAACTTAAACAAAAAAGAAGAGAATAGAGTATATTTACCTCCAAAACTTATGAGTAAGTCTAGGATCCCAAGGTAAATTGTAGACCAAGAGTATAAACCAACAAATTGAGGTTCAAAGAAACTCAAGGAACTAGAGAGAGGGGCCAAAGTTACACTTCATGCATTAGTTAATCAATTTAGCTAGAAAAAAACTTGAGCTGGATCTTGCAAGGTCTTAGAAGCGTTAGCAGATCCATGGCGAGTTGCAACTTTGCTTCTTCGTTTGTTGCCCAAGCAAGAACTTTGACAAGCTCAAGACATGGCAATTTCTCCATGAGATGTTTCATTTGCTCCAACTCTCCTTTAGTTCCTCGGAATTTGGTTATCTCTAGGACTTTCACAGGACATGACAACAGAAAATTATACCCACACAAGCACTCGCAAACGGGTCCTATTCCTTGTCGATTCAGATCATTGTGCAAGGGGACCTGAAACAATATGGAAGAATATAGAGAGATATAGAAAACTTATTTTGAGTTGTCCAAAAAAACAAAGTTTAATACATTCATACCTTGATGGAAAGAGTCTCTAGATTCGGAGATCTTTTAAGCAGTAAATGGCACAAGTTTCCAACACGATCCGACCACAGTTGCAATAGATAAACGAGACAGGTTTTCAAACACTGGGATTGCTTCACGTACGGTAGTAATAAAAAATCTGAAAACAAAACAAAAATCAACTAGTCATCATCAATCCTTTGTATTAAGAGAAAAGAATAAAGTACCTCCACGGTTTCAAGAGAAGACAAGTCCATGATCTCAACATTTCTTAGCCCATAGATCAGATTCCTTGGATTAATGCTATACTTAGGAGATCTTCTCCAAGCAAGAGTAAGCTTAGCTTCCACAAGGGCGTCAAGGTTAACAACTGGATACTCATCCGAAACAAAACCAGAGTACTTTAAGTAGACAAGACTCGGAGTATCAAAAGAAAGGCTCCTGATAGCAGACCCAACAAAACCGTAAAAGTCTGTAAAGACTTCACATTCAATGGTAAGTCTCTGAAGGGTAGGGGATGACACGGTGCGACACCATTTCAAATGTTCCCAACGCTTACCAACTATTTCTAATTCCTCAAGAACATGGCAAGCAGAAAGAAGGGCTTCAAACGAACAACCATGATGATTATAGAACCGGGCACAATCAAGAAACAGAGTCTTAAGAGAAGGAAGAGAAGCATTCTCAGGAACCGTAGCAATAACAAACCCTCTTCCTAGTTTCAGTTTAACAAGTGTCTTGCAAGTGAAAACCTCTAAAGGCAGTGAACAAACACTTTTAACAATTACGTCAAGGTGAAGAAGATCCAAAACACTACGACTTAGCACATTACGTATCCAAGTGTTGATAAGAGCCGAGTCAACAACACTCTGTCGATATTTCAAGGAGAATTTGTTTAGTCGGGAGCTGCCTGACACAGACAATACCCTTTCCAAGAAATCTAGGAAACTCCATGGAATACCAAAATCAGAATTTCGATAGTCAAAGTCTTTTTCTTCAAAGCGCAAAAGATGACAGAGTGTTAACGAAATTAATAACTCAACAAATTTAACCAAGACAGAAATGATAAACCATACAACGTTCAAATAAAACACAGCAACGTCATCTCACCAGCAAGAATCTCACAGAGAGAAATCGGCTAAACGATGAGGAAGAGAGTTCCCAAAAGAAATGTCTTACAAACCCAGATAATTCATAAGCATAAAGATGAGCTAAACAATGCTCTTATACTATTAGTGCCCTTAACAGCATTAACGTTTATTTAACTGTCGTCACGTTGACATTCTTCAACCGCAACCGATATTTTCAGCTCTATACAGCTCACCCTTCGCACATGACTAGTCCTTTCTTATGTGCTTCACTCAGCTTCACACGTGCCAGGTGCCAGCTCCCAAATACTATATCAAAGCTCCCTCGTTCGAAGAACCTTGTCCACAAGGTTCAACAGAAGGAAACTTCTTCTGCAAGTCATAGAGATACTCCCAAGTTGCATTGGCTTCAGTCTCGTTAGTCCACTGAACCAGTACCATTGATGCTGCACGCCCCTGTCGCTTAACCATTTTTCGATCCAAGATAGCCACTGGTTCTTTGAGAAGGACATCCACAACCACATAAGGTAGTTGAGTCGAAGTGAGCACATTACCTACTGCTGCTTTAAGTTGAGAAACGTGGAACACCGGATGAATAAGTGAACCAGCAGGAAGCAACAGCCTCTAAGCGACCTTACCACAACAATCAACAATCTTGTATGGGCCAAAATACTTGGGGGATAGCTTCTGATTAGAACGGACCACCACTGAGCCCTGACGGTAAGGCTGTAACTTTACAAAAACCAAATTCCCTATAGCAAACTCCCTCGTTGTGCGATGAGCATCGGCGATCTGTTTCATCCTGTGTTGAGCCCTTAAAAGATGAAATTTCAGAATTAAGAGCATTTGTTCACGTTCTTGCAAACTCCTTGCTACTACCGCCACTTTAGATTCTCCAGGCAGGTAAGGTAAGTGGAGAGGAGGAGCTTGTCCAACACTGCCTCAAACGGACTCAATTGCGTTGCAGTGTGGAAATTGGTATTATACCAAAATTCAGCTAAAGGCAACCATTGACTCCATAAATGAGGGCGATCACTGCACATACACCGGAGATAAGTCTCCAAACAACGATTCACCACTTCAGTTTGGCCATCACTCTGAGGATGATAGGCGCTGGAGAAATGCAAATCAACGCCTTGCATTGCAAACAGTTCCCGCCAAAATGCACTGAGAAACACTGTGTCTCGGTCACTTACAATCGAGCGAGGACATCCATGAAGCTTGTACACGGTTTCAAGGAACACTTGTGCCACAAACATAGCAGTGTAAGGATGGGAGAGAGCCATGAAGTGAGCTGCCTTTGTTAACCTGTCAACCACCACGAATATGATTGTTTTACCTACAGATTCCAGAAGACCGTCTATAAAGTCCATTGACAAATCAGTCCAGATTGCTTCTGGAATATCTAGAGGTTGGAGCAAACCAGGGTAAGCCGCAATCTCATATTTGCACCATTGACATACCACACAACTTCGAATATAGGTTTGAATATCCACAATCATTCCACGCCAATAGAACAAACCTTTCACCTTTTGATACGTTGCGTCTCTGCCAGAATGTCCTCCAGAACCCGAACAATGCATCCATTGGAGAATAGAGTTCCTGAGTTGAGAATCATTAGGGACTACGATTTTATTTTTCCTCCGCAATACAAACTGCACCCATGAGTAATGCTTCTTGGCATTTGGATTTGAAGAGAGCTCTGCAATGAGATGTTTTAACTCCGCATCGGTTTCATAATGAGCCTGAATGTCTTTCAGCAAATCACATTCTAACACGGACATAGCCATATGTAGGACCTCTGCTCCTTCGACTCTTGACAAAGCATCAGCTGCCACATTATCTTTACCTTGTCGGTATTGGATCTCGTAGTCAAACTCCAATAATTTTGGGAGCCATTGTTGCTGGATTGGTGTGTTCAAGCGTTTCTCCAAGAGATACTTGAGGCTTCGTTGATCTGTCTTTATGATAAAATGGTTGGGGAGTAGGTAGTGACGCCACTTCTGAATCGCAAAAACCACCGCCAACATTTCCTTCTTGTAGATAGACAGATTTAACTGTTTACCTTTTAAGTGGCGACTAATGAAAGCTAAAGGATGTCCCTCTTGCATAAGCATTGCCCCAATCCCTTTCGTACTTGCATCTGTTTCCACCAAGAAAGGCTTGTCAAACCGTGGTAAGGCAAGAACAGGAGCCTGACTCAATGCCATGTTAAGATGGTTGAAAGCCTCCAAAGCCTCAGATGACCACACAAACAAATCTTTTTAAGTGAGCAGAGTCAAAGGTCGAGCGATCCTGCCAAATTTTGACAAAACGCCTGTAGTAACCTGCTAGACCCAAGAATCCTCTCAGTTGCTTCAAATTCACCGGTACGGGCCACTCTGTAACAGCGTTGACCTTGGCAGGGTCCGTAGACACTCCACCAGCAGCAATAAAATGCCCCAAATACTCAACTTTAGCTGTTGCAAAAGCGCACTTACCCTCCTTGGCATACAGTTGGTTCAAACGCATAGTGTGAAACACTTGCTGTAAATGTTTGACATGATCCTCCATATTCAGACTGTATACCAGTATGTCATCAAAGAAGATTAGGACGAACTTACGTAAGAACTCCTTGAACACCGAATTCATTAGCCCTTGAAATGTCGCTGGTGCATTGGTTAAGCCGAAAGGCATAACTAGGTATTCAAAGTGTCTGTTGTGAGTCTTGAATGCCGTTTTGTGGATATCCTCAGGTTCCATTCGAACTTGATGATAACTTGCACGCAAGTCAATCTTCGAAAATACCACATAACCTCCCAACTCGTCCATAAGATCCTCAATGAGTGGAATAGGGAATCTATTCGTTATGGTCAACCCATTTAGTCTTCTGTAATCAACACAAAGGCGCCACGTTCCGTCTTTCTTCTTTACTAACACCACCAGAGAAGAAAATGGACTTGAGCTGACACGTATGGTCCCTGCCTTCAACAACTCCTGAACAATCTTATCGATTTCATCTTTCTGATAAACTGCATAACGATAGGGCCTTTGATTCACAAGATCTGCTCCTTCTTTGAGCACAATCTTGTGGTTATGATCCTTCCTAAAAGGTGGTAAAGCTGTTGGCTCCTCAAAGATGTCAGAAAAGCTTTTCTTAAGTTGCAATACAGATGCGTTATTAACATTATCTTCAAGACTAGTTTCCGCAGTGAATAACATCATTCCGTCCGGTTCTAACACTTCATTGGCACAGATCATGGAGATTTGAGCCGACTCTTCTTGCACCTTGTTAAACTTGGTCGCTTTCATTGTTCTCACTGCTCCCTGCTTGATCCCATGAAGCAATATTCTTTATTTTTTCCACCAGAACCCCATTTCTAACTTCTGCAGGTTCCAAGTCAAATCACCCAATGGTGCCAACCATTGAACTCCTAACACCATGTCACAACCTCATAAAGGGATTAACATGAAATCGTCCTTGAAAGGAGTGCCTTGGAATGTCCAGTCAAACTATGTCACCCTGCCCTGAACTCCCAGCTTACTTCCATCTGCCATTGTTACATTGGTAAACCCTGCTGACTGCACTGCAACTCCTAACGACTTAGCAGTTCGTGGATCCATAAAATTATGGGTGGATCATGTGTCTAAGAGGATTAACAATACCTTCTTACCATGTATCCCTCTCACTTTCAGAGTACGATATTCAGTGACCCCTGAAACAATACTGATTGAGACCCTTGGTGTATCATTGTCTTCATCACCAGTAACCTGAACTTCCGGATTCTCCCACTCTCCTGGTTCCTCATCCACTTCTATCATATAAACCTGTGACTTCTTATGCTTCAAGTAGTGATCAGGGGTGTATTTCTCATCACATATGTAACATAGCCCCTTGGCACATCGTTCACTCATTTCTTCTTGGGATAAGAATCTCCTGTTCTTTGGTGCTACAAAACTGGTGTCACTCTCAGAAGATTGAGCTACCTGCTTCTCCTTCTCAGCTACCTTTTTTTCACCATGGGACTAGCAAAGTTTGATTTAGATGACGTCCACCCTCCTGAATTCCCTTTCTGCACCGGATGAGCCTTCACATACAGCCTTCCCAATACTAAGCATTGACGAACTGTTTGGGGTTGAAACATGCGAATATGCATCTGTGTGTCCAATCTAAGGCCAGCTAGATAAGCTCTCATCAGGTAATCCTCAGAGAGAGTCACTCTGTTTTGTATCAACTCAAACCGTTGATGGTAATCAACAATAGCATTCATTTCCTGCAGCTGTTTAAGCTTCGCAACACATCCTCAAATCGTTCCTGCAACAACAATTTATAAGATGGCCAATCACGCAAAACATTCCTTCCCAACGGCGTCTGAACCAAAGACTGATGCCAAGCCGCCGCATGACTGTCAAAATGCATGGCCGCCATCTTAACCTTGAAATCACCAGGGGTGAAATCCAAAGAGAAAAAGTCCTCCACCTTGAAAAACCACTCCGACAGGCGTTCTCCATTGAATCGGGGAAAGTCGACATTTCCAACTCTTGTTAGCCCCGAATAGTGAATCTGATGATTCTGATAACCTGATCCGTCACCTCTGCTTTGATATCCTGATCCCTCTCCTCTGTTATGATCAGAACTCTCCACCACGCGCTCCGGTGTTGTCGATACTACCAGTGCTCCACCATCACAGATTTGCTTCCCACCAAATGAAGGTTGTTATCCAGACCTCATCTTCATCATTTCAAACATATCGGCAATGTTTGCATCAATTTTTTTGTTTTGTTCAGCAATATTTTTGTTTTGTTCAATAATCGCAACTTCTAAAGCTGAAGTTCGATCAAGTACCTGAGCGATCTGGGAACCCAGTGTAGTTTCCATCACTGGAACCACCGATCCACCCATTTCCAACACCTCTTCAGCTCGAGTGAGTTGAGATCTCGTTTCCACCGCTCGAGGACTCGCTTAGTTCTGATATCAGTGTTAACGAAATTAATAACTCAACAAATTTAACTAAGACAGAAATGATAAACGATACAACGTTCAAATAAAACGCAGAAACATCATTTCACCAGCAAGAATCTCACAGAGAGAAACCGGCTAAACGATGAGGAAGAGAGTTTCCAAAAGAAATGTCTTACAAACCCAGATAATTCATAAGCATAAAGATGAGCTAAACAATGCTCTTATACTACTAGTGCCGTTAACAGCGTTAACATTTATTTAACTGTCGTCACATTGACATTCTTCAACCGCAACCGACATTTCCAGCTCCATACAGCTCACTCTTCCAACGTGACTAGTCCCTTCTTATCTGCTTCACCCAGCTTCACACGTGCCAGGTGCCAGCTCCCAAATATAATATCACATAGAAGAAGCGGGACTATGATGTTCTGTTTGAAATCATTCTCGAGCAGAACCCGATGCTAGCATCAGCAATACAGGCTCGGCGTGCAACCAACTCAGAGCAAGCTGAGACATCCAGGGATCGGGAGATGACTGAGCAAGACCAAGCTGCGGCAGCGGTAGTCCAAGCTATGGAGAATAGATTTATGATTAAATGTTTCCCAATTTGGTTCGGTTCGGTTTTTGTTTATTTAATTTTAAAATCCCGGTTCAAAAATACAATGAAACGAAGCGGCTTGTAGAATCAGATTCTTTCCTCCTCGTAACTTGGATCTTCATATGTTGGCTCTTCTCTCTCGAGATCATCGGCCTTCGATTTCGGTTTAAGACTTTGCATCTGTACAAGGTGGGTGCCGAAGATAACTATTCTCCATTGAAGGTATTTTAAGATCATTTTGCTTTCTGTGGATTCCTAACCTATTTACGATCAATCGCTTCTCTGTTTATGTATGAGTTGATGTTTTGATAGCTTTGAGATTTGTGTAGTTCAGAGGATGAATCTCTTCTGAAGTCTACCAGATGATCTCCTTTGTCATATATTGTCCTTCCTTACCACAAAGGAGGCTGCTTTGACATCGGTTCTCTCCCAGAGGTGGCGCAATCTGTTTGCTTTTGTCCCTCATCTCGAGTTTGACGACTCTGTCTTCCTTCATCAAGAAGAGGGTAAGCCGGAAAGAGTCCGAAATCCGCAGAGCTTCATGGATTTTGTGGATAGAGTATTGGCTTTGCAGAGTGATTCTCCCATAGTCAAATTCTCTCTCAAGTGTAAAACTGGTGTTGACTCAGATCGTGTGGATCGTTGGTTATGTAATGTGCTGAAGCGTGGCGTATCGGACCTTGATCTTTTCATTGATTTCAGAGATTTATATTGGCTGCCTCACGAAGTGGGTGTCAGTAGGACACTGGTTGAGCTGAGATTAGGAAGTGAATTTGATCTTTATTGGTGGGAGAAGGATATATGCTTACCGATGCTTAAAACTCTTGTTCTTGACTCCTGCGGGTTATGTATTGGTCTGTTTCAAATTCTTCTTCCTGCTTGCCCTGCGCTTGAGGAGTTAGACATGACTAATACGCGGTGGAGGGAGTCCAATGTGACTGTGTCTAGCCCGACCCTCAAGGAGCTGTTTATTGATCTCCATGGTTGTGGTAGCCTAGTTAGTCTGAAGAGTCTTTCATTTGACGCTCCTAGTCTTGTTTACTTTTATTACTGTGATTTTCTTGCGGAGGACTATCCACAAGTTAACTTTGAAAACTTAGTCGAGGCTCAAATCAACCTTTTATTAACTCAAGCTCAAATCGAGCAAGTAAGAGCACTCAATAACGAAATGTTGTTTGTGGATGATGTTTTCCCTGGTCTTAGCAATGCGTGGAAGCTCATCACTGGTCTAAGAAATGTTCAAGAACTGTACTTGTCTCCTGATGCCCTTGAGGTCATCTTACTCTGTGTAGCGTATATTTCTGGCTGGACGGGATGATATTAAGAAATCAATTATTCCATTTGCGTGATTTCTAAGAGTTGTTTTTTCTCGTTTGCAGGTGCTTTCTAGGTGCTGTGAAGCAATGCCAGTGTTCAACAACCTCAAATTGTTAAGTATTTGGAGTGACATGAATCGGGGATGGCAAGCAATGCCAGTTCTTTTAAGGAATTGCCCACATTTAGAAACTCTAATCATTGAGGTAGAACTACAATCCATGAAACTACATGGACAAAACATCTGTTAAAGAAGCAGTTCACACTTACGACAACCTTATTGTCTCATTTACGATGCTTTCAGGGTCTCTTACACTATGTGACAGATAAATGCGGGTATGTCTGTGACTGTATTTCTCGGGAGGACAAAGTCCGTCCGCTCACATCTTGTCCAGTAAAGAAGTTACAGATTTATGAGTTTGGAGGAACAATTAGAGAACTAGAGATGATCATGCGTTTCTTGGATGTTTTTCGGTGTTTGAAGGAGATGGAGATATATGCTCACGAGGGTATTCCTACACTATGCAAAGACCCTAAAAGGATTGAACTTGTCTGGAAGATGATGAACTTCTACAATAAGTTATGGACTTGCGATGTTCAATTACTAGTGCGCGGTCACTTGTAAGGGAAGTGGACTGCACTTTTTAAATATTTGTGGGAGTAAACGCAGCTCATAGTTTTGGTCAAAGTCTGCTTTTAATTCTCTCTTGCCTTTTCTCATTGATACTCTGTTACGTGTTTGCCTTTCTTTTTTCGTAATGTTACATTGTCACGACTCCCGAGACTAATAAACGTCTTTTCGCAAACTTGGCATTGTCATAAGAAGAAGAAGAAGAGTAAGAAGAAAATTAGTTTGGTCGACTTAAACTTAAACTGAACCAAAGTCAGTTTCTGAAAAACAATGAGAAAGTTTTGTTCATAGTAGATATCATTGCGCAATCAATTTGTTGTAGAGAGACTCACGCACCATGATTCCGTCATTGCAACTTAATGACTTCTTGTAGAGTTTCATCATCTTCACTTATCAAGACAAAGATCAAAGTGGATGAATCATCAAGGATACCTACAAAAATAAAACAGAATCTTCTCTTCATCCTATCCCGATTTCGAAGTCTCTGAACGGTCAAGAGTCTTTCACTTCTTAACTTTATCGTCTAGTAACATAAAGATAAAAAAAACTTAGCATATTATAAAAGGAAAGCCCACGGCTTAAAGGCCCACTAATCCCCAAACGAATTGCCTTTTTTTATTATTCTTTACATCAAAAGACAAAACGCATCGTTTTAAGAAAACAGAAACATTAATAGTAATCCAGAAAGTTCCAATCGTAGAAAAGAAAAAAACTTACACAATCTTAATTTCCTTTTTCTTACTCCTAATTTTCCAATTTTTATCTATTTGGCAGTTTATAAATACTCTCTCCGAGCCCAGTCTCCTGAAGAAATCAAACTAAAGTTCACAGAGAGTGCGAGAGTCAGAGTGCGAGAGAGAGAGAGAGAGAGAGAGAGAGAGAGAGAGAGTGTTCGATCCTAACGGCGGCGAGAGAGAGAGAGAGAGAGAGAGAGCAAGCAGACCTGAAGAACAAGTCAGAGGAGGTATCGTTTCGTGTTTCAATTTCAATTTTCGTGTGAATGTTTATTTTTTGTTTTTGGAAATATTTAGGGTTGTTTCTTTTTGGGGTGAAACTGAAACAGGTGTTGTGTGTTCGTGGACGAGGACTGACGATGATTTGATTCGACTCAGAACAAACACGGTCGCCGGCGTGCGTGTTCGGTGACTCAGACTGATCGATTACAAAACATAAGGTAATAGAATGGTCTTTGTCTTCTCGGCGTTGTTTTTCTTTTTATAGTTTGAATCGATTTTGATTTTTTTTATTCTGCTATTATAATTACAGAGGTGGTGTCGATGTTTTGCTTTTGAAATAAGAGTAATTCGTTCTTGTATTATATGAGGATCTTAATTAACTAATGGGTTTGTTCCATTCTTTCTTTTGCCTGGTGAAACGACGATACAGGTTTGTGTCATGATGCGTCTTTGGAGGTCTAGCACTTTGAGCCCAATTGATCTTTATCTATCCTCATCTTCTTAGCTTCTCTTCATGTTGGTAGTCGAAGCTTTAAAATGCCAATGACAAAGAGACTGCTTCTGCCCAGGTATGAAGTTTTTAGAACACTTAGTTAGCTTATTGTCTAATACTTAATTATATGTTTTTTACATTATTGGTTGTCTTTCTTTTTCAGTGATAGGCTTCCTCCTAGTTCCAGTTCTGACATGACAAGTGATCCTGATGTTGTGACTTGTAAGGTACTACTTCAATCTTTTGGTAGAGTGATGAAGCTCAATCGTCAAGTCAGGCAAGCCAGACTCATTACTCACAATCACTCAATACATTCGTTTCAATTCCCCATCCATATATATGTGAGACTGAGATTTCTTTTTTTTTTCCTGCTTTTGCTTCTGTAGATGATGGAGATATTATTAGGGATGATGCTGAATCGTGGACCCTAATGATGTTAAAATCCTCTTCACTGTAAGTCATGTCAAAATCCTCATCTTTTCTCTATTTTGTTCTGTTTCAATTTTTTCTATCTCCCTCAGCCAATGATCCTTTTTGTTTTTTTTTTTTTTGGTTGAACAACAAGGTACCACTCAAGTGGAAACTCGGCGACAAGGCACCATAATTCAAAGCAAAACCCTTGATTTTACTGAGCTAAATGGTGTCCAGAAGCAGGTACATTGTGTTTTATTTATTTCTTCTTCTTTTGTTTTTTTATTCAACCGTGTAACAATAATCTCAGGTTTAGGTTTCGTTTTGCAGGTTTGCTTAAAAAGCTTGAAGCTAAGTATAAGGTATGAAAAAACATGTTCCACTATTCACTAAGGCTGATTGTTATAATTCAGACTTAAAAGAAAATATATTAAGGAAGCTTCTTCTAATTCTCTATTTTTGTGCAGATTGGAGATATGCCATGGCTTTGAAGATTGAAGAAGATTCAGAACCAAAAAGGTAAAACATCAAACTGATTCTTCTTGTTATAGGTGTCTTTGACTCAATACATCTTCCGTTCTCGTCCACTTCGATTTCCCAATCTTTAAGTCAATAAGTTGCTTTAAATCACGGATTCTACTTTATTTGTCAATTTTATAAACTGTAATGTAATTTCAGATACTCGAAGAGCACGACCTCTTAAGAGAGCTAAATGGTGCATGAAGCAGGTACTTTGTGTTTTCTTTGTTTCTTGTTTTTCTTTCTATCAACAGTATAACTAGAATCTCAGGTTTACGTTTCGTTTTGCAGGTTTTCATAAAGTGGATGTGTTTGAAAAGCTTGAAGCTAAGTGTAAGGTATGAAAATAACATTTTGCAGTAAAATTGTTTTTTTTTTAGCTCTTCACTGTAACGTTTTTGAGTTATGTTTGGTTAGGCTGAAGGAAAAGAAGGGAAAGAAGAAGGAGAAGATGATGAAGAAGTTGAAGAATCAGAGGGAGAAGAATCTGATTACAGAGATTATTATCAGGTTCCACTTATTGTCCATATTAATTGTAACATTGTGATTCTTCTTCTCAAGTTTGTTTAAAACTTTGTTCTTCTTAAATGTTTGTTTTGTAGAATCAAGACTTCGATGAAGATGACGACGATTATAATCAGGCAGATGATGGAGGGATAATATGGGGATATTAAATAGTGGCTTTCTTTCTTTCTTTAGGCTGAAACAGGTGTGTGTTCGTGTTTTCCAACCAAGACGATGATTTGAAGGAAGAAGAATGTTCATGGCAAAGCAATCAGATGATGCTCTTCTCGGAGCTGTTGGATGGTATGTGGTATACTCGGAACTTTAGTTCAAATTTTTTTTCTTGACCATACCATATTTCTATTTTGGATTTATCTGAAGTTAGGATTTTTCTTGCAGATTCGTGCGGCTCTTGAAGTATTTGTCAATTTTAGGACCGATAACAGTGTTACCACATGTGACGAGAGAGTAAACAGGCCTGAACAAGTCAGAGGTATCTTCTCGTTTTCTTCTAAACCTATGAATCGATTTGATTTTCGTGTGAATGTTTTTGCTTTTAAAATTAGAGTTTCACTTTTGTATTATATGGGAATATTAAATAGTTCGGCTATTATAATTACAGAGGTGGTATCGATGTTTTGCTTTGAAATAAGAGTTTCTTTCTTGTATTATATGGGGATCTTAATTAACTAATGTGTTTGTTCCTTTCTTTCTTTTGCATGGTGAAACGGCGATACAGGTTTGTGTCTGTAGCTGTGTGTTCCAAACCAGGACGATGAATCATATTTTTTCAAGGACGTACAAAAGCATCAAGGTTTATCACTGAGTGGGAGGGGACTTCTCTTGTAAGTATGTTGTTGTCAGGACGGTGATCTGTGGTTTGGTTGAGCTGTCATGATGCGTCTCTGGAGGTCTAGCACTTTGAGCCCAATTGATCTTTTATCTATCCTCGTCTTCTTAGCTTCTATCATGTTGTTAGTCGAAGCTTTAAAATGCCAATGACAAGGGAATGCTTCTGCCCAGGTATGAAGTTTAGAACATTTAATTACCTTATTATCTAATACTTATATGTTTTTACGCTGTTGGTTGTCTTTCTTTTTCGTGATAGCTTCCTGCTAGTTCCAATTCTGATATGACAAGTGATCCTGGTGTTATGACTTGTAAGGAACTACTTACTTCTTTTGGTAGAGAGAAGAGCTCAATCGTCAAGTCAGACTCATTACTCACAATCACTCAATACATTTGTTTCAGTTCCCCATCCATATGTGAGACTGAGATTTCTGTTTTTCCTGCTTGTGCTTCTCTAGATGATGGAATTGGAGATATTATTAGGGATGATGCTGAATCGTTGACCCAAATGACGGTAAAATCCTCTTCACTGTAAGTTATGTCAAAATCCTCTGCTTTTCTTTATTTTGTCCTTTTTTTTTTTGTTGAACAATAAGGTACTACTGAAGTGGAACTCAGCGACAAGGAACCAGAATTCAAAGCAATATCCTTGATTTTACTTGGGTAAATGGAGTCCAGAAGCAGGTACATTGTGTTTTATTTGTTTCTTGTTTTTTAACCAACAGTGTAACAATAATCTCAGGTTTATGTTTCGTTTTGCAGATTTGCTTAAAAAGCTTGAAGCTAAGTATAAGGTATGAAAAAAATGTACCACTATTCACTAACCACTTAAAAAAATTGATTGAGGAAGCTTCTTCTAATTCTCTATTTTTTGTGCAGATCGGAGATATGCTATGGGTTTGAAGAATGAAGAAAAAATTTAGAACCAAGAAGGTAACAACATCAAACTGATTCTTCTAGTTATATAGGTGTCTTTGACTCAACACATCTTCCTTCCTCGTCCACTACACTTTGCCATTCTTTAAGTCAGAAAGTTCTTTAAATTGCAGATTCTGTTTTATTTGTTAATTTATAAATTGAATGTGTTTGAAAAGCTTGAAGCTAAGTCTAAGGTATATATAGGTCTTTCTCTTTCCTTGTCTGATTCCTCAAATTTGCTTTTTATTTAGGTTGTTCTTTTAGTTCAGACTTAAAACATCATAGTTAACGAAGCTTTGTCTAATTCTCTATTTTTGTGCAGATTGGAGATATGCTATGGGTTTGAATAATGATGAAGATTCAGAACCAAAAAGGTAACAACATCAAAATGACTCTTCTAGTTGTAGGTGTCTTTGAATTAATACGTCTTCCTTCCACGGTCGGCTTCAATTTGCCAATCTTTTAAGTCAGCAAGTTTCATATTTGTTAACTTAAAAATCATATTGCAATTTCAGATACTCGAAGAACATGGCCTGTGAAGAGAGACAAAATGGAGTCAAGAAGCAGGTACGTTGTGTTTTATTTGATTCTTGTTTTTTTTATCAACAGTGTAACAAGAATCTCAGGTTTATGTTTCGTTTCGCGGTTTGCTTGAAAAGCTTGAAGCTAAGTGTAAGGTTTTAAAAAAAAACATGTTCCAGTATAATCTTACATTTTGTTTTCACTAAGGCTGGTTGTGAACTTGTGACAATTCAGACTTAAAAAAATATATATTAAGGAAGCTTCTTCTAATTCTCTATATTGTGCAGATCGGAGATTTGCTATGGGTTTGTAGAAAGAAGAAGATTCAGAACCGAAAAGGTAAAACATCAAACTGACTCATAAAAAAATCAAAGGCATTACAAGGTGACGAGTGAGAGAGCCAAAACAAGTCAGAGGTATCCTTCTAAACCCTATTGAAATCGATTTTGCTTTTGAAAATAAGAGTTTTATTCTTGTATTATATGGGGATCTTAATTAACTAATGGGTTTCACGTTTCTTTCATTTTGGGTGGTGAATCGACGAAACAGGTTTGTGTCTGTGGCTGTGTGTTCCAAACAGGACGATGAATTATATTTTTTCAAGGACGTACGAAAGCATGAAGGTTTGGCACTGAGAGGGGACTAATCTGGTAAGTATGTTGTCAGGACAGTGATGTGTGGTTTGGTTGAAAACACACAACTAATTCATTGACCCAACAACACATATGTTTTTTTTTCTTTTTTTCCAGGATGTCATCGCTGTCATACAAAATCTAAAGGAGGTGTCTCTGAAGATAAAGCCGGTGTATCTTAGTTGAGCTATCATGATGCGTCTCTAGAGATCTAGCACTTTGAGCCCAAAAATTTATCTTTATATATCCTCGTCTTCTTAGCTTCTATCATGTTGTTAGTCGAAGCTTTAAAATGCCAATGACAAGAGACTGCTTCTGTCCAGGTATGATTTTTCATGAACACTTAATTACCTTAATGTCATAATACTTATATGTATTTACATTAGTGGTTGTCTTTCTTTTTCAGTGATAGGCTTCCTTACAGTTCCAATTCTGACATGACAAGTGATCCTGGTGCTGTTATTGTTACTTGTAAGGAACTACTTCAATCTTTTGGTAGAGAGAAGAAGCTCAATCGTCAAGTCAGGCGAGTCAGACTCTTTACTCACAATCACTCAATGCATTCGTTTCAATTCCCCATCCATATGTCACCCCAATTGATCTTTTTCTATCCTCGTCTTCTTAGCTTCTATCAGGCAGATGATGGAGGGATAATATGGGGATATTAAATAGTGGGTTTCTTTCTTTCTTTTGGGTGAAACAGGTCTGTGTTCGTGTTTTCCAACCAAGACGATGATTTATTGACTCAAGGATGAAGTAAATTCAAAACAAAAACGGCGCCGGCATTCTTACATTAACACCATCAAACAAACTGATTAAAAGGTAACATTGGTCTGTCTTCCCTTGTCCACTTCCATAAAAGTGAGGCGAGTTATCGTTTTAACCGGTTTATTTGTATTTTTTGGCTGAAACAGGTGTGTGTTCGTGGTGCAACCAGGACGCTTTCTTATTTGACTCAGATCTTTTGAAGGATGAAGTAGATTCATTACATAAAACAGTCGCCGCCGTTCTTACAGTAACAACATCAAACTTATTTTAAAAGGTAACATTGGTCTTTGTCTTGACTCATTAGAAGTTGGCGAGATGTTTTTTTTCTGAAGGTAGGGATTTAGAATCGTGGGTGGGGTATATTTGGTTGTAATCAAAGAGGTTATTTTTAGCCACTGAAATGTCTAAGACATTGCGTCTGCGCTCTGTATCAGGAGTTGATTTTAGCTTCTGGGAGATGCCCATTGAAAGAGCTGCTTTGGGAGTTCCCACGAGGCTTATGTTACCCACGAGGTGCTTGATTGAAAATCTCAGATGCAGATTTCTGTGGACAGATTGTTAAGTACTATGGACTAATATATTAAAGCATTTCTTATGTTCTTCAGATTGACAGAATAGCTCCTTCATTCAGCACGTACTGGAGATGCGAACCACGAGGTAAAATAGGTACAGTCTAAGGGAAATCAAATTCTCTTAATGACGTTGTAGATCTTTCTTTTGCTAGATTGTGGTTTCCATCTGGTTTCTCATAGTATAAAAGAGTAATTAATTTCTCACCAAAAATATACTCTGGATGGGGAGATAAGGATTTAGTTTGCTTTCTGTCTTTTGATCTTTACAGGAATGATGGCATCAGAAGTAGATACAGCATTTTGACAAGGTTTGATAGTCAGGAATGTACGGATACATTCTACCAACATTTTAAAGGGAAACAATTCAATTCTCTGGAGGCATTATTTTCTTTTGAGTCAACCTATGTCAGATGTATATTTACGTTGAATATGAAACCAACTGTATCTTTGTGATTGTTCAGCTGCTGCCAACTCTATGCTGGAAGATGCATGTATGTCGTCGACTGCGTTTTACTCTAGATGTTCAGTTTACCTGTTAGAGTGGATCTGTTGACCATGCACACCCTTCTGCTGCTGGCCCGATAGAGAAACCTACTGGTTCAGTTTGTCTTGGTAAAGTCTTAACCTTAATTATTCAAATTTATGCAGAAATATGGCTTAGTCTAGCTCTAGAAAAAGTGTAAATCTAGACATTGGTACTAAAATTGACATATCTGGTGTCATGTATTGGCTACGTTTGGTTTGGGTATATTCTAAACCTTGTGAACCACATGATACGTTTTCATCCTCATAGACTTTACTGTGCACCCTTACTCGTTGGCATTGCAACTTTGATAACTTGTTGTGGTGGATCAGCGTCTCCATGATAAATCGAAGTGTTTACGGACTTTGAAGTCTGTAGGACACTCCTCTTCACCGTAAATCTGCATCTCATTCAAACATGGAAAATAGTTCAACAAATGCAATTACTATGTATGGGGTTGATTTGTAAGGGTCTTGAGGCTCGGATTTGAAAAGGTCTTACCATCGAGCTCAGGGCAACCAGAAAGAAAGAAGCTTCTCAAACTGAGAACAAAGAGTATCAACTGAGTCTAGAACACGAGAGTTTTAAGCATTGGTAATAAAATGTTCAGGGACAAATGCAAATGGATAGATAGCGCCATCTCTTGGGGAGAACCGAAGTCAAAGCAGTCTCCTTTGTGGGAAGGAAGGACAATATGTGACATAGAACCTCATCGGGTAAACTGCTGACAGGATCCATCTTCTATGCAGTGATAACATAAGAGTGTAATCTTCAACACCTACCTTGCTACAGATGCGAAGTCTCGCAACAAAAACTGTTTTCACGTGGTACGCAAAGCCAAAACAGAAGTAGTTACGAGAATTCAGAACTGCTTAACAGATGATAACGGGTTTTAAATAGCAGAGAAACAAAACAGAGCATCTAATTATTCTGTTTAATCGAACATCATACACGTTGACTTCAAACAAAGGATTACAAATGCTTAGTGTATTGCATACTCTGTTGATGATGGTAACCCTGAAAAACGACGAAATAAGAAGTCTATCTTAAAAAAAAAAAAACTCTGTTTTGGGTCAGCTATCGAAACATGAATTTGGATACTTTGCAGTCAAGAAAGAAATCAAAAGGATTCGGGAACATGGCTTTAGCAAAACCATCAACACATTTGCATACTCTTTGCAGTCCATTTCTTGCGCATGAAACCCCACACCAGGAAGTAAACATCACAACTCGATAACTCATTGTAGAGCTTCAATATCTTGTCAACATATTCAAACGCTCCAGGGTTTTCAAAGTTTGTAGGACCATTCTCTTCAGCAAATATCCCCATCTCCTCTAAGCACTTGAAAGACCTCAAGAAGTGCCCAATCATATGCCGACAAAAAAAAAAAGTGCCCAATCATATTTATCTCTCTCATCGTTCCTCTGAACCCTCGAATCTCTAACTTCTTCACTGGAGAAGATATTAGCGAACGACCTTTGTCTTCCCGAGGAATGCAGTCACAAGCATCCCCGCATTTATCTGCCACATAGTGTAAGAGACCCTGAAAGCATAAAGAAGACAATCTGATCATTGAGTCTGACCAACATCCTTAACAAAATGTGTTGTCAAGTGGTTTCATGGTTTATAAATGACCTCAATGACTAGAAATTCTAGATGTGGACAGTTTCTCAGAAGAGCTGGCACTGCTTGCCAACCGCGACCCTCCTCACTGATAAGACCTAAGATCTTGAGGTTGTTGAACACCGGCATCGATTTACAACATAGAGTAAGTACCTGAAAACAAGTAAAAAAAGAAAACCGAGCTACATACTTTGCAATTATTCTTTCACAACAAGACCAGAAATAACAAAATAGAAAATCTAACCTCGAGAGTTTCAGCAGTTAGGGAAAGTTTCTGGATATTTTTTATGCCGTTCATGAGCTTCACCACATTGACAAATTGGAGAACAACATCACCTTCATCATCCTCTAACAAATCATTGTTTGGCTCTCTAATCCGCTTGATCTGATCTTCATCTTTTGTAATAAGATTGATCCGAGCCTCAGATAAATTTTTCATATTAACTACTGGATAGTCCTCGGCAACCAAATCAGAGTAGTTCAAGGAAAGCAGATTCGGAGTATTAAAAGAAATGCTCTTTGGATTTTCAAACTCTTCACAACCGGTGCGGTGGATACTTAGATTCCTGAGGCTAGCACTTGACATGGTTTCATCTGATTCTCGCCACTCCATATTAGCCATGTGTATTTCCTCAAGCACAGGGAAAGAAGAAAGAAACCTCCCCATGTCACCACAAAAAATCAAGTCCGAGTCAATATAAAGACTTTTAAGCATTGGCAAGGAGGCACCCATCTCCCAACACCACCAATTAACACAGTGTTCACTTCTTAATTTCAGCTTGACCAGTGTCTTACTGACGAACATCTCTTCAGGTAGCAAATATAATCATCGTCTTCGGTGTCCTCGTCGGTGAAATCAGTGAAAAGATCAAGATCGGAAACACCACGCTGCAGCACATTACAAATCCAACGGTTCACACAATCAGGATGAACACCAGTTATACACTTGAGAGAAAACTTATCAATGGGAGAGTCACCCTGCAAAGCCAATACACCGTCCACGAAATCAACGAAGCTCTGACGAATGTCATCCCTTTCACCTTTACCTTCTTCCGGATGAAGAAACTCAGAGTCATCAATGTCGAGAGAGCCGAAGTCAAAGCAGCCTGCTTGGTCGGAAGGAAGGACAATATATGACAAGGAATCTCGTCTGGTAGATTGCTGACACGATCCATCTTCTACTGTACACGAAGGTTGAAAAGTGCATTACAACTAGAGAAAAGGCTTAACATTAAGCAATCGGGAATCTCCAATAGGAAAAAAAAAAAAAAAAAAAAACATGAAAATTTAACACCGGAATCAGTAGAAACAGAGTAGATGATGAGTCAGGACAACTTTACCTCGATACAAACGCTTAATCGAAGATCCAAATTTTGGGGCTTTTTAGTGAATGCATCCAGTGAGAAGGGACAGAGTGGGAGGGAGTATAAGATGAATGTCTTTTTGTACAGCTTATATACACGACCATAGCTTGATCATCAAGCGTGGGACATAATTACAGAATATACAGTTTACATGTTTGGAGGATATGATTGAATGATACACTTGACTTGTTTGGTTGATATGATTGGAGCCTTGATTGTTTAGCTGATATGGGTGTATCCTTGACAGGGGGGGAGTTGCGAGGGTGAGAAGAGAGAGCTTAAATTTGAGTGTTTTCTATGGCCCTAGACGCCAAGAAGATATGCAACAAATCCATTGGAGAAGCTAGCAAATCAAATTTGGTTCCGGTTAAATTGGGTAGACAAACCGGAACTGCATGAATTTGGGTTGCGAAAGTATGGTGGAACAAGTCAGTCCCAAGTAGAAGCCCAGTGGGTAAAATTACTGGCTGGTTGCTGGATTGGTTCGGTTTCTAGATTGGATTCCAATTTGTGGATTGGTTCGGTTTTGGTTTAAACCGAAGATACGGCCGGTTTTACAATTATTACCTGCTTGGTTTGGTTTACTACTCTTACGCAAAACGGAGCGTTTCGTGTGTGTGTATGTGTTTTTTTTTGTGCGACAAAACACCAAAAACAATGTTCATCAATCTTTCTTTATAATGAGGATATATGTTACAATCTTAACTAGTCCCATCATAATGAGGAAACACTCTTGACATATATATATTTAGCACATATAGCGTATAGAAAAATCAAAGTTATAAGAACATTTGTGACTCTTGTTAACCTTTGTCAATTTTGAGTAAAACACGTCCAAACAAAAAAACAAGTCAAAGCATATAACTGATCAAAAGGAGCTACCAGGAGGAATAAACTCAAACTGGATCTTGCACTTAGAGGATCTAGGGAGCTTTAACAGATTGGTTCTGAGTTGAAACTGTTCCTCGTCGTCTGTTTCATTAGAACAAATTTTGACAAGCTCGAGAGATGCCAGTTTCTCCAAGATTAGTTTCATGTGCTCCAACTCTCTTTTGGTTCCGCTGTACTCGGTTATCTCTAGGGTCTTCACATGACATGACTCTAGGAAAGAATAGTCCGACAAGCACTCACAAATGGATTCATCATCTTCAGACTCCATCTCATCATCATCATCATCATGATAGTTCACGTCATCACCATCGCCCCAATGATAATTATAGTGCAAGGGTCCATGTACCAAGAAGGAGAATTAGAGATTGGAGAATTTAGGGTGTGGTATACCTGTAATGTTTTGGGGTCCATACCTCAATGATGAGAGTCTTTAGATTTGGAGACTTGTTTAGCAGATGTGGCAGAGTTCGCCAACAGACATTACGCTAAGTTGCAATAGATAAACGATGCAGATTTTTAAATTCTGGGAATGCTTCACGGGAAAAGTAAAACGCCTGAAACAATACTTAAAAGTTAAAACCAAAACCTCAAAAAACAAATCTATATCTAGCAAGATTTTGATTCCAGTGAAAAAATAATGCATGCCTCTTTTATATGTTGTTCAAGGAGAAATAGCAAAGAAGAAAACAATAAAGCACGCTTACCCCCGTAGTCTCAGTACAGTATAAGTTCAAGATCTCAACATCACTTAACCCCTTAATGAGATTGGTTATATCGCTGATAACATCACCATCAGATGCATATTGTCCGATCCAGGCGTGATCTAGTGGCAACTTAAGACCAATCGTAGCTTCAACAAGGGAGTTGAGATTAACCATGGGATAGGATTTCGGAGGAAAATCGTAGTACTTTAAGTTGGTAAGACTCGGGGTATTCAAAGTAATGCTCTCCAAATCGTAATGAATATTACCAATAGAAGCAAAGTAATATCTGTGGTTTATAGCAAGTGTTTCAAGGGTCGGACTGGACACTGTGCGAGACCATTCCCAATGCTCCCATTCAAAACATTAACCATATTTAACTCTACAAGCACAGGGCAAGCAGAGATAAGCTTTTGGAACGCACAACCAGAATGATCAGAGAATCTAACTGAATCAACAGTGAGAGACTTAAGCGCAGGAAGAAGAGCATTGGCAGGGAGATGATGAACTTACAAAAGAGACCCTAGTTCAAGCTCAACAAGCGTCTTGCAAGTGAAGACCTCAGAAGGAAGTGAATATCCTCCGCCTTAGGTAACCCATATATCAAGTTTAAGCCCCAAGACGCCACGCTTCATCAGCACGTTACAGAGAAAACGGTTGAGAACAGCATAAAGATCTGGACCATCACGCCCACGAAATTTTATAGTGACGTTCCTTATACGGGAACTGGCTGGCAGAGCCAGCAATCTATACAAGAAATCTTTCAAACTCCCTTGACTCTTAACTGTGTTATCAAACTCAAAATTTTGTATGATGTTGTAGATATTTTGCCATCTCTTTGAGAGAACAGATGCGCAAGCAGCCTCCTCTGCCGATAGGAAAGATACGATGTGGCAAATTACCTCATCTGGTAAACTGCTTATTCTATCCATCCCTTTGCTCAATTAATCCAAAAGGAGTTCGACCTAAGAGTATTATCACCCACTACAAATCCATAAACAGAGAAACTTCACAACATAAGTAAGAAGCCAATCAAAGAGAATTGATTAAAAAAAATTTCACAAATACCTTTCTACGGACGAGAAATCAGAAGAAAGTCCCAAACTTTGAGTTTGAGAAGACTACATACAAACGCAGCCGAAACCACCAACTGTATATTAGGGTAACTTGGGGAAAAAACAAAAACTGTATAGGGTTTTGGACAAAAGAAGTTATCCGGTTTACTATATGGTTAGTTTGGTTGGCCCAGCTTAAAGAACCAAAAAAAACCAAACCAGTTAACCAAAGCAAATCATCCCACAATTGAAGGCAGTGGATTTGAACTCAATACCTAAGGAAAAGATGAATGTTTGTTTAAGGAAGAGAGCATATCATTTGGCCAATGCTACAGTCCAGTCGAGAAGCGGAGTCTAGTATAGTGTGGATGTTAGTTCTATTTTTTTCTGGTTCGTTAATGTTACAGCTCCACTTTACGAAAGTAAGGCGCAACTGATCCCGACCAAACTCTAGAAACAGGTAGAGAGAGAGAGAGAGATAAAGAGAACTTAGAGAATAAAGCAAACTTCTCCTCGAGTTCGAACATATTAAAGACTTATATCTGCAGAATTAGTTCAAACATTTTAGAGACTTAAGGAACACATGAATCTCTAACGTCTTCACGGGACAAGATATGAGTGAACCAACTATATCATATGTATTAACCAACCATGTGGGCAGTGAGTTTTTTTTATTACACCAGTGCACATGGTTTGTGAGAGAGAGTGTGTGTGATTATGAGCCAAGCAGCTTCTTCCACCTGGCGTAACCAAGGGTGACCATGAAAAGCACAATGCAAAGCGCAGTAACACTCCACACAAAGTAGCCAAAGACGCCATGTGTGTCATACAATGGACAATGTATGTTCATTCCGAACAAGCTCGCCAACAATGTCTCTGCAGCTATTGCAAACGAGGCTATGGTCAGTGTCAGCTGCAACTGGATCAGTTCGTTACGTTGATTATCCAGTTGTATGTTCACGTAGTCTTCTGTGTCGTCAATGTACTCCCTCACTGTAAGAATCTTGTTCCGCATTCCTTCCAGTTGCATGAAGTATGCCTCCAGCAACATCTCCAGATCCTCCACATCGTCTACATCTGTATTGCTCGTCACCATACTGGCGCTTCTGTTTGATGTGAGTCGGTGAAGATTTGATGTGTTATGTAGTGGAGGGACAATGCTGTTTGATGCTGTCCCCGCAAATATTGCCTCGTTTTGCTGGTTCTGGATCCATTTCCTTGTTAAGTATAAATCTGCCATGTCTTCGTTGTCGTCTAACAAATGTTCGAGTTCATCTCTCACCTGAATAACATACAACAGCTTTCATGTTTCCATCCATCACACAACAACATAGCATCATGGGAAAAAAGGTAAGTTCGTCAGCCTCTACCTTTTGTACACGGGCTAGCAAACGGGTGAGATTACTTTTTAAACTTCGTACATATTCAAGATTCTCGGTGCTGACATTCTTGGTGAGTTCATCAAGGACAGGCCAAGCTTCTGTCTCAAGGACTACCACACTGCGATCAACATATGAGCAAACAACCTCGAGTGCAATCTCCAGGACCTGAAATTCAAAAGGAAGCTCACTCTGCAGACCCTCTGCCGCTTCAGGATCAAGAGGTAGAGGAGATTGCACATTCGCAGAAGCTTGCAGAGCATTGTCAGTCCCATTCCTCTGAGGAAACTGTTGCTTCAGTCGTTCAACGAATGGAAGAACTTCAGGACGGAGAGGATCCAACAGCAACACTTCTTCTGCAGTAACTATTGCCTTTATGACCTCTAAATTCACAACAATAGCTTTCTCCCTAGCTGCAGAGTCAACACAAGCTTAGAACCTCAGACGCACAAAGTCCAAAAACGTCTAATATGAATCGTATTCAATCCCAAAAATCAAAAATTTATACCGAGAATGTTAGAAGAGTGAGAGAAGACAGGGCCAAGAATCCTCAAATCCCTAGCGGGAACAGAAGCACGTTTGATGATTGTACTCTTGTCGCACTCTACCACCTCCATGGCACCAGTCCGATCAAACCTCATCCACAGCCTAGCTCCTCCGGCTTTCTTCTTCGCCTTCCCAGTCCCTCCCACAATTTGTCCGCCTGCATTAATCGGCGGAGGAGGCGGTGGAGATGAAGGCGTCGATGTCTGAGAAGCGTCATCTTTAACCGCAGAACCTTTCTTCCGGCGACGGATGCTCGAAAGACGGCGAAACGATAGCGGGCCTTTCCCCATCGATTCCAGCCCACGAAAACGATATTTATTCCAATCAGCTTCTTCTTCGCAGGTCAGAGATCTGGTGGTCGCTGCCGGAGAAATCGCCGATCTCGGCCGCTTCTTCTTCGGTTTATCCTATTCCGATGGATCCTTCCTCTGCCATGCCATAAACGCCAGTGTGAGGAAAAGGAAAGAGGAGGCTTCGTCTTGTAGTAACTTACCTTTTTTACGGCGAGATTGCTCAAGTTAGAAATATCGATGCTTTGAAACGGCGACGTTTGTTTCTGAATCGGTTTGGTTTTTGGTTTTAATTTCCTGGCCTGAATCGGTTTGGTTTGGACCCATTAATCAGATTACGTATTACTGTACATCATTAAGACAAATGTGTTAAATCACATTACAATACTACATGTTCAATGATAAAGTGGAAAAGTTTGACAGTTCGTGTGCTTGAGCTTCAACACAACGCTAAATATTTAAGCACAATTACGCATAGCGCCGGTTTGGGATCAAACTTCGATGTGTTATATATTTTCCTTTTGCAAATTAAACTTACTAAGTTGACCTATATTACGCATTAATTAACCATCATAGTAAATGATACGAAACATTCGCATAAAAAGGAAGAGATTGGAAGGAAGCAAAACGTCGAGTAATCCAGCTAAAGCTTAAGCATACGAGGATAATAAATTAAGGTTTTGGCATCAGTTTGGTTTGAAAGCCAAGTAAAACAGAAAAAAGAACCGACGTCAAATTCCAAAGGGACTTAGGCAAAACAATGAGCAAGTTTTGTTTTTTCAGAGAATTCTTCCTTCTGCCGTCCACTTCTCAGACAAGTTATCACTCACAAGGAGTTCGACATTGCAACTTGATGACTTGTTATATTCTTCCATTAACTGCTCGATAAGATCAGACACTTCAGGGAATCTGAGGTCTGTAGGACCGTTCTCTGCAACATAGATCTTCATCTCCTTCAAACACGGAAAATAGACCAGGAAATGTTTTATCATCTTCATCTCTTTTATTGTTCCTCGAAACCCTTGAATCTCTAACATCTTGACTGGACACGATGTGAGTGAATGACCTTTGTCCTCCCGAGAAATGCAGTCACAAGCATCCCCGCACTTATCTGTCTCATAGTGCAAGAGACCCTGAAAACATAAAGGACGCACAAGGTTATTGTAATGCAAGTACAGACTGTATAACACATGTTTTTTTCCTCCGAGTAGTTTCATGGTTTATATAAGTCTACCTCAATGATTAGAGTTTCCAAATGTGGACAGTTCCTAAGAAGAACTGGCATCGCTTGCCATCCGCGACCCTCTTCACTCTCAATACCTAACATCTTGAGGTTTTTGAACACCGGCATAGATTCACAGCATAGAGAAAGCACCTGAATACAAGAGGAAAAACCAACTAGACATATTGCAATTAATGTTTTCACACAACTAGACCTCAACTAGACAAAATAGGAGAAAACTGACCTCGAGAGTATCAGCAGTTAAGGAAAGTTTCTGAACATTTTTTATGCCGTTCATGAGCTTCACCGCATTGCCAAATTTGAGAACGACATCACCCTCTAACAAATCATGATTTGGCGCTCTTACTCGCTTGACTTGATCTTCAGTAGTTAGCATAAGATTGATTCGAGCCTCGAATAATTTCCCCATATTAACTAGTGGATAATCCTCGGCAACTAAATCAGCGTAGTTGAAGTAAAGCAGACTTGGAGTATCGAAAGAAATGCTCTTTCGATTGTCAAATCCTTCACAATCGGTTAAGTTGATACTTATGCTTAGTTTCCTGAGGATTGCACTAGACACGCTTTCATTCAACTTTGTCCACTCCGTATTAGCCAATCGTAATTCTTCAAGGAGAGGCAAAGAACGTAGAAGAACTAACAACTAATGATGCTTCACAGAGCAAATGTACTTACCTCCGTAGTCTCAGGAGATGATAAGTTTAAGATCTCAACATTTTTTAACCCCTTAATCAGATTGGTTGGGCCGCCAGTAAGGAGAGCATCATCTCTTATAAAATTTCCATTCCAGTTGTGTTCAACTGTCAAAATAATACTGAGCTTGGCTTCCACAACGGAGTCAAGATTAACAATTGAATAAGCTTCCGGAATGAAATCACCGTAGTCTAAATAGGTAAGACTCGGAGTATTAAAAGTAATGCTCTCCAACTCATACTCGTCAACGAGAAGGTTATGGCTAATAGTAAGTCTCTCAAGGGTCGGACTGGACACACAGCGAGACCATTTCCAATGTTCCCATTCAACCTCACGCATCACTAATTCCACAAGGACAGGGCAAGCAGAAAGAAGCTTTTGGAATGCACAACCACAACGATCATAGAACTTAACTGAATCGAGAATGAGAGTCTTCAGCGATGGAAGAAGAGCATTCTCAGGGAGAATATCAATATCAAAACCAGTCCCAAGTTCTAGCTTAACTAGCGTCTTGCAAGTGAAGACCTCAAGAGGCAATGAATATCCTTGTTCAGCCTCTATACTTAGTTTCAGGTCCAAGACACCACGCTTCAGCACGTTACGGAGACAACGGTTGACAAGAGCATACTGAGTTCGAAGATCAAGTTTTCGACATTTTAAGGAGAAGTTCCTTATCCGTGAACTGAGAGGCATCGCCAATACTCTGTTCAAGAAATTCGACAGACTCGTTGGATTACTAACTGAGTCATTGAACTCAGCACTTGATATGATGTTAAACAGATTCCGCCACCGTTTGGAGAGAACCGATGCGAAATCAGCCTCCTTTGCCGAGAGGAAGGACACCATATGACAAATAATCTCATCAGGTAGATTGTTGATCCTATCCATCCCTCTTTGCTCTCAATTAATTTAAATGGAGCTTGCGACCACAAAAGTGTCCACTACAAAATCAACAAATAGAGAAACGTCACATTATGATTTCTCAAGAAACAAAATATATATAGTTCCAAGTGAAGATAATAAAAACCTCCTTCACACCTACTTTACAACAAAGCAAAAGTATAAGTCACATAATTTGAGCTCGAGCTACGTAAAACAAATTGATGCTAAATTTTTTTATCAAATTACAACAAAGGAAGCAGAAGAGAAGAGTTAAAGTTGGGTACGTACCTCGGAACAGAGCTGAAGTCTAATAAGGAGAGAGGTCTGGTAATATATATATATATATATAGTATTAATATTAGCCAATACCCAATAGGACATGGACATGGATGCAAAATTTACGGATATTGAATTAACTAATTCTAGTTTGGAAATAAAACGAGATTATCTCACGTCTATAAATTCAAATCATAAACAAATAAGGAAATTGAATTCCCAATCCCACGAGAATTTTATATCTTTGTGTAAGAAATCAAAAAGAAATAATCTAGGTTTTTTATAATTATCCACGCCTGATAATATATTCTCTATATATTAAAAGAGAAGCATTCTTCAAAAAAAATTGACGTGTCGTCGCCAGAGAGTTCCGTACTAAATTTATTGTTCACTCTTAATATTCTATAAAATTACATAAAACTGTCACTGCTATATATATATATATATATATATATATATATTATTTTTGTTGTCAACTGCTATTCTATTTATTTTTATACACAATATTTTACTCCTATAAATTCTAAAATTGGTAAATATTATTCAAAAATTGATAAAATATTATCCCCTACATATTTTCAAAATTAAATTAATTTCACTATGTATTGTAAAATAATAATATAACTATATTATGAGATGTAAAAAATATACATTTAAAATCATATCTTTCTAATAATGATACCTTTATAATAATTTTATAAAGCTCTAATGGTGAAAGAATCGAAAATCATTTGAAATTGACTCAATGTTTATTTTTTGCTAAAAAAAATAACTATATTTGCCCAAAAAACATATGATCACCAATTAAAATGACATGAATATAATACTTTAATTTGGATAACTATGTAGTTAAACATTATATAAAAATATGTAGTTATAGTGTTTTTACAGAAATCTTAAAATTTAGAAAATCCAGTACAACAAAAATGAAAACAAGTAATAGTATTATATCAATAGCTGAGATATATAGGGATCTAATGACCAATTAAAATTTATAAAATCCAGTGATATAATATCATAACTAAGACCAATTATGAAACAATTTTGCAATTTTATTTCTCCATCAATTACGGACACATATATTACTTAAAAACTAATAATATCCAAATTAATAGAATTCTCCTTGATAAAATACCTTCTCGTATCTACTATATAAAATACTCGTGCTTTAAAATACGACACGTCAGTTTTTTCTCCAGAATGCTTCTCTTTTAATATACAGGGGATATGAATTACGAAAAATAAATTTTTTTAAGGTAAAAAAAATTTAAACATTGCAATCAGATATATTAGACGGGTTATACTTTTTAAAAAATTATGCAAAAATAATTCTGCACGTACGTACGGGTCCGAATCTAGTATATAGTTTAATTATAAATATTATCCAAATTAAGCGTTCTACAAGTAAACAGAGGAAATACAAGTGAGGAAGAGTGTTCACAATCCAGTTCATGATAAAACAGACAGACAGATGTCATTGTTGAATTTGTGATTTGATTAAAACAGATTTGTACATGGTTTCGTCGTCATCTACAACAAGTCCATCCTAGTTCTGATCTACCGTCAACTGTCAACATAAGATCAAGCTTTGCTTCGACAAGGGAGTCAACAGGTTAACAAATGTAAACCAGTCATGCATGCCCTGAGTCAGTGTCGACTACATTTTCCGATAAATCTAAAATCTGTAATTTTTGTGACGGTTTTAGCTAGCACAAAATTTAGTTATATACAGTAGTTATTCGCAAACCTTAATTGCTGGTTTAATTGATATGCTAAAGAATTACTGGGTAAATTAGTATGATGATGATTCTTTATTGGGCTTTCTTTTCGCATATTATAAAGGAAAAACCCATTATGGCTTTAAAACAAAAGGCCCACGGCTTTCACAAGTCAAGACGGTGCGTTTAACGAAATCCCTCAAAAGGCATGATGAATGAACCTTGTTGATCCTCTTCTTCTTTAGTCAAGAAAGTTCGGGATCAATAGGAGCAAAAATGAAGAAGCTTCTTCACTCTCCTGTTTTCTTCTAGATTTAAGTTCCAGAATCTTGCTTTTTGATTTCCGTCGTCATTTTTGAATTTGTGGTTTGATTGGAACAGATTGGTTCGCTAGGGTTTAGGTGCAAGAAGATGGATCGTATCAGCGATCTACCAGAAGAACTTATTAGGCTAATCGTGAGTTTTCTTGCTGCAAAGGATGCTGCGTCTTTGGTTACCTCAAGGAGGTTTAGGAATCTCTATACCATCATACCAGATCTTGTGTTCGATGACATATTTAAGTTTCAGGGAACTTTCACGGATTTCGTGAGTGAAGCAATGGCTCGGCTGGAAACTACTACGCGCATAAGGAGGTTCTCTTTAAAATCTGAAAGGGGTGGTCTTGATCAAGATCGTATCAACCACTGGCTACGTGATGTGTTAAATCATCGTGGTGTCATGGATATTGAAATTTGTATAAATGGTGGTTATGTATATACATGGCCTTTAGAGTTCTTCACTTGCAAGACACTCAAAAAGATGAAACTTGGAAGAGAAACTATTATCAGTGTGTTGCCTCAGAATGCATTGCTACCAGCGCTTGAGACTCTCTTTTTTGAATCCGTTATGTTCTGTAATCTTGGTGATTGTGCGTTCCAGGCGTTTATTTCGGCCTGCCCTGTGCTTAAGGACCTAACCATTGATGGTATGTGCTGGGAAACTTGGGAATGGTCAGGCACCGTGTCTAGTCAAAGTCTTCAAAGACTTACTATTAGTCGTGATATGCCTCAGGGTTTTGATGGGTTCTATGTTCCTCTGTACATTACTTTTGATACTCCAAGTCTTGCCTACTTAGACTACTGTGATTTTGTCCCGGATGGGTATACATTTGTTAATTTCGAGTCCCTTGTGGAAGCTAAGCTCAATCTTCATTTGATGGTAAATGATGATGATATCTTATGTAGCAATGCAACAAATCTCATTCAAGGGATAAAAAATGTCAAGATCCTGCAACTCTCATCTCCTCGTACTTATGAGGTAAGTGTGTTCTTGTTTCTTCTTTCTTTTTTTTGTTCCATTCTTATATTTGTGGTAGGTAATTACAGCTTGAGACAATGATAGAACTTGAATAGGTGAAGCAAGCGTGCATCTTAAGTTCCATAGGATGTTGCAAACGTTTTTCCTAAGGTTTTGTTCCCAAAATCTGCACTTAGTCAATGACTTGTTGCTTTTATTTGATTTTCAGACGCTTAACGTCTTCCGTGATGCAATTCCGGTATTTGAAAAACTACATCATTTAACTATGACACATGATAATGCCATTTCCATGAGATTCTGTTGGACGTTTCTTCCCTTTTTGCTAAATAAGGCTCCAAATCTGAAGACCCTTGTTATCGAGGTATGACAATGTAATGTATTTTGGACAAACCATTATTTCCTAAACCCTGCTGGTAGACACTTAGATCTTCAATCTCGACCTCTTGCTCCAGGATGTCTTGCACTATCTTAAAGAGCCTGACTATGTGTGCGAGTGTTTGTCGGGATATTCTTGTCTATTGACATGTCCAGTAGAGGTATTGGAGATAACTTTATGGTATGGCGGGGCGACTGGTGAGTTGCAGCAAGTGAGACATTTCTTAGGAAAGTTGCCACGTCTGGAGCTGCTGAAAGTCAATACTTGGAGATGTTTAAGCAATAGTGAGAAGTTAAGAATCCAGACGGATATTCAAAAGTTTCCGAGAGCTTCACCAAACTGCAGGATCCAGCTCAGTTATTTTTGAAAACTACAAGGCTCAATCAAGTATGAAGAACAAACTTTGGTCCTCCGATTTGTGCACATTCTTGGTCATTTTTATTGGATTATCTGCTCCTAGCTAATTTATCTTCAATATGATTCTATCAACTTTGATATCTTAGAAATTGGGACTTTTTCCCCCTTTGCCTTTCGCATGGTATTTGTAATTTAAGCACTCCCAAGTCTCACTGATCCTAATTTCTCACGACGCAGTCGTAGATGCCACAAGTTTAGTATCATATATCTTCTCTGCTTCTTGTCTAGGTCATGTTCCAAGATACCACGCTTCCAGCAAAGCACATATACTGATATACAATGGTTAAAATAATCGTAATGAGCTGGATCAACACCTCTTAGCACTTTAAAGAGGAACTCCGAACGCGAGAACTGGCTGGCGGAGCCAATACTCCATCGGCAAATTCCATCAAACTCCCTTGATTCTTGACTGAGTCAGCAAACACAAGTTTTTCTATAATGGTAAAGAGATTCTGCCACCTCTTTGACAGGACAAATGCAAAAGCGGCCTCCTTTGCATAAAGGAATGAGACAATGTGGCAAACAATATCTCATCAGGTAAACTACTAATCCTCTTGTTAAACCCTAGAAAACCCCTTTTTACTATACTCAAGTAATTCCATCCAATGGAGATCTTAAACCTCAATTTTAACTTACGTTCACCCACTGCAAAAATTATACAAACAAGAAAAAAGAGTTTCAAAGTGGAGATAAACACATTTAACTCAAAAACAGAACAGATCAAAAAAAAAAAAAAAAATACAACGAAATGTATATATTTATATATGATAAGAAGCAAAAATACAATTGAAAGAGATCAAAAATCTTCTACAAAAACCTTGCTACAGATGAGAAAGGCAGAAGAAGAAAGCTTAAAACTCTGAGTTCGAGAGCACATGCAAATGTATCTAAAGAAGCTGAAACATCCCAAAGAGAGAAGAAGAAAACGAAGCGTCTAGTAAAGAAACTTCACTTCATGCTTCCACGTGGCTCACAAAAAGTCGTGGAAGAAAAGGAATTATTTTGGTTTCAAGATTGGTTTTAGTTACCGGTTATCGAACCAAATAAAACAAACCGGACTAAACCAGGAATAATGGATCATCCGAGTCAACCAGAGGACGACGCAGGAATCATGCCGGCTTTTCTAGCATAAGCGAAGATTCCACCGGCGTCGATCACCGGACCTGCATCACCGAGTGGTTTCAGTTTATATTCTTTCCTCGTCGTATGATTAATCAGCAAACTACTACCGTCTTCCTTGTGCTCGACGGTAACCACATCCCCTGTCTTACACTCGTCGCAAATCCTAACCTCCGATTCCAACGGGAAGATCTCACCTGTAGCTACACAGTTCCTGAAGAAGATCCTAGCGTACGATTCCGCCACCACGGCTTTAGCTCCCGCAGCTCCGAGGCAGACCGGAGCGTGTTCGCGGGAAGATCCGCAGCCGAAGTTATCACCGCCGATGATGACTGAGTACTTCGATTTCATCTCCCCTGGAACCACGAAACGTTCACTGTATAACTTTGGTAAGCCGTTGAGCGCGAACGAGCCGAGCTTCTCCCGGTCTTCTGGAATGGAAGGGATGAGAGTGCCGTACTCGGCGGGGATGATCTGATCGGTGTCTATGTTGTCTTTCAAGACGAAGCAGAGGCCGTGAAATGTCTCTCTGTTATGCGACTCGCCTGATTCGGAGGAAGATACGGCGGCGCGTGTGATGATCGCGGAGGAGGAGGAGATAAGTGGTTTGAAGTTGAAACCCGCGGTGGTGGAATTGAGTCGGAAGACAGGAGATGGCGAGAGAGATGAGGTGGAAGCCGATTTGAAGAGTGCATGGTTTACAGAATGCAGAGAAGTCGCCATTGTTTTGCTGCTTATTGGTCCTCGTTTGTGAAGCACACGAAACGAAAGGAAACAGAGTAATTTTATATAGGGAAAATTGGAAAAATGAAAATACAATTCTTAATTACGAATATATAAATTTAATAGTGGAAAATACAATCCCAAACGTGCGTATTGACTATTTAGAGACGAAGGGTAGGTAGGTCGCTGTGTAATAAAACGTGATGAATTCGATATTTTTTTTGTTAAAGATTGTGTTTATGAATTTGATATTCATGGATTTTTATATGAGAAAAAGAAAAGTAAGGTCGTCCAAAAAATAAAATAAAAAATAAAACAGAAATTACTATATTGACTACAAACTTATAAACTATAATTTTATGACTGTTTTGCTAGCATTTTTAAAAACTTATTTACAGTTATCTACGATGGCGAATCTATGAATAATTTTTACTGGAGTTAACACATAACTAAATATATATATTTTTTTTAAAGCAGATATATAAAAATATTTTACAAAATCACTCGTACATATTCTAAAATCTCTTCGTCAAAATTTCATTTGTAACGGATAAAAATACATATTTTCAATGAACAAAGGAAACAATCAATTCAAAAGGTGATTTCCAATCCAATTGAAATCTACATAAACAATAATTAACAGTTCATGTTTTTTTGTAAAAACTACATATTTCATAGCAATGACAAATATTAGATACAAAGTCAGAAATTCTGATTGGAAAAATTAGTATTTTTTAATAAATTTTATCCAATATTCAACATAGATATATAAATATGTATTATATGAAATATATTTTTAGAATAATGTCAAATAAACAAAAGTTTGATCTGAAAATTTGCCTAACTTGAATAGTTGAATTAAGATGACGACAACAATGAGGAAGAGATGTTGAAGGGAAAAGAAGAATAATTTTTTTCACGTAATCTTTATATTATTAAGTTAGAGTTTTATGTTATTTAATTAGAACCGTTTAATTGTTTTGCTAAGAAGAATATTAATGATCTAATAAAGATAAAGTCCACCAACTAAGTATTATTTTTTATTGGTTTTTATGTGGGTTGAATAAGGTGCAATCGTATCAAAAACTAATATATGTATTAGTAAAGTTTTTTTAAATAACGAAGAGTCAATTGACGCCTCGCTCTTGTGCGTGGGTTATCCACTTTTTTTTTTTGTCATCTAAACTTTTTCATAGAAGAAGTGTTCAACATACAAAAACGGCAGTTAACAACATAATTCCAAAAACTAAAGTCAGTGGATAAATGACCATTTCTGGAAACTTAAGCCGGCAAGTAACACACTTCCGGAAACTATGACTTAAGAACATAAACAAAAGCCAAAACCTAAAGTAAAAGTTTATAAAGAGAATGAGAGAAGGATCAAAGCTCTAAAACTGTCCAACTGAAACTGAGCAATCCCACTAAACTTTCCCAAAGAACCTGTAAGCACCGTAGAGTACCCAGAAGACCGGAAGCACTAAGATAGCACACCGTAGAAAAGCCATCAACCAAACGGTAGGAACGAAATAAGAATTCATACCATAACAGAGAAATAGAAACCACAACCACCACAACAAACCATAACCCCATGGAGGGCGAACTAAACTAGGAGCAAAGAAAAACCTTGCGAATCGACATGCGATACAAGTCAAAGAAGACCAGCAACTCTTACACGCGGACCCTCGTCAAACCCAGCTTCAGCCATTTACAGACCCAAAACTGGTAACCTCCTCGCAAGAGAAGAGCTGAAGGACTATTCCATTGCTCTTGTCTAGAAATCAACTCCAAAACTCCAAAAAGCCACAGAGGAGAACTAGTAGATGACTATCAACAAAAAAAACATTCGAATGACCAACACAAGGAATGATACCTAGCTCGCAATGCCCACACTAACAAACCAACAAACCCAAACTAGCAGAAGAACTAAGAACCAATTCAAACCCTTAACTAGAGAAGGCATATTGCGAAGAAAATACAAACCACATCTCAAAGCAAAGTAAAACCCTCGGATGAAGGCATAACGACACTAAAACCAACACAGCCTTGATGAAAAACCCGCAATCCAAAGAAGAGAGAGACGAGAGAGATACAATACCAATCAATGAAAACGACCCGCGATCGTCTCCTTTAAGCCACCAGCCATGAGAGCACCACCCGATCTGAGCCACAACCTAGACTATCCTGTTAACAAACGAATCTGTCTCTACCACAACCAAAACTCACGCCGATGGCTTCTCCTCCTTCAATCGATCTTTGCTTCACATGGGAATCTGACAACAAGACTGCTTCAACACCGAAACAGAACAAAGAGAACAAAGACTAAGAGGGAAGACTAAGATCTACACCCTCCCACAGCTCCGGCATGGTGCCCGGCAGCCAGAGAGGACAAATCGAAAAACTCAAGTTCTTTTTCTCCACATTACACATACTTTATTAGTTTATTTGCTAGTTTAATTAAATTAAAAAAAAATGCAAAACAGAAAAGTTGGTGGTTGAAAATAGTATCATTAATATAGGAAAAGCCCCCGGCTTTAAAATAAAGGCCCACCACTTTCACTTGTTCAAACGGTGCGTTTGTGGACAAGAATTCTTAAAAGGCTGGAAACGTAGCGTTTTGAAAGTTGGGATCAATTCATAAAAAAAAACTTTTTCACTCTCTGTCTCTAATGAATTCTTCTTTCAAAGATTTCCAAAATCGTGCTTCTTCTAAATAAAATTAGTGAAGTTGGGGACAAACGGTCCGTTAACGTAGAACTAAATCCTAATTTGTTACTTCTTGTTACTCGTCGTCAGCCAAATCATATTGGATCTGTCATTCCAATTGAAAAATCCCTTCGTCACTGACACTAACCATCGAATTAACTCTGTCGATTTCCTAAACGAGGTCGTTACATTTTCCTTTTCTTTCTTTAAAAAAAAAAAGTAAGTTCCTCTTTCACTAACATATTATAGAACTACAGTGGGAGTATTTGATTTGGCGAAAAAAAAAACTAGGAGTATTAGAAAGGGAAATTGGCGAGAATAACCTAAAAAAAATTATAATTCACCCACTAACCATACTAACCATATAAACCTTATATACTCTATATTTTATGTATTAATTACATATTTTATCCTTACAACAACAACCACCACCCCTACCAACCCAACCACCATCACCTCCTACCACCACAATCACCACCACTCCTACCACCACTTCCGGCGACCATCTCCGACGACCATTTCCGGCAACCAATTCCGACGACTAACGTTGGTAATTTTTTCCGACAACCAAATCCGGTGAACTACTCTGGCGATTTGTCGGCGACTTTTCTGACGACTTTTTCCGGTGAACTTCGCTGGTGACTCTCTCTGGTGATCTTTGCTGGCGGCCATCTCCGCCAGCTACCTCCGCCGGCCGGCCACCATTATTACCATTTATCAACACTAAATTGGTAATTTTTTCTATCTCTAATCTTAATTTACTAATTTTTTCAATTATTTTATTCTATAATTTTTTTGTTTTGGTGAGTGAGCAAATACACCCTATTAGAAAAGTAATAATTTCTTTTAGTTTTATTTTTATAACAGTATATAAAAAGGAAAAGGAAATTTTGGTCGAGACCTCTCTGTTTATAAATACTTGCTCTCATATTCTGGTTTTAGTTAATCCAAACTAGAACACAGACTCTTCTTCAGAGAGTGTGAGAGAGCGAACGCGGGCGGTCGGTTCTAATGGAGACGAGGGAGAGCAAACTTACATGAAACCAAGGTAGAGGTAACTTTTCGCGTTCTTCTAAACCCTAGGGATCGATTTGATTTTCGTGTGAATGTTTCGCTTTTGAAATTAAGAGTTCCGCTTTTTGTATTACATATGGGATCTTAATTAAGGAATGGGTTTGTTTGTTTCTTTTGGTGAGACGAAACAGGTCTTTGTGTTCGTGTTCCAGCCAGGAAGGACGATGATTTCTTGACTCAGATTTTTCTTGGATGAAGTAGTAGATTCAGAACACAAAAACGGCCGCCGGCGTGTTCTTACAGTACGAACAACATCAAACTGATCGATTGAAAGGTAATCCAGGTCTTTCTCTTGTCGGCGATGTTCCTCTTGTTATAGTTTTTTTTTCTTTTTTAATGTGTTTATTAATTCTTTTACCTGCAAGGAAACGAGTGTTAAAAACGTAGCTAGCACTACCAAATCTGATTCAGCAAAGGCGACAAGAGCGCAAAACAAGTCATAGGTATCTTTCTAAACCCTATGAATCGGATTCTCCGATGTTTTGCTTTCGTTTTTGTATATGGGATCTTAATTAATGAGTTTGTTGTTTCTTTTTGGATTAAACGATTCAGGTCTGTGTCTGTGTTCGTGTTCCAACCAGGACCATGACTCAGATTTTCTCAAGGACGTATGAAGCACATTCAGAACAAACACGGTCGCCGACGTGTTCTTACAGTACTAACAACATCAAACTGATCGATTGAAAGGTATATATAGGTTTCTTTGTCTTGTCTGCTTCCTCGAATTCGTTTTCACTTAGGCTGGTTGTTTTAACGAAGCTTCTTCTATGCAGATAGGAGATATGCTTTTGTTTGAAGAATTAAGAAGATTCAGAACCAAACAATAACTAAACCTTCGCCTTACGGTAACAACGTCAATTTTGAGATTTTTTCATTGTTTTATTTGTTGCTTGTCTTGATGATGGTTCATTCGCTTTCTTGGCATGTATAATTTTAGGGACGACCGGCCCAACAGCAAGTCACCAATAATGGGAAAATCCTCTGTAAGTAAACACTTTAAGATCCTTATCATCATGATATTATTTCCATCTGTTTCAAGTTTTATGATCCCTCAACCAATAATGATATCTCTTCTCTTTCTTATTCTCTACTCTCAGAATCCAAGATGAATAATATCTGGTGGAAGTATTGTTTTCGTGCCTTTCTTCTTTTAACTCTCATCTGATTTGACGAGAAACTCCACAACGACATAAAAAGGTAAATATTCTTGGGGCTTACTGTGTGTTTCTTCAACTCTCACCTGAATGTTTTGCTTTCTTAAACATGACTTTTGTTTTAAGTAATGGGTTAGTTTCTTTTTGGAGATTCTGTGATACAGCCTTCCACAAAAACAACTCGTCATCGGAGGAGAGAAGAAGCTCATTGCTGTTTTCCAACAATTCAGGCAAGTCGTCCCATTACTCAACAAAATCACTCAATACGTTCGCTTTAGTGGTTCCCCATCCATAAGTGAGACTGAGACTTTTTTGGTTTTCTTGTTTGCTGCTTCTCCAGATGATACTGAATTTTGGACCCAATCGATGGAAAATAATCATCTTCTTATTTCTCTGTAAGTCATCTCATATTCCTCTCTGCTTTTCTTTATTTTCTTCTGTTTCAAGTTGATTCATTTCCCTTAACCAGTAATCCTTTTGTTTTTGTTTTTGTGATTGTCAACAAGAAGGTGTTACTGAAGTGGAACTCGACAAGGCACCAGAATTCAAAGCAAAACCCTTTGAACAAAACCCTTTATGATCTCATATTCCTCTCTGTAAGTCATCTCATATTCCTCTCTGCTTTTCTTTACTTTCTTCTGTTTCAAGTTTATCCATCTCCCTTAACTAGTAATCCTTTTGTGTTTGTTGAACAACAAGGTGCTACTGAAGTGGAACTCGACAAGGCACCAGAATTCAAAGCAAAACCCTGTGAACAAAAAGGTACTTGTCCTTGCCTCATGCAACAATTCCCTTCCACAGGTAATAAACAATTGAGGTACTCTCTGATTCTTTTAACATTTTTTTTTTGTTTTGATTACGTTCTAGGATGGTGCTGTTTTCCTTGTCTAACTGACCTTAAGAAGCTGCAAACTGCTAGAAAGATGGTTAATCTGCTGAGGTATTCGTCTGCACTCAGGCCAAAAAAATAGCACTACCTATCTGATTCAGGAAAATCGAAGCCATCACAAAGGCAAAAGCTAGATGCTGACCTAACGATAGAAAAAAGCCTCTTCTTGCTCTGTAAGTAATCTCAAAGTCCTATATTTTCATTGGTCCTTTGTTGCTTCTCTAGATGATGGAGATATATAATCTATGGTTCACTCTTTCTTGCATGTATAATTTTAGGGATGACCGGCCCAACAACAACAACAATGGGAAAAATCCACTGTAAGTAAACACTTATTAAGAGATCCTTATCATGATTCATCAAATCAAGTCATCACAAAGCAAAATATAGATGATGGAAATTCAAGACAGGTGAGCCAATTATTGTTTCAAAATCAGCAAGCTCTTCATCATAGCTCCAGCTTTTGCCTTCACCACAAACAATTACACCACATCTGCCATAATTCAAGGTAAGTAACTAGTACTAAATACCTTCCATCAGAGATTACATTCTGTTTCACGTTCCTCTTGTAATAGTTTTTTTTTGTGCATTTATTGCTTCACTGCAGGGAAATAAAGTTATCGAAAGGCAAAAGCTAGATGATGAAAAATCAAGACAGGTAAGCCAAATTGTTACAAAATCAGCATGGTTCACTCGTAATCTCACTGCATAACTGAAACTCTTTCCTCCTCATCATTGATTAACGTAGATTCTCTCAAGAACAACAAGAACGGATAAAACCTCTGTAAGGAAACTCAAGATCCTTATCATGAAAACAACGTCCTCTTCTGAACAACGTCCTCTTCGTGTCTTTGCAGGTGATGATCAGAAGAGGACGTTGTTTTCATGGCATTTCTTCAGTTCACATCTGATTTGAGGAGAAACTCCACAACGAGAAAAAGGTAATTATTTTCGTCAACTCTCATCTGCATGTTTTGCTGTTTTAGATAAGAGTTATGTTTTTTTATATATTTGGATATTAGTTGATGGGTTTTTCTTTTTTCTTTTTCTTTGGAGATTCTGTGGAACAGCTCGTTACAAAAACAACTCAGGCAAGAAGCTTAACCGTCGATGCAAAGACCCCATTGCTGATTTCGTACTCAACAAAATCACTCAATACATTCGCATCAGTTCCCCATCCTTCTTTAGATGTTCACTTTCTTCCCATTCATGTTGGGGGTGTGATGCTGAAATTATGGTCCCAAAAAAGGAAAGCCCACGAATTTAAAAAACAGCAAAAAGGCCCTTTATTTTAAACCTAAGCGTTTTCATCAAAAGGCTAAAACGCAGCGTTTTTTAGAAAGTATGGAAACCTTGTTGATCTACAAAGTTCCAAGAAGAAATGAAGCAGTATCTTCTCTAGTTATTTCTTCACTCTCCATCTTCTCGCTGGGTTTCTAGATTAAGTTCTTAGTCGTTTGTTCCAAAATCGTGCTTGTGGATTTCATCATCTTCGTTGAGTTTGTGGTTTGATTGGAACGGATTGGTTCGCTAGGGTTTAAGTCCAAGAAGATGGATCGGATCATAAGCGATCTACCAGATGAAATTATTAGGCTAATCGTGAGTCTTCTTGCTTTAAAGGATGCTGCGTCTTTGTTGGTTACCTCAAGGTTGTTTGGGAATCTCTATACCATCATACCAGATCTTGAATTCGATTGCGAAGCTAAGTTTCAGGGGACTTTCACGGATTTCGTCAGTGAAGCAATGGCTCGGCTGGAAACTGCTACGCGCATAAGGAGGTTCTCTTTAAAATATGAAAGGGGTGGTCTTGATCAAGTTCGTATCAACCACTGGCTACGTGATGTGTTAAATCATCGTGGTGTCATGGTTCTTGAAATGGGCATATGTGGTGATAATGGATATACGTTGCCTTTCGAGATCTTCACTTGCAAGACACTCAATAAGCTGAAACTAGGGCGGGAAATTGTTATCAGTCTTCTCCCTGAGAATGCTTTGCTACCAAGCCTTGAGACTCTCGTTTTCGACTCTGTTCGGTTCTGTAATCCTGTTGATTGTGCGTTCAAGGCGTTTATTTCGGCTTGCCCTGTGCTTAAGGAACTAGTCATTGATGGTATGTGCTGGGAAACTTGCGAATGGTCAGGCATCGTGTCTAGTCAAAGTCTTCAAAGACTTACAATTGGTCGTGAACTGTCAGGTTTTGATGGACCTGATCCTCAGTACATTAGTTTTGATACTCCAAGTCTTACCTACTTAGACTACTGTGATTTTGTCCCGGATGGGTACACAACTGTTAATTTCGAGTCCCTTGTGGAAGCTAAGCTCAATCTTCTTGTGATGGTAAATCGCCGATGGGATTGGGAGTTTGCAAATGATGGTGATATCTTGTCTAGCAATGCAACAAATCTGATTCAAGGGATAAGAAATGTCCAGATCCTGGAATTATCATCTCCTTATACTTTTGAGGTAATTGTGTCATTGTTTCTCTTTTGTCTATTCTTTTTATCTTTTTTTATTTCTTGTAGTTGGTAATTACAGTTTCATACAATAATAGAGCATGTATAGGTGAACAAAGCTAGCATTTTAAGGTGCATAGGATGTTGACTCGTTGAATTGATTTGGTTTCAGATGCTTTACTTCTTCCGTGAGGCAATTCCAGTATTTGAAAAGCTACATCATTTAACTATGACGCATGATGATGCGGGATTCTGTTGGAGATTTCTTCCATTTTTGCTAAACAAGGCTCCAAATCTGAAGACTCTTGTTATCGAGGTGTGACAATGTATTTACGACAAACATTAATTTCCAAAACCTCCTAATGTATACTCCTATATATATATATATATATATATATATATATATATCTTCAATCTCAAATCCTTCCTCTTGCTGCAGTGTGGATTGCACTGTCTTGAACCTGACAATGTTGAAGAAGCTGACTTTGCTGAAGAACCTGATTATGTTTGCCAGTGTTTGCTGGGATATTCTTGTCTATTGACATGTCCAGTAGAGGTCTTGGAGATAACTTTATGGTATGGCGGGACGACTGGTGAGTTGCAGCAAGTAAAACATTTCTTAGGAAAGTTGCCACGTCTGGAGCTGCTGAAAGTGTATACTTGGAGAAGAATAAGCAATAGCGAGAAGTTAAGAATCCACACTCATATTCAAATGTTTCCGAGAACTTCATCCAACTGCAGGGTCCAGCTCAGTTTTATATGAAAACTAGTAGCTCAAGCATGAAGAACAAACATTGGTCCTCCTAGTTGCTTAAGTCTGGTGGAACATGAATCGGTTTGTGCACATTCTTGGTCACGTTTTATCTCTAGTTACTCCCTGTGATCTTTTATTAATTGGATTCTCCTAGTTATCTTCAGTGTGATTTTATCTACTTTCTAGGCATGATATGATTTGTAACTCAGTTTGCTTCGATGGGCACTTAGTTTATGTCTCAGATGATCATATGAACTTCAGTCCTACGTGAGAAAAAAATTTAATCATAAAGGGGATGATTTTTTTGTGAATGTTTCGGGATTGTACTTTCTAAGAGCAATTGTCGATCGCAATTGGGACTACCTCGAAGTTTGAACAACTTGGTCTCATCTTAATTAATCAAAAAATCAAAACGGCTTCGTAGAATCAGTCCCTCCTCACTCGATTGGATCTTTGCACGCGATGTTGTAGATGACCATTAAGGAGAATCAAATGCGATCCCGGATTAATGATATAATTCCGAGTTTATCTTTCTCAAGTCTCAGATAAAACTCCTCAAGGGAAAAAGAAAAGAAGAGACCAACCTAAACAGCTTCGTTATGGGTTTTAATATTACAACTGGTTGTACATCTTAGAAAGTAATGGAACTGTTTGATAATCATCATGTATTATTAGTTTTTTTTTTGTTTCATCTCTTTTATCATCAATTTAGTAGACAAAAATGATATGCCACGTGAAATGATTATTTCTGGGAGTTGATTATGCCATGTCAAAAATGGTGTATTATTTCCTCAGCATTTTATTAGTTGTCCTGTACGTATATTATCTTCAAAATTTTGGGGTTGGTAAAAGGAGAGATTAAAGTCGTTTAACAGATTCCATGTTTTAATTTGTATAGAGAATTCATCTAACGTTTGTTTTTAATAGGCTATAGGTTTGGTAATTGACTTCAATTTATCATTATACGCATACGATCTAGTGTTCTACTTAATACATCAAATGTTCGATTTGATGTACACACATTATGTTATAGACTTCCCTGTGATATCCAAAATCTAGAAAGACGTTACGAAGATTAATTATGATGAATTCACCCAAAGATCAACCACTGTTTCATTATACAACTATATATATAACCACACGTCCAATTGTCCAAATAAATGTAATCTATGAACATATCATGATTCGTTAAGGATGATGAATATATATATATATTTTAAAAGGATGATGAATAATTAATTATCATCATGCGGATAGGACATCAACGATGCTTTGCATGACGTTTACTTGCATGCTAAGACACTTGATGTAATGAGCCGTCTCCACCATCAGTTTTAACGTCTCCATATCTCCACCACCCGACACGACTGTTCTCAGCCTATCCGTATCCGTCGTCTCGTACCTCCTCAAACGCCGCTGCCATATCCTTCCTCTGATGACGTCAGTGAAAACGCATATTTGTGGCTATGCTTAATATACAAGTAAATAAGACACACAAGCTTTGTTTACGAGGTTCGGTTTTTCCTACATCTTCGGGACCTAGTCCAGAACGAATCCACTAGAACAAGATAGCAATTACAGCTGTATATGATAAAAGCACTACTATGCCTATCATTATTTTCTAGATGAATACCATCAAAAGATCTCTCTATCTTGTTGATGTGGCGACACCACAAATCCTGTGTGCATCTCTTGAAACTACCTTGAAGGGCGCAAGTCTTTCCTATTATACAACAAATAGGAATTTTCTATTATACAACAAATAGGAAAGTTTCTCTCCATGATCCCATCTTGAATCTTCCATTCAAGATGTTCATCCTGCTCAACAACCGCCACTTGGCTTGTCCAAGTCGGCCTTAAGCTTCTATACTCAAACTCTTCAATTCAGCTTCTTGTACTACTTCATGTATTAACGTCGGACTAGTACAAGAACTGCTTCAGACGTTTGATACCATCTCCATTGAATCTGACCCTCTTGGCTTGTCCAAGTTGTCCCCAAACTTCTGTATTTCAACTCTTTAAAGTACTCACACAGTTCGACGTCATGTATAACTTCATGTAATACCTCTTGTACTACTTTGGAACTTCACATATGTATTTACTGCAACTGTGTCAAGTAGTGCTTCAACAACTTTGTTAGTTCTGCTGATTGTCTTCACACCATCTATGAGACATCTGTGATGATTCTATTTTGTTGTCTCATATATCACAATGTTGTATGACATCCTGATTTAGTAGCAATCCCATGACATGTTTCGAACAACTTATAAAACTCACTCAACACATACACCTTCAGTCAGCACCTGATGATCTCTTCTTTGGTTTTGTGCTGGCTTGGGCTCGACGATGGAGCCTCCACAAAATGGCTCTGCTCCCTGTCTGGCTAGTCCCTCCCGCGGCTCTGGCCATGGAGACGTAAGCAGCAGTCTTGATCTTCCTCACTCGCTCGGTTGTTTTCTTCGGACCGATGAAGGATTTTCGTCTTCTCAGCTTTGAGAGAGAATGAAGGAAGTGGACGGCATAAAGGTTTTTTCTCGGGGTGTTTACGTTTAGGCTGTGAGTTGTAGATGAGGCCATCGCTCTATGTATCGTGGTTCAGAAACACAAATGAAGAATAAACTTAATCTATATATAACGGAGAAAAAAGAAAGACCATAGATTTTACAAGTACATAAAAGGCAATTCACTTTTTGAAGATTATATTGTGTATACGTGTAATTGCCTTTAATTGTATACTTTTCATTAATTTAAACAGGTTTGTTATCTTGTGTACTATTATTATTCATTCTATATATTATAAATTAAGAAAAACATGTACATCGATTTATGTTTATTGAAGATTAACACATGAAGCTATTTGAATCCATCCATATACTATACAAGCTGCGATTATATTTGTCATTAACAATACATCTTATTTTATTTTAAAACATTTTTTTTCAAAAAAAAAGAGTGCTATTAACCTTTTTATATTCTAATAATGAACAATTACATTTGTTTTGTTTTGGAGTACTCTTCAAAAAAACATAGGCACGTCAGTGTCCGACAATCCGAATCCAAAACTGGTTTTAGGAATTGCAGTGAACAAAATATACATCTGGAACTATGGTAATAGAAGAATGAAACTAAAACTGGAGTTGGACAAGTAGGTCCACAATTGGGCCAACCACCACATGAAAGCACATGGCCACAAACCTTTACGCATCCACTTTCTCTAATCTTATCCTTAAATTAATTATTGCTAACCAATATCTTTTGTTCATAATTACACGGTTAGTCAGTCCTCTCTCTCTCTCTGTGTATTCTAAACTAAAACATTTGAAATACAATATTTAAATTTGAAGGTATTTCTTAATCACTTCAAATCTAAATTTGTTTTAAGAATAAAGGCGGCTGAGTAAGCTTGAACTTGCAACTATGAACAGTCTGCACGAACAATTGAAAACACACTCCTCCCTCCGGTCCATAAGCGCTGCTGACATGTGGCTTCTCTGTTCGTTATAATTTCCGTTGAAACAAACATGTTGGCCTTTCCCTCCATTTTATTAAATTTATTGTTATCAAGTACAATAGTTGCATATTCGCAGTACTTATTAAACCCCTCTATAAAGCGTGACAAGATGCACTTTTTTTTTTTTGTTTTTGAAAAATACTTTTTAAAATCCATCTTATGAATTGATCGTGAATATTTTGTTTTTCGCTTACGGAAGTAGTTTGCTAACCAATAATCTCATTATTAATTAAAGAAAGGAATTCTGATTATTTTATAAGAATAAGAGATTCAATAAAATAAATAAATATAAATGGCCAATACGTTCATCCGTATACCATGCTCAAATTTCTCCAACAAAAAAAAATGAGGTAGAAAAAGAGATAGTACAATAGAGAAGATCACAAGTTTGCATGTTGATGGCCCATATTAACATTCTATATTTAAGGGCCGTAATTGTTTGTCTGATTTATTTAATGCATGTTTTTTAATATATATATATATATAGTATATATAATGCAATATGTTTATCAAAGTATATATACTTGGAATTTTAATTGGATCTATATATACAAGTGTACTACATTCAACGTGATCGATCATCGTACTAATTAACACAAACTATTAAGTTCACCGTCCTACAAATTTCTGAATGTGAAAACATAATCCTACCGGTTTTTTACTATCCTAGATTCAAGTAGAATACATCATCAAGGATAAAGGATCCATTACCCCATATTGTCGAACCGAAGATGATAAAACATATCAAGAGTAGTAAAATAGAGCAAATTTACACGCACACGGACAAAAAAAAAAGGATAACAATTGATAAGAGAGAATCGAATGGCAGTAGATATTACAAAGTTTGTATATACAAATACCAATTGATCACACCTTTATTCACGACAAGAGAAAATACAACAATATGACGTATACAAAATACAACCAAACACAAAAAAAAAAACACGTAATACACAACTATAATCATATTACGTACATTTACTTCTTTTTTCTTTGTTTAACCACATGATTGATTAGTTGATGATAATTATAAGAGGCCAGAGTCGAAAACGACACCTGTTGACGGCAACCACGATTTCCCGTCAATGAAACCCGAGACGGTAAACCCTTGAGCTTCGGTCAACGTCAACGCCGGGTGATACCCGGCCCAACTAACTCGACCCGATACCGATGATCCAGGACCCGAGTTCCCAAATTCTCCGTAATAAAGAGTCTTCAAAGCGAAGCTACTGGACCAAGGAGACCAACCCGAAGGGTGAATCGAACCGTCCAAAAACGATTGCATCACAACTGTCCTAGAATACTCTTTCCATGGACGACCCAAATAAGTCCCGATCGAACCGGTGATTCTGCAATTATGGATAGATATTCCCGTATTCTGATTCGGGTCGGACCGGCCCTGGGCCGTTACGTAGTTTTGTTCTGACGAGCCTTTCCGAGATACGAGGTTGCAGCTTTGGAAAACGACTGCGGAGTTTCCGAAGATGAAATCCACGGTGCCGGTAATGTCGGTTTCTCTATAGAATTGTCGTTTGGAGAGTGTGTACAGTGAGTCTTGGTACCCATCTATTGAGCATCTGTATACCACGGACCTGTCTGATCCTACCCGTAATGCCACAGCTTGTTCTGCGTTTGGTCCCGCACTGTTCACGAATGTTATGTCCCGAGCTATGAATCCATCCCCCATAGCGGCTGCCATAGGAAAAAAAAAAAAAAAAAAAATTAGGAACCTAAAGTAAGGAAAAGTAAATAAAAGAACAAGAACACACAACCTAAGTACTCGATGCAAGTTTTTTATATACAACTGTTAGGTTGCCCAAAAATAAACCTTAAACTTCAACATAAAAAAATATCATAAATATAAAATATAACGTTCTCTAAATCTCCTTTACATGTTAAGAAAAAACATTAGTTTAACATGTCCGGGATTTAGAGAATATAGTAAATATTTCCATGAGAATTTGACCTAAAGTACGACATGAAAAAGACTATAGTTACGTACATAGATTTTTTAAACGTCTTGATTTTTCTTTCTCGGACAACCATTAGGTTCTTGATTAAGACATTTTTAATTCTATGATTAATTTATTTTAGTGAAAATCTCACCGACAGTAGCGGATTGGTAAGTATTCCAGCCACCTCTGTTACTTCTGCTACCGACGATGACTGTTTTGCCCTTCCCGTCACCAACCAACATAACGTTCTTCTGTTTGCTCGGAATATTGAGATTCTCTTTATAAGTTCCGGCTGCTAAATGGATCACGCTTCTGCCACTTCCCTCCGCCAAAGACGCCAAGGCTTCGGCTATGCTCATGTGTGTCCCGCTTCCGTCGGCTGCCACCACCGCGTGAGGTCTCAGCTCTTCTACCGTAGCTTCTAAAAGCTTCCGGTCCGACGAAGAAACCCACGTCGGAAAATCATGATCCGACAACAGTTTCCGACCACCAACTACACCAGACGAAGAAGAAGTTTTCCGTTTATCGGACACGAACATGTCTAGGGAAGTGGTCAGTGAACCGGTGAGCTTTCTTGCGAAGGAATCCATCGCGACTCCGTCTTTGTTGAAGCTAGATTTCTCGCTGAGGCTTTGCTTACAGGTCTCTTGATTAGTCAAGGCCGCACTTAGCCATGTGTGGACATCATCGTTGACCTGATCTTTACTCTTGACGTCAACGATGCGAGACAGCATGTCGAGTGTGTCGTCAAGCAGCTCAAGGCAGTCGTTGACAGGATCGATCATGAGGGTTTGAGAGGTACGGTGCGAAAGCGTGAGGTTAAAGGCGAGAGAACGAGCTAAATGAGCGTGGTCCAAGCTGAGTTGGACTGAGTTGAGAAACCCTTTGTTAGACGAAGTTGATTGTTTGGTTTTTGATGATGAATCGGAGTTTGGGTGTCTTGTGAATTTTGTAAATTTAGAGTTTGATGAATGGGCAAACACTGAAGAATGAAGAGACAATAGGTTTAAGATCAGGAACAACAATAGTTTGATCCGGAACTTATGATTTGGTAACGAGAATAATGTAGTTGCCATTGTGATTTATGTGCAATGTTAATTAATGATTCGTGTGTAGTAGAGAAGAAGTGTTATGTGCTTGCTAATCTATATATAGTTTCATAATAAACTACTACTACTAGTTCTTTTAAAAAATAAACAAGCAAAAAAATAAAGAAATAAAACTAGTACTAAGAAGAACCTTTTGAAAAGGAAGGGGACCAAATTCATAATTTCCAGTTCCAGAGGTTGGGATGAGACTTTTTATTTATTTGTAGCCCGTTTTGATATATCGAGTTAGAAGAAATTTCTGAGTGGAAAAAATCCGGTAAGAGTTAAGCTGTAAATAAGATGTCTTTAGATTAATATTATTACATATATCTATATATATATATATATATATATAAATCAAATGATAAAGTTATTCAAATGATCATTAGATTTCTTACCTCTTCTTCTTAAGTATTTTTAAATAAATTTGTTTATAATTAGAGTGGCGCAATAAAAGTTTGTCTGTAATGTTGATGTATAACCATATATGTATAGCAGTTAATTTTACTTGTGGTTTTAAGGTTTTAATGCACCAGATAATATAAACTTAAGTTAATCTTTCTTCATATATAAAGAAGATTACATTTGATCGAGTATCGTAAACATATTGGTTGTATACTTGTATTAGTGATAATCTTGTGCCATAGCATGAATTCATATTCGGTATTATATATGTGTGAGTAATATTATATATGTGGTTATTTAAACGGTAGAAAAAAAACTGTCAATGTTTTTCAATCATAGTTTGAATATGATCATATACCGTTATTGTTCACACTTCACACGAGTAATTTTTCAAAAGTCAGTTTTCTATTATCAAATATTCATCCGTCATTTCCGTCTTTGGTTGTAATTATATTCTATCGTATCACGATGCTACGTAAACGCAGTATATAAAGGTTGTTGGCAAGATATTAGGCTATTTTGTATGTGTTTGATCTTTTCAGATTTTTATTTATTTCGTTATTACTGCATGACTCTTTAAAGTTTTAACCAGTTATATATATACTAGCAAAATCAAGAAGGAAACTAAAATATGGAAACCTATAAAAGAATAATCCAATTTTGCCTTTTTTGCATATAAGACAGCCATCATCCCTTCCTGTCCGGTAATAATTGATGGCTTTTTGAAAGGCCGATTCGTTTTGTTTCTTATCATTAATTTTAATTGGTTTACAATGATTCATTATCAATAACCCTTCTGTTTTTCGATAGATAACAATTTACAGATTGTTGTGTATAATTACTTTAAATTTGTGAAATTATTAAACGACAATAAGTAAGTGTTTTAGTTTTAAAAGTATACTTCAATTCTCATGACATCTAAAACGTAAATCGTATAGTAGCGCGCAATGTTCGCAATCATGAATCATTTGCATTTCTATTTCCTAGATGTGTTTTCAAAAGAAATAAATTGATTTGATACAGCGTTTGTTAATATGCGTGTTGGATCTGATCTTATGTTGTTTGTGATAAAAGGAGTGTTTCGTTGACCGCTATGTTTATTGGTTTGGTCTCAGGCTCTCAGCTTATGTTTTCTACGGTTATGACTTGATTTCACAAATAGCGAAAAAGAAGATAATGAAAAGAAAAAAAAAAAAATAAGCTGGTTCCCACTTAAATTTAACCAATCAAAATAAAAATGCCTGAAAAAATATTGAAGTAAAGCGTAACTCCTTGCGAGAAAATTAAAATGGCAAGACTGTGTATAATGAGGATCATATATCCGAAGTATATTTTATATAAAAAGTTGTTTAAATGGTTTGTTTTGTTTTTCAAAACAAAATTAATTATATATATATATATATATTTATATATATATATATATATTAACATGATTGCGAATATTGACATTTATATAGGATGGGGTTGCCAAAAAAAAATTGCATGAGATGTAATGTTAGAACAACTTTTTAAATGATTTTATGAATGGGCCCCAATATTCTTCTAAGCATGTAATGATTTTAATGCAAACTCTTCTTAGACGAAAGCAGAAACCTTTAACTAGTCGTGCTTTAGATGTTGTCAGACTGTAGCAATCTAGTTACTAAATATTTGATGTGCTAGCAACTATTTTCGAAAAGAAGTTTCATATATTTCCGTGAAGAAACGATTCACATTTAGTATATATTTCTCTTTTAATTGAGCTAATGGGTAATATTAGGTTGTAAATTTTTTTTGTTGATGTAAAGTAAAATGAAACCAAACCTTTTTTTTTGTTGATGTTCAAATCAGAAAGTGATAATGTAATAAAACAGATTGGAGTTAGGATTTTTTTAGTAATTCAAAAAAAGGAAAAGAAAAAAGGATGTGATAATGCATGTGAAACAGATATTGACAACAAAACTAAAATTCAAATTTAAATACCTAAATATCATAGAGAAATTCAAGACAAATATCGCATGATATCTACATGGATAAATGATTCCACCAAACGCACATGGATGTGTAAAATTTATAATTAATGAGATCGATATCAAGACCCTATATAGTTCTCAGTCCGTCGTCGTCGTCAGTATAATACCCAACAACTTAGTCCCGCCGGAAACAAATTAATTAAAGCCTCAACTACATTTCAATTATCTAAAGAGAACTTGTCGACTCTCAATTAGTGTATTAGAATTTGCATTGTACTCCTAGTTATCACATGTTTAATTTTAAAATTCGTGTCAAAAACCTCCACTCACACACTAAAAAAGGTTTACGGATTTTGTCCATTTAACTGTATTAATGTCTATAGATCTACGTAGAAAAATGTATCATTAATTTGAATATGTTAATGAAGATCGGATAGTCAAGAGATCATCATAATAGTATATATATAATTAAAGAGTGTAGCTAGCTAGGCACAGTTTTACATATATTTCATATTGATTTAGGGTTAGATCATATGCTCGATAACTGATCATACTGAAACAAGATATGTTAAACCTACAGAGATTATAAAAATATACACTATATATATATATATAAGGTTTGATAATAGTAAATGTTGGTCACCAGAGGATCGATACAAAATAAAGGCTAATCATGTATCTTAATTTACATTTTTACAAATGTTCACTATATATATAGGGACGATCGAGTACCATAGGTTGAGTACATATATCAAACATTACAAAATTAATATATATATCTAAAAAATACAATTGTAATACTCCGTACGAACATATTCAACTAACAGAAAATAAATAATTTTGAAGTACACTGCAGAATGGACGGAACAAAGTGGGTGGGTTTGCTTTTAGGTGACCTCTATAGTCTATAGTATCAGTTCTGATCCTTAAATTTGTAGTACTACCAAAAAACTAGAAGATAGAATCTTCGTTTAACTTTTCATGGGAGAATAAAGAAAACATATTCCGTTCATATTTATAGGAATATAGACACACACGTAAACACAAAAAGAAAGGAAAATAATATGATCAGGAAGATTAGCGAAACAAGAAGTCTACCACTTGGGCCATGAAGATGTCTTTGTCTTTGAGTTGAAATCTGAGCTGGAAAACATGCATGCCACTAAAGACTAAACGCATTGATGCTCTCTGTTGTCATTGATTTATCAAAATCCTTTTTTTTTCTTGTATTGATCACGATCAATGACCGTTTCGTATTCACATCGCAACTTTAGTCTATATATTTCAATATTTATCTCTATATCGTTATGGAAAATCCGATCATTAGGAAATTAAAATATGAATTAAGTTTTGAAACAGAGACAAGATCGTGAGGGTTATATACATTGACACAAATAAAAATGGACCCAATATTAAGACGTTGGTTGTATGATGAAGCCAAAGAATTGACTTATTTTGGAGATATATGCGTGTTGACTTCATCTCCTCTAAAGTTCTAAGTCGTTAGTTAGAAAACACGCACACAAAAACACCATTACCTCAGAATACGTAATGCATATTCACATGAGTTTTGTTTTAATATGTAATCTCCTGATATTCAACATAAATCTTTTTATGATTATAAGTTTTTGATACTATATAATGATTTTGTAAGAAGATGTTATTTCTATACACAACATAAATGCATATATATTATCTATTATCATAAACGATCATCACATGCAATATAATGATTTGTATTATTAATTAGTATTGTTTTGTGTTACTACTTTAACGATCAAACTCGCATCAACATGATTAAGTAAATATAAGATTAATATATAATGCACAATCTACATAAAATAATTAAGATTAGAAAAGATTAGACGGCATTAGAAATTATTTTTATATATCCATAACTATACAATTTCCGGTTGTGGGTCTGTGATAAATCAATACAGTCCATAAGTTTTTCGCCAAAAAGGCCAAAGATAAAGAAAAGGATATATGGTCTATCAGTATCTTGGGAACGTCAATTATTACCTAGCTCAATACTAGTTGTTGATTAAACTAGGGCAAAAAAACTAGCTAGGTATACGTTTTCTTGCCCTTTATATAAGTTTTGTTATAAAAAAAATAACATTTTTATTCATCTTTCCTCTCAAAGGGAAATATCTTTCCTTTTTCTGTAAGTTATTCGTAAAATTAGATCGAAGAATAAGCTGAAAACTGAAAAGTAATCGTTAAATATGATACAGTATGAAAAATCACTGATCTGTTATGGGTTATAAATCTTATGATTATCATGCTCTGTATGTTGCTGTAATTGATCTTCTTCTTCTTTCTTTTTTTGTTAAAGGATACGTAATTGATCTTTATAATAATATACTTAAAATACTACAAACAAAAAAACAAATAAATAAAACATATATAGCGTCGTCGTATTTACTACTCGAATTTTCTTTAAATCAATTAGGTTAACTGCAAAAATTAATGTTAGAATCACTTTCAAGGAATTGGTCATATTCTCGATCTATTAACCTCGTAATAATAATAATAATAATATGTCAGTCTGTCGGTTGTCTTCGAATTCTTTTCCGTTGTTAAGTTGAAGTTTGGTTATCAAATTAATAAAAGTAGAAAAAAAAAGGTTTAGAAATGAATGCAGACTAATGAATTCGATTAAGGGATAGAAATTGATTGATTTGATTCGTTTGCATAAAGCACGAAAATGAAGGTTTTAGAAGTGTCATTGGCACCTAACGCTTTTGTTATAATTCGTTTAACAGAAACGAAAAGTCATTAGTCCACTGTTTCATATACATTTCAAATTTAATAAAGGCAGAAAAAAAAAGAGCTCAATAAAAATCTTAAAAGTTTCTAGCCATATTGGCAAAGAAAATAAATAAAAAGACGACACTCATACTAACAACGTATAGTATATGTGTAAAAGTTTACTTTTACACAATATGAAAGTCATTCCACTTGAAATTTCATACTGTGTAAAAGATCAACTCATCTCTTGATGCTTTGAAACATGATCCTGTGGCGGCAAGATTAGTTCTCAGATTGGAGAATCCACCTATATTGTCCCCCGATGTTAACAAGCAGAAGGGTTTTGTCTTTGGTTATCCAAGCGATCAAGTTCATTATGAGGCTAGTGGAAAAGGACATCACATGATGAGCGGCAGTGAGGGCACACGTAAGGAACCAGGTATCAGAGAAGTGCAGTCGGATGGTGGGGTGTGTTCTGGGCTTTATGGTTCTTCTTTGTTCTATCAGGATGGTCCAACGGGTTTCAATGCGGGTCTCTCTGAAGCCGGTTGTTCCGGGACTATTTTGAAAAAGCTAAAACAAAGATGAAGACCATATAAAGCTCAGCGCAAGAAAGAAGTAGATCAAAGTACGGGAGGAGATAAAGAACTACTAGTGTATAACTCCTCTAAGAGAAAAGCTGCGGATGAAGCTAAATCTACATCAAAAGACGCTAAGCGCAAAACCCAAGAGGCAGCCCCAAAGGAGGGGCAGTCCAAGTGGTAATGAGCATGATCAGCTGGAATTGTCAGGGCTTGGGGTGGCCTCATGATCTGACGATTCCTCGTCTCAAGGAAATGCGTAAAGAACATTTTCCGGAGATCCTGTTTTTGATGGAAACAAAAAATAATATTAATGTAGTTGTTGATCTGCAATGCTGGTTGGATTATGCAAGAGTTTTTACCGTAAATCCAGTCGGTTTAAGTGGTGGTCTGCCTCTGTTTACCAAGGAAGGAGTCACATTAGATATGAAGTTTTTTGATAAGAATATGATCGATTTCCATGTTCAGTTTGGTTCAGTTGAATATTTTGTCACTTGCGTATATGGAGACTCGATGGTCAGTGATAGAGCCAAAGTGTGGGAAAGACTTTCAAGAATCGGTATTCATCAGAAAGAAGCTTGGTGCATGATGGGAGACTTTAATGACATTTTACACAATGGTGAGAAACTTGGTGGTCCTTTGAGGGGGGATTCGTCATTCTTACCTTTCAAGAACATGCTCAGCAACTGCTAGATGGCTGAGCTTTTCTAGCTATGGTAATGGGTTCACTTGGAGAGGTAAGAGAGGAACATCTTGGATTCAAAGTAAGCTAGATAGATGCTTTGGAAACAAAAAATGGTTCAAAAGATTTCCCATCTCAAATCAAACCTTTATGGAAAAGAGAGGATCTGATCATAAACAAGTTTTAGTCAAACTTTCCTCAGTAAAGGAACCATACAGAGGCAATTTCCGGTTTGACAAGAGATGTTTCAATAAACCACACGTCAAACAAGCAATTTCTATTGCGTGGAATGCAACAAATCTTCGCAGGAACGGTGTGGTCTCGGAAAGATTGATCAGTTGTAGAAAAGCTCTTAGCAGATGGAAAAAGGAGAACAACACAAATGCTCTATCAGAAATCTCTCAACTTCAACATAGTCTAGAGTTGGAACAGTCTTCGGGATCTCCAAACACTTTTAGACTGAGAACTTTGAAGAAAAATCTGTGTAAAGCTTATCGAGAGGAAGAGATCTACTTGAAGCAAAAGTCTCAAGAAAAGTGGTCAAGATCGGGTGATAAAAATACAAAGTATTTTCACGCTTCAGTCAAAGTGAATAGAAGGAAGATTAGACTTGAAAGACTGATTGACATCAATGGTAATGCTCAGAAATCAGAAGCATCAAAAGGTTCAGTGGCAACTAATTACTTTCAAGTTCTTTTCTCCTCCACGAATCCTGATTCTTTTCAAGAAATCTTCCAAGATTTTCAGCCAAGAGTCTAAGCCTCGATGAATGAACATCTTTGTTGGTCTGTTACTGTGGAGGAGGTGAAAGAAGCTGTTTTTGGTATCAAACATTCAAAGTGCACCGGGAGCTGATGGGTTCACGGGGTTCTTCTTCCAAGAGTATTGGTCTATTATTGGAGCTCAAGTAACATCTGAGGTTCAGGCCTTCTTCATCTCCGGTGTATTCCCTGAGGAATGGAATTACACCCAGATTTGTTTGCTGCCAAAAAAAGGAGAACCATGAGCATATGTCAGATCTTCGTCCTATAAGCTTACGTTCAGTTCTTTACAAGATAATCTCTAAGATCATCATCAAGAGGCTTAAACCTTTTTTGAATGAGATTGTCTCCCCAAATCAGACAGCCTTTGTGCCTGATAGGCTGATCTCTGACAATATCTTAATTGCTCATGAGTTAGTCCATTCCTTGAAAACAGATAAAATTATCTCAAATGAGTTCATGGCAATTAAATCAGACATGTCAAAGGCTTTTGACAGAGTGGAGTGGAACTACTTAGAATTGTTGTTGAGTGTTCTGGGTTTCAGGTCAATATGAGTCAGTTGGATTATGAGGTGTGTAACGACGGTCTCCTACACGGTTTTGATCAATGATCAACCTTTTGGTCTGATCAAACCGAAAAAGGTTTGCGACAGGGGGATCCCTTGTCCCCGTTTCTTTTCGTGTTATGTACAGAGGGGCTTACACACCTAATGAACAAAGCTGAAGCACAAGGTATCATCAATGGGATTCAATTCTCTTCAGAAGGTCCATCAGTTCATCATCTTCTATTCGCAGACGACAGTTTGTTTCTGTGCAAAGCTGAGCTACCTCAATGTGAAGCTTTAAAGAACATTCTAAAAGTATATGGAGATGCAACAGGACAGAGGGTGAATGTTATAAAGTCTTCGATAACATTTGGAGATAAAGTGGAGGAAGATAAGAAAAAGGATATCCAAGAGCTTTTAGACATCTTTGCAGAGGGTGGGGCAGGAACCTACTTGGGTCTCCGTGAATGTTTTAGTGGCTCAAAGATCCAACTCCTGGATTATATGAAGGAAAGACTTAAATCCAGATTCTCAGGCTGGTTTGCTCGATCCCTGTCTCTTGGTGGCAAAGAAATTCTCCTCAAGGCTGTTGCTATGGCGACACCGGTCTATGTCATGTCCTGCTTCAAATTGCCGAAAACCACTATCACCAATCTCACTAGTGCTATGTCAGATTTTTGGTGGAATGCAGTGGAGCATAGAAGGAAAATCCACTGGGTGAGTTGGGAAAAATTTGTTTATCCAAAGAGAATGGAGGTCTTGGATTCAAGGATTTGGAAGACTTTAATCAAGCTCTTCTTGCTAAACAAGCCTGGAGAATCCTGCAAGAACCTAACTGTCTTTTTGCTCAGGTGATTAAGAGTCGTTACTGCAAAGATGCTGATTTTTTGGAAGCAGGAATTGGAGTTAGACCTTCCTTTGGCTGGTGCAGTATTCTTCATGGCAGAGATTTCCTTGTCAAAGGTTTGAAGAAGAAGATTGGCAATGGTTATTTGGTCAGAGTATGGATGGATCCTTGGATTTTTGACCACGTTTGGAGAGCACCTTACCGGAAAAATATCTTTTTTGATTGGACGTTAAGAGTTTCTGAGCTGATCATTCAACAGACAAGATCTTGGAACAATGAAATCTTGGATACTCTTTTCTTTCCCAATGATATTTGTTGTATCAAAAAGCAGAAACCGGTGATTAGCAAAGAGGATTTCTGGTGCTGGGAACACACAAAGAGTGGGGATTACACTGTCAAATCCGGATATTGGCTTGCTAGTACTTTGAAAAATCCGGCCCTTCTTCAGGAAGCAGAGATGCAACCCTCCCTCAATGGCATTAAGAACAAGGTTTGGTCTCTTCAAACAGTCCCCAAGATCAAAGCGTTCCTGTGGAGAGCAGTTAGTGATGCTCTTCCTGTATCGGACTTGATATCAAAAAAAGGAATTAAGCTGGATTCCAGATGTCAAATTTGTGGCAATAAAGGAGAATCAATCAATCACGTCCTATTCACATGTACGCTAGTAAGGCAGGTGTGGGATCTAACAGGTTATCCCTATCCTCCATATGGTTTTGATGAGTTATCAGTACACTCAAATTTCCATTATCTGTATACATCGTCAAAGAACCCAGATATACCCATTGAAATCAGAAGGCTCTTCCCTTGAATTCTCTGGCGGCTCTGGAAGAATAGAAATTCATTCTTCTTTGAAGCAAAAATGTTTGATCCTGTTGATACAATTTCAAAAATTAGAGAGGATGCGGAGCAGTGGAGTATATCTCAACATGTTGACCTTGCAAGCGACGAGGCGGAAGAAGCTGAGGATCGTAACCAAACTTCACATTGGAAACCACCTCCGCCAGGTTGGTTAAAGTGTAACATTGGCATCTCTAGAGCTCAAAAGAACAAGATATCAGGTGCATCCTGGGTTCTGAGAGATGAGTTTGGTAGGGTGCTTATTCATAGCAGAAAAGTTCAAATGGGATTTTTGGTTAAAGATGAAGCAGAATTGCAAGGCTTTCTTTGGACGGTTCAAAGCATGATAAGTCACAAGATTACGAAAGTCATTTTTGCTTTTGAATCAGCTGCGCTTGTAGGGGTGATCTTAAGACCCAAAGCATGACCCTCCTTTGCTCATCAACAAGCAGAAATGTTGCTGCAACTAACTACAATTCAAGACTGGAGAGTACAACTAGAGAAGCCATCTGAAAACAGAGGAGCTTCTCTCATTGCTCAGAGTGTTCCAAATTATGCCTTGTTGCAATCATATGTAGCCACTGGCTTTCCAGGCTGGTTACAGGAACTCTTTGAACATGAGAGACTTTCTTCCTCTTTTTAATTTTTGGTTTCTGTCTCCCTTTAAGCTAAAGTGTTTAGAACCTATTTTTTGGAGAGATAAATTGATTCTGTGTGATCACTTTCCTTTAGTAACTTTTGATTAGACTACAAAGTTATTACTTGTAATCCTTTTTTATATGAATGGAAAACCCAGATGACAAAAAAAAATAATAAAAAATTCATCGACACCGTACAAAATAAAGATAGCATCATTAATTCATCTTCAGTCATTTAAGTTTTTATCTTTTTTTTTTTCCTCCCTTAATCATATGGAAAATATATCATTGTGGTCAATTTGTCATAAACACTACACTGAATTTGATGCACTTAATCAAATGAAATCATAAAACAAGTTGACGAAGAAAAGTTCTAAATAGTAACTTACTATACAAAACTTTCTAAATTTGAAAAACCCACCAAAAATTTAGGCGAAACAAAAAAAAAATCCGAAAATTGAAATCATCGAGTATGATATTGAATCACTGATATTACTGATCTGTTGACTTGGAGCATTAATTAAAATAAAATTTATGCAGTACATCATTTTACGTATAGCCAATCATGAAACTGTAGACAGAAACACAAACATTTCAAAAAGGGATCTGGTAACGTAATTACTAATCAAGCCCGCATTATCATATAACATTGACCACTTTTTCGTTTTTTTTTTTTTTTTTTCCTGCAAAAGCATAAATTATAATGAACAAAATTTTGGTTATAATTTAGCTTATTTAGATTTAACAAATCAAAATTGACCGTTTATTACAATCAAAAATCAATTAAAAAAAGAATACAGTGATAGACAGAGCTTCATTGGCAATGGCTGCAGATGAACAGAGTTTTAAGAACGACTCAAATCAAACAATAAAGCTAAGTAAATGTGACAAACATAAATAATAAGTAAAAAATTTAAAAAAACTATGTGCTTTTTTTTTTTGATATATGTAATGCCTCCAATCCCAATCGGAGAACATAAAACCTCCCTAAGGTTCTCTGTTCTATCTGAAATAAAGATAAAAAAAAAAAGAAAAAAAAAGAACCCGGAATGGGTTTTGTCTTTTGTTTTGGTCTTTTGGAAGATTAAAAAAAAAAAAAAAAAAAAAAATTGATGATGGCGATATAGAATGCAAAACTGGAGATGGCAGAGATTGGTCTCTCTTAAGACACGACTTGACTAATGAGAGTCGACCTGACTCACCTCTGATAAGCCTCTCTTTATCTTTTGAGGATAAAGAGGCTTACTAAAAAAAATGCAGCCAAAATGAGAGAGTAACGATTGGCTTTTTCAAGGCACTGAGCCGTGGAGAACTCAGGAAGCAACTGTTGCAGAAGATTGCTTCTCAAGTTTCTCCTTTAGAATCTCGGCTCTTCTCTGCTCCGTGTGCTGAGCTATAGTGCTTGCGAGTCCATGGTAGTGCGTGTCTAGTGTCTGGGTAAGGCTCTGGAACCTGGGCGAGTCCGATACTTGCATTGCTATATATATAAAACAAAAAGATTATTTAAATAATAATGTCAAATATACATGGCAAAAAGATCATATAATATCAATTCCTCTTATACCTGCGACTGCATCCATGAATAGTACGAATGGATCGACTTCATCAATTGGAGAGTCTAATTCCTCATCGTCGCTAAAATCATCATCTGAAAAGTCATCATCGTCGCTGTAAGAGCGGAAGTCCTTTGCCTGATGATAATACACAAAAGAAGCAAACTTAGTGAGCTACTACGACAAACACATTGCACCTTTCATGAGATCATTTAGAGGATTAGTTTAAGTCAAAGAAGACAGACCTGTGCTGCTAACTTGTGGAGTTTACTTCCATCAGTTTCATCTGGATTTTCGTCATCGCCTTCCTCATCTTCATCATCTGTCTGGAATTCATCCATGTCGTCGTCATCACCATCTTCCTCTTCTTCCTCCTCTTCTGCCTTTGCAGCTTCTGTCATAAATGTTCAAATAAGAATATCAGCGAGGGTCAGTGATTAGAAATTGAGAGATAGTAGAAGGCACTGACCAGCAAGCTGATCCTTGTATGCCACTAAAAGCTCGAGCAGAGCCCTGAATACATGTGGCAAGACCTCTACCGGCAATTGACCAGCAGGAAGACTGAAAAGTGATGTCAACCCCAATATGCAAACTTTCTTATCATGCTCTCTGCATGTAAAGCAAGGAAGATTATTTATGTCTTGAAAGAAATGTAAAGAGAAGAGAGATAGAGGTTTAAAAAGATTAGATTCACCCACCTCTTGAAGTTAGCATATCCACCACTCTTCTTCTTTTCTTGCAGCATTTGGAACCATATAGTAAAAATTTCTGTTGCGATACCAAATCGTTGCAGTATGCCAAGTGCCAAAGGGGTATTGTAGTAAAAGGCATTTGCAATCTGCACAAGGGTATCACAGAGATACATTTCAGCAATTATTGCCAATCAGGAAATAAAACACATAGCTTAACTCAGTGAAACAGCTAACAATTTGCAGCTAATGACTTTATGAAGCACAGTTTAACAGCGGCCATTTTGCTTACCACTTCAATCAGAAGACACTTGAAGGAAGATTTCTCGGCACCTCGTAGCCGATCTAGTGTGATTCTCAGGTAGGGCTCCACCCATTGATCCACCTGCCCCTTGCAAGTCTGAAGCACTAACCCTAATAGCTTCGGAGCTGGCTCAAGGTCACTGTCATCAATATTTTTATTCGCCATAAGCTGCCATGAGAAAGAATTATCAAGTTAACCGATATAAGTATGTGTACAGTGGGAGGGAAAATGGATGAGGCCATCTACAGTTTTATTTAAATGAGTAAGTATCAGATAATGAGCTTACCACAGAGATCACACTCCAGAGACTTTGCTGGTAATTTGGTTCCTTGCAAGTGAGATAATGCCCAGTCCCCCTGGATATGTAGTTGTGCAGCGGGACCAATATATCTAATAATATTCAAAAGAACGTTTAAGCAAAAAGGAATGTAAATATGAAAACTGAGAGAATTTTATGATAACAGAAACGGCAAAAAAAGACTGCAAGTTTCATACTTGGGAAGAAGTCAATAGCCCAATCCACGAGTGCTTCCATCATTAAAGGCCATAAGCTCCACATATCCAATGATATCGTAGGTGAAAAAGTAGTAATATATGAGACGATCTCCAGAACCTCTTCAAACACATCTGGCCATAAAAAACTATATGAATGAAGCACCATGTTTTAAAACAAGCACAAATGACATAAATCCCAATGCATTCAATATACATCATTCAAAGGAACCCAACAAATGACTAATAACTCCAGATATATGGAATTTCTACAACATTATACATACCTTGACCATCAGTTGTCAGCATTTTCCGCATTATTGGCAGCAAATGTGGTTCAATCTGACCATAGAGATGAGGGAGACTACTGATAGATTCAAGAATTGTACTGATGGCACGGAGACATCCCACTGCAGCCAATGCACCAGCATCATCAGTTTCATCCTCACCGTTGTCAGTGTCGATACACCTCCAAAATGCACTGGCCTGGAATTTATTATCATGAACAAGGTATAATAGTGCCAAAAGTAATATAACACTCAAAATGGGGAAACTACAGATATCATCTTACCAAATTCTGGCACAAACCCAAAGCATAAGGAGAAATCTCCTCTCCAAACTTATACACAATAGTCTCTAAAGTAAAAGCAAGGTCTTCATTTTCAACTTCATTCATTAGCTTGAAAAATTCTGCACAGCACAAGTCCATTCCAATTATTAGTTGGTTAAGATTTGGTCGGGTTTAATGTAATATTAGACTTAAAATGGAAATATATATATATATATATATATATATATATATATCAGTAAAATCATTGTAAAGTGTACCATCGAGAAGCTGCGGCAGAACTGGGCGGATCTCATCTAGATCTGCAGGGAAGACGATGTTAAATACAAAGAGAGTCTGAAAGGCAGGGAAATCATAAGAAAAACAGAAACATATTTTTGCCGATACGTACTTTTGGAGGCTTCAATAAATGATCGCAAAGCAAAAACTGAATCCACCCGAACAGGAAGTTCTGGATCACGCATTCCGGAGATAACACAATGCAGTGCCTTGGAAAAATTGCTCTGGTCTGAGAAATTGATATGGGCGTACTGCCCTGCAACCCATGCAGCCTACACAGTGGATGTGATAAAGAAATAAGCTTGACAAGTTACAGTATCAATGTGATGAAAGCAATGTGGATGATGCAAAACAATGATGAACAAATACTTCAGCGACTGCAGCATCTACGCACGCATATCCTATACCAAAAAAGTCATCCTCAACTTCACAAAGTAGTGTAGGAGAAATTCAAGCCTATGGAGATAGAAAATTCTAGTAGATATCTGCAACATCTTCAAGAACATGCATAAATGATAATGAATAGAAATATGGCTTAAAAACCAAAAGCTGTTAAAACCTTAGCTCTAAGATGACCAGCTGGGCTGCTAAATTCAGGAAAAACATGTTGCACTAACATATTCTCCAACTCAGATTTGTAAGGTTCAATTTGCCTAAGTTTATCACAAAGTGTCCCAACAGAAAGCAGAGCACCATCCTTTAGGCGATAAGGCTTTTCTTCCAGAGATGCTTCATTATATCTAAAACAAAGAAAAAAAGTAATTATATCATATCGCAAAAATATCCTTTTCTATATTATATAAGATGAAGCTTCAAGGTACCTCTTAAAAATGTCCACAATGAATTGTACAAATCTTGGCAAATTTTCTTTTCCACGCTTTCTGACCAGTTCAGTCACAAAGTCCATAGACGCAGTCCTGGGACTGTATAAATCTTCAATTATATCTGTAGACAGGTAATGTATTTATTGTAGTTAGTCAAAGAAAGTAAAAAAAAAACCTAGAAGGCATATTTTATAGGATTATCCAAACAATATATAAGGAAGACTTAAAGAACATACCATAACCCTTCCGTACATACTCATGCGGGTCTTCATCCCAAAGCATTTGATCGTTATCATTGAAGCACATTAGAGGGAAAACTATTTCAAATAGTAGAGTATGAAGGTGGGGCTGCAGTAAGTTGTACATGTTACTCTTCGTGATACTGCAGAGACACAGATAGTCAATAAGAAGTACGGGTACCCCATACATGATAAAGAAATCCAGATGCAAATACAGCCGTTGTCAATTTTGAAGGAAACAATAAAACTGCGACTAGAAAATCTATCCAAGACATTTTAATTATGACTCTGATTACAGGTTGTCAGAAAAAATATGAACACCAACAGTTTTTAAAACCAGACGAAAATATTACTAACGAAACTCTTCAAATAAAGCCAAAAGATCCTAACCTGGGGACATCAGGTGCAATGATATTTTCAGTTTAATATATCCAGAGAACTCATATTCAAATAATTTTCTTAAGTTGATCAAAAGTTTGCCACAGAGAATATCCGACCTGTTGCTTAGATATTGCAGAATTAGGTTGATGACTCTATCCGGAAGATATTCACCAATACGAATGGCATTCAACAATTTCAGGTGGCATTCTAATATCTTGGCTGCATAATTCGTCTGGAACATTTGGGCAAAGGCTTTGTTATCTGGATTCTGAAGTTTCAGATCTCCAAACCTAAACATGTTTTCGAAACTGTTAATTCAAGTCTTATGGCAAATGAAAAAATGTTAGGTTGTACGTTTATGGAAAGATTTTCATGATCCCACATACCGAGTGTACAGCCTGTTTACAATATGGGCAACCCATTTTTTGGCCTTCCACCATCCCCAAGATTTTCTAAGCTCAGGGTCTTCAGGCTGACCTTCTATGGGAACTGGACGTTCCAAAATGTTTAGGAACAGGCCCATCCAAGCATTAAAAAAGTTTGGATCAAATAATGGTCTCGGAAGCTCTAGCTGTATGGAACAAAAATACAAGAGAATTAAAAGAAAAAACTTGATTACCCAGTTGAGGCCAGGAAACCGTGACGAACGATTCAGGATGTTAACACAAGATGGACGACTTACATAGATACACGACCAGAATATCTTGCATATAAGCTTGATATGGTCTGCCACTTCGAGGGAAGGATTCTCAACATGGACAAGATTGTTAAATATATTCAAAAGGTGCGGAAAGGTCTCCTCGACTACTCTGTGAATGGGAGCCCTATCTTCATCTGACTTAAACCTATAAACAGAAAGTTCTGATTTTAAGAACTAATAATCAAACCTTCGTGTAGCAGTATCAACCCCACAACAGCTTATCTAAATGCGAATTTCTTTTCGACTAACCTACTACTAATAATTATGCTATCCTTTGCATGTTCAAGAGTTAATACCACAGCAAAAACATTAGCAAAAAGATGGCTACAAAGATATAAACCTCTAGACTATCAAAATTGAGCAGAGTAAATAAAATCTACAAATCACTATGCAGAGGCAGAATACAGATAAAGAACACCACTGGCACTGATTTAAGAATCTCAAATTAAGTGACAAAAAGGGTATAGACAAACTCTAGTGCTCATAAATGACAACGATTTCCTTAGAGGAAGAAAACAAATAATAGGACACAGACTAACTCGTATATTGAAGATAACCAAATAATTAGCCAATTGCCATCTATGCTTATGAAATGAACTACGAATGATAAAATAAAGAAACTGAGCTACAATTCTTACGAACATGGTGATTTCGGACAGTCGGTTCATAACATAAATAGATAAAAATAAAGAGAAGCAGACTAACTCGTATTTTGAAGATAAAATCCGCAACACAAATAACGCTCCATAAACTTGTTGACCTTGCAAGTTGTGCGTCACCCAGACCAGGAGATGGGACCATTGCTCAGGATAGTCAGCATAAATAATGGTCTTGAGGCACTCTCCCATCTGAACCCTGCATCATACGCACCAATCACAAGCAAGAATAAGGACCAAAAACAGAGGTTATCTTTCCTATGTATACTTAATAGGTGACATTTCACATCATTGCACTCTACATAACACAATATAAATAAACACGAAGGTGGATTGCAAAAAAGAGCAAAAAAGAGCATTGTCTAAATGAGTGGTGCGAGTTATACAATAACTGATACCTCAAAATCGGGGGAACTTGAGAGACATATGCAAGAATCTGGTCCCTGACAACACTCCTATCACTCGGCAAGATTTTGTTCTGATCACCTACATAACCAAAAAAAAAAAAACAATGTAATACACGCAAAGAGCTAACATAACGACTTATAATACAATCAAACAAAGAGCCAATTACCAGAATGAGGTTCCCAGTGCTTAGAAATGAAATTCTTGAAATGGATACTAGCAGACTGGCGTACAGAAAGATCAGAGCCACCATCAACAATAATTTGCAATATCCTTATCAGATGCTGAGGAGTGTGCTGCAACTGCAATCAAAAAAATCAAAAATTTCAAACAAATTTAAAATTATACAGCTCATATAACCACAGTCAAATCAAGTCAATCTTAAAAAAAAAAAAAACATCTATAAGCTTAGTCCTCTACCAATTCTTTAAAAAAAAAAGAAAAAAAAAATTGTCGAACAAAGCAGAGGACGGAACAATAAGAAAATTGCGTATAGACCTGATTAAGGCTCTGCTCAGCAGCTCTACGCTCATCAGGATTGGGACTGAAAGCAGCCGCGCCAACGATTAAGGCAAGGCTAGGCAGATCCATTGGAGAAATTCACAAACAGAACAATCAGAAAAAAACAATCGGAAAAAGTCACGAAATTTGAAATCTCCCGGTCCTGCCGTCTCTTCGGTGGAAATCGAAGAGACGAGAGTCAAATCAGGAGGAAGAAGAAGACGAAGACGAAGACGAGAAAGACGAGAAAGAGGTATAAGAAAGAAGGACTAGGGTTTTAAATGGTTCGTTGGTGTGGCTTAAGTCTATTAGTCTTAGTCTAACTCTCGCTCGCACGCGCGTGGTTTATAAGTGAAATAATAAAACCACGTGAGAGACTTGCCTGGAGCAGCTACGGCACGCCTTACTAGTTTACACGGTCTATGGTACGCTTTATTTTTTTTTTACCTTTTTTTTTTGTAATGTCCGTAAAATAATAGTACTGTACTAGGAAGTAGGAATCTTTGGGTTAGTCAAATATATTCAGAAATATTCAATTAATGAATTTGGTTTTAATTTTATTCACTAAACGCTTTTTAGTCATATGATTCTAATAATTCTATTAAAATTTGTATTTTCATGAATAGTTTTATATTTTGACAATAAATAATTAGATATTAGCGTATCAAATGATATTAATTATAGCAAAACAATACTAATATACATGATATCTAATTGGAGTTTTTTGTTTTGTAATAAAAATTGATATGGTGGGGAAATCATATAAATATAGTATAAAATTATAAGAGAATAAAACACTTTTGTATAATAATTAGCTAAAAATAATGATGAGTAAAATCTTTCTGAATTTTGTGGACCTATCCGACCTAATAGACAACTCATTGATTTTAATCTTACGTCAGGGACAGTTCATCAAATCGCAAATAATTTCTTAATCCTTTTAGGAATATTAGCAATATTTTTGTTTTTCTTCCTTGGGATTATTTTGGTTGGTTGTAGATGGGCTTCAGGAGTAGTAGGGTGGCATATACATGGGCCTCAGAGACATTTTCTGGGCCACAATTCTCCAAAGCTGTTTTTTTTTTGGTGCACCCAAAAAGCTCATTACCAAATTGGGTACAAAAGAGAAAGGAATGGTGAATAATTATCGACGTGGAAGAGAAAATTGCTTCCCCATTTTTATTTGGATGAGTACAATGTCGAGACTAGCCGTTGGATCAATTCACATTCCTTGAAGAACATTAGGTACTGCTGTTACTATGAATTGACAGCCTCTTTCCACCGGATGTACTGTTCTTAATTATACACTCATATGCCAGCCTAGTGTTACTCTTTATCTTATTCTTATGCACATTACGTTTCAGTTGTATCATCTTTGGTTTCTCGATTCGGTAACAATACATTTTCTTGGTTCAGTGTCGTTTCGATCCAAAATTTTGGTTTCGTTTGCTTTGTTTTATTTTCCAGTTAAAACTCAAAACCAAAGATTAAAAAAATATATATACAGTATATTGATGTATGAAGATATATTCTAACAGTATAAAAAAAATGGTGTAGTGAAATTTAATTGAATCCGGTTCATGTACTGTGAATACTTGTATGGCTTAATTTCGAATGTTCATATTCTTCTTTCTTTAATCAGTTCTCAGATCAGATGTTTCTCTCTTTCTTATCATTTTTGTCTACAATCTCACATTTAGCTAACGTTTCAGAAACAAAGAAAAATACTGATCAGTAAAATCTCTAGTCTATTAACATAACTAGAGAATGGTTGTTACGTTTTCTTTTTTGTTAGAAAAAAATGGTTGTTGCACTACGAACTCAAATTCATCAGAATTCAGACCGAACAGTCATAAGAGATCAATACAATCGATTCATCTAAGGTCCACCACCCTCGAAGCCTCAACATAACCAAAACCAACAGTCGTAGCTAAACAAAGACACGAGAAAGGAAGACAAAAAAAAAAAAAAAAAAAAAAATCTGATAAACGAACCATGAGCTCCACAGAGACATACGAGCCGCTATTGAGACGGCTCCACTCCGATTCTCAGATTTCTGAACGGTCTTCGCCGGAGATAGAGGAGTTTCTCCGTCTTCGTGGATCCACGGTGACGCCACGCTGGTGGCTAAGGCTAGCCGTGTGGGAGTCAAAGCTTCTATGGACGCTATCTGGAGCCTCTATAATCGTCTCTGTGCTAAATTACATGCTCAGTTTTGTCACCGTCATGTTCACCGGCCATCTCGGTTCTCTTGAGCTCGCCGGTGCTTCCATCGCTACCGTCGGCATCCAAGGCCTCGCTTACGGTATCATGGTATGGTAATCAGATTTATTTCAGTCCGTATATATAACTCACCACGGTTTTAAACAAAGTTAACAACACTAAAAGTCTAAAACAGAGTAAAGAACAGAGGCCGACTTAGTACAACGCATAATACTTTATAATAATCTGCATACCGTTTTATAATTCAGTATGAGTTTCATGATTTTATCAATTTTCAATCTATGAATGATAACGAATTGTAAGGACGAATGAGAAGAGTAAGTAAGTTTTTCATATCTGTAATTTTTATGTATTGAACATTTTCAAAATTTAAACATTCTATTTACTAAATTGACTAGTTGGGAATGGCGAGCGCGGTCCAGACAGTATGTGGCCAAGCGTACGGAGCGAGACAGTACTCGTCAATGGGAATAACCTGCCAACGAGCCATGGTCTTGCACCTTGCAGCTGCATTTCTCCTCACGTTCCTCTACTGGTACTCGGGTCCAATCCTAAAAGCAATGGGACAATCCGTAGCCATCGCGCACGAGGGTCAGGTCTTTGCGCGCGGGGTGATTCCCCAGATTTACGCTTTTGCACTCGCTTGTCCGATGCAGAGGTTTCTCCAGGCTCAGAACATAGTGAACCCTTTGGCTTACATGTCCTTAGGAGTTTTCTTGCTCCACACGTTACTCACGTGGCTCGTGACCAACGTCCTTGATTTCGGCTTGCTTGGAGCGGCTCTGGTTCTGAGTTTCTCGTGGTGGCTGCTCGTGGCTGTTAATGGTCTGTATATCGTGATAAGCTCGAGTTGTAAAGAGACTTGGACTGGGTTTTCAACTAGGGCTTTTAGAGGGATATGGCCTTACTTCAAGCTCACGGTAGCTTCAGCAGTCATGCTATGGTAAACAGAAAGCTGCTTTGATTTGACCTGTTAAGTCTCTTTCTAGTTGTAAGAAAGCTGATTCCAAATTTGAAATGAAAAATCTGCAGTTTGGAGATATGGTACAACCAAGGGCTAGTGATTATCTCCGGTTTACTCACCAATCCAACAATTGCTCTAGACGCGATTTCGATATGGTATGTTTTCCCAGTGGAATCAAATAACAATCAATATTCTTGAGTCATATCTTGATCCGCTTTTAAAAAAATTTCTGCAGCATGTATTACTTGAATTGGGATATGCAGTTCATGCTTGGTCTAAGTGCAGCAATCAGGTATGCTTCAGTCAACAAAATGCAAAATGACACGTAGTTCCTATTATTTAAACTATATACAGATGCAAAAACCGTGCCGTTTGTGTGCTTTTGATTAGTGTCCGAGTGAGCAACGAGCTAGGAGCGGGAAATCCACGAGTGGCTAAGCTATCAGTGGTGGTGGTCAACGTCACGACTATTCTGATCAGCTTAGTTCTCTGTGTCATTGTGCTTGTGTTCCGCGTCGGCCTTAGCAAAGCCTTTACCAGCGACGCAGAGGTTATAGCAGCCGTCTCTGACCTCTTTCCACTCCTCGCCGTTTCCATTTTCTTAAACGGAATCCAACCAATTCTCTCTGGTAAAAACACACACACACAAAATAGACCTTTTTGTGAATGCAGTTGATTTGTGGTCTTTGTAGATTGATTTATTCTTTTTTGTTGAATTGGTGTAAAAAAGGGGTTGCTATTGGAAGTGGGTGGCAAGCAGTGGTGGCTTATGTGAATCTTGTTACTTACTATGTCATTGGTCTTCCTATTGGCTGTGTTCTTGGCTTCAAAACCAGTCTGGGAGTTGCTGTATAATCTCTCTCTTCTTCTTTTTTGCTCACTTCCTATGTATTTACACATATATTGTTTCTTAAGATTTGGGAGATTTTTCTTTACAGGGGATCTGGTGGGGGATGATTGCAGGAGTCATACTTCAAACCCTAACTTTGATTGTTCTTACACTTAGAACTAACTGGACTTCCGAGGTTAAACAGTGACAACCCTCTCTTTCTCTCAGTGTAGTCCATAATTCTTACCTTTACTCTGCATCTGTTGCAGGTGGAAAATGCAGCTCATAGGGTAAAGACTTCGGCAACTGAGAATCAAGAGACGGCTAACGAAGGAGTTTGAGATCAATAGAGACTGTTTTTTTTTCTCCTCCTTTGGTGGCAAGAGATACAATATGAAATAAGTACCCTTTTGATTCTTAAGTTATTTGAGGATTCAGAAACATATATCATTTCTTTAACTACAGACGAAACTAACGGACGAACTACTTAGTCCTCTTCTGCAAAATCTTAATCATGTGGCCTTAGATGATTACAAAAATAAAACTTTCTGTAGTTTTCATAACCCTACAAGTTCTTCCGTCTGTAAGCTATCATAACCCAAAGACCCTTCCTGTGCTTTATCATACAACACAGTTTCTCTTGCATCATCATCATCTCCTTCATCCTCATCCTCATCCTCATCATCACTAGATTCACTACTTATATCTTCCTCCTCTTCATCATCATCAGATCCATAAACTCTAGCAATAATGGTTGTTGTCTCATTTCTGAGACCAGTAAGTTCCTTAGCTTCCTCTAGCTCATCTTGAGTTGACGCTAATGATAAAAGCACATTCTTAGCTTTCTGATCAGGTGGTACCCCGCAACTCTCCATCTCTTTATACCAACCAATAGCGCTCCCGAAATCCTTGCACCTCCCAGACGCATCCATGATAGTTGTTAAGATGGTTTGATTCGCTTTGATGCCACTTAACCTCATTTTCTCATATACCTCCATCATCTTCTCAACATCATTCGCTTTTGCATACCCTTTTATCATTGTCCCGTAGGTGACTACATTCGGTTCAAATTTATCTACTTTTATCCTCTTGAAGAATTTCTCAGCACCCTCCATGTCAGAGGCATTCACATATGCTGATAACATAGTTGAGTAGGACCAGAGATCCGGGAAAATTCTGCGAGGGAAACATGTTAATTGCTTATCAATCTAAAACAAGCAAACATGATGGAAGTATTGTTTACCTGTCCCGCCGCATGCTATTAAAGACGGTCTTTGCTTGCTCCACCATCCCAGAAATAGCAAATGCATCAAGCAAAATGTTATAAGCTTTATGTGTCGGCCTGAAAAAAAGAGAAAAGAAAAATAATATATCCGAAAGAGAGGTCTACTTTCTAAACTCACTAGCTATAGCAGCAAAAAACAGTTGTTGGAAGCCAGCGAAATCCAAAAAACTGACCTTACACCAGCATCAAGCATCTCTTCAAAAACAGATAGAGCTTCTTCCTCTCTCCTGGCTCTTCCATATGCTTTGATAAGTAAAGCATAACTAACAACGTCGGGTTGGATACCAGATCTTTGCATCTGAAAATTGAACATTCAGTTAAAACGGTTAGATCCCTACTATTACAGGCCAAGGCATACCTCAATGGTGTTTCTAATGTATACTAATTATATAAAAGAAGGGATCATTCAGATCACCTGGTCATAGATCTTAGAAACTTCTTTATAATTAGTTTCAAAAGACATAAGGCTGTTGTAAGTGACAGTAGACTGGGGAACTCCTTTCCCAGCCATTGAAGCAAATACTTTTCGAGCCTTATCATAGTTTCCAGCCTTCTTGTACATGTATATCATCATGTGATACATCTTTTGATCCGGCTTTAATGGGGATTTCTTCTCATCTAAAAGGGTCTCAAAAACCTCTTCAGCTTCTTTAAATTTGTTCCCCTCTACAAAAGTCTTAAGTATAATCTGATAAGTTACAGCAGAAGGCTCTGGGCCTGAAGTCTGCATCCTCCGAAATATCGCTTCAGCATTGTTGCATTTGCCTCCTCTCCCATAAGATTCCATGAGAGCGGTATAAGAAATCACGTTTGGACTCGAGCCCATCTTACTCAGTACGCTCAAAACCCTTTCAGCTCCGTTAAAGTTTCCTAGTTTCCCATAAGCTGTAATGAGCATCAAAAAATCCATTTCACTGAAGTTCCACCAGTTCTGGTATCTAAGCCATTCAAGAATCTGAATTACAAAAGAAAAACGAAGTAACCAAATATCAGATACATCCCGACAACTTTCTAAACTTCAAAACTACGAGCTTGCAATAGTCAATAGTCTAACATTGCTGAGAGTAAACACAGTTTTTGTCACAACAAACACATCTATTTTGGCAGCATCAATATTGAAAATCCGCAATACCAGATTAAGATGACTCATCTAATATATTGTCTATCAAGATTCAAGACCAACTTCATGAAATTGGTTCAGCCAATTTTGAAAAGCAAAAGAAAAAAACATAAAAGGGAGTCGAATTCATTAGTGTCCATACCTCACTGACAAGGTTCCATTTCTTAAGCTGCTTAAATCTAACCAAAGTACCCAAAACAAGATCCCTGGGAAGACCTTGGTCACCGTCAGTTCTGTATTGCCTAAGCACGGGAACAGCAGAACCCGTAGATTCAATCTCTAGCATTAGCCCTCTCCATCTCTTCTGATCCGTCTCGTCAGCTGCATCTTTGAAAACCTCCATCTTCCTCCTCTTTTGCAGGAACTTCCTTGGGGCCAGCATTCCCATACAAATAACTCTGAATCGGTTTTGGATTTTAACACCAACATTGATTCTATTGTTCTGTAGGTTCCTCTGACTGACACAAACATAGAACACAGAGACGAATTTGTAAATTTTTAAAAACCACAACTTTTAATAGCATAAAAGAAAAGAACATAAACCCTAACAGTCACTACCCTCAGATAATAACCCCCACACAGCTTAAAAGCTTACCCAATCGATTGAGAACTCGACGAAACCCACCATAGAATTATAAAATTTGGAACACGCAGTCCCTTCTTTACATAGAATTATCCTAACCCGTCAATGGAAACGAAGGAAAATTTCTAGAAGAAAAGCAATTCTAAACTGAGAAACTGGTTTTGAAAAGGTAAAGAAGCGAATAAGAAAGAGAAAAGGAAACCTGTGATTACTTGAAGGAACTGAGACAAACGGCTTGAAAATTACAGTCTGTGACATTTATAAAGTTCGTAGCTTCTCCACTCTGTTCGTCGCGCAGCAGCCAAGACGACGAAGAAGATGAAGAAGAAGAAAGCTACTCTCTTTCTTCTCTTATCTTTAAAAAGTTAAAAACTTCAAAGTGGATATATTTTTTTTTAATAAACTTTTTTTTTACTCAAATTTAATTTCAATTGAAAGAAATTAGACCCCAAAACAATGGAGGCAGGCTTTTATGTAGGGGTGTCAAAATAGGTAATCCGACCCGATCCATATCCACATGGATATGAGATTGTGGGTGGGTTCTACCCGACCCATTTATTGTAATGGGTTGAATTTATATACCTAAACCCAATAATAGAAAATTCAATGGCTAAATGGGTTATATGGGTTACCCATATATAAATAAAATAAAATAAAATTAAATAATTAATATTCAATACATAACATATTATATAAAATAGAATTATAAAACCAACCAAAATTTTCAATCTTAAAATAATAATATCTAGATATTAAAATAGAAAAAGCATCATAAAATTCTAAAGCCAAAAATCCATAAAACCAAAATAAAAAAACCATTTTTGAATTTAAATAAAAATCATTCTTAATTAAAAAAAAAACACTTGAATCTTCTTTAGATGATCCGGTCCGATTCTTTAACTTTATAGTCTTCATTCTTCATCTTCCGCTTCATTTTCTACAAATTATTTGGGACAAATAATCAAATATTAGAAACTTGGCTATAATAATAAAATTATAACAATCATTTTTCTCTCTGTATATGAAAAATTTACCTTTTTCATCACCTGTAAAACCAAATAACCAAGATCTAGTGCAAAGTAAGGCTTGAACATGCTTAGAAAGAAGTCGACTCCGGTATTTGTTAAGAACACGAGAACCAATACTGAAAGATGATTCTGAAGCTACTGTAGTAATAGGAATACTGAGCACATCCAATGCCATACATGATAACGCACCAAATTGATTACTATTATCTTTCCAGTAATCCAAAACACACATGTCAGGAAAATTCTTCATCTCTAATTTTGGTTCATCCAAGTAAATATCCAAGAGTGACTTTCCCTCATCCGAAACATTAGGAGCATCATCCAAATCAAACAAGTCCTACATTATGCCAACGTCAAACATGTTATCATATGACTAATAAATTATTAATAAAAAAAACTATGAATATTAAAACTTACGTCATCAAATTGTTCTCTACCACGTTCAGTGGAATGATGATGAGAAGAAGATGTTGTTGCAGAGTTCGTGGGCATCGAAAACTTGCACATGTATTCGTCAAACAATGTAGTCATTTTATCTCTCAAATAATTTACCTTTGCTTGACAAGTACTTGGATCGAGCTCATCGTAAAGACGGGTCAAGAGCTTAAACTTCATTCTAGGATCAAGAATAGCACCCATTGCAAGTATAACACTGTATTGTTCCCAATACTTATCGAACTTAATCCGCATTCTACAAGCCATCGCTTTGATAAGCTCATCACCGTTTGTTTCATTCTCTTTCAGCAAACGCTCAATCTTCCACACATGCCCAAAATAGAGATTAGATGTAGAGTAGCTTGTACCTGACATTAGTGTGGTAATCTTGTAGATTGGCTTCAAAATGTCACATATTTTTGATGCTCTTGCCCATTCTTCATTCGATGGACAACTCTTGTAGCTTTTATCAACCATCCGAAATCTATTAAAAGCTCGTTGATATTTTAAAGCTTTCTCGAGCATCAAAAAAGTTGAGTTCCATCTAGTCTGAACATCCAGAGACAAAACTACCCCGTTACCACCTTCTACGCATTGCTCAAACATAATCCCTCTTGATTTTGAAGCTTTGACATACTTGACACTATCTCTGATCTTGGTTAAAGCACTACTAATAATCTTTAGTCCATCTTGCACAATAAGATTTAGAATGTGCGCACAACATCGAACATGGAAGAATTCACCTCCACATAACAAGTTGTCATCCAAATTAAGCCGCTCTTTTAGTATCTCTTGCATTGTGTCATTCTCTGAAGCATTATCTAGAGTAAGAGTGAATATCTTTTCTTCAATTCCCCACTCTTTGAGACAATCATGGATTTTAGTAGCCAAAGCATCGCCGGTGTGTGCAGGAGGTATGTCACAAAATGACAAGATCTTGCTATTCAAAGTCCAGTTTTCATCAACGTAATGGGCTGTCAAAGATATATAACCTTCACCAGAAATTGCTGTCCAACAATCTGAAGTTAAACATATCCTACTCTGAATCCTTTCCAACTCTATCTTCATCTTATTCTTCTCACTCTCCCAAGTTTTAACAACGTCCATCGCTGCTGTGTTTCTAGTGTAGTAGTTGTAATCTGGATTCAGATACTGAAAAAACCCTCTCAGCTCTTCATACTCAACAACAACAAAAGGAAGATCATGTCGAATTATAACCCTACTGAACTTCTCCCGAACAACACTTTGATCAATCTTCAATTTCCTAGTCTTTCCATCTGCATCAGTTAGTACATCAGCTATATTCCGATATTTTGCCTTCTTAATGCATCTCAGATGATGACGCTTCATAGGAGATGTTCCTGTGGTAGATTCAAACACAAGTTTATCACCACAATAGTTACACTGAACTCGATTCTTGTCATCGGCACCTTTTCCAATATGTGTAAAATGTTTCCACATTTTTGAAGTTTTTTTCCTTGGTTTACGAGATTTTTCCTGCGGCTCACCTCCAGCTTCATCACCTAATGATGGCTCGTTGGTTAGATCAATATCATCATCCTCATCCATCATCATCTCTTCTTTGTCAGCCACGTTTGACTCCCAATCATCCATATTGAGTCTGTTCGTTTCGTCGCCGCAAGTACCTGCGGTTGCGTCAACCGCAGCTATCGTTGTTCGTTTGGTTGCCGCAGGTACCTGCGGCATGACGCTGCGACAAACGCAGCTTCTGATTTTGAACGTCGATTAAATGCGGCGATTAAAAAAGTTGTGTTTGCCGCTGCCGCAGCCGCTGCCGCCAGCGTCAACGAAACGAACAGACCCATTATCTATCCAAAAAAAAAAATTATATATTAGTCAAAGTTATCATTCATGGCATGGGTTTAGTTCAGATAAAAAAACATGCATGGGGTTAAATATGAAGTTATAATATAATCTATCGGTTCCAATACAAGGACGAACACAGGAAGCCATTAGCCAGTCTATTTTGTTTTTACATACATCATAACAGATTAACATGCATGTATAGGCACAAATATTATTAATTATAATCTAGTAATATTGCAATTACATACCCTTAAACGAAGACGTTGACATGCTTTCGAATTCGGAATTAGATGACAAGAATGAATAAGAAAGAAAAAAAGCAAGAAGAATGAGATACGAGAAGCAACTTATGAAGGAAAGAGAGAATGACGGCTCCTATTTATAATAGTAATACATGAACCTTTCCCAGAAAAAAAATTAGTAATACATGAACGAAAGAATAAACGCTTAACATTTATTTTTAGATCATTTACATTTATATATATATTTTTCTATTTTAATTTTCAGCAAAAAAAAGAAAAACTTCACATTTACTTTAGATCATTTACATATAAATTATTATTTACTTTTTTTTGTTTTTACCAAAGAAGAAAACTTAACATTTATTTTAGATATTTTACATAAATTACTTGTAAGAAAAAGATATTTCACATATTAATATATACATATATATATTATACATATTATTTTTGTTTTTTCTCGATTAACCCATTGGTTACCCATAACCCTAATAGGTTTACCCCGATAAACCCACGAACCCGTTGGACGAACCCATCAAAACCCATTTATTTATATGGGTATAAAAACTTAACCCATACCCGTTAAAATAATAGACAAACAGGGTAAACCCATGGGATTTAACCCACTTTGACACCCCTACTGAGGATAATGCCCATATCAGCACCTGATATTTACATATATATATGAATCGAGTTACGACATCATTTAACAAGAGCTATTGGTTCAAAACTCTCGTCTTGTCTCAAATTGAGTAAGGTTATGTACTTATGAATGTATGAAAATGTGATGTAAAAATTAGAAAGAAGGATGAAAGTAAAAGTTTGATTTTTTAGTTGCAATAAAGAAAAAAGATTCCTTACTTAAAAGATTGATTGCGCTTGGTATATATAGTTCTTGGATCAGATGGATTACAGAGTTAATCAACAACATTGCACAGTTGACTTGGAGGACTAATCATCTGAATCAGGTTTTTTAAGTAAAAAGACTGGTATTCATACGCTCAAGAGTTTAAATCTCATAAGCTTTTTTTCTTTTCTTTTTTCAGTTTTATCACACGAAATCAAATCAATTCTAAGAAAGTTTCCATATGGTAACTATAAATCAAACCCCGAGTTTTAAATTACATACGAGAGATCAGAAGAGGGACAGAGGTAGGAGCTTCCTCTTCAATCTCATGCTCAAGCTCTCCATAGCGCTCGAGCACACGCATCCTGCAGTCTTCAGCAGCCAGCAATCCGGTTGAATAAGCACCGTGCACTGATCCCGGGTAGCTCGTGCTAGTGGCTTCACCAGCAAAGAATAGGTTATCCAATGGAACTCTCAGCCTCTCATAGAGGTCGTGAGGTTTGTTCACCATGTCATAGCTATATGATCCTAATGAATTGATGTCTGATCCCCACCTTGATACCAAATAATGTATCTGCCAACAACAACAACAAAACCAACCATTAAAGCTTTGTACACTGGCAAAAAGATATAGTTATAAGAAAGATAGGTTTAGAGCAGTACCGGTGAAGATGCATCTGGAAGAATTTTTTGGAGTTGCGAAAAGGCAAAATTTGCAGCTGATTCATCAGATTTTTTCTCGATATCTCTAGCAAGCTGACCAGCCGGCATGTAAACAAGGACAGGATGGCTAGTGGCTTTATGCAGGTTCAAGAAATAACTGCATCCGTAGGAAGTTTCTGCAACCACTCCTAGAAACTCTACGTTTGGCCAAAATACATTGTCAAAGTGCAATATGATCTTGTTCTCGATTCCTACACCGAGATCGTTGATAGCTTCTTGTTTCCACTGTGGAAGCTTTGGTTCAAATGTTATCGTTCCTGACTTTAGGACTCCGAGAGGAAGAGCAATGACTGCAGCATCCGCAACAAAGGTGTCTCCTTTCTCTGTAGTCACCTTAACTCCACTGTGGCGCCTTACAATTTTGGTAACCCTGACAAAACAAAAGGCCAATTAGGTTCAGCTGCAGATCTAGGAAAAAAAAGGTGGACACTCCTTTGACAAACAAATTTTACCTGTGGCTTAGACGTATATCAAGACCTTTCGAGAGAGTGTTGATAACAGGACGATACCCTCTTACCATAAGACCATGTCCACCGGGCAACAGTTCTTCCTGCGAATGTTTTAATTGACAAATCAAGAAACCAGAACATATGTCAACCACTGAACTGAGAACGACTGGCAATTTAGTTACTAACCTGGTCCCAACACTTCGCCGAGATGGTTTCAGCATCAGCAGCAAACCATCCTTCCATGCGGCACAAGTACCACTGAAGCACATTATGGGCAATCCCCTCCAACCTGAAAGCAAAACAATCTAACTGAGCATGCAACAAATATAAAAGCGGATAAACATTGAGACAATATGTTTCCATACCTCAATTCAGGGTTCCTCTTGAACACAATAGAAAAGGCTTGAGCGATTGACATGTCTTCATCCTGCTCATCCCTGACTTTACAGATCTGCATTTGTGAAACAACTATCTAGTTAATAAAAAATACGCAACATCTAGAAACACAATTAACAGAAAATTTGAAGACCAAGTACACACACACCTGTTCCAGAATGTGCTCAAATTTTTCGCCAACTTGTGTTACCAACTCTTGAGGGACTTGGTTACCAGCCTTATCGAATAGAGCATAGCTGCAGAAAACAGAATTGCACCACGAGTTTTAAACAAAGAGAGAAGATGTGTTACGATGTACATTCAGAATATCCAAAACACACACCTTTCAAGATCGTGATCATACAAAACTGAATTGTCACCACTAGTGCGATAAAGGGGTAATCCTAATCTACCAATAACTGCAGCCAAAGGGTTCTCTTTACAGACACCATGCAACCTGTCACAAAAAGATGTTGCTTAGTTAGCATCAACGAAAAAAAGATACAAGGGTAAGAGAGAGAGAGAGAGAGAGAGAGAGAGAGAGAGAGAGAGAGAGAGAGAGAGAGACATGAAATTACCAAGATGCACCCAGATCAACAGGAAAACCGAAAGAGTAATCAGTGTGAACTCGTCCACCAATTCTGTCACGAGACTCCAATAGCACAACCTGGAAAAAAGAGTAATGAAGACAAAAGAGTAGTAAGACCCTGCACTTGGTACAACAAAACATACTTCCTCTAAACAACATTGTAGTAACCTAAGAGATTGCAGACAGACCTGAAAGGAAGCATCTTGAAGAGTGCGAGCAGCTGAAATCCCAGCCATACCACCTCCAATCACTATCACTGAAGGTGAACTCTTCTTCATCTTCTCTTCGGTTGAGACACAAACAGCTGGTGAAACACAAACAACATACCAAACAGTTCAAACCCATTAAACAATACTTGCAAGAGAACTAAAAAAAAACCTAAATTTCATTGTCACACAAAAGGATTAAGATTTCAAAACGAAAAAGCAAAAAACAATCATACAAAAGTAAAAGGTAATACCTTTACGCAGCTGACGATTAGTTTTGCCTCCAGACTCCATGATTCAACAAGTAATTAATTACTCTCTCTCGAGAGAGAGAGATAATTCAAAAATTACTAACACTATTGTAATAGAGCGATAAAGGATCTAACGATTTCTGCTCGAAAAGAAGGAGCGAAATCGGCAATTGAGGAGAAAAACTAAGAATTGAGATGAGAAGACACGTATTATTATTACTCAAGTAATTTGAAATCGGAAATGTAAAACCTCGTTTTCTATACAATTTCATGCGGTTTTGCCCTTTTATCTTTTACGATTTTCTGCAAAAATATTTTAAGATCAGATTCGAGTTCTCCCAAACAAAATGAATGAGCCAAAATCAAAAGAAAAGATCTCTAGAGCGATCGAGAGAGAGAGAGAGAGATGCCAAGGACAAGGAGAGTCGCAGCTTTTTCTATTATTATTAATAATAAATCGTGTTGGTTTGAGACTGCTGAGCTGTAGGACTTTGATTGGTTGATTTATTTATTTTATATTTTATACGTTTGTGTTTTCTACTTTGCTTTTGGAAACCTACGCGCTTGGGTGTTTCATCTGGAGAAACTCGCCCTTGCTATACGACACGTGTCATTAGTGAATCGTTAATTTGGTTTCACCGTCCTAATAAATAACTTGGGAAACTAGAAATTGAGTGCTTAATAGTAGTAGTTAATACTATAGTTTGAAGGTATGGGACACGTTACGTACGAATCGTGGTTGAGTAAGTCACGTTAGCGTTTTCTGTTTTTCTTTATAATCGCGTGAACGTTTGAGAAGCATAAATAAGAGCTAAATGAGGCCAAACAAAAAAAGCCCATGAGAGTGTCATTTCAGGCCCATGTATGCCTTTTATACCTGTTTTTCTGAATGCTCTTCTTGATCAGAACATATTACTTAATCTGAAAGAATACGTATCAGTTTAAAAAAGATTGATGCAAATTTTTGAACAAAATATATGTATGTGTTTGTTCTTATTTCTCAACATTTGATTGACTGATATAATTATTGAACTGTTTAAAATAAGTTATACGTAAGTATTGATGACGCTACCTTATTGGATCTATATATATATATATATAATCCATTTTGTTTTAAAGTTTTTTTTCATCCCGACCAAAAATAAATAAAAATGGGATATATTTGCCGTAAGAATAATAATAATCTCGGATAAAAATAAATATTACTACGCCACGTCAGCCTATTTTATCCATACGAAGACTGTCGGTGGAAGCCGGTGCCGACAGTTGACTTTGCGGTCCCGCCGGAGACCCAAATCTCATCATGTCCGTTGGCTGTTGTTGTTGCACTGCCTGCATTTAATTTTTAAACATGACACGTCAGATATTATATCTATTAAAATATTTATCGCTCCTCGTAAACGATGTCGTTTTTTTGCAACTGACCTGATTCGCCACCGGCGGCATCTGAGGGAACCCGCCCATGTACCTAGCGAGCTGCTCCGACAGGATTTGGTTCTGTGCTTGGAGCTGGAGTTGAACCGGGTTTTGACATACTAAACCGGGATGGTTCTGCGGAGCTGACCGGTTCATAACCGGAAATTGACGCAATTGCATCTGACTCTGCATAGCCATCTGGTTAATGTACGGTGATGATTGTACGCCGGGAAACATCATCGGAGTCGTTGCTGCTGCTGCTGCCGCCGCCGCCATTCCACTTCCCATCCACATCACTTGGAGTTGCATTTGAAGTGATTTCAAGTAATCAATCGCTTCATCCAATATCGAAGCTTTATCTGTCTACACACACACCAAGAACACACCATTAATCAATCTTACATAATTATCATTACTTCTATGAGTCCTTTTTTTTTTTAATATGTTTCATCAACTTACTTTACTGCAATGAGGTATGAGTTCTTGAAGAGCTTTCATTCTTTCGTTGATTCGATCTCTCCTCCTCTATAATAAGGGATCAAGATCACAAAAATATATTTAGCAGAAATTTTAAAACCGACTTATTGCTTAAAATAAAAAGAGTTTTTTATATGTAAATGTAAAACTCAACGAGGAAGAATGAAGAAAGAAGTGTATATATATAACATAACATACCCTTTCTGAGAGATTATGAACTTCGGCTGCACGGCTTCTTCGTGTAGATCCAGACCGTTGGCTCGATTTGTTTCCTGTGACTTGAATATCATCGGTCGAGGTCAAAGGTACATCTGACTGAGAGACAGATTCCTGATCCGCGTCCATTACATGTTTTCTTTTACGGTCAATGGTAACGCTTCTTCCACTAACGGTTTCTTTGTTGTTCCTTCCGTAGCTGCAACCGGACGAGCCACCGGACGAAGTATCGAGTCTTTCTTCGACGTTCTTGCTTCCATCAGTCATAGATACCGGAAGTGTAGTCACTTGATGATCATTCGTAGACTGGTTTCTACCACAATGGCTCGGCCCGACGGTTATAACAGAGGACCTAAACTTGGGAGGAGCCATGGCCTGAGCCTCGTTCTTAACTGTCTCTTCGACCGACCGTGGCTTCTCTGGACTGCCGATGTGATTGACTGTATAGAAGAGATGAGAGGAGAACTCAGATTCGAAGGGGTCGACGACGTCATCGGGAGGGTATTGGATCCAGGAGACGGTTTCTTGATCATCAAGAAGAGCGTTGTTATTAGGCTTCGGTACTGTTTCTTGGTCGTCAAGAAAAATGTTGTAAGGTTTTCTTAGGGTGTCTTGTTTGTGGGTTTGGACTTGGACTGATGGTTCTCTGCGAGCTTGGCTCTGCAAAACTACTTGGCCATCTCTCCACAATAGCTCCACTAGTTCATCTTCTGGTCTGTACCAAAATATGAACAAACACATATACTATTAAACTGATTGTAACTAATTAAAAAGTGAAGTTGGTAACTATAAAATAATTGACTTCTGAATATTTTATATACCTGATTGATCTTTTATTAGTGGGCATGTGAAAATTATCTTCAAAATTCCAATCAGCAAACACTTGTTCCATGTCTGATCTGTAAAAGATACCCAAATAAGAATATACAGTATTACTTTTTTCGTAAGTGAATAAGAAATTATTTGATTTCTGTTTAGTACTATATAATGATTAACAACAGGAGCTTTTACATGAGGAGCAAAAAGGGATGATGAAAGCAATCAACTTATGGAAATCCCAACAACAGTATATAATCATTAGAAAATAATTAAACCGAAACAACCCACTCTCCAGCAATCAAGGAGGGAATGATTAAATAAGGCAACTAATTCTATATATAGTAAACTCTTTGAACCAAAAGCCTTAAAAGAAATTACCAGATTTAGAAGCCTCTGAATGAAAAGAAGATTTAGCGAGATTATACGTGACAGAATCGAGCTAGATAGGAGAGAAGAACAAAAGGGAAAGAAGAACAAAAGATTCTCTCTCCTTACACAAACCTTATGGGGGGGGTGTTTTTTTCTCTCTATAGAAAAGGAAATTGTACAGAAACTGAGAGAAGAAAGTTAGAAACAGAACAGAGAACACAAAGAAAGAGAAAGAAGAAAGAGAGGCTGAGGTTCTTTGCCAGGTTCAGACAGAAAGCGACAAGAGGGTAGAGGGAAGCAGCAGAGAGATTACACAGGGGAGGAGCGAGAGGAGATAATGATTCGGTGGGGGCAAATGGTGCCGAAACTGATCAAGATGAACAACACGTGTCGAATTGTCAGACAACTAGTTAAGAGTTAGTTGGACCCCACCATCTTGTCCTGTGATGAAGGGTGAGAGTAAGAGAGAGATCTATTGCTCGATTTCTAGAGGTGGTTTCTGATCTGTACCTTATCTGCAAATAACACTCTCTTTTAATTTGATGAGTCTTGACCAATGATGAAGGGTGTTTTTTGCCAAATCATACGCCCTCCTACTTATCATATATATGTTTCTTTCAATCCAATAGTATCTATCTTATCATAAGTAAACAAATTGAGCTTCTTTATTTTTCTACGATGCTTTTGATGAGTTTATCATCTACTACTGTATGTATATTATGAATAGTATAAGAAAGGGTTTATATATAATTTATCTGAATGCAAATTTTTGTTTTTGTCAGAGTCTCATTCAAAACCTACCGGAAATTTATCTCGATGAATCATCATTATTTCCCCGGCAAATTTCCACATTGCATTTATTTCACATGTTGACTTGCATACTAAAAGCTATACGTACGATCGTAAGTTTTTGTGTTATACATACGATTTTTTAGTTGACATTATGAATTTGGTTGGAATTTAAAACACCTGATTTCAGTATAAAGTACTAAAACACCTTCTTTTTAGCAAACTAATTACAATGTTCTGGATAATAATCACAATTTTTAACCTAAGTACATAATAGAGACGTCGTCGTAATGCTAATATGTGGACCTTTGTGACTCGTTGTCATGGACCACAGACAATGGTCCACCAAAATTATGCTTACATTGATTTCCGAATCCTTATCACATATATATTTTTTTTAATTATACTAGACCAATTTTGAACCCTTATCACATCAGTCTTATCGTTTAATGTCCATAAAACAACATAATATGATTGATAAGGTCTTGAAAAAATTACATTGCAACTTACAAGTCAACATGTATAGTGGGCGCATTGTGAACAAAGCATCCACCACCGAAAGACGACATGTTCCTTAGAAGTTTTATGGCCCTCATTTGCTTTTCCCACGAAAGAGACGAAGTTAATTTGTAATAGCGCGTCCATTCAAAGCTATAGAAAGCCATAAGCCATGTAAACAATAAGTTTTGTTTCCAGCCATATGTAGTATATTGCAAACATATGATACTTAAATATGACTATAGTTTAGTGAACAGAACTGAATAGTAGTAACGTACACTTGGTCGAAATATTTATTTTGTATGCATTATTTCTTTTGATAATTTATCTTGCATGCAAGTTGCAAGTTATTGATAAACTAACTGATAGATATATAGATTATTTTTGTCGGGGACGAAATATATAAAAAAACGTAGTTATCCGAATCAAGCAAAGATGACACGGTTATCACTACCGGTTCCAACCATATAATTCATAAAACCCCAAAATCCATACCATGATTTTGTTTTCTAATTAAAATTTTGAATTTGACTCAAAATTGTGTCGCTGTATGCGAATTTATATTGTCATTGGTAAAATAACCCATGTCGGCATAAGTCGTCGCCGTTGGATAATTAATTAATTTCATCTTCTAACCGATAGATGAACGAAAAAAAACTCCAACAATTTGACATGATAGTAAACATAGAACTAATAAATGAATATGTCAAGATATTAAGGAACCATATGTATTAAACATATGATAAATATTTTACAATTTGTAACATCACATAAAAAATTATCAGAATAGAAAAAAAAAAAAAGAAAAAGAGTTTATCAGAGAAGGCCAAAATTATATAATTCATAGTGGAATTGTACAGTATTGGGGTCATTGGAGATTGGGCCTATTTGTTCAGCCCAGTATAGATCTAAAATAAGAATGATCAGAAAGGGCCGAACACAAAAAAAAACCCTAAATCTATCTATAAGAGACCGTTCTGAAACGTTAGGGCGCGGCGGTGCAGGAAGGCGGATTTAGCGGCGGAGGAGGGTGGATGGTATGAAAGGCTAGAAGCGGCGGGGAAGTATGTGGATAAAGAAAAAAATAAACCTGAGGGGAATATATGATGTTCTTTATAGTTTTCAATCTGAATTTCAAATCCGCCGCTCGCTTTTCCCATCGCCTTTCTCCAGTCTTCTCTGATCTGCTCCGCCCGCCGACCTTGTGATGATTACAGTTCTGAAGGTCCATCCATACCAAAAGATTATTCAAATCTAAAACTTCTTGTGCTAAAGAAATTTCAAAAATATTTTATTTTTAATTTTTTTTGCAGTTAATTAACTCGTGCAGAAGATTCACGAATTTATAAAATCATTCGTTTGCTACCCAAATTTCAGTTTTTGTTTTTGTTTTGTTTTTTGGTGTGGAAAGTAGCAGAATTAAAGAAATCGCAGAGATGAAATGGAACATGAGTTAGAGATTACATTGCTTTAGTTTAGAACCTGGTAGAAGCTCATAAATACTTTAAAAGCGAGGTAGAAGCTCAATAAGAGCAATCACTTAAAAAGCTCTAAGCTAGGCGAGTGAGCAACCATTGAGATGAAGTTGAAATTTGAAAACCTCCTACAAGAAGTGTCTTTTATCCTTTTGAACGGGAAAGACAGACAAAACAAGTGTCTGGGACGTTCATTAAACCTGTCCTGATGTAAGATCAAGAAATTGAATGCGTGTTTTGTTTGAGTATGCGTGTTTAAACCAAATAGCTTCAGTCCATAGAACCACTTGAGCCGAAGGTGAAAGGAATTCACATGTTTTCTTTGAGTATGTCCTCTTGATCCTTGAATTGTCAGGATTTTGTTTCTCCGTTGACATGTATTAACAGTTTTCTCCTTTAATGTCCGAATTTTGTTTCTCAAATCACTTTTTTTTTTTTTTTTTTTTTTTTTATATCTACTGAGGACTTTGAAGAATATATCAACAGTGTACTTTGGGCTGTCCACAGGAAAAGCGCAAAAACTTTTTACACCATTACAAACTCCAATCAAACATTTTGAGGCATAAGGGGAAGAAACGAATAATGGCTAGTTATATGTTCAGTTTGTTCCAATGAATAAAAGAACTTCTATTAATAAAAAAAATAATTCATCTTCTACAAGTAAAACCGAAGAATGACTAATGTAAACAAAAAAACCAATAATGACAAACTAAGACAATTTTAAAACATCCATAAAAACAAAAGAAAAATTAGACTGCATCAATAGAATTCGCTTGATCAGCTTTTAGATCTTTTGCTTTCTTGCACAACAAGCTACCCCATCTCTTCTTGAACTGTAAAATCTCCATCACAATCGCAAAGGTTGCGATTGCACAAATTATTGTCGTGTATGCGATCTTCCAGCCGCTTCCCGGTTGTAGAATGGACAAGCCTTTGAAAATGTTGTACACGCTCAATATAACCACAATGTACCCTACTGTGTGGTGATACCAGTTCCAATATTTTCGGAACCTATGATCCTTGTTTGGTCTTGCTTTGAGTGCAAGTATCTGCAGAAACCCTAAAGCGAATAGGAGCAACCCAATCACCGTATGCGCTGTTTTCCTCAAACCGGTATATTTGGCCATGTAGATTGCTGTTCCTAATCCTCCAATTAAACCGGAAAAATAACCGGTTGTTTGACAAATTATGTGTACATAGAACCATGTAGGATCTAATACTTCGTATGTCTTCATATACCTTGCGGCCATAACTCCGATTGGCATGAGAATTCCCCAACTCACTGCATTTATAACTCCATGGATTTGCTTTACCAACAATAAGTTTCCGTTAACCGATTTTGTCGATGTGACCTGTCCAGAAAGCAAGTTCAAAGACGCCATAGATTTGAGATGATCTCCACTCATTGCGTGCATTCCAAGTGTATTTCCTTCCTTCAGCGGGCCGTCTTGCCATAAGTGATTCACGACGGTTGTGTTAGGAGACAAAAATAAATTTGCAAATATCGTCATCTCCCCGTCAATATATTCAGCAGATACTTGTGTCACGCGGATGGTAAGAGGAGACTCTTGAAGCAGAGGAGCGTAGCTATTAACGGAGGAAGTATATGCACGCATAACGCCAGAAGTTGAGTTACGGTACGCTACAATAGCTTGAGCACCTAACATGCCTTTTTTCGTCGGGTTTATGGCCCAAGCGATCCAACTAGAAGACTCTAGATTGGCGTGACGGTAAGCAACTTCAAGAGCTCCGGTTTCTCGAACATAGCTAAAGTGTAGAAAAGAGTCTAACACCGGGAGATCTGTGCAAGAGCTAAAGGTTTTTCCGTTTTTGAAGCTATGAGATTCACATCTAGCATGAAGTCCTTGATCTGTTGCTGCTGTAGTAAAAGCTGGAATCAACACGAACATGCAACACAAAACGACTAAAGCGGCACTTGAAAAGAAAGACATGATGATGATGATTATGGTTGTGGGTTTTTTTAAGGGAGCTAGAACACGAATTTGGTTACGATTTTGGAAAAAAGAGATTTGTGATGTTTTGGTGATATACAAACTTTGAGTATTTCCGCAATATTTATAGTGAGTTACATTTACGTCCTAATGTCGTTAGGACTTAGGACTACGTTTCCATATTACGATCTTGTTTCCTTTTTGTTTTAGCTTAAGTTTCCATATCCCATAAGGAATCTAATTCATTAATCCAAATTAAAAAAAAAAACTTTTCACATCTTTGCTTTATCTAACACGATCTTCATTAATCCAAAATAATTTAATTTTTCTTTCTAAAATATTAGATTAATATTATTTAGAAAAATAAATTGTTTTTTTTTAAACTATTAAAAAAGTTTCTATAAGATAATCTTCTAGGTTTAAATAAAATAAAAATTATAATCACTTTAAATAAAGTTTACCCATTCAATTAATAAATGAAAATATTTGTAGTTTTCAAAATTCAAGTCTATTTCAAGTGTATATAGGACATGTTAACACATATACAGAGATTGCTGTATTTTGGTTCGAACTAAACTAACCGATTGCTAATTTACAAGTATTATCTTTTTTTTTTTTTTTTGGTTCATGTCGACAATTTGGCTAGATACACGTTGCCACGAGAAAGTCAAAATCAAATCATTTTATTTTGTTTGTGTTTACTTGGAATAGTACTGTCGCAATGGAAAAGTATTTTAACCTTTTCTCCCCCGGTCAACTTCTAACTTTATACGCTTTCGGGGGTGACTACAAACAAGCATTTATATGTTTTTCGTGTATGTTGAATTAGTTCAAAAGATTGTAATTTCAGATCAATGTTACGATCAATCAATAATTATAAAAAAAGTTCACTAGTTTGTTTGGTCATAGTCAAACAGTTTAAGAGAAAACGTAAGGACTTGTCCTCCCTTATCGTCAAACATATATACAATTCTCTTCTAAGTTTAAAATTGATCCCAAATTGAATAGTTTTGTTATAACCGACCGGTCAACTTTAACGACTCTGCTTTATAGTAGTAATTAGTTAATAACACACACACTAAGAATGGTGGAAATTATTATATTGGCATGGGTCTATTTTCATAATGCATGCGTTCGTTGAATCTTCTTCTATTGTATTGTGACGAGTCTATATTATTTTGGCATTCTTCGTCTTTAAAAAGGTTATAATCGATAGGTTTATTTGGTGATGACTTAAGTTTTTTTTTTCTTTTTCAGCTCACATTCGTTTGGTTTGGCGGTCAAACTAGTAGTTTCTCACATTTCTTTATCAATTGATACTTAAGTTTTGTTAGCTATTTTTTGTCCAATAGTTAAATATTGTATTTTGCATGGACCAATGGTGTCTTTATAGTCCTAATCAAACCCTTTTTTTTTCTGTTTTTGTTACGCAGTTTAACTAATGATAACAAATTAACAAGTCTAGTGGTCATTTAAAAAAAAAAGAAAAAAATTTGGTCACCAATTATAGTCATATATTTTTATCTTCCACACATTTTACTTCGTCTGATCAAATTTTATTTGTCTATTAGAGATTACTGTTGACAAAAAAAAAATAGATAAAACATTTATTGCAAAATGATCACGTTTGCTTACAAATGGCACACCAAACAGAAAAAAACACACCAACTACATTCGTATCTATATAATCTCATTGACCGTACCATTTAAATGCCACACAACGATTCAAAGCTACATAAAATAATGTCTCAAAAATATTAATTTCTGAAAATTGAATATTATTCAAAATTATTCTGTTTTGGTAAGATTATTCAAAATCATTATATATTTCATGTAGAATACAATCAAAATTAAAATACGTGCAATCGAGAGAGCTCTTCTTTTTCGTTTTTTTTGTTTTTACCAAAATTTTCATTAATTTAACTTTTAAAGTAATATATATCGTAATTGACTTAATTAGCAACTTTTTAATTCACTTTGTTTATATGGTTATTCACTTTTAATTGTTTATAGATCTATTTTTTCTTTATTACGATGATAAAAGAGAAGAAACGGTAAAAAAAAAAGAATGATGAAGATATGAAACCGCGTGAAGAAGAAGATGACTTTAGTCAACAAAATATCAATTACTATTTTATTTTTATCACTAATCTGACTTCACCACATCTCTCTACTCTGTTCTCTTTGCTCTTCTTCTTCTTCTTCTTCTTCTTCTTCCTCCTCTCTATCTCTCTCCAAGCTTCAAAATTAAAAACCTTTACAATCTGACCAAATCAAATCTCTCTTACAAAAAAAAAAAAAAAAACAACTTCTGCTTCTATTACTTTTTTTTTTAGCACAGTTTTCTTTTCCGGCGACTCCAAGTTTGATCGTCCCCGGCGATTCCTTTTTTTTTTTTTTCGGTTGTTCTTAAGACATATCTTCTGATGTTGTCCAAACAAAGTTTCATTCTTTGTCTTATTTTCTTCTTCGTCACAGCATTTCCCGGCGACTCAAGAGGACTCTCTGGTAACAATGAGCAAAAGAACATGTCGGGCTTTTCAGGGATTGGCTTCCCAAATCCGATGCGCTTCGGCTCTGTTTCTTCTTCCACAAGCAACGACTGCGGTTTCTCTTCCCCTGAGAACCAACCCACCAAGGAACGGACCGGAGAAAACAAGACGGTGAAGTTTCACTTAAAGCGCCGGGAGACGACTCCTAAGCACGGAACAGAGAAGACAACAACAAATTCTGTTCTTGAGCTCAATTTCCGAGATCTCACTAGAATCCAAACGCTTCACAAAAGGGTTTTGGAGAAGAAGAATCAAAACACTGTCAAGAAGCAGAAGAGGAATAAAGAAGTCGTTACCTCTCCGGTGGAGGAGCAGCAATCTGGTCAGTTGGTGGCTACGCTTGAGTCCGGTATGACTCTTGGTTCCGGCGAGTACTTTATGGACGTGTTGGTTGGCTCGCCACCAAAACACTTCTCCTTGATTCTTGACACAGGGAGTGACCTAAACTGGATTCAATGCTTGCCTTGCTACGACTGTTTCGAACAAAACGGTGCGTTTTATGACCCTACAGCCTCTGCTTCTTACAAGAACATAACTTGCAATGACCCAAGATGCAACCTAGTCTCATCACCTGACTCTCCAAAGCCCTGCAAATCAGATAACCAATCATGCCCTTACTACTACTGGTATGGGGATAGCTCCAACACGACTGGGGACTTTGCAGTCGAGACTTTCACCGTTAACCTGACGACAAGTGGAGGGAGCTCAGAGTTGTATAATGTCGAAAACATGATGTTCGGTTGTGGTCATTGGAACCGAGGTCTCTTCCATGGTGCTGCAGGATTGCTTGGATTAGGAAGAGGCCCGCTTTCGTTTTCCTCGCAGCTTCAGTCTCTTTATGGTCACTCCTTCTCTTATTGCCTAGTCGATAGAAACAGCGACACCAACGTTAGTAGCAAACTGATTTTTGGGGAAGACAAGGATTTGTTGAGCCACCCGAATCTGAACTTCACTTCTTTTGTCGCCGGGAAAGAAAACCTCGTCGACACATTCTACTACGTACATATCAAATCCATTCTAGTCGGGGGAGAAGTTGTAAACATACCTGAAGAGACATGGAATATCTCATCAGATGGCGGTGGAGGAACGATCATAGATTCGGGTACAACCTTGAGTTACTTTGCAGAGCCTGCATATGAATTCATCAAGAACAAGATTGCAGAGAAAGCAAAAGGGAAGTACCCTGTCTATAGGGATTTCCCACAACTAGATCCTTGCTTCAACATGTCTGGCATCGAAAACGTTCAGCTGCCAGAGCTAGGGATTGCCTTTGCAGATGGCGCGGTTTGGAACTTCCCGACTGAGAATTCTTTCATATGGTTGACTGAAGATTTGGTTTGCTTGGCAATTCTTGGAACTCCTAAATCAGCCTTTTCAATCATAGGAAACTATCAGCAGCAGAACTTTCATATACTCTATGATACAAAGAGGTCGAGGCTCGGATATGCACCTACAAAGTGTGCTGATATATAAAACCAAGTCCATAAAAGCAAACTGTACACAACAATAAGAACAGATGATCATTCTTTTTTTTTGTCCTTTTTAGATTTATTCATTCTTTAGGATATATATATTCCTTTAACATGTATTTGCTGTAGAGCACAAAAATCATACTAAACTAATGTACTTATTCTCTACTTTTTGTTTCTGAATAGGAACAAAGTGGGTTAATTTTACTTTTGCTATATGTATGTATTTGCACGAACTATATAGTCTAACATCAATAGCAAGAGTTGGACAGAACTATGATGAAGTTATATAATCTTTGCAATTGTACAGAGTCGATATATAGTAATCCATGAATAGGAACTATAGAGGAATTGGAAAATAAAGAAGCTTTAGGATACTGCAGATCGCAAACCATACACCGAGGAACCGGACTGTGTACCTGAGAAAGGTCGGAGATGAGAGAGGGAGAAAGGTGTCGTTCTTTTTACATTCAGGCGAAGACGGAAGCGAACACGAGAAGAATTGATTTGCATTTTGCACAGTGCAAGAAGAATCAAATCAAGCTTAACATGATTTTTTTGTTTTCAGTCACTTGAGAAAACCTTTTTTATATTTTCTTTGCGACGCTTGTGGCCAAGGGGTCTTGAAGTACAATAAATCTCTTTGAACGAAGAACCTAGCTACGGTCTCGACTCTGAAATCTCAATCGTGGCTTCATTATTCATTTATTTTGTGTGCCTTTTCCTTCCCTCATATTATATCTTTATTGTTTGTAAAAGGTGTGGGCTGTGAATTATTTACTGAAAGGCATATGATGAGACCGACCGTTTTTTTAAAAAAAATTGTGAAACCAAAATTTCTATTTTTGTAAGCAAATTATTACATATTTTTATACATTGATTATTCAACTATTGGCTTCGCTTAATTTTTGACGTAAAATTTCATGTCTAAATATAAGATTTTATTTAAATTTAAAAATAAATTTCATGGCTATTTTTTTTTAAAAAAATATCAAATATAAATTGTGTAAGTGATGTAATTTGCTTACAAAAATAGAAAATTTGGTTTCTAATATTTAATTATCAGTTTAATACATAAAAGGATAAGTACTGTATTATTTATATATATTTTTTAAAAAATATGATTAAACGTGTGTAAGCTTAACTGTACCTTTTAGGTACCGCAAGACTCTTGCGGCAAGAGCAACACATAATTAAAAAGGCTAATCAATTTTTTCTTTAACTCACTCTCATTCGATGATCGCGATGTCCAAAGGGCGATTGAATACTTCTTCTCTTCTTCGTTTGACATCATCAGTTTCAGACTTGAGATTTGGTTATACAGCTGGAGTTGGCTAGTAGCATAAACATTCAAAAAAACAAAAAAAAAAGCTTTAGTTCCAATTTCGAACAATGGAGAGAAGAAACACGAAGTGGGTAGCAGCAGTAGCGAGCATATGGATTCAAAGCTTTAGCGGAGCTCCAAGGGTGTTTCCGCATGAGGTATTTTTGCAGCAGTCCAAGATTTTGTAGATCCTTGATGATCCAGCCTCCCGTTGTTTACCGATTATGGTGATTAAATGCAGCATCATAATTACATTTTCACGAAAGGATGAGTTGGTTTAGTCCAAGAGCAAGGTAACCGGCTGAGTTCATTTCCTGACTGTTTCCTGGCAACATGTTACTATCATTAGAGTAGTTTCGTTTTCTGTGTTTGGTTAAGTTATTATTTGATTGTGTGTTGCTGCTGAAAGATTTGCCTATCTAGTATAGTTGTCAGCGATTTGCGAAGACTTTTATACACAGCAGCTACAAGTCTCGTTTTTATAGTCACATTAAAATATGATGGAGTAACGACTTGTCATGTACGAAAGTGTAATTATATATCTAACAAAAAAAAAGGTCACATTTAAACTCATGTATATAAATTATTTAAATAATGAATAGACTATCTATTAATTGATCTCTCCTCTATACAGCTACTTGTATAAAATAATTGATTAATGGACTTCCTCGTTTCACAAGGTGGACGTTTCAGATTTGGTTTTGAGTTAACCCATATTCGTTTTTTATTAGGAAAGCAAAACCAATGCACAACGATAGTTATGGGTTTCTGATATCGGTTAAATATGGTTTAGTCTAGTTGGAGACTTGGAGTGCAAGTGGGAGCTCCAATTAATCCGGTTTATCGTTGGTCTAACCAAACCAAGAATGCCCACGATTGATTATATGTACAAGCATTTAAATTTAAAGTTGACTTTACTTTCATTTTAAGACAACTTTTGCTCATTTTGATCGATGCAGATAGATAGTTATAAAGAAGGAGAGAAAAAGAGAGATAGATGGAGTTTGCTAACACGAAATGGGTGGCTGCGGCAGCGAGTATATGGATACAAAGCTTTACCGGAGCAAGTTACACCTTTGGAATCTATTCCTCTCTTCTCAAAACATCTCAATCTTATGACCAATCTACTCTTGACACCGTCTCCGTTTGCAAAGACATCGGAGCAAACGTAGGCATCCTCTCCGGCCTCTTCTACACCGCGGTTGCAAGCCGCAAAAGCGGTAGCGGTCGCTTCTTTAGTGGACCATGGTTGGTTATATTCGTGGGGCTGTTGCAATGGTTTGTGGGATATGGATTCATATGGATGGCTGCGTCAGGAGTGATCGAAAAGCCTCCAGTGGCTATGATGTGTTTGTTCACGTTCTTCTCCGGTCATTGTCAGACCTTCTTTAATACGGCTATTGTGGTCACCGCCGTCCGTAACTTCTCCGACTATGGTGGGACGGCCGTTGGGATTATGAAGGTAGGACATATTCAATACTTGGAGAATAAGATATATATTAATTCTTGTTTTGGACAGTTTCTGCTCTTTTTATCATATAAAAAGACCATATATATAAATATACGACATACTTAGCTGGAGAAAGGAACTAGCTAGCTAGTAGGTATATTTAAAATAAACTTAGAACTAGCTAGTAGTTAAAATAAAACTACATCGAACTAGTAGATATACTGAAACTAGGTCGAAATAGTAGTGAAAATAAGTTTTGATGTAGTCTTGTAGATAACTAGGCGCTAGTTAAGATATATAGATCGGTAGATTAATTACATGTATATTTCCTAGTTCCTACTATGTATATAATTCTCTTCACAAATAATTATGTGTTTATTATTTAAAATGTAGGGTTATCTTGGGCTAAGTGGAGCAATTCTGGTTCAAATGTACCACATCTTCTGTGGAGGTGATCCAGCGAATTACATTCTTCTTTTGGCCGTAGTACCATCACTCCTCATCTTGGTGTTAATGCCCTTCGTAAGAACATACGACACAGTCATCGCAGGGGACAAGAAACACTTGAACGGTCTCTCCGCCATCTCATTGATCATCGTCACTTATCTTATGGTCGTCATATTGGTCAAAAATGTTATTGGGATGTCAAAGCCTATGCAGATATGTTCTTTCACCCTTCTACTTATCTTGCTCGCCTCTCCTCTCTTAGTGGCTGTTAGAGCACATCGTGAAGAGAAACAGAGATTCTTGTCTTTGGATTTTCCGGTTACCGAGGGAACCACATTGCTTGACTCTCCTAAGCTCAACACTTCTTCCGGTAAAGTTTAGTTTTGATATATATACGTTAGTTTAGTTATACTTCTTGAAGTGAAAATTTCTAACACATTTCAATCAATCAACAGATGTTAAAGTTATCATGACCAATGATATGAACGTTCTCGAAGCAATATACACAAAAAACTTCTGGCTTCTATTTGCGGCGATGTTATGTGGAATGGGTTCAGGACTCGCGACGATAAACAACATCAGACAGATGGGAGAGTCACTTCGCTACTCTACAGTCCAACTTAATGCTCTGGTGTCTCTGTGGAGCATATGGAACTTTCTAGGCCGGATTGGGTCGGGTTACATCTCAGACGCCTGTTTACACAATCATGGCTGGCCAAGACCAATTTTCATGGCCATAACTCTAGGACTTATGGCTATAGGTCAAAGTGTCATGGCCTCCGGTTTGCCAGGAAGCCTGTATATCGGGTCCTTGTTGGTCGGTTTAGCGTACGGGTCACAATGGTCACTCATGCCGACAATAACATCTGAAATATTCGGGGTTCGTCATATGGGAACTATATTCTATACAGTATCGATAGCTAGTCCGATTGGCTCCTACTTTTTCTCAGTGAAGGTGATAGGCTACTTGTACGACAAGGTAGCTTCTGAGGATGATCATTCTTGTTATGGGAATCATTGTTTTGGGACTTCGTTTATAATAATGGCGGCCATGGCTTTGCTTGGCTCTTTTGTCGCTCTTGTGTTATTCCTCCGCACTAGGAAGTTTTATGCGACGCTTGTGGCCAAGAGGATCTTGAAGTAATCTCTTTGAACGAACCTACGTACGGTCTCAATCGTGGCTTCATTATTCATTTATTTTGTGTGGCCGCTTTTCCTTCCCTCATATTTTTGATTATAAAATCTTTATTGTTTGTAAAAAGTGTGGGCTGTGAATACGACCGACACTAAACCAAAATTTCTATTTTTGTAAGCAAGTAAAGTTACATAACTTACATAATCTATATTTGATATAAAATTAGCCATGAAATTTATCCTTAAATTGAAATACAGTCTTTGAAATTTTTTTGAAAAAATTTTCCGCAACAAATTATTAATCTAGAAAAATATGTAAGTTATGTAATTTGCTTATACAAAAATAGAAATGTGTAGAGTTTTGATATCAAACCAACTTGTTTTATTCACATTCATAAGAAGAGTATTTATACAGGAGACACACCATAAACGATAAGCTTAAAGTTGCTAAATTATCGGACAACATGTCCTTATCAGAATACCAAGATAAATAAGAACAATATACGAGTTTATCCGCAATACTCCCCCTCACGTTGGAGTGTGAAGATCCTGAACGCGCAACTTGGACATAAGATAATGAAACTGATCACGACCAAGAGCCTTTCTAAAGATATCCACTAATTGTTCAGTGGTGCAAACATGTTCAGTAGTAATAATGCCATTACGAACAGCATCCCGAACAGCATGACAATCATTCTCAATATGCTTAGTACGTTCATGAAACACTGGATTAGAGGCGATATGAATAGCTGCTTTGCTATCACAGAACAAACGAGTAGGCGCAGCGCGGTTGATACCAAAACCCTTGAGCAACTTATGCAACCATTTAATCTCCTTAAGTGCAAATGACATAGCCCTATATTCGGCCTCGGCGGACGAGTGGGAAACTGTATCCTGCTTCTTAGCTTTCCAAGCAATGGGCGAACCACCGAGTAGTACAACGTAAGCACTTAAGGAACGTCGAGTTTTCGGGCAAGAACTCCAGTCCGAATCACAATATACATCAATGGACAAATCCGTGTCCGCCTTAAGCATATTACCCTGACCAGGAGACCCCTTAAGAAACCGAACAACTCGCAAAGCAGCCTCTAAATGAGCCTCCCTCGGAGACTTCATGAACTGAGACAAAACATGAACTGAATAACAGAGTTCAGGTCGAGTGTGAAGAAGATACAACAACCGACCAACCAAACGACGGTAAGGCTTAGGGTCCAAAAGCAAAGGACCATCATCAGAAGCAAGACGATGATTCTGTTCAAGAGGAGTATAAGATGGACGAGAACCAAGATTACCAGTATCAACAATGATGTCAAGAGCATATTTACGTTGTGTCAAGAAAATACCATCCGGACCACGGCTTACTTCGATACCAAGAAAATATTTCAGTTTGCCCAAATCCTTCATTGCAAAACAACGGCTAAGATACTCTTTGAACTTCGTAAGCATGTGCCCATCATTTCCACAAATGATAAGGTCATCAACATAGATTAACACCCGTAATTCAATGTTCTTGTGGGAATAAGAGAAGAATGAGTTATCATCATAGGATTGAATGAAGCCAAACTTAAGTAGAGAATCAGACAACTTCTTAAACCAGCAACGCAGGGACTGTTTTAAACCATACAGAGACTTGCGAAGACGGCAAACTTTGCCAGGATGAGAATGACGAAAACCAGGAGGAAGCTTCATATAAACCTCCTCTTCAAGATCACCATGGAGAAAGGCGTTATGAACATCCATCTGATAAACCTCCCATTGATTAGCAGCCACAAGACGAAGAAGAGTATGAACTGTCGCCATACGAACAACATAAGCAAAAGTTTCCTTGTAATCTTCCCCCTTAACTTGAGTATTGCCAAGAGCAACAAGGCGAGCCTTGTTACGTTCCAACGTACCGTCGGAATTATACTTGTTTTTGAAGACCCATTGACAGCCAATGGCGATTTTGCCAGGAGGCAAATCACACACATCCCAAGTCCGAAGAAGTTCCAAAGCATCAACCTCTTTCACAACAGCATCATTCCAAACCTTGATTTTAACAGCTTCCTTAAAATGCTTAGGCTCCGTATTAGCAGTGATAACAGCCAAGTAAGCACGGTGGCTAGGGGAAAAATTTTCATCAGACACAAAATCTGTTAAAGGATAAGGAGACGTACCTTGGATCGATGTCGAAGACTGCGTAGGTGAGCCGGGAAGAGCATGATGTGATGGTGTGTGTGTAGCATTATAGAGGACATAATCTTGTAACCGCACAGAAGGTTTTGTAGTACGAGTACTCTTACGGTGTTTCGGCGGAGGAGTGGGAACCGACTGTGGAACCGAAAAAATCATAGAAACAGAGTCCGGACTATCTGGAGAACCAGTTATTGCAGGCGTTAGTGGAGTAGCAGAGTCTGGGTGAACAGAAGAGACATCTTATGTGTTGTCAACAATAGGAGGCGACGATGATGACGTAGGATCCAGACCAACAACGGGTAAATCTCCACCGGTGTTGTTGTCATGATCAGGAGGAAGGCTCGTTGCAGGACTCCCCCTGTCGGACAAAGTCGGAACCAACCAGTCATCATCACCAGAGACAACCAAAGGAGGAACAGACAGCGGAGAAGAACCATGTGATGTGGCAAAAGGAAACACGTTTTCTTGGAAAACAACATCGCGAGACACCAAAAATTCATTCCGTTCAATATCAAAGACTTTCCATCCCTTTTTGCCAAAAGGATAACCCACAAATACGCACAACCTACTACGCTGTCCAAATTTGTCCTTATCACGTGTTAGACGATGAACATAACAAGCTGGCCCAAAAACACAAAGTTGATCATAATCCGGTTTGCTTTTATGAAGAATCTCATAAGGAGAACAACTAGAGTGAATAGAAGACGGAGTTCGGTTTATCAAATATGTAGCTGTTAAAACTGCTTCACCCCAAAACTTGATTGGTAAACTTGCCTGAAATAGCAAAGCTCGAGCAACATTAAGAATATGATGATGCTTGCGTTCGACACGACCGTTTTGTTGCGGTGTCCCAACACAAGATGTTTGATGAATGATACCATTTTCATGAAAATAAGATGCAAGACACATAAACTCCGTCCCATTGTCACTACGAACCGTCTTAACAGTTTTTCCAAACTGTCGTTCCGTGTACTTCAAGAAATTAGTAAGAACACTTCGAACTTCAGATTTTTTGAGTAACAGATAAGTCCACACAGCCCTCGAAAAATCATCAACAATTGTTAAAAAATAGACAGCACCACAAGAGGAAGGAACTCGGTATGGTCCCCAAACATCGCAATGAATCATTGTAAAACACTCTTGAGTTTTATTAGAACTATCAGAAAACACTTCTCTTTTCTATTTAGCCCGAAAACATACGTCACAAGATGAGGAACTAACAGAAGAGGAAACACGTTTAAATTGAGGTAAAGCTGAAAGAACTGAGAAACTCGGATGACCTAAACGCCTATGCCATAAAGCTTGATCAAGAACACCTTTAGCCATATGAATCTTTGTTGTAGCTACATTCGTTAGGTAATACACACCATCACGCTCTTCACCGCTTCCAATCAAAGTCTTCGAAAAACGGTCCTGTAGAAAACAAATCGTGTCAGTAAACGTAGCAAGACACTTTGTTTGTTTCAAAATTTTAGAAACAGAGATCAATGTGCACTTTAACGATGGCACAAAGAGAACATTTGTTAACTCGACATTGTTCGAAAGAGGAAACACTCCCACACTAACAGAAAACGCCTTACTACCATTAGCGAATCCAACCGGACTTGGTTGGATAGGGACAACATCGGTTAACAAGGATAACGTCCCAGTCATATGATGGGACGCACCTGTATCCAAGATGACATTGCCAAGATTAAGCATACCAGACAACTTGTCGGAATTCGTAGGACTTGGATTGGCATTGGTGGATTTCTCTTGAAGAAGCTGAGTCAAGGCGCGAAGATGATCATGTGTAAATTCAGGAAAAGCAAAGGAGTTGGAGCTTGTAGCATGAGCAACAACAGTCTAACCGCGTCCACGACCGCCACCGGCAGGACTAGAACCACGACCACCTCTTCCTCGACCACTTGTACCACGACCACTGGGACCCTTCTCGTTCCGTTCTGTCCACCAGTCCGGAAAACCAACCAATTGCCAACAATCGCGCTTCTCATGACCGGTACGTCCACAATGAGAACACGAGAGGCGTCCCTTGTTTAAGATAGAGTCAGGTCTATTTCCACCAGAAACATCAGTATGAGCAAGGAAACCCACTGCCTCTTCCTTTTGTTCACGAGCACGAACATAGGACAACCTCTGCTCTTCACGTATCTTTCTGCTATAAATCTCACCAAGAGAAGGTAGGGGATCCATAACGACGAGAGTAATACAAAGACCACCATATCTGGACTCATCAAGTCCCAACACAAACTGATGAATCTTCTCTTTTTCCCTCTCCTTAGATGGAGCAGAGGTTGCTCCACAGGTACAGAAGCCACAAGAACACACAATGATCGGCTTGTAGAGTTGATATTCTTCTCACAACAAACACAACCTACCATAGTAATCTATGACGGATTGTCCCTCTTGACGACATGAGGCAAGCTGACCTCGAATTTGGTGAACATGCACCTTGTTTCCCACTGAGAAACGTTGCTTCAAATCCGACCACATGTGATGAGAATTGGTAATGAAAGTAACGGTAGATCGAACCTTAGGTTCAATAGAGGTTCGTAGCCACCCAACAATCATCAAGTTCACCGTCAATCAATTATCATAGTTAGGATCATCACGAGCTGGTTGTACAATTGCTCTATTGATGAAACCAGTTTTTCGTTTGGTTTGGAGAGCGTTGAGCATCTCCGTTGCCCACTCATTGTAGTTATCACCGGTTAACAAAATAGACGAGATCATAGCCTCGGGGTCGTCGGAACTAGACAAAGTATAAAGAGACACCACCAGTGCATCTGGTAGCTGTACTTCAGACCCAGATTTGAGAGCGGAAGCACTACTTTCTTTTTCGTTTACCATTGTAGCTTGACATGCAAGAAACAAACAATAAGAGAAAAAAAAAAACGAGAAGAAGATTTTTTTTTTTTTTTTTTATAAACAGATCTTAGCTGTGAACCATGTAGAGTTTTGATATCAAACCAACTTGTTTTATTCACATTCATAAGAAGAGTATTTATACAGGAAACACACTATAAATGATAAGCTTAAAGTTGCTAAACTATGGAACAACATGTCCTTATCAGAATACCAAGATAAATAAGAACAATATAGGAGCTTATCCGCAATAAAATGTTTGTTTCTAAATTCTAATATTTGATTCTCTCAGTTGAATACATAAAAGGATAAAGTACTGTATTTTTTTTTGTTGGTCGGAAGGATAAGTACTGTATTATTAAATTGGTGTTTAGATATGATTAATCTTAACTCCAATGATGTACCTTTTAGATACCGCAAGAGCAACACATAATTAAAAAGGCTAATCAAAATTTTCTTTAACTCAGTCTCGATCGGTGATCACGATGTCCAAAGGGCGGTTGAATACTTCTTCATTTGACATCATCAGTTTCAGACTTGAGATTTGGCTATATACAGCTGGAGTTGGCTAGTAGTATAAACATTCGTAAAAAAAAAAAAAAAGAAAGCTTTCAATTTCGAAAAATGGAGAGAATAAACACGAAGTGGGTAGCAGCAGCAGCGAGCATATGGATTCAAAGCTTCAGCGGAGCTACATACACATTCGCTATATACTCTTCTATCCTTAAATCATCTCAATCTTATGACCAATCTACTCTTGATTTCGTTTCTGTCTTCAAAGACATTGGTGGTACCTTTGGTATCATCTCCGGATACCTTTACACGACCATGACTTCTAAGCTACACGGTCGTGGTGGTCCTTGGGTTGTGGTTTTCGTTGGGTTGGTTCAGTGGTTTATTGGGTTCTTTTTTATCTGGGCTTCGGTTGTTGGGTTGATTGCACCACCGCCTGTGCCGCTCATGTGTTTGTTCGTGTTCTTGGCTGGTCACTCGTTGCCGTTTTTTAATACGGCTAATGTTGTCACGGCTGCTCGGAACTTTTCTCATTACGGTGGGACTGCTGTTGGCATTATGCAGGTAATAAAGATTGTAACTTTGTTAATGAATCATCAATTTGGGCGAAGTTGGAAACTCAATCACGCCATTCGATTCGACTCAGTCTTGTGTGTGTTTTAGGAGTCTTTCTCAAGTAGAATCTCATTTTGAAATGAAAAATTAGACCTTTACTGTTTACATGACCAATACAAAAGAAAGTTTCAAATTTTGATTTTGGAGCTTAGCTTCTCTAGCTTTGATTTGGAGATTAGGTTCTGTAGCTTTGATTTGGAGGATCTCATCTTTGAATCCAGATTTGTTTGCATCATAGATGGTGATTAGTCTGTTTCACTTGAGTCTTTTGTTGTATACTCTCAGTTTGATGTATGATTAAATGATTGCATATCCAAAAAAACTGACTCATTTTTCTCTAAATGTGTTCACTTCAGGGATTTCTAGGACTAAGTGGAGCAATTTTGATTCAGTTGTACCACGCGGTCTGCGGGGGCGAAGGTAACCCTGCTACTTTCATTCTTCTCCTGGCTGTAGTACCAACGTTTGTCATCTTCTTGACTATGCCATTTGTAAGAGTGTATGAAACGGTGACCACGAGTGAGAAGAAACACTTGAATGGTCTCTCTGTGATCTCTTTGATCATAGCCGCCTATCTCATGGTCATTATAACGGTTGAAAATGTTCTCGGTTTATCACGGTCAATGCAGATTTTCTCCTTCATCCTTGTGCTCTTTTTGCTGGCCTCTCCTCTCTTGGTTGCGGTGAGAGCCCTACGCGAAGAAACTCAGACACTTTCTCCTCTGGATCGTCCTCCTGTTCTCGACACATCTGCCTTGCTCGACCCTAGTTTGAAAAAATTCCTGGGTGAGTGCCCTATCCTTGCCAAAAAATTGGATTAGGCACCCAATGTCATCATAGTACTAAACAGAATGAGAACAGAACACTGACTGTTTTACATGCAAATTTGTGCAGATGGAGATCATGTTGTTGTTGAAGACTCAAACATACTGGAAGCAATGAGCACAGTGAACTTTTGGCTACTCTTCGTGGCAATGCTATGTGGGATGGGTTCCGGATTCGCGACTATAAACAACATGAGACAGATAGGTGAGTCTCTTCACTACTCCCCGGTTCAACTCAATTCTCTGGTCTCTCTCTGGAGCATATGGAACTTTCTAGGCCGGTTCGGGGCAGGTTTTGTCTCAGACATATTCTTACACAAACATAGCTGGCCAAGACCTGTCTTCATGGCCATAACTCTAGGTATTATGGCTGTAGGCCACATCGTAGTGGCCTCTGGTTTACAAGGAAGTCTCTATTTTGGTTCGGTTTTGATCGGTATGGCTTACGGTTCGCAATGGTCGCTCATGCCAACAATCACGTCAGAGATATTTGGGATCCGGCATATGGGAACGATTTACTTCACGATCTCGATTGCAGGCCCCATCGGGTCGTACTTACTCTCTGTGAAAGTGATAGGTTACTTCTATGACAAGGTGGCTTCTGAGGATGACAATTCTTGCTTTGGAAGTCAATGTTTCAGGACATCGTTTATGATCATGGCTTCTGTGGCTGTCTTCGGCTCTTTGGTTGCTTCTGTATTGTTCTTCCGCACAAGCAAGTTTTACAAAAGACTTGTAGCCAAGAGGAACTCCAAGTGAGCTTGCAAATTACATATTGTCAATATCTGTAATTTAAAGTTTGATCCGTGGAGAGAGACTCACAGAAGATTGAAATAACCTATTGGTTGATCGAAACTCACTACATAACTCTTATGTAATTGTGCCATGTCTTTGTAAAGCAAAAGTATATCTTTGTGTGTGCGTGTGTGTAAGGGAGATTTTGTTTAAGGACTCTCAAAATGGAACATTTATGAATCTAGACCATGTTGGTCGGATTAACCGGTTGAACCGAAATCTGGTTAGCATTTGGTTCCTAATTTTAACTGTTAAACCAATCTCAAAACCGGACAAAAAATTGATTTTTCTTTTGGTATGAAACCTTAAACCCTGGTTTTTTTTTTTTTTTTTTCTTGTTTGTTTGTTTGTGAGAACCCTAAAAGGCTTCACCTTTCATTAGCGCCAACATAAAAAACTTCAGCAGTCTCTCGCGGTCGCTCCTCATCGATTCTTCTTCTCCTTCCCTGTTTTCAGGTTAGAAAACCCAAAAAACCGTAAAAATCTTCTCCTTGTGATTAGATTCAATCTAAATTGTGAAGCTTTAATTCTCTCTATCTGTTTTGTTTTATTGCTTCTTCAACCCTAAAGTTTATTTTTTTTGAGTTTGTATTTCACTCTTGAAACGCTTCAGTCTCGCTTTGGTCTTATAGAATTTTGCCTAGATTTAGTTTTTATTAATATGTTCTGTAGTCAATTTCGAATTGTTATGATAAGTACGAAGATTGCATAGTATTGCGTTAAAATTCTCTTTCTTTGTGTTCTTATATTTTTTCTTATCTCATCAATATCTCAGAAAGCTCCATTTTCACACTTACAAGCTCCATTTGTGTAAGTCTTGAAGTAAAGTGATTTGAGTAGCTTAATTGTTCCCGGTTCTATTATATTTGTAGAGAATTCAATTGGATTAGTCAAGGAAACGGAACCTAATTATGGAATCATTATGTGTTGACATTGAAACCAGGATGTCCCTCACACCCTCAGAACCTGACCTGCCTGTTTCAGAAGATTTTGGGGAGTACATGCGCTCTCGTTTAACCCAGTCGAAACGACCAGACCATGAACATCTATGTGCCGTCATCGAGGAATTATCAAAAACTCTGGCTGAAGATAATCATAGTCGGACACCTGTTGCTTACTTTGCGGCCACATGCAGTTCGCTGAACAGCATCTTGTCGGGTGATGGTCAACCGTCTTTGGATGTCGTCCAGCCACATGTTGTTATCCTTTCCCTTGTGTTCCCTAAAGTCTCAGCAGGAATACTGAGTAGGAATGGGTTGGCTTTGCGTCTTGTCCTTGACGTTCTGGATCTAGAATCAGCCACGCCTGAGTGCTTGATGTCGGGATTGAAGTGTTTGGTTCACCTTCTCACAACTGTTGAGTCCATTATGGGGAACGAATTCTCTAATTCCTGCAGCATCTTGCTGAGTTTTGTAATCCATTCAGATGGAAAGGTAAATTTAAAAATACACAGGTGCTGATGATTTGGTTCTGCGTCAGACTTTGATGATTTTCTTCTTTTAAATCCAGGTAAGAAAGCTAGCAAACTCGGGTCTCCGTGATGTCCTGCTGAAATCCCATGGAACACAGGCCTGGCAATCAGTCAGTGGAGCAATTGCAGAAATGTTCCAGGGATGTTTAGACCTTGCCCATCACTCGGAATTGGGTTCTTCAGAAGGAGCCAGGGGAGCGAAGCAAGTGCTTTACATTCTGACCACTCTAAAAGAGTGCTTGGCCTTGATGTCTCAACAGCACATTGCTACTCTGATTGAGGGCTTTCAGGTGCTGATGATTCTGCGCGATCCATACATTACAAGGCCAGTGATAGACTCTTTAAATGCACTTTGTCTCAATCCAACCGCCGACGTTCCAGTTGAGGCGCTGGTCGAAGTGCTGTCGCTTGCAGCTGGACTGTTCTCTGGACATGAAACATCTGCTGATACCATGACCTTTACAGCACGTTTGTTGAAAGTTGGGATTACTAGGACTTTTTCCATAAACAGAGATCTTTGTGTGGTTAAACTTCCTTCTGTGTTCAATGGTCTGAAAGGTATGCTGTTGTATCTGCTTCATTCTGCTTTTTCGGTTTCAGAATTTCTCGAACACACTGCTCTTATCAATGTGGTTTATCCTACCGTTTACATGATTTTTGTGCTTCTTTTGGCAGATATTCTTGCATCTGAACACGAGGAGGCAATCTTTGCAGCAACTGATGCATTGAAGAGTTTGATATTTTCATGCATTGACGAAAGGTTGATCAGAGAAGGTGTCAACGGAATCCGGAATTCAAACTTGAATGCAAGGATGTCTAGTCCAACAGTCATTGAAAAGCTGTGTGCAACGGTTGAGAGCTTGCTTGATTACAGGTTTCATGCAGTCTGGGATATGGCTTTTCAAATTGTTTCAGCGATGTTCGATAAATTAGGTAACTATTATTTTTACTCTTGACTTTTCATTTGTTTCTTGTTGAATATTATTCCTTTCTGAGATTCTGACTCTTGTGCCTTTAGGGAGTTATTTGGCCCAGTTATTTGCTAATCCTTTCACACAATTTTCAGGTGACGATTCTCCATATTTTCTGAGGAAGACCCTCGAGGACTTATCAGATATGCAAGATTTACCTGATGAAGGCTTTCCTTATCGGAAGCAGGTAACTGTACTTTTTTTTTCCTGGAGTGTAATGATCATCTGCTGGATTCTATTTTACATTAGAAATGATAGTGATGTCATTTGCAATCTCTTTTCTTGGCTTCATCATTGGACCCGAAGTTCAGCTGATGACTATATAGTATTTTGTCTGCATCGTTGCAGAAATATAATAGTCTTTACGATAGAACGTCAGTAATGATATTAGGCTACTTATATGGTGATTTGTACGAAGAAATGAAATGCTGCGTGCATATGCAACTATGTCGATACGTATTGGCCTGCTTTGATTTCATATTGAAGTCTCAAAATGCTTGATCTTTTGGCTACAGTTCCTTTGTAAACTTTTTTCTGCTTTTTGTTGACTTGGTGGGGATCTTGTGCTGTTAGTACAGCAGTTCGATACATGAAATATCTGTACTGTTATGTGGAGGTGCTCTCATATTTGGTTAGAAAGAATGATTCTATGATTCGAGATGATGCAATCATGTCGATGTATTAGGTCTTGCCTCTGTTAGTCATGTTCTGTAATGTCCTGACTGATGTTATCTTTGTTGGCGATCTCTAGTTGCATGTATGTGTAGGATCAGCCGTTGGTGCTATGGGGCCTGAAACATTTTTGAGCGTTGTACGTTTAAACCTTGAAGCTAGTGATCTGTCTGAGGTAAAAGTTTGGCTCTTCCCAATCTTGAAGCAGTACACAGTTGGAGGACGCCTGAGTTTCTTCACAGAGACTATTTTTAGAATGATAGAAACAATGAGCCAAAAAGCTCAACAGGTAATTTTTATTGTATCCTGCTGTTTGATATATTCTTGTTTTTATATTTTTTAATATTTGCTAGTTGTTGGTGATGACAGCTCAAGCTACAAGGTCTTCCTGGAGCATCCTGGAGTGTTGATTCTCTCGTATATTCATTATGGGCTTTGTTACCTTCATTCTGTAATTATCCCGTGGATACTGTGGAGAGTTTTGCCGATCTGGGGCGAATATTATGTGGAGTTCTTCAAACACAGGCTGAGACCCGTGGAATTATATGCGCCAGTTTGAATATTCTGATTCAACAGAATAAGGAAGTTGTTGAGGGGAAAGAAATATCTATTAATGAAGCTAGTCCTGCTATGCAACGAGCAGTAGCTCGTTATGATTCACAGCATGCAGCAGCTAATTTGAAAGTTTTGCGGTTGTGTGCTCCGAAATTATTGGATCTTTTGTCAAGGATATTTCATGAATCTGGCAAAGATGATGGCGGTTCTCTTCAGGTAATTAACAACCTTCGAGGGAAGGGTACTCACTTGCCTTACATCATAAAATGATGGGTTGCAATTTAATATCACTTAGTTAAATGTCACCAGAACTTGTTCGTCTTTGTGTTATAATAACTGTTCTTGTCTACTTTCAGTCTGCGATAGGCAACTTGGCTTCTATAGCGGAGAAAAAGACTGTTTCGAAGCTACTTTTCAAGACTCTGCGAGAGCTTTTAGAGGCTACCAAAACTGACATTGCACAAGATGAAAGCTCTGTTAGTGGGATGGACGTTGATAACACCACAGACAAAAATTCTTCTTCCAACTCAAGGTACTGTTTTCCAATTTGTGTTTCTAGTTGCTTAGTTGCTACTGCCAATATTGACCCTATAATCTGCATTTCATTTCAGGGCAAGGTTGTTTGATCTATTAGTTTCACTTTTACCTGGTTTGGATGGTCAAGAAGTTGATACCATATTTAGTTCTCTGAAGCCTGCATTGCAGGTTTGTAAATTGATCTATTGTATTGAACGATTTATTGTTCTTGGTGTGGCTGTGATTTATCTCTTACATGAAGATGAGTTTTTTTATTGAATTGTAAGAACGATGGGTATATACTAATATGGATTGTAACTGCAGGATCCTAAGGGCCTAATTCAGAAGAAAGCGTACAAAGTTCTTTCAATCATCTTGAAGGTATTACTTTCCTTGCCTGCCTTAAGATTACAATCTTCGATTTGGGCATGTATATTTATTCCTTTTGTGCATAGCTGACTGGTTCTATATTCACTAAGTGTCTAAATCTTCATCGCCTGGATGGCATGATAATATTTTGTTTGTCCATAATATATGCTTACCTTATGTTAAACAGTACATCACTGATGTTGTGTCTTAAGGTCCTTGTAAACCAATAAACTCAGCTCTCTCATTTACTAACAAATCTTGACTAATGCGTTTGGTTACAAATGCATCTGGTGCCAGAGTTCTGATGGATTTGTTTCAAAGAACCTCGAGGAGTTGCTTAACCTGATGCACAATCTATGCCATGTCTCTGCCAAGCGCCATAAACTTGATTGTTTATACTTCCTGTTAGCTCATGCATCAAGGACTGTAAGATACTAAACCTTATATAATTTATTTGTATTATGACTAAATGTATGATGACTATTGTGTAGGTTTTAGAATTATCTGGGGAAGATAGTTATCTTAGATTCTGATGATTTGTTTGCCCGTACAGGATGATTTAAAGGAGAGAAAAGACATTGTTTCTTCTTTCCTACCCGAAGTTATACTTGCTTTAAAGGAGGTACGAACCATTGCTTGAAACTGATTGTGTCAAACTATGATCGTATAAATATCATTATTCAGGTCGCTGTTGTTTATGCAGGTAAATAAAAAAACAAGAACCAGAGCCTATGACGTGCTTGTTCAGATTGGTCATGCATATGCAGATGAGGAAAATGGTGGAGACAATGAGCAATTGCATGGGTACTTCAATATGGTATGTATAATCTAATCATTGTAATAATATTCTTTCAGGATCTTAGTTTTTCCTTTTTGCATCAAGATTGATTGTAGACCTCTGCTATAAACGTCGCAGGTGGTTGGTTGCTTAGCTGGGGAAAAACCTCAGATGATTAGTGCTGCTGTCAAGGGTGTAGCTCGTTTGACATATGAGTTCTCCGATCTCATAGCTAGTGCTTACAATTTGCTTCCTTCAACATTTCTTCTCCTCCAGAGAAAAAATAAAGAAATTACAAAAGTAAGTAACCTATCTTCCCTTTCAAGAGGCCACATCTTTATGTTGCTGCATGTTAGCCATTCGTCTCACTTGTTTATCAGTGAGACAGACATACTGAACTGTTTTCCTTAAACATACAACCAATCTATTTTTGGAAACAGGCAAATTTAGGCTTGTTGAAGGTTTTGGTGGCTAAATCACCCGTTGAAGGACTACACGCAAACTTAAAAAGCATGGTTGAAGGCTTATTAAAGTGGCCAGAAGGAACGAAAAACCTTTTCAAAGCAAAGGTGTGTTTCTAATACCCACTTTCTATACAGTATGCCCAACATGACATCTTTGGTAACTAAAATGTGAATTTCACATCTCACACAACTTGGACGCACACATTTATACTTGTTGAGCTTTCTAGTGTATATACTTTGTTACTTAGCGGCAGGATATATATAGGATTTGATTCTGCGGATTCTTGCCCCTTTTTGAAGAGTCATGTTGGTATAATTTAGGTGAGGCTTCTGTTGGAGATGCTCATTAAGAAATGTGGCACGGAAGCTGTCAGGTCTGTCATGCCTGAGGAACATATGAAACTCCTGACGAACATACGAAAGGTTAATAATGTTCAAAGTTGTCTACATTGCAGTGCCTCTGTTATGTTATACACTCATACATTTTGTCTTGGTTCATCTCAGATCAAGGAACGTAAAGAGAAAAAATATGCAGCTGGTTCTGACATAAGTAAATCGCAGCATTCAAAAGATACTTCATCAAAGTACCTTACCAACTCAATCGACAGATGGTCTCATAGAAGTGTCTGAGTGGTCAAGTACTAATTTGTTTTTTGATTTGTGTCTTCCAGGGTTAGCCGGTGGAATGATACCAAGATATTTTCTGATTTTGATGATGAATACGAGGACAGCGATGGAGACGACATGGATGCAGAGTCTCATGGCCGTAGCAAGGCTTCCTCTTTATTAAAATTCAAGGCATCCGTTTTAAGGTTGGTTGTTATTTACACATTTTGGCAATGATCTTGTCTTGCTATGCTTTTGGATCTATAAACTAACATGTTAGCGACGTATTACAGATCCAAGAAAAGTCGGAACCAGAGTCATCTTGAAGTGGATGAGTCGGATGATGAACCGCTTGACTTAATGGATCGGTACAAAACGAGATTAGCTCTTCGGTCAAGTGAATTTCGCAAACGGGAAGATGACTCGGATGAAGAAGCAGAGTTTGATGAGGAAGGGCGGCTAGTCATTCGTGAAGGAGGGAGGGCTAAAAGGAAGGAAATATCTGATGCAGATTCAGATGCCAAAAGTAGCAAAGGTAGCCGTTTCTCTGGAAACTCATCCAGGAAGAACCAAAAGCGGATGAAGTCAGAGTCTGGATACTCTTACACAGGAAAAGAGTATGCAAGCAAAAAGGCAAGTGGTGATCTTAGGAGGAAAGATAAGGTTGAACCGTATGCATACTGGCCACTTGATCGCAAGATGATGAGCCGTAGACCAGAGCAGCGGGCAGTTGCAGTCAGAGGTATGTCAAGTGTGGTCAAGATGGCAAAGAGGATGGAAGGGAAGAGTACTGCAGAAGCACTTGCAACTACCAAGTTCAAAAAATTCAAGAGGAGTGGTCAAAAGAAATCTGCTGGGAAGAAGAAAAACAAGTAAACAAGTGGCATAGGCTCCTCACCCATGTTTTAAGATATCAGACAAACAATAGCTTATTTAGAAAGCACATTTTTGACTGCTGAAACTTTAAAGACCTTTGTCCATGTCATATTGTAATCAGGTTTTGAATTATGGTTTTCAGAGCTGATACATCAAAGAGAGAAATTTTATCAACGTCAGTTCCGGATTGTTCTTTTCATTTGTTCCATCTCAACCAGAGTAGTTATGAGCAACATCGGGATACGTCCTTCCCTTATTTATTGAAGACATAATTACTAGCATGACAGTCGCAAATTTTAATACATATTACCCGCATAACTGAGAGACATCATCTACTAGCATGATGCTCGTAACTGTGAGAATGGGCAGGTTGTCCATAGTCTGTCCATGTCAAATTCATTTCTGGGGGACCAGGGTCTATAACCGGAAATGAACTCCTAGAGGATCAGGGTCTACTCGTTAGTAGCATCAATAGAGTTTTGTAACATGTTAAACAAGGATTGAACTCCTAGAGGATCTTTTTCTTTTGTCACTAGGGAACTAACACAGCAAGAACATAGTTTTGAAATCAGTTTAAGGTTTGCCTTTGATGTGGGATGATGCTTCCTCTGAATTTTAGCTAAACCATATCTTTATACTTTTTTTTTTTTTTTTTTTTTTTTATTTGTTGTGAAAAATACACACAGAACACACTGATGATATCCCACAATCACATCATCAACCATCTTTAACGATAAAAAGTAAACACACGCCGCTAATTTTCAATTCACAAACACCGCTCACCCTCAGCTCTTTGTTCTTTGTTCTTTGTTCTTTTTCTTCTTTCTTGATAGGATCTTTCTTTTTGGTTGGTTGGTGACCAATTATCTCAAGGCAATCTTGTAGTATAAGCAATGTTCGGAAGCATAATTTTCACTAGAAAAGATAGAACCTATTTTCTTAGTTCTAGAGACTAGAGACTTTGATGCCAATGAGAAATACCCAATCCTTATGCATATATAGTAATAGTCTTAAATTTAGTTCTCAAAGCGAGACTTTGTTGCTTCCAATTACTAGATCACCAACGTAGGACTTAATCAAGTTCTTAAGGAATTTTCTTATAAGTCGATCGAACTTTATATACAAAATATCGTTTGAAGTTTGTTATTAATGTTTACGAACGGATCGGATATGCATCACTAATTTTTGGCTTAGACACTTAAAACAACAATTTTCACGTCGTAGTTATATCACAGTCACAACACATATTAGAAATGCATTCTGATGATTTCCTGTAACGATACATCACATACATAAATAAGAGAAACTCGCGTAATTTTCCAGTCTTTAACGTATTTTCCAGTCTTTAACGTATACGAACTCTTCTATGTCTAACACCGCCTAATATTTTTACCAACTAGATAAAAAAAGAACAAAACTACCATCCGGACGTAACATGCATTACTTTCATTAATTGGTAACAAAAAGATGCCACCAAGGCACCACCAATGGTGAGATGGCTTCATCTCCCTATAAACTTTTATGGAAGTTCCCACTGTAATAGAGACACGTAGACACATAAGGTCACATGTAATTGTCTACTCTATAGCCCTTTTTTTTTTCTTTTTTTCTTTATTGTCTCCTTAACCTTAAAAAGACAATAAAAACACACTAATCCATCAAAACGCGAAGCCCCAAAAGACAAGGATAAGAGAGACAAGTGCTTTGCTCACCCTCTCTGAAACAAAGCAATGATGAGAGAGGAGAGAGAGGATACGTTGTCGTGGCCTCTGATAGGAGAGAAAGAGAAGAGAAGTAGATTAGTAAAGGAGGAAGTGAAGAAGCAGCTACTCTTGTCTGGGCCACTAATTGCAGTGAGTCTTCTTCAGTTTTCTCTACAAATAATCTCAGTCATGTTCGTAGGACATCTTGGCTCTCTATCTCTCTCCGCCGCCTCCATTGCCACCTCTTTCGCCTCCGTCACCGGCTTCACATTCCTCGTCAGTTTTATTCTTCTATGAATCCTCCTCGCTCTCTCTCTCTCTCTCTCTATATATATATATATATCATATCATTCTACTCTTTTACTACAAAGTTATTTAGATGAAATAATTTTTATTAAAGATTTACCGGTAGTTCGGGTATCTATGGTCTAAACGGATAAAATCAAAATTCTCTAGAACCCTTATACTTAAAATCTGCTTAAGCAAGTATAATAATTTACTTATTTTTAAACATACAGTTTACGGTTGATTGGGTGATATTATTTTCTCCTGTATTATAAAATATATATATATACCTTTAAAAATAGTTTTTTTTTTCGGAAAATACCATATTTAGTTTTTTTTTCAAAATTACCACAAAATACATTTTTGGAAAAACAAATCATGCTTTTGTTCATTTCTGCTACCCCCACATGTCTACATAAAAAGTAATGATATAGACAGTCCAAATTTACAATCAATTGATAATTCTGAGCGTTTACTTGTCATGCAAGAAATCTGATCATAAAACTATTCACCTTTGAACAGATGGGAACAGCTAGTGCGTTGGACACAGTTTGTGGCCAGTCGTACGGATCAAAAATGTACGGACTGTTAGGCATACAGATGCAAAGAGCAATGCTTGTTCTTACACTTTTCTCTGTTCCTCTTTCCATCATTTGGGCCAACACAGAGCACTTCCTCGTCTTCTTCGGCCAAGACAAATCTATTTCACACCTATCTGGCTCTTACGCCAGATTCATAATCCCTAGCATCTTCGCCTACGGTCCTCTTCAATGTGTCAACAGGTTTTTGCAGGCGCAGAACAATGTGTTTCCTGTTGTGATCTCTTCTGGAGTCACCACTTGTCTTCACGTGATCATCTGTTGGCTCTTGGTATTGAAGTCTGGTTTAGGGTTTAAAGGAGCTGCTGTGGCGAATGCCATATCGTACTGGCTTAATGTTATTCTCTTGTCGTGTTACGTCAAGTTTTCGCCTTCGTGCTCACTGACCTGGACCGGTTTCTCTAAGGAGGCTCGGCGTGATATCATCCCTTTTATGAAGCTAGCTATTCCTTCTGCAATGATGGTTTGGTAAGTCCGAAAACAAAATGCCTACCATCAAGGCATCAGTATCTATATCTAGACCTAGTTGAGATTTGGTAAATCTGGCTTCTCTTAATTAGTATCCATGTAAAGTACCTTTATTTTATTTTATTTTGGTGATGTTGTTTTGAGCAGCTTAGAGATGTGGTCCTTTGAGCTTTTGGTGCTCTCGTCAGGACTTCTTCCGAACCCGGTTCTAGAAACTTCTGTTCTTGCAATCTGGTAAGAACAATACATTTGTTACGTACACTAGTGAATATTTTTATCTCTTTGTCATAATTCAGAAACCAAATAGAGTTATTATCTAGTGACTGAATTTGATAAGAAAATATATGCAGCCTTAATACATCAGGAACAGTCTGGATGATCCCGTTTGGCCTAAGTGGCGCCGCAAGGTCAGTAATAAGACTAGTAATATAATATAACCAAATTATGTATAACCTCAATATCACCGTTAAGTTTCCAAATCCGCAGCACAAGGGTGTCAAATGAGTTAGGAGCAGGGAATCCGAAAGGGGCAAAACTTGCCGTTCGCGTGGTCCTGAGCTTTTCCGTTGTAGAAAGTATACTAGTTGGATCGGTTTTGATACTGATACGGAAGGTCTGGGGATTCGCTTACAGTAATGACCCGGAAGTAGTCAGACATGTAGCCTCGATGTTGCCGATTCTTGCCTTAGGTCACTCCCTAGACAGCTTCCAAAGCGTTCTTTCAGGTTATATCTTCACTCAAATTTCTATACTACTCAAAGCTTTCTTTGCATGCAAGTAAATGCAAACTACCCTAGCTGCAAGCACCATTCTGGTTTTGGAACTCGGTTGAAACCGGTTATGTTGTTTGTTTATTGTATATTTTTTTTTCCGGTTAAAAGGGGTTGCTAGAGGATATGGATGGCAGAAGATAGGAGCGTTCGTGAACCTTGGATCATATTATCTTGTCGGAGTTCCGTTCGGTTTGTTACTTGGTTTTCACTTTCACGTCGGTGGTCGGGTAAATTTTATGACCCAACTCATAATTCTCTCTTTAACTCATTTAGCTCCAGTCAACTTATTACAAAGTTTAACATATATTAACAACACCACAAATTTTGATTTGAAGGGGCTTTGGTTGGGAATTATATGTGCACTCGTCGTTCAAGGTCTATGTCTTTCCCTCATCACCTTTTTTACAAATTGGGATGAAGAGGTAAGAAACTGTATATAGTAAATCCTTTTTTTAATTACAACTTACAATGCTTTCGTGCTGCGACTTTGATTGTTTCTAATTTGTTCATTTACTCTATAGGTCAAGAAAGCTACAAGCCGAATTGAGTCTTCTTCAGATGTGAAGGAATTTTCAGCAAACAATGGGTCAATTACTGTTTCTTGAGAGGCAGAACCGACCCAAAACTATATAAATGATGTCTAAAACCTTTAAAAGAAATGTTGCCTCTGTATGCAGCTTGATTAAAGAAAACTAAATTTGTGTGGATTTTGAAAAATGTAACTGATGGGGTTTGATCAATCTTCAACAAAAATGACAAAACTATGAAAGATAGAGATTAGAGTTAATGTCCAGTGGACCAGTACTGGTATGGGATATGCACTCTTTTAACATAGATACTCTTTTAACAGTCCGATACTCCGAAGAAACATTTTTTTTAGCATATTTTTTTTTGCAACCGCTACTCAAAACACATTGTTGGGTCCGCCTCGATGTACGTAACTCGATCTTAATACACGAAACTAGATATTGACCCGCGGTACACCACGAGACTATTTTTTTATAACAGAATGTAATTTATTTTATAGATTAACTATATATATAATTAATATTTAATTTGTATTTTTAAAAAATATAGATATATTAGTTAGTGGAAATTAGAAAGTATTTTGTTAATAGTATAGAATTCCTGCGTGTACTAAAAGTAGGAATGTTATATCCACTGCTAATATTTAACTATGTATGTTTTGTTCATATATTTATAGAAAAATAGATGTTATATTCATAAAATGTAAACAAACTAATAAACTAATTCACCCGTGGTTCAACCGGTCCGACTAATTGACCCAACAACCCGAAAGACTTCTGGTTCACCTTCCGGTCTGGTTTTAAAAACATTGTCGTTTATTGATTAGACCGATTGTTTAGAAAATGTCTGTATGGAGAAAATATTGTTTTGGAAAATTGGAAATTTAATATTAATTAAATTAATTATAATTTTAATACTTAATGTTAAAGGGAGTGGTTCCTATTGTTTTAGAAATTTTATTAGAATAGAAAATCTTGTTTCCAAAAATCAAAACTTAATATTAATTAATTAAATAAAAACAAATTAATAATTAATTTTAATGGCATGCTAAATGTGTTTAAAAATGTATATATAGATTTACTAGCAAACACATCATCACTTTTAATAGTATATATAAACTAATTGGATACAAATTTTTTTTTAATATATATATGACATAGTTGATATTTTAGTTTTTTTTTTTAAAACTAACACATTTTAAACCTTTTTGTCATCCTCAAAATATTTTGAGATACTACTAATTAGGGTTTAATCAAAAGATTAGGGTTCACTTTGACGGCCTCACGGGATTTTTGGATTTAAGATCATCAGCCACTGTTGTTGAACGTAAAAAAAAAAAAAGTGATGGTGAGAATAATAATGAGCAGCAGAGTTCTCAAATTCTCAAAACCCAAGTTTTGGTTGGCGACGCAGAGTTCTTCATCAAGCCGTTGCTTCAATTCACTAGCCCAGTCTCATACTCACATCACAAAGACGATACTCACCTCCTCTCGTCGTCATAACCTCTTAACACGGCACACTACTTTTCAAAATCGAAGCTTTATTAAATGGAGAAGTGTTTCTTCACTTGCTCAGATGGCTAATGATGATCAATCCGCGACGATTGAGTCATTTGATGCTTTTTGTAAAGAAGGGAAATTTAAAGAAGCCATTGAAGTTGTTGAGACATTGGAGGACGAGGGACATGTTGTGGATTCGCCTAGGCTTTTAGGGTTAGCTAAACTATGCGGTGAAGCAGAGGCTTTGGAAGAAGCTAGGCTTGTTCATGACTTCATCACTCCTTTAGATGTTAGTACTTACCACACGCTGATCGAAATGTATTCTGGTTGTGGATCCGCTGATGAATCTTTGTTGGATTCATGGAGATTTAGAGCTAGGAGACAGGTTTGCTGAGTTAGCGAAGAAACTAGATGCCACTAGAATGAAGAAAGAGTCAAATGCAGGTCTTGTAGCAGAAAAAGCATCAGACGCTGCAAAGGAGGAAATAAAGGAACTGCGACGTCGTCGGATGACGATAAAAGAGCGGATGATGGCTTCGCCACCTGATTTTAAAGAAGGAGATACTTCACATCCAGAGGGTGACAAAATCGTTGCTGCACTGAGGAGTTTGAAAGCGCACATGTTAGATATGGGTTTTGTCCCTGCGATTCGAGTTTGTTATGAAACAGTGGAAGAAGAGGAAAAAGAGGAACAACTTCTTCTTGGATGCACCAAGCTCGCCGTAGCTTACGCATTGCTTAAATCACATGCTCGGAGAGATGTAACTGTTATGAAAAACATCCGCACCTGCGTTGATAGCCACAATACATTTAAGATGATCTCAGAGATCACTGGCAGAACACTGATACAGCGAGATGAAAAGAGATTCCACCATTACAGAAACGGTGTCTGCTCCTGCGGAGATTACTGGTAAGCTCTATGGTTCTTCAAAACCTATCATCTCCTCAACCTCATTAATTTTTTTTTAGCAACTTTCTAGAATATGACTGAATGTTTCTTTCCCAGTATATATATGAGTTGGAAAAAGTAGTTCAATATTTAGCGTCTCAATCAATGCTCGAAACAAAACAATGAATACTCAACAAAATAGTTTGTCACTGTAACAATGGTGACTTTGCCATTTTACTCCACAAGATTCGATTGGTTAAATGTCAACATGGTCTTCCTCTCATATAATATATCTGAGATGGCTTGTTGTAATAAACTTCAAAGAAATTACAGAGAAGGAGATGAAAGTAGGCTGGTATGAGCTATCTAAAAGAATGGACTCATCAGGACTAACTGGATACAGAAGGTAAAGCAGATATGAGACACACATGGGCTGAAGGAAACAACGTTGAGGTCCCTGACATAGTATTAATTAAAAAAAAATTAAAAACTCAGATAGTCCTGACGTGCAAGTCATATACATAAACATTAGGGTCTGACGTCTAGGATACTCTGTTCTCCTTCTATCTCTCAATCTCTCCTTCGAGCAGCTTCCCACAATATTGCAATCAAAAATCTTAAACGAAAAGTCAACTTTTAGACTACAAAACTTTGGAGTATCGTGTTGAGGAGCCCACAACGAAGTTCAGGCCCAATTAAAGCCCACCAACTGAAGAGGCAACCACCGTGGTTTAAGCCGACAACACGACGGTATCAAGCTGTTTTTAGGAGACTGTGTAGTGAGAGGGTTTGTGTTGTCTCTTTTTTAAGCTATAGTTAGAAGCTTTCCTTCATCATCAAGTTTTGTTCTTTTGCATGTTTTAATCAATGGAATCAGAATCATCATCATTATCATCATCATCAGACGACAACCACAATTCGCCTCCCGCCGCAAATCTCCACCGCCGAAGGTTGGCTATGGATACGGATTCATCTTCTTCCTCTTCTGCTACATTGGAATCTTCCGCGAAACCGAGCACCGTGGGAGACAATGACGAGCTTTCTTTAGGAAATTTCGGAACAATTGAGAGCGATGCCGATGCAACTGACTCCGGAAGCAGCCTAATCGACCCAGTTCCGGTAAAAGGAGAAGACTTTGAAGTAATTGAATCGGGTCGGGTTGACCCGTTTACAGCAACCACCTTGAATGATGAACGTGGTGAGTATTATATTAGACCGGAACCTACTTCTACGGATTGGTCTTTGACAGGACTAGTGATCAGGTCAATCGGGTTTCAAGTTAGTTTGATGATTAGCTTTATAAGGTTTCCTCCATTGTTAATTCATAGCTGCTTGAGCTTTGTTTCTGATCCCTATGGAACAGTGAGGCGTGGTAGACGCTTTTTAGTATCTAGGATTGTAGAGTTATGTGACTCGGGGTTAGAAGATGATAAGCTTGTGTTGGAGGTTGTGCGTAGGTTAGCATGGGGTTTATTGTGGGCTGTTTACGTGGGGATCATGTTGTTTGCCTTGTTGGTCTCTGCGTTTATGATTAGCGGGTTTGTGATAACTCATTTGGCTCATGAACCACTTGTAATCAAAGAGAGCTTGAATTTTGATTACACTAAGAGTAGTCCAGAAGCTTATGTGCCCTTAAGCTCATGTGCTGGTGTGGCAAGTGATTCGAGTATCGAAACCGAGAAGATCAGAGGCTTGAAGGATAAGACAGTAATCACTGTCTCGATGACATTTCCTGAGTCCGAGTACAACAAAAATCTTGGGATGTTTCAGCTTCGAGTGGACTTTTTATCCGCTAGTGGTCAAATACTTGCTAGTTCAAGGCGGCCATGTATGATAAGATTCAGAAGCGAGCCTATACGTCTTGTCCAGACTTTCCTAAAGATTGCTCCGCTTGTCACTGGCTATGTCTCTGAAATCCAAACCTTGGACTTGAAGCTCAAAGGCTTTGTCGAAAAGGACATTAGTACTACTGCTTGCTTGAAGATAATGATTGAACAACGTGCAGAGTTTCGTCTTGGAGCAGGTATTCCAGAGATTTACGATGCATCTCTGTTGCTTGAATCTGAACTTCCTTTCTTCAAAAGGTTCATATGGAACTGGAGGAGAACTCTATTCGTGTGGATCAGCATGATTTTGTTCATTATGGAATTGTTTTTCGCCTTGGTTTGCTTCATACAGCTGATCATCCCAAGAACAAGCCAGAGAACACAACAAAGATAGAACACATTCCATCAACAAGAACTCCAATCTTGACGATCTGGCTGGTTCACTGGTGGTTATAACAGTAATTACACTTACTGTAACTTTAGCTTCTTCATAAGTGTTCCATAGCGTTTCTCAATCAAAATTGTAATATCTTGTCTGCTAATCAAAGTCAAATTGTCAATATATATGGTCTTGAATTATTCTTGAGAGTCACAAAGATACAAACTTCTCATTTTATTTACAGTTTACTTACACATTACACATATGCTTTACTTTACAACCAATTTGTGTTGATGATGTTTTGTTACAATGAGAATGAAGAGCAGTGAACAGGTTTGAAGATACAAGAATGAGGATTGACCTTAAAGATTTATCTACATAATCACAGAGGAAGATCGGTAACTCGTTTATGAGAAGACCCTGTCTTGGAGAACTCAGGCTCTGCGATCTGTATAGACGGTAACATTTTATGAATCAAGGCCCCAGAGACAGCACCAAGTGTTGGAGCTAGCAAGTATATCCAGATTCCTTTGTAACATCCCCACACTAGTGCAGGCCCTATGCTTCTTGCTGGATTCATCGATGCTCCTGATACCTCTCTGTAAAATGAAAATTTGGATTGTTCCCATTGGTTAGCCAAAAATTTCTTACCACTGAAATTTTTTTGCTTGCAGAGAGATTGAGGGGGAAAAGCGAAAATTACCCGGCAAAGATAACATTAAGTGTGACGGCTGCCCCAATGATTAACCCCTCTAGTTCCTTAGTCTGCAAGATTTATCAATGTTAGGATTGAACTTTATATATATCATTTGATCAAGAAATGTTGTTGCTTATTGATCGCTTACTGTTCTCTTGGAGGTTGTGACGGCACAGACGACTAACATGAGGAAGCCGGTAATGATGAACTCCATAACGAATGCTTGGAGATCAGACCCAGAGGGAGATGCGCCGAGGAAGACATCATGCTTCTTGCTGCACACATCGTTGTTCAAATCAAACAGAAGACGCAGAGTCGCAGAGGCCAAGGTTGATCCGATGACTTGAACAGTTATGTAGGCCGGGACTTGATACAGAGGGAATCTTTTGGAAGATGCTAAGGCAAGAGTGACAGCGGGATTGAAATGTGCCGAGATGTGGCCGAGACAGTAAACAAGAACCATAATCACTATACCCCAAACTACTGCAATGCCCACAAGAGTCACTACGTTGTGGTGTTGAGCATTCACAGCAATAGCGGCACAACCCGCAAATATCAGGTAATAAGTTCCCACGAGTTCTGTTATAAGCTGCAGATCAAAATTGTTCACCAGTTAACACGAAAACATGAAAAGCCTATGGAGTAAAAGAGAAGCTTTGAAGAGTGAATTAAGCTGTTGTTCACCAATTTACTAACCTTTTGCAAGAAATGGACAGAAATCAATGGCGAGAATGATGACTCTTTTTGGTTAGAAGTGTCTGCAACAGAAGAATCTTGGATGTTGAGCACAACAACATTACCATGATTGCTTTTGGTCACTGATATGTCATCCATTTGTCTTTTTGTTATATTTTGTCTACTCAATCTAAGAAATAGAAAGAAGGAAAAGAGACTGTAAAGCTTTGATTGATGTTTGAAGTTTTGTGTTTGGAAAGATCATAAAGAGGTTTATGTCTTTTTATAGTTTCCTCTACCCAAAACCAAATAAGAAAGAAAACAAAGTGAACCAAAGTCAAACTTTGCTTTTTTTAGCAACTTGCTAAAGCATCATTTGCTTATTTGGTGTATAATTTTCTTTTAAATAAAATAAAAGCTCAAATACTGCTTAATTGCAGCAGATGGTTTTGAAGAGCAAAAGACGCACATGTCGACGCCCAATAGATAATGTTATTTGATGTTAAGAAACAGTCAAAACCAGCTCTAGTTCTCTCGGTTAGGATACCTGCTGTTTTATGTGTGTCTCCAGTTTTGTTGGTTTAGGATTTACATGACATACACGCACCAACTTAATAAAAGAATTGCTTATTGTGCAGCTTACTCATAGGATAATGCTAGTTGAACTATTAGTTTATGAAATGTTAGAATTATCTGGGATCAAATCCATAAGCTTTATTACATGTGATTAAACTAATTTCATGAGGTCGACTTAAAAAAACGAATTAAACCCGAATCCGAACCTTAACCCAAACCCATATCCGAAACAGAACCTAAAACCTGTATTATTAATTCAGTTAGTGTCTGTCACATGTGAGTTAACTGCAAATGCTCATCAAACCAGAGAAACTAGCGTTCTCCATTTGCCGCCAAATTTCTCAATTCAAACCTAAACAATTCGAGGAAGCACGACGCGGATGCGGCGATCTTGAGAGGGACTTTATATTCCTGTTGAAAAAATGCATCTCCGTCAACCAATTGCGAGAGATTCAAACCCAGATGACGCTTCACTCCGTCGAGAAACCCAATTTCTTGATCCCCAGGGCCGTCGAGCTTGGGGACTTGAGTTACGCTTCTTTTCTCTTATCCGTCACGGAAGAACCCAACAACCACTCTTTCAATTACATGATCCGTGGCTTGACTAACACTTGGCATGATCACGGAGCTGCTCTGTCTCTGTATCGCCGCATGAAGTTCTCTGGGTTAAAGCCTGATAATTTCACTTATAATTTCGTTTTCATCGCTTGTGGGAAGCTTGAGGAGATAGGGGTTGGTAGATCTGTTCATTCCTCGTTGTTCAAAGTCGGGTTGGAAAGAGACGTTCATATAAATCATTCTTTGATTATCATGTATGCCAAATGTGGTTTAGTGGGTTATGCCCGGAAGGTGTTCGATGAAATTACTGAGAGAGTTACGGTGTCTTGGAACTCGATGATCTCTGGGTATTCTGAAGCGGGTCATGCGAGAGACGCTATGGATTTGTTTAGGAAGATGGAGGAGGAAGGATTTGAACCAGATGAGAGGACGTTGGTGAGTGTGTTGGGTGCTTGTGCGCATTTAGGGGATTTGAGAACTGGTAGATTGCTGGAGGAGATGACAATCACCAAGAAGATTGGGTTAAGCACGTTTCTTGGATCTAAGTTGATCAGTATGTATGGAAAATGCGGTGATTTGGATTCTGCCAGAAGGGTTTTCAATCAAATGGTTAACAAGGATCGTGTTGCTTGGAATGCTATGATCACTGTGTAAGTCATTGTTCGACACTATACTCCAGATAAAGCATGATTCTTTAATCCGTTAATTTGGACCATTTCGGTTGTTTCTTTATCAGATACTCACAAAATGGGAAGTCAAGTGAAGCTTTTAAACTGTTTGATGAGATGGAAAAAAACGGAGTTTCCCCAGACGCGGGCACGTTGTCTACAGTTCTGTCTGCTTGTGGTTCAGTTGGAGCTCTTGAATTAGGCAAACGAATTGAGACCTACGCTTCAGAAGTTGCCTTGCAACACAACATCTATGTGGCTACAGGACTAGTCGACATGTACGGAAAGTGTGGACGCGTAGAGGAAGCTCTGAGAGTATTTGAAGCCATGCCAGTGAAAAACGAAGCCACTTGGAACGCTATGATAAGCGCTTATGCGCATCGAGGACACGCTGAAGAAGCTCTTTTGCTGTTTGATCGAATGTCAGTTCCTCCAAGTGATGTTACATTCATAGGAGTGCTCTCTGCTTGTGTGCACGCCGGTTTGGTCGATCAGGGATGTCGGTATTTCCAACAGATGAGTTCTGTGTTCGGGTTGGTCCCAAAGATCGAGCATTACACAAACATAATCGATCTCCTGTCTCGTGTGGGGCTGTTAGAAGAGGCTTGGGAGTTCATGGAGAGGTTTCCTGGGAAGCCTGATGAGATCATGTTAGCAGCGATCCTTGGAGCATGTCATAAGAGAAAAGATGTTACAGTGAGAGAGAAGGCGATGAGGATGTTGATGGAGATGAAGGAGGCGAAAAACGCAGGAAACTATGTAATCTCGTCAAAGGTATTAGCTGATATGAAGATGTGGGATGAGTCTGCGAAGATGAGGGCGTTGATGAGAGACAGAGGCGTCGTTAAGACACCAGGATGCAGCTGGATTACGATCGACGGTAAGATAACGGAGTTTCTTGCCGGAAGCGATTTTTTACAGTGTGACAGGGAAGATTTCGGTTCGTTGTTTGGTTTGTTGGTGGAGGAGATGAAAAGGGAAAGGTATGATTTTGCAGGAGAAGTTTGATTTTTGTTGTTCCTTATAATTAAATGTGTATGAAAAAATCACGTAACTCTTTGACTCTTTCCAAGTGGAGGAAAGAGAGTTGTAGCTCCGTGAGGAACTGAAAGGAACATGAACCGAGAAAAGCTTCATATGATGCTTATGTAACGTGTGGACTGGACGATGGGTGTGCTTGATGTCATTAGTAAATAACATATGATGATTTTAAATGCTTTATATTCGAATTACAACAATCTAAAACATGCGTAGCTAATATGGTAAGTATAATAAACACACGACCATAATGATGAATTCGAATTTGACGGTATGTCTCACTTAATGATTGTATATACTGTTTTTCGTTTTTTTAAATCTCATAGAACATCATAGAGAACAACATAATTGGCAGTCACCAAACTTTAATCTTCGGTTTATTGTCATTTAAATGCACTTTAAATCTGTATAATTATGTCTCTCTCTAGTAATTTTATTATCAATAATCAAATACTAGTATTTGTTCGTATCAATAATGAAATCTCCTTAAAAAAAAAAAAAAAAAAAAAAATAGAAGAAAAAGGAAAAAAAAAAACGAACGGACCAGAAAAGAGCCATCGCCAAACCAACAACCGTTCGTTCGGGTGAGCTTCGAGAGAACGACGTCGCACCCGCCATTTTCTCCAGCCTTGAAGCAATACCTTCTTCACTCCAGATCTCTTCTTCTTCTTCTTCTTCTTTGCTCGCACCTTCCCTTCCTGCTCTACACCTAGGGTTTCGGATCCTGTGGCTTATTAATCTAGAGGTCGAATTCGATACCTTAGATCTGACGGTGAAGTTGGGAGTCACTATCATTACCTCTTCCCGATCTTTTTTTTTGTTTTGTTTCCCAGTGTTTGATTGAAGATCCCTCCGTGGATCCACTAAAATGGCGGATTCTGAGCCAATTACGCCTGGTCAGGTACGCTATCTCATTGTTTTCCAAGCTTCAGTGTCTTCTTAGTTTCATTACTTTTTTGCGAATTTTTCTTCCACGGATTCATAGATTTGGTATAAATAGTATTGTAGTTTGAATGTGATTCCTACTTCGTCGTTAGGTTGTTGAGTAATTTAATTAACAATCTTGGATCAGTTTACTATTGTGATCAGGTTTTGTTACTGTGTTCATATGTAGTAGCATTCAGCTTTGAATTTGAAAATGCTTCACACTGGAGTCCAGAGATTTGGTTTGGATGACCACCAACTTTTTAAATGCAGGTTTCGTTTCTGCTCGGAGTCATCCCTGTCTTCATTGCGTGGATATACTCAGAGTTTCTAGAGTATAAGAGGTCTTCATTGTACTCTAAAGTGTATGTATTCGGAATATATATTAAACTAAACGGCTCTCTTGCTATTTGTATCGGAATTGTCAGTAACCTTTGTACCTCTTTCTTGCAGTCATTCAGATAATAATTTGGTTGAACTAAGTGAGGTGAAAAACAAGGAAGATGAAGCAGCAGTTTTACTGGAAGGAGGTCTTCCAAGATCTGTTTCTACAAAGTTTTATAACTCACCTATCAAAACAAACTTGATTAGGTAAGTTATTAGAGATTTCTTCTTCTTCTTCTTCTTCTTTTTGGTTCCGTTGAGTTGAGTGATGTGATGTCTCAACATATAAAACTAAACCATTTACGTTTTTATACTTGTAGGTTTCTGACGCTGGAAGACTCTTTCTTGATTGATAATCGACCAACCTTGAGAGCGATGTAAGTTCCTAAATTTTATCAGAATGGATTTTATGCTGATCATCATTCTCCCTCATGACCAATATTGCTTCTCTGTCAGGGCTGAGTTTGGGGCGATTCTTTTTTACTTTTATATTTGCGATCGAACAAGCTTGCTTGGAGAGTCTAAGAAGGTGCCTCCTTTAAACTTAATTGATGAAATTCCCTTTCTCAGTTTCAACTGGTCTTTAAGGATCTAAAACAATATGTATAATATATAATTCACAGTATGTCTTTAAATAGTTTGAAGGTAGAAAGCTTACATCTCAGTCTGAAAATGGTTTTGCAATTGATGACACTTCTTTTCATATTGTTTCCATTTGCAGAATTACAACCGCGACCTTTTCCTCTTTCTCTACTGTCTTCTCATTATAGTGTCAGCCATGACGTCCTTGAAGAAACACAATGACAAATCACCGATAACAGGAAAGTCCATTCTGTATCTTAATCGTCACCAGACTGAAGAGTGGAAGGGATGGATGCAGGTAACTGATTCCATCTTTTCTCAGTACGTGTCCGTTAGCTTTTCATTTTTTTTCCCGCCTCTACTTCGCAGAGTACATCCGAGCTTCTTGGTTAGATGTTTTTGATTACAACTGTTTTTATGCTAATTTATGATTTGGGTCTTTGTAGGTTTTATTTCTGATGTATCATTACTTTGCTGCGGCTGAGATATATAACGCAATCAGGGTCTTCATCGCCGCCTACGTCTGGATGACTGGTTTTGGGAACTTCTCTTACTACTATATCAGAAAGGATTTCTCCCTAGCACGATTCACTCAGGTCATATCAACAGTTTCAATTGCCACAGTGAATTAGTTTACCATGATATAAGCTTTTACGAAGCATATGTTTCTTTATATGACTCAAGATGCTCATGAATACTTTTACTTCTTCCAGATGATGTGGCGCCTTAACTTGTTTGTGGCGTTTAGCTGCATTATTCTCAATAATGATTATATGTTATACTACATCTGTCCCATGCACACTCTGTTCACTCTTATGGTGTATGGAGCCCTTGGTATCTTCAGTCGGTATAACGAAATACCATCAGTAATGGCTGTGAAGATTGCTTCATGCTTCCTCGTGGTTATCGTGATGTGGGAGATTCCTGGAGTTTTTGAGATTTTCTGGAGTCCACTAACATTCTTACTGGGTAAGTATCAGACCTTTCTCATATCTTATTCTGATTTCGGTATGGTCGACTGCATATCTGTCTCGTGCTAAAACAATTTTCCTGTCAATGTGTTTGGATGCCACTTAGTCATTGGGATTAGTGTTCTTGTATGTTGATTAACATTTAGTTTTTTCTTTTTATAACTACAGGATACACTGATCCAGCTAAGCCAGATCTACCACTTTTACATGAATGGCACTTCAGATCCGGACTTGACCGCTACATTTGGATCATTGGAATGATATATGCCTATTTCCATCCCACTGTAACTCTTGAACCTATGGCCCTGTCGTTTCTTAATACTATCTCATGGAATGTACCATTAAATATCTGTCGACATTTCCATCTCAGGTAGAGAGATGGATGGATAAATTGGAGGAGTGTGATGCCAAGAGAAAGATGTCGATAAAGACAAGCATAATTGCAATTTCCTCATTTGTGAGTTTGGCTTCTCTCTGGCTTTATGGATTTTATGTATTTGATATTATTCTGATGCCCAAGTTGGTATTTGACATTATTCTGATGCCCAAGCTATCCCTTGTACTGTTCAGGTTGGTTACCTATGGTATGAATACATCTACAGGCTTGACAAGGTTACATACAACAAATATCATCCCTATACGTCATGGATTCCAATAACGTTAGTATCGAAACCCTTTTCTGCCACCTAAAACATCAAATCATGAGATAGTAATCCATTTTGGATTCTGACTTTAGCTTTGATTTTGTTGTCTCAGTGTCTACATCTGTCTGCGCAATTCCACACAACAGCTACGAAATTTCTCCATGACACTATTTGCGTATGTGTCTCACTCTTTCAATCAATCTTGATGTTTATTCTGAACTTGTCTTTAATAAGACCCAACTGTCATGCTTTTCTTAGGTGGCTCGGCAAGATTACTCTGGAGACTTATATTTCTCAGTTTCACATTTGGTTAAGGTTGGCGAAAAACTGTTTTCTTTCTCCCAATTAAATAGGCAAGAAACCATTTGTCAATAATTTACGAATGAAATTTACATGTGCTGCAGATCAAATGTGCCTAATGGACAGCCTAAGTGGCTATTATGCATCATTCCAGAATACCCAATGCTCAACTTCATGCTCGTTACAGCCATCTATGTCTTGGTAAAGCAATAGTAGAATCCATGAGTAAACACCCTTAATCCTCTCTACGTTATATAGATTGTAATACGTTATCTTTCTTCAGGTGTCTCACCGACTATTCGAGCTTACGAATACATTAAAATCCGTGTTCATACCTACAAAAGACGACAAGAGGCTGCTCCACAATGTCCTCGCTGGAGCTGCCATCTCCTTCTGTTTATATTTAACTTCTCTCATTCTTCTCCAGATCCCACACTAACCATGTAAGCCCTTTACTCCTCCTGGTCTTGCAATCATTGTGTGAGGAATGTGCTCGCTTAGAAAGAGATACAACTCCCGATTGACATGCTAGAACCACTTTACTTTTACAGGAGGGACTATAAACATGTCGAAAGCAAGCTGCACAGATGTTTCTATGTCAAACTTGCTAAAATAGTTACAACACACGTCTCATATCTCATATCTCATATCTCATATCTCATATCTCGACAATAAACATTTGTTTTCAAAGATCAGTATTTTTTGAAGCTTGCCAAGTGAAGCATCTTTTGGATATAATTAGAACGAGAGAAGCTTCAGAAAGAGTGAAGATCTTCTCGCACTTCGACGGCATCATCTTAGGACTACTTGTTTGTCTTCTTTCTTATCTCTGTTGTAATTTTGCTACAAGTTTATAATATATAGTTTCATTTGCCTTTTGTTTCTCCGTGTTTGGTAGATTGTCCAAATACAGAACATATATCATCTGCAATTGCGTGAATTTTACAAGAATTGGTAGTACTATTCAATTGAGTCTTTAGATAAAACACCAACACAGTTAAGAGAAAAAGAGCTTCGATTTCTGATAAATCATACAAAAGATACGACAATGGAAATTTCACAAATTTTTACATAGGAAAGATCACAAACAAACTCTCTTTCCCTGCTCTCATTCACATAACAAAGCTTATCTCGCTCACTTTCCGGGGACGAAGTTGGTGGCGAAGGCCCATGCGTTGTTGTTGACTGGGTCAGCCAAATGGTCAGCGAGGTTCTCCAATGGTCCCTTTCCGGTTACGATGGCTTGAACGAAGAATCCAAACATGGAGAACATAGCCAACCTTCCGTTCTTGAGCTCCTTCACCTTCAACTCTGCGAAAGCTTCGGGGTCAGTAGCAAGACCCAATGGGTCGAAGCTGCCACCTGGGTAGAGCAAGTCCTCGGCTTCTCCCAAGGGGCCATCTCCGGCGACTCTGTAGCCTTCGACAGCTCCCATGAGGATCACTTGAGTAGCCCAAATGGCTAAGATGCTCTGAGCGTGGACCAAGCTCGGGTTGCCCAAGTAGTCCAATCCTCCGTCGCTGAAGATCTGGGAACCGGCCTTGAACCAAACAGCTTCTCCGAACTTCACTCCGTTCCTAGCCAAAAGCTCAGGGAAAACGCAGCCTAGGGCTCCGAGCATGGCCCATCTGCTGTGGATGACTTCTAGCTCACGGTTCCTGGCGAAGGTCTCGGGGTCAGCGGATAGACCGGCGGTGTCCCATCCATAGTCACCGGGGAACTCTCCAGTAAGGTAGCTCGGTGGCTCGCCTGAGAACGGACCCAAGTACTTGACACGGTCAGATCCGTACCATGGGCTGCCTGATGGACCTTTTGGCTTGGCAACAGTCTTCCTCATGGTCACACGGCCGGTTCCGAGGACATCTGATGCCGCGGGCTTCACAGCCTTTCCGGCGAAGGCAGGGGAGGACAGAGCCATGGTGGAGGAAGCCATTAGAATCTTTCTTCTTTTTTTGTTTTTTGTTTTTTTTTTTTTTTTGTGACTGGGTGAGAGTGATTGAAAATGGTTGGCGTATAGGTTAACTTTATAGCAATCTTGAGAGTAAGGATTGTTATCTGTGAAGTATCTGTATCTGTTTACTGATTGGCTCATGAGATTTTGGGTTTGTCTTTATCTTGTCCTATGTGTCACTCTTCTGATCCATAAGCTTTTTTGCTAGATTCTTATTAGCTGCAATGGAGACACTTGTGATTTGCCCACTGGCAATTTTGAGTAAACTTTCCAACTAATAAAAAGGATATATGTAGAAATAATTCCATTTTTTTTTTTAAAAAGAATCGTAAACTGACATGTACGTTAAAACACGATTCGAAACGGATAGAAACACGTCAGATTGACACGTGGCACGCCTTCAATGGGTACCACAATATGCTAACACAACTCTACGAACTCCAAACAAGACCCATTGATGCCAACAACCAATAGGAATCAAGAACTTGATGATCTCCCGAGATAAGCAACTTAAATCCTCGAGTTTTAAATTTTCATTTTTCACATTATAAATACCCTAAAACATCACAGTAACAGAACCATCCAATTCATCACAACATCACCTAAGAACCTTTTACTTGCACCACACTATAACTGCAATGGCCGCCTCGACAATGGCTCTTTCCTCTCCTGCTTTGGCTGGAAAAGCTGTTAAGCTATCTCCGGCGGCCTCTGAAGTTTTTGGAACTGGCCGAGTCACCATGCGCAAAGCCTCCAAACCCACAGGTCCATCCGGCAGCCCATGGTACGGATCCGACCGAGTCAAGTACTTGGGTCCGTTCTCCGGCGAGCCACCAAGCTACCTCACTGGAGAGTTCCCCGGTGACTATGGGTGGGACACTGCCGGTCTATCCGCCGACCCCGAGACCTTTGCAAGGAACCGTGAGCTAGAAGTTATCCACAGCAGATGGGCCATGCTCGGAGCCCTAGGATGCGTTTTCCCTGAGCTATTGTCTCGGAACGGAGTGAAGTTTGGAGAAGCGGTTTGGTTCAAGGCTGGTTCACAGATCTTCAGCGACGGAGGATTGGACTACTTGGGCAACCCAAGCTTGGTCCATGCTCAGAGCATCTTAGCCATTTGGGCTACTCAAGTGATCCTCATGGGAGCTGTCGAAGGCTACAGAGTCTCCGGAGATGGCCCGTTGGGAGAAGCAGAGGACTTGCTTTACTCAGGTGGCAGCTTCGACCCATTGGGACTTGCTACTGACCCCGAGGCTTTCGCGGAGTTGAAGGTGAAGGAGCTCAAGAACGGAAGGTTGGCTATGTTCTCTATGTTTGGATTCTTTGTTCAAGCCATTGTCACCGGAAAGGGGCCATTGGAGAACCTCGCTGACCACTTGGCTGATCCAGTCAACAACAACGCATGGGCCTTCGCCACCAACTTCGTCCCCGGAAAATGAGTTTAGTTTGTGATCGAGTTGTGTGTATCTGGTTTGTTGAAACTTGAAAATATGATGCTGATTTTATCTCTTGTAAGTGTGAATTATTTAAGAAGCTTTATGATATTGATGGACCAGTCACTTACTACTGTGCAACAGCATACTCTGACCTAATTCGTTGATCTTACAAAACATTTCATTAATTGTAAGAAAATTGTCAAAGACTTTGATAATGTGATTCGGAGTCTTGAAAGCATTTTAGGTCTCATGGTCAACGTTCTTGTTTTAGGCTCCTAAATTGAAGAACATGTATGTATAGATAGGTTCAAGGTGACTATATACTCATAACTCATATTGAGGGTAATATCCTCACAAACCTTTGGTCCTCATGTCCTTAGTGTGTGTGTTTTAAGGGTAATATGTAACTCCATATCTTTACAAAACATATTCCACTTCACGTATGTAATATGTTTGAGATTTGTTGGTGAGGAATAAAAATATACAATAGTAGGATATCAGTTTCTTTTCTTCCACTTGCTCGGAAAGGTTAGATAATAGAGATTTATTGGTTTTCCTCCTAATCAGAAAAACTGGTTCACTTTTATATCAATTTCAATGGATTTACTTTCTTTTGTAAAATTGTAGTAAAATAACCCAAACTAGTATCATATATAATTAAAAACTTCGATCAATACTTTATAGTTTGTAACTTCGAAATTAAAGATTTGTAAAATCTCAAATTTTCTACTTTACCGCCCTAACAAAGCTGCCGCCCACAACCTTTTTTCCTGAATAAAGGATGACATTAACAGAAACAATGCAGACATTAATTTGGTGATCCCAATTATTAATTTGAAAGTACATTTGGTAAAATAACTTTTTATTTGTAAGACTTAGATAATTAAACATTTATCATTTGAATAAATATCAGAATTTGAAGTTATTATTTGTAATATTCAAAAACATACTTAAAATAATTCTAAAAGAAATTAGCATTTAAATATTTTAGATACTTTTAACTTACTAAAAAGAATCTTATAAATCATGTTATTGAGAGGGTTAAAACTTACATAAATATGATTCTATAGTTTTTTACGGATTGGTCTACTAAAATACACAAAATATTTTAGTTTGATATCAAATGAGTTAACTAGATGTGTTACGCCAATCCTAACTGGTAGCAAACACAAAATATATAATCCATCTAGAATTGTAAAATCTAAATATTAATTGAAATCTATTAAAACAAACACAAAAAATACAATATATATTTTTTAATAATTATTAAAAATTGTTTTTAGTAATTATTAAAAAATTGTTCGGCGATGTACGGCAGGATTAACATTATCTTATAACATTAAAGAAGGGTCCACAAATAAAATCAATACAAAGAATAACGACCAGAATATAATAAAAATTCTAAATTTGAATTTCTTTCAATTACATACAGAAAAAAAAAACTAATTAGCTGTCAAATAAAACAAAAAGAATTTCTTTCTAAATATATGACATTTTTATTCTTTATAAGGCAATGAATCCCACATTTTGTCTATGTTTTGAAGGGACATTGTTGAAGGTCCATGGATGTTTGAATACACAATTAGAAACTATTCGATAGTAAGAAAAAAATGAAAAATTTTAAATATTCGTGGATGTTTTGAACACACAATTAGAAACTTATTCAACGCACACATAAGGTAATTCAAGATTTTCAATTAAAACTTCCTAAATATGCACTCTTGTGTATTCTCCTCCTCCATTACTCTATATATGATACTCTTCTTAGGCTCCATGAAAATTCTCCACCTCCATTACAAGTTCAAGCCACAAAATCTTCTTCTTTCACCAACGTATTCACTTTCTTTCACAGCAAAAAAAAAAAAAAAGTCTCTATCTCTTTATTCTTAACGTTTTAGCAAACAAATGGGTCGGAGAAAGATCAAGATGGAGATGGTTCAAGACATGAACACAAGACAGGTTACCTTTTCAAAACGGAGGACAGGTTTGTTCAAGAAGGCTAGCGAGCTAGCCACGCTCTGCAACGCTGAGTTGGGTATTGTTGTCTTTTCACCGGGGGGCAAGCCTTTCTCTTACGGGAAACCGGATCTTGATTCCGTTGCAGATCGATTCTTGAAGGAATATGATGATAATGATGATTCAGATAGTGGCGATGAAGAAGGAAGAGGTCGTACTAGACCTAAACTGAAGAGGATGAGTGAACGTCTTGATACGCTCAACCAAGAGATTGAAGCTGAGAAGAAACGAGGCGAAAAGGCTCAAGAGAAGCTCGAGTCTGCTGGGGATGGGAGATTCAAGAAGTCCATCGAGGCGCTTACTCTCGAGGAACTCAATGAATACAAAGACAAGCTCGAGACAGTCCATGATAGGGTCCAAGGTGAAGCCAGTCGCATTCAGGCTTCGTCTGATCTCGTACTTCTCTCCAACGATAAGAAGAGCGGACTTGTTTAAGTTACATTCTAATTTTGTATCAGCCTACAGAAGTTACTAACATGAAAGATTTTGTTGGTGTAGAGTTTTCGTCATATCTTTTATGAGGTGTGTGGCTTTCAATTTGATATCAAATGATTGTAACTGAAAAAAATCGAAAAGTACCTGCGAATTTGTCTGTATTAATCCAAAGTGTACTTATCAAAACTTGAACATCTTTTTCAAGAAACAGGTTAGTATTCATTGATCTCCAAGTGCAGTCCACAGAAGAATGTGATCTCAACGAAACAGAAACTTCTAAATGTCAAAAAATATACAAACCCATCCTAGAAGGCTTAGAACAATGTTTTCTAATAACTAAAAGGAATAATCTATTAAGAATAATCTGAGTCAGTCTCTGATTCATCGTGTTCACCTAATTCCTGCATAAATAAACAGTAAAATGAAAAGCTCAGTCTGATGTTTGACCACCGCATCAGTGGGATATTGAGGTGAATAAATATTAACCAAACACATAAGAATAAATGAATCATGGGTACCATTCTCTTGTTATATTCTGTCATTTCTCTGTGAAACTCTTCCCTCTTCACAGTGGCTATATCATAATACTTTACCTTTTCCTACAAAACAGTAGAGGAACAAACAATCTAGGAATAAGAAACTTCGATCCAGTCTCAACCAGAAATATCTCATTATACCAACTAAACATCATTCGAGTAACAAGAAGAAAAAGAATGAGATATTGATATTGCTCGCCAAAAAAAAAGAAGAAAACTACAGAGTGTGAATTGCAATATGGCAACAGCCGACCCAGATCAGAAGCACATCTAAACCTCTATATACACTAACATGTAATCATTACTTATCCTCACAGTATTTCAGATTCCATTTCCATGCATTCACATATCATTCAAACAAATATTATAGAGGAAACTCTTAGAAGATGACAGAGCTAAGTATGTTGACAAACTCCAAGGGAAAATAAAGTAACTGGGACACAAGATCAAAACCCATGTTACCTCGTATATCATTGTTTTCCATTTCTCTCCACATGACTTCCCAATCTGAATAGAATAAAGATTATAACAGAGTCAGCAACCGAACCAAAGTGAATATTATCATCACAATTTTTTAATTTTGAATATAAGAAAGTAATTCTTTACAACCTCGCGCATGCACTTGACCTCCGGATTCTGCTCTTGATATTGCTTCCGGAAATCCTCCCTAGGAACCAAAAAAGATAACGCAGTATGAGGAAAATGCATACAAAAGGTGTTTCTTTGTATGTTTTCTAAAAGTAACACATAACAACAACACAAGTAATCTCATCCTAAAGACCAATGGCAAAATGCACAGACAAACTTCCCCTTAAGAGAGGACTGCCTGAAGGTTCAGCTGAGCTTAAAATCTAATAGACAACAATTTGCAATCATATGAGTACCTACAAGAAATAAAAGAAAGCAGTGGGAGGTTTCTTGGGCATCTTGGAACGAAGTTTAACAGGTTTCTTCTTCTGGCTTATATTTGGCTTTCTCAACGGCTGAAGTCTCAGTCTTGTAGACCTTCTCACATTTTCACTTGACTTCACAGCTAACTCTGCGATCCTGTAAAACAAAATTCACAACGCAAATTAACAAAAGTCTAACATTCATACTCTCTCCCTAATTCTTCTCATCCATCTCCGTTGGAATAGCATAAAGTTCTCAAATTTCGTCTCAGTTTGACCCAAATTCCCTACCTAACCACTTAATCAGTAATCACCAGAGAGACTAAGCCGAACCCTTAAACCCTAAACAGAGGAAATCAGAGCAGAACCACGTAAAAACCAAAACTTTGGTCTGTAACCTATATCTACGCCATACAAGAAACTTACCGAGTAGAGCCTCCACTGCACGACGGAGACAAAGGCCGCGATAACCCTGAATTGGGAGCTTTCTTCGTCATTTTCTCTCTCTTTCTCTTTCTCGCCACTGTCGGAATCGAACGTTCGCTTCTTTGCCTCTTGGGGGGGGGGGGGGGGGGGGGAGGGGGGTTTTTGCGTAATTGTGTATGTGACAAATATGCTATGTGGCGTAATCTAATCAACAAAAAAGGCAAAAAATAATTAAAAAAAATTCACAATTTAACAAAAGGTAACGTTTGTGGTGGGGCGAACAACACATTCGATGGCAACATCTTTGCTTCTCAGACATTCCTCAGCTGTCTTCTTCTCTCAGTCTTCTCGCTTCTTCACCAAGAACAACTCTTTTCGTTCCTTCACTTCCATCAAGGTTTGATTTTTTCAATTCTGTCTCGTTCTTTATGTGTATTTGGTTTATGATATCCCCAATTCTGTAATTGGCTTTGCTTGTGTGTATCTCAGATGGAAAGAGGTGAAGCAAGTAAAGAAGAAGTTAAGACAAAGAATGTGTTTGTCGCCGGAGCTACTGGAAATACCGGGAAGAGGATTGTGGAGCAGTTGTTGTCCCGTGGCTTTGCCGTCAAAGCTGGTGTTCGTGACGTAGAGAAGGCTAAATCATCTTTCAAAGAGGACCCTTCTCTTCAGATCGTATGTTCTTAGTCTCTTAATCCGTTGTTTTCTCGCTGTCAAGTCTCACACAAATGCTATGTGATATTCTTCTAGGTTAGAGCAGACGTGACAGAAGGTCTTGAGAAGCTAGCTGAAGCTATAGGTGATGATTCTCAGGCTGTGATTTGTGCTACAGGGTTTCGTCCCGGGTTTGATATATTCACTCCTTGGAAAGTCGATAACTTCGGGACAGTGAATCTTGTGGATGCTTGCCGTAAACAAGGAGTGGAAAGGTTTGTTCTTGTAAGCTCAATCTTGGTGAATGGAGCTGCAATGGGACAGATACTGAACCCTGCTTACATATTCCTCAACCTCTTTGGACTAACTCTGGTCGCTAAGCTTCAAGCTGAGAAGTATATCAGAAGCTCTGGCATCAACTATACTATAGTAAGGCCCGGTGGTCTTAAAAACGATCCTCCAACTGGAAATGTTGTCATGGAGCCAGAGGTAAAACACAGCCTTTGATCTTTGTTTCATTTGTTGTTGTGCTATATAACTGATAGAGATCTGACCTTTGATTTTTGTAGGATACTATGTATGAAGGGAGCATATCTAGAGACCTGGTCGCAGAAGTTGCTGTGGAAGCTTTGCTTAACGAGGAATCATCTTTCAAGGTTGTGGAGATAGTTGCTCGTGCTGAAGCTCCAAAACGTTCCTATAAAGATCTCTTTGCCTCTGTTAAAGGACGTTAACTAGAATGCAAATCAATCACACTATGTAATGAGTCTCATGCTCAAAACCTTTATTTCTCTTATGTCTTGAGTACAACAAACAGATACAATTGCGCATAAACTGAGTTCAAGACAAAGTGAGAGTGTTCCATTCAGATTTATCTCTTATCCATTTTGGGTCCTAAGAATCCATCACTGGCGCTTCTTCCCGGTTGCATGTTCCCATGAGTGCATGACATGGTTCACGATTTCCTCGACCCCAAGCCCATGCTTCACCTGGAAATGTTCCCGTGAAGACTCCTTTGTAAGAACTAAGGTTACTGATTATATAAGTGATGAAACTTATCTCTGAAGATGGCTAACCTGAGCAAAGACAAATGGCCCTCCATCACGCATGCGTAGCGCATCCCTTTCCATAACAGATAAGTCAGCTCCAACAGCTGCTGCAAGGTCTGTCTTGTTTATCACCTGCAGTTGGAAAAATCAACAAGAGATTCTTTCACACTACTACTGACTTTAAACAAGCATGTAAGTTTAAGAGTTGAAGCAGCATAAGTGCACCAGAAGATCAGCTTGAGTGATTCCAGGGCCACCTTTACGGGGTATTTTATCACCAGCTGATACATCGATGATGTAGATGATATAGTCAGCAAGTTCTCTGCTAAAATTAGCAGCTAAATTATCTGCAAAGACAACACGAATCCTATTAAAATCTCATTCGATCTTTGAGATACAGAAACAGATATATAAGGAACAGATAAATATCAAGACACGCGCAGGGTAAAAGAATTGAAACCTCACCTCCACCGGATTCACAAAGAAGCAAATCAGCCTTGAATAAGTTAGATAACTCCTCAAGAGGACCCAAGTTGATACTGATATCTTCACGGATGGCAGCGTGTGGACATCCACCAGTTTCAACAGCTCTAATCCTTTCCTCAGGAAGAGCTCCATTCTTCACAAGAAACTCACCATCCTCTTTCGTAAATATATCATTTGTCACCTACACCATTGTCAATATCAACATCTTGTTTTTGGAGATCAAGGAAACAATCTCACTAATAAGTAGGAAGATTTGCAGCTGATAGTAATACTCACAGCAGCAAGACTATATTTGTCCCTCAAGAATCTACAAAGAGCAAGCATCAGTGCCGTCTTCCTGAGTAAACAAAACCAAACTCCAATAAACATTTAGACAAAAAGGCTGACACTTTTGTGCAAAACATGACAAATTTGTGAACAAGAACACTGAATCCATCTAAAAACAATACCATAGATCCAATGGTTTAACACAGAGATTGTTATTTGTTATGATACCAAATCACAAAATCAAGCAGTCAATTTGAAAACATTACCCAGTGCCAACGGGACCGCCAATACCGACGGTGAAAGCTCTCTCAGAGAAGTTACGGTCGTTAAGAGGAGGAGCTCGGCGACTGAAGTAACCAGGAGAGTAGATTGGTTCGTGTGAGTGCGGCGCAAGCCCATCGTGGCTATGGAACACCCTTCCGTCCTTGCCCACCCACGACGTCTTCCCATCGCCGCCGTCCGATTTGCTACTGAACCGAAGTATTATAAACAGTTTAGAGAAGAATAAAATCGCAGGAAAGATCAAAACTTTACAAATAAAATCAATGAAAAACACGAACTCGTGGCCTTGCTCAGGAGTGTGATGATGATGGTGGTCGTGTGATGCCATTGCCGAGAGACTTGAATCTTCTTGTGGTTGCTGTGTTGACTTAGACTGAACTGACTCCACAAGAGGCAAAAGTAAAAAAAAAAATTAAGAATCTTTCAAATTCTATCCAAACTCCAAATTGAAACGAGATGCTTTTCTGTTTTCTCTGTCGGTTACTGAAACGTAACTTTTCTACATCAATGGAATCGTATTTATACGTATTCTGATACCAATTTTGTCTGACAGTACCAAAAACTCAAAAATCTTTAGCTTTTATAAGACTTAATTGTAGTTTCCAGAGTAAAGAGCTCACCACAAGAAATAAGGAACAAGGATATATCATAAGCAAAAAACAAGGAACCATAAAAACAAGACAAAGTCGAGTTGAGAGTTTCATGAGTACGCCTAACATATTGATAAACAAAAATATCCGAGAAACAAATCCAAAACGACAAAGAGCATAACTTCAACATCGATTCCAACCCAAAAAAGAGTCAATCTGAGACGGTTCTACATGAACAAGTTGGGCTTGTTGGCCTTGTAAGTCGTCTTCAGCTTCCTGCTTGGTGGTCTAACCTTGCGGAACACCAATGGGAACTTGATCTTGCTGTTGTGGAACTGTTTGGTGCTCTCTCTCTTGCACAGCTTGGCGGGGACAGTGGCTGTCTTAATGATCTGGATGCAAGGGAATCTGACACGGTGACGGGAAGCCATCTCGGTGTACATCTGTTCCACAGCTCCGTTGAGAGTGGTGTCACGGTACTCCTTGTACATGTTGTGGTATCCAGTTCTGCTCTGGTACCTCAACCAGATACCGAAGTTCTTGATTGTTGTCGGGTTCTTCTCATAGATCTGTGCAAACAATATGGTTACAGCTCACATCAGTCAAAAGGAGGCAAATGGGGAAATAAAACTATTAAACTCCATCAGAAAACATGACATTGTTTCAAATTGCAAGTCCAAAAAGGAAGAGACTTTGGAGAATCTAAGCATTCTCAAGACAATATAAAGTGAACCTAATAAACAAGAGTAAAATCCGAATCAGGAATCAGGCTATTTGATTGTTCAGAAGCTCAAGTATTGTATAACTTGCCAAGGTGAAACAAAGACACAAATGCAAGGATTGAAACGAAACCTAAACGACCAGATTAATCAAAACCCTAGTATTCTAATCCAGCAAATACATTTACTTTCAAACACAGTGAGGTATAACGATAACAACAAGATCCTTATCATTTCAGCGACGAGAGAGTAAGTTACCTCGTTGATGGCAAGCATCTGACCGTTACTCTTCTTGACCTTCTTCAGCTTCCTCAAGAAATACCAAAACTTGGACTTAGCACGGACCTCGTTAGTGGCCCAGAGCTTCATCCGGTAAATCTTAGGCTGCACATCCTTCTCAGTCGGGAGAGCTCTTCCGACAACCTGGTACTGGTGAAACTGCAAAAGGGGAAAAAGACAAGGGCTTAGATCAAACAGATCCTTCGAGGAAGAGAAAATGGTGGTGACATTTTAAATCAAGAAGGGATCGAAAGAAAGAGCTTACCCTGAAAAGACCCATTCTTCCTCGTCTCGAGCTGTAGAAACCTCTCTCAACCAAATGAAAGCGGCTAGGGTTCTTGTAGTTTATAAATGAGCAAGCATCTGCAAAAACCCTAATACCTAACAAAAATCATTAAGCCCAATGGGCTGACAATTTTGGCCCATAATGTCTTAACTTGACCCATCCGAAATTTTGTATTCCTCTTCTTATTTGTTTTTTCCCCCTTAAACTGGATATCACGTTACATGTATTGTATTTTGCTATGCGTTACTAAAACATAATTTATGCTTCGACATTTTGTTGGTGGTGTGCTCGGTAACAATTTTTGTATGAAGAATATAGCCTCTCTCAGTTACATTTCTATGGTTCCAATCCAAGGCTCTTTAATTCACGGTTACAAGTTTGAGTCTAAATCATACCAAGTCCAAAGAAAACAAAACATTTTACCAAAAAAAAAAAAAAAAAACTCTTCATTAAGACAAGAAATCAACTTCTCTAAATCTTCGATCATTTTTGGTACCGAGGTCCCAGCCCACATACGACAAGAGATCAAAACTATAGTTGGGATATCACAAGAAGGAGGCATGGGTACTTACTTAGGTCTCCCAGAAAAGATACATGGTTCAAAGGCACAAGTCTTTGCCTTCGTAAGGGATAAGCTCCACAAAAGAGTCAATTTATGGACGTCAAAGTCCCTCTCCAAGGGAGGCAAGGAAGTCCTGATAAAATCAGTGGCGCAAGCAATTCCGACATACGTAATGTCGTGTTTTCTCTTACCAAAAGCTATTTGCTCAAAATTAACAAGTGCAATTGCCAATTTTTGGTGGAGCAATAAAGCTGATAGTAAAGGATTACATTGGATCTCATGGGAACAAATGTGCACTCAAATTTCAGAAGGTGGACTAGGCTTCAGAACACTTGAAGAATTTAATCTTGCCCTTTTGGCAAAGCAGCTATGGAGGTTGTTAAGATTTCCAGATTCCCTCCTTAGCCGAGTTCTCAAAGGACGATATTTTAGATATTGTAGCCCATTAGAGGTACAAGTATCAAATCGGCCTTCATATGGCTGGAGAAGTATGCTAGCGGCAAAAGATGTTCTCTCGTACGGTATCCGTAAGACTATAAGCTCGGGGTTTAACACGTGTATCTGGACTGAACCATGGATCCCAGATACGCCAGCACGACCGCCCCAAGGTTTAACCACTGATAGAAATCCCTTGATTTGTGTTAACACCTTGATCGATTTCAATACAAAAAAATGGAAAATGGAGCGTCTTCGGGAACTCTTTCCCTCGAATGAAATTGCCCTTATTTTGGGGATCAAACCAAGCTTGAATGCTGCGAGAGATGGGTATTCCTGGACACTGACTAAATCTGGGAACTACACCGTTAAGTCTGGCTATGAAGCCGCGAGAGCTATCTCTCGCCCAGTTTGCGACCTCCCTTTTCAGGGGCCTAGTGTTACGACACTCAAGGCGCAAGCATGGAAGTTAAAAACATCACGAAAGCTGAAGCATTTCGTGTGGCAATGTGTGACTGGGTGTGTGGCAACATGTCAACGCCTCCATTATCGCCATATTGGTAGAAATAAGGATTGTCCTAGATGTGGAGCGGAAGAGGAAACTATTAATCATATGCTATTTGAATGTCCACCAGCTCGTCAAGTGTGGGCCTTATCGACAATTCCTTCTCACCCTATGGTGTTTCCTTCCTCCTCCCTATATAGCAACATCGATTATCTATATGGGCGTGGCAGAGACTTCGGCGCACTCAATCAGAATTTGAGAATGTTCCCTTGGATGATGTGGTACATTTGGAAGGCAAGAAATAAGAAAGTCTTTGAAAATATCTCTGAATCTCCACAAGATACTTTGGAGAAAGCTACCCAAGAAGAAGAAGTATGGCGAAGAGCAAACATTAGAGACACACCAGCAGTGGTGGTAGGCGTGGGCATACCTCCGATCCCAATCCCACAAGATTCCATTGTCTGCTTTATCGATGGATCTTGGCATACAGAGGTAGATAGGAGTGGACACGGTTGGATTGCGTATATTGGTGATAGAATCTTACATTTGGGGCTAAAAGGATCGCGACGTAGCCTCTCACCTTTACATGCAGAGTTGGACACACTTGTTTGGGCTATGAGGTGCTTATTGGCATTGGACGTGGATAAAGTTCTTTTTGCCACGGATTGTTCGGATATCCTGCTGATGACGTCTAATATTGATGATTGGCCAACTTTTTCCTCGGAACTGAAGGATTTTGCTCATTTCAGAGATAAATTTGCTAGCTTTAGTATTAGATTCATTTCCCGAGAGGAAAATATCCGTGCTGATAAACTTGCGAAAGGTGCAAGAGCATGTGGTTTCTGTTTTTCCCATGTAAGCTCGTCGGTACCCAACTGGCTCTCGAAGAGAGTCACTTGCCGATAACTTAATATATGGGGTTTGTTCGGAAAAAAAAAAAAAAAAGAAAGAGGACCACAAAAAAATTCTTGATTCAGGTCACTATTTTTGTTGGTCCGGCATTTAATCATTGCTCACCTAATTAAGACATGCCGCCACTAATGAAGACTGTCGATGACAAAATTGGATACATGATTTGAAACGTACTGTTTAATCAATTGTGGTCAACCAGTTCGAGCATAATTATATCATATGTATATTCTTTGTAAGTTTGGAAATCTTCTCAGTTTTTACGAGCGTCGCTACATCAACAGTTTAGTATTACCGTTCAGCAAATGTTATTTTGTCGTAGTGATATAGTATAATAAATAAACAAATTATTAAATTATCTCTATATGGTTTATAAAATGTGTAATATCAAAATCGACATATGTTTTCTATATGCTCACGGGTTGTATATTAATATTATTATGTCTATTGTGCATCTTAACGATGTACAATATATTACTGAGGATGTGTTTAATTTTTGAACATATAATTTTCGTTTTCTGTACCACTAGTTATTTTAAACGAAAAATAGACGTCAATGACCTAAAACCATCATTATTTATAGTTCTTTCCTCCAAATTCTCTTATTAAAAATAAATATAAAATATAAAAAAAAAAAGAAATGTAAGAAAACGGTGATGAAAGTACTAGAGGAAAAAACGTTTTTTTTCCTTTTTTACACATATTAATTTTTTATTAATTAATATTAGAATATTAATTTTTTTTCTTTTTTGAGTAACGGTCAACTGTTCTCCCGCTAATAATGCTCTAACATTCACGAAACACGTTTTGATAGCTTCACTGGGACCAAACAAACGAAAAACACAAAGATATGATAGATTTGATGGCAACAACAACGACATCTCTCTTTCCCAAATTCAGCAAGACATTAACGCTCAAGGAGAGCTCAACAGGAGAATATTATACATCACGATCACGAACATTTAGAAAAAAAATCACACCCTTAACTCTTGACTTTTGATCACCAATAATTATTTTTAAAACTTGAATCATTACGTTGAAACTCGCTTAGACAAGAACACCGTGCATCCGTCCTTTGGCGATATCGTTGGGCAGTATATGATGTCATCGCAGCCGTCCGATAGAAGCCTCTTGAAATCAAACAAAGACGAGAACATTGCTATGAAGAGCACGAGGTGGTTCAACGCGTAACGCTGGCCCACGCACTGGTGCGCACCCCATCCAAAAGCTAGATAGTTACGTTTGAACACCTGATCCTCTTGCCTTGCCTCGCTAAACCGGTCCGGATCGAACCGGTTCGGTTCAGTAAAACCTTGAAACGAGGAGTCAAAAACTGAGGGAAACACAATTGTACCTTTTGGGATAGTGTACGATTCCGTGAGAGGGAAATCATTAGTAGCGATGTGTGGTACCATAGTTGCCGGTGGCCTGTATCTCACTACCTCACGCGCCACAGCACGCGTGTACTTCATTTGGGCGAGCTGATCGGCCGTGATTAGCTTCCCGGACTCAGGCGACCATATCTTGACCACTTCCTCCCTCACTTTGCTTAACACTTCCGGGTCCGATTCAAGAAACGCCACTGCCCAAAGGAGTGATGACGTGGAAGCATCTTGCGCGGCAAAGAGAAAATCGAAGAGCAAACCGCCGATGGCTTCGTCTTCCGAGTGAACCGGCGGCGGATTCCCGGACTCTATCTCCGTGACAATCGCATGCATCCAAAAATCGATTAAGCATGTCGGCTCCTCCCCTTTGGCCATCCTCGTTTTGGATTTTCCGGCGCATGAGGCTAGTGTCTCTTCCAGGTTCATCACCGCCCGGCGAGCCTTGCTGAACGCGAAGCCAGGGAGGTTGATTGGGAGCGCCATTGATCCGACATTGAACAGATTATAATCAGTACGGAACGTGTTCTTAGCTTCTTTGTCAAGGTAGGGTCCGACAAAAACAGTTTGAGAAGTTTCAAGATTGAGTTCACGGACAAGATCTCGCATAGACACCGGCTTAGATCCACCGGAGAAACTTTCCTCCCACTGTCGTAGATGACGGAGCATAACTAATTGTTGGATATCAGAGTAGGTTGCGAGTGCCTTGGGGGTGAAGTTAGGAGCAAGGTGACGGCGAACGCTTTTGTGATCCTCACCGAACAAGTAGATGAGGCTATGATCACCGAAGAGCTGTTTGCCAAAAGGATGTCCGAGAGGGTGAAATGCATCGAGACGAACGTTGGAGAATATTTGATGGGAAAGCTCAGTGTCTCTGATGTAGATGATGAATTTTCCTATGAGGTAGTTGGCAGAGAGGCCACGGGAAGTTCCAGCCGTGTCGGATTGCTTGTACCAGAAGGAAGTCGGGTCACGGACGAGTGAAACAGCATTTCCGATGATCGGAGGAACAAAGAGAGGGCCAGGGAGGTTACGTTTCTTTACAAGGTAAGAGAGTTGCTCGATGAGAACGAGGAGAAGTAACGCAGAGACTAAGTATGGTGCAAGAGAGGCAAATATGGAAACCGAAAGAACCATCTTTTTGTCTGTTTTCTACTTAATTGTGAGAGCTTCTCGTAAGGGCTTCTGCTCTGCATTTGAGTTTTTGTGTATAGAGGCTACATATAAGCTATGATGGCTACAACAGTTGGTGTTTTGTCTATACGTGAAAATAAATATGACTGGTGTCATCAACTTGGTAATATAACAAAAAAAAAAAAAACTTGGTAATATAATATTACATATATGAGATCAGACAGTCACAAGCTCTCTATATTTCAATATTATAAGTTTTGTATATGCTCTAAATAAATAAATAATTGTGGAGAAGCTGCGGTTATTAATTGCAAGTTTTTAGTTGAAACGTAACTGACGACTGACGAGACGAAACACTTGTTTAGATACCCATTTACACTTATCATGCTCTATGCTCTCGTGTCAATCCCGTCAAAATGCATTCATGCATGCGTTATGTATGTCAAGTTCAAATTTTTGTTTCCGTCCATTAAATGGATGTTAACACATTATTACTGATATCGTGTTATAAAGAAGAAGAAAAAAACGAGTGTACGTTTGTAACACTCGGAATCACCAATAACGGAATAACGAGTGTTTTGATGCTATATGAAGGCATGAAGCATGTGAGATTTATCATTTAAATTTTTCATATATAAAAAATTATGATATTGATATATTACTATTACATCCTGGTTATACCGTCTATGTCAATCATTCATTAATTTGTGATATGGTGATGGATTTATCTCCGCTCGATTGGTCACGCTTTGCACGTGTTGCTGCATACACATTTAATCTATACATTTTTTTGTTTGTTTGACGACCAACAAAAAACAAAAAATTGTCGGCCAGATGTAGCCTAATTAATTTTGTTGTCAGTAGGAGCGTTGGGAGATATAGTTTGTTTTAAAGTAAAGAAATAAACACTACATTATTACTAACATATATTGCAAACAAAAATCATCGCGACGTTCGCAGTACCCGGCTGTATATATTTTCTTTGTAAGTTAGAAAGTGACATTTGGGGTGGTAAAATCACAATATATACCACTTATTGGATCGTATCACGACGGTAGCTATATAATGGAACCGTAGTCTTCTTCACAAGTAATGGGTGTTTTTTTTTATTTCGGATACTATATTTTTTTTTTTTGAAAATATGTGAATTTCAATAAACCGAAAGTTTGGTGAAGTTACAAAAGCTTTATACAGTCATCATCCTTTGCCCAAAAAAATAAAAACAAAGAAGGAGTGATCAGAGACAAAGATATGAGTAGGTTAGTCTAGCCATATTTCAACCATACGAGGAGAAGATTCTTGAATTTTCGTCTGCTCTGTTTTGCCAGGATGGCATCTCGAATTTGTCTATCCAGGTGCTTGAAGATGGTCTGAGCATCAGTGGAGGAGTTGTTGTGATATATGTTGTTTCGCTCTAACCAGATTGCATAAAGAGTGGTCTGTGCAGTCAACCTTCGGAGGCATCGTGGAGCAGTGCTATCTTTAAGATCCAACCAAACCGAGAAGGCTTCCCAAGTGTGGAACGTGAAAGGTCTGTACCCGAGACGACGATTGACAGTTGTCCAAAGCGTTTCACTGAAATGGCATCTTAGGAAAAGGTGGTCACGAGTCTCCAAAGCAAGACCACATATACATCAATTAGGGTCAATCTGTAAACCCCATCGCAGCAAACGTGATCTTGTGGAAAGTCTGTCCTGTTGCATCAACCAGAAGAGGAAAGTATGCCTAGGAATAGCTCCTTTGTACCAAACCTGATTTGTCCATCCTGGGGAAATTGCTCGAGGCCTGAGAGTGTCCCAAGTCTTGGAGGTGGAGAAAGTTGCTAGATCCTCTGTTCCAACTCGCCAAAGGAAAGTATCCGGGGTTGTGGAAAGTGAATATATATACCCTGTCATAAATTCTTCCGTGAATATATATACCCTGTCATAAATTTTATACGTTCTTAAAAAAACTTTACAAATCAATCTTTTCAGAGACATGTTCGACTGCTTAACTAACAAAGAAACACATATTAAAAGACGATTCGGATATGAAAACAGTTGTTATAGGCTTTATAGCTCGACAACTCGTAGGGGCAAACGTCTCAGTCGGTATCGTTTTGTTTTAAAATCCTGTGAGTTAGAATTTACAATGGGTGGGGACGGGGTTGATCGTTGTGAATGCGAGATTGCGAGATATGGTGTCAGAAAAAAAAAACAATAATAGGAGTCAAACAAGTTCAGTTAAGTAGCACGAAACCACTCTGAATAGAATGATTTTACTGATATACAACTGGACTGATCGAATACATAAGTGCGAAGAATTCAAAAGAAAGAAAGATATATTAACGAGTGGTAAACTAAACATATATATGAAATTATAACATCACTGATACACTGAGACAAAAAAAAGAAGAAGTAAAAAAAAAAGACAACACAGATATGGTGATGACAAGGTTAAAGTAAAACAAATGACATGTCTTCTCACTTCGAGAGACACATAGCAATAGATAATAGACAACACACCACCAATAAATTTTTAAAGAAAAATCAAACTCAGATTAACGAGAGGTTGGGATACTTTGCGACGCGCCTAGACAAGAACACCGTGCACCCATCCTTGGGCGATATCGTGGGGCAGTACACGATGTCATCGCAGCCGTCCGATTGAAGCCTCTTGAAATCAAACAAAGACGAGAACATTGCGATGAAGAGCACCAAGTGGTTCAACGCGTAACGCTGCCCCACGCATTGGTGAGGCCCCCATCCAAAAGCTAGGAAGTTGCGTTTGAACACCTGGTCCTCTTGCCTTGTCTCGCTAAACCGGTCGGGATCGAACCGTTCCGGTTCAGTAAACCCTTGAAACGAAGAGTCAAAAAGGGAAGGTAAGACAATTGCTCCTTTCGGGATAGTGTACGATTCCGTGAGAGGGAAGTCTGTGGCAGCGACGTGCGGGACCATAGTTGCCGGAGGCCTATATCTCACAACCTCACGAGCCACGGAGCGCGTGTATTTCATCTCCGCGAGCTGATCGACGGTGATCAACGCGTTGGATTCAGGCGACCAGATCTTGGCCACTTCCTCTCTTACTCTGTTCAGCACTTCCGGATCCGACTCAAGAAGCGTCACTGCCCATAGTAGTGATGACGTGGATGCGTCTTGCGCGGCAAAGAGAAAGTCAAAGAGCAAACTGCCGATATCTTTGTCTCCGGAGTGCGGTGGCGGCGGACTCTCCCCGACGATGGCCTGCATCCAGAAATCGATTAGACATGTTGGTTTTTCTCCTGCAGCCATCCGCACTTTTGATTTTCCGGCGCAAGTGGCGAGCGTCTCCTCTAGCCTCGTTACCGCCCGGCGAGCCTCACTGAACGCGAAGCCAGGGAGGTCGAATGGTAGCGCCATAGCTCCGAGATTGAAAAGATTGTAATCTATACGGAACCTGTTTGTGGCTTCCTTATCAAGGTAGGTTCCAACGAAAACCGTCTGTGAAGTCTCGAGGTTTAATTCACGGACAAGTTGTCGCAGCGACACCGGACGAGATCCTCCAGATGTACTCTCCTCCCATCGCTGTAGATGACGTAGGATAACTAATTGCTGGACGGCAGAGTAGGTCGAGAGTGCCTTGGGGATGAAGTTAGGAGCGATCCGACGGCGAACGGACTTGTGATCTTCACCGAACATGTAAATGAGGTTGTGTTCACCGAAGAGCTTCTTTCCAAAAGGATGTCCGATAAGGTGGAAGGCATCAGGACGAACGTTTGAGAAGATTTGATGAGACAGCTCAGTGTCTTTGATATAGACAATGAATTTTCCGATGAGGTAGTTGGCGGAGAGGCCTGAGATGCCTGCCGCGGCGGATTGCTTGTCCCAGAAGGAAGTAGGGTCACGGACTAGTGAAACGACGTTTCCGATGATCGGAGGGACAAAGAGAGGGCCAGGGAGGTTGCGTTTCTTGAGAAGGTAAGAAAGTTGCTCAAGGAGAAGGAAGAGAAGTAATGCTGAGACGACGTATGGTGCGAGAGAAGCAAATAGAGAAACAGAGAAAACCATATTGTCTTGTTCCTGTAATAGTTAAAACTTCTATTAATGGGGTTCTGGCTCTGTATTTGATTGAGTTTTTGAGTATATAAATGGAAATAATTGAATAAAAAGAAGAAGAGGGTTTTGCTTTGTTGTCTTGATGACTGGTTTTTGTCTCTCTTGGTGTTCCCTTCTTTGTTTGGTGGGTTTTGCAGAATTTTCTAAGGTTTTTGGGAGCTGTTTGCAAATTGCAATGGTATTGGGACAAGAAGAATATCTTGTCTATGTGAAAGATAGAAAGAGAGAGACGCATATAATGAATTGACCATGAGCTGTTGTTGAAGATCAGTTTTATAAAGAAGTTAAATTCTAATTAGTTGGTTAGTTGTAATTAATACTAGCATATTAAGTTTAAAAAAAAAAAAAAAAAATCTAGCCGGCATTGTAAAAAGAGGACTCTTGTATAACATAGTGAAAAAAGAGAAAAATTATGTAACTGAAAATTTGTATGTTGACTTGACGATTCTAAGACATCACTGTCAAATAGATACTGTTCCTTGGATAAATTTTGATGTTATCTCAATAGATGACTTTGGTTTTCAACTCCCAAATGAATTGTTTGTTTTTAATTATTAACAGCTCTTTGACCTTAAAAGGAATAGTTTGGGCAGAAGCTCATACCTATCAACCTGATTTCCTCTAAATCATCAAAAGATCATTAACAAATCAAAGTTGAAATAATTTAATGATATTAACGCTTTCCGGTTAGTTAAAATTCCTTTTTGATAAAAAGCTTACATATTCTGAAATGTTCTAAATATTATCTTGTTAAGCTTCAATCATGTCCGAATATTATATAATGCGATGCGCGTGCCCATCACAACATCTTATTTTAAAGCTTTTCATGTATAACGACGTCTTAAGTTGCGTATAGCGCAATTCAAGTGAGTTTTTAATTCTAGTCCAATATATGTATAAATGTCTAGCTTTTCTAATGCACGTACACAGCGAATAATCGAGATTCTGATTAGAAGATGAAACTTAAAATAATAAAATAATGTCACCCTAACTCGGTAGATTGCATATCATGAAAACAAAAAAAAAATTAAATAGTTTATTACATTTAAAGAGAGTAATATATCTGTTATAACATGTATACTTTTCAATATCCAAACAGTGAGATAAACACAATGAATATAATTATGTTTGGCCGAAACTAATATGTTTTGAATTGAGATAAACACAAACTATCTAAATAGATAAGCATGAGTAATGTCGTATAAAACAGTTAACTAACATGTTTTGAACTATGATTGGCGGAAATATTTTAATGTGGCAGATTAAATAAGAGAGAACTTGAACGACTCATTTATTAATTTAGTTGCATAGCAAATATAAATGCGATCAGAAAAGTCGTATACATAAATGAAAGAGTCTTCGTCTTCTCTCCTTTTTTTTGTGGACTAGTTAGAATATCTATCAGTCTGATACGATACCACTATTATATTTAGAAAATCTACAAACATTCTCATGTCATACTTTGGGATTCGTATCTAAGCACCTGCACTACCCAATTTCCTTTCTTGAGCTAAAAAAAATTGATCGAATTATTGTTAGAGTGGGTAGATCAGGACCAGAAATAGGTACTTTTTTTTTTAAATAGACTAGATTTTAATCCGCGGTACACCGCGGACATATAAATTTTATTATAATTTATATTTATGTTGTATCTATTTATTAAATATTAAATGTTTTGTAAATAGAGAAATAACTAAATTTTCTGGTTGTTGTGCGGATAAATATTTATATTATTTTTTTAACCCGCAATACATTTCATGACTATTTGTTTGTTATATTTATTTTGTTTTGTTTAGTGTTTGAGATTCTATTTTGATTTTTAGTTATTATAACCAAAAATAAGGGATCTAAATACATAATAAGTAATTTATATGCTGTGATTAAGTCATATTTTTCCTAATGATTTAATCATTTTACACAATCTTAGTTAAATTAATTAATTTGATTTTATGTCAAATATTTTAATATTAGTAGCGTTGATAAATAATTAAATAAAGATTTAACCCGTATTAACACAAATATAATAATATTTTATTAATTCCAACATGTCATCTTTATAACTCATCTACTATATAACCACATCATATAGTATTTTAAACATTTTACTTTTACATATTCGTAATAATTAAAATTTTTATTTAAGTTTATATATGTTAATTATAATATTTAATTAAATGTTAATCGAAGTTTTTCTTACGTTAATAATCAAATTTCACAGGTTTTGGAAAACAAATGAGAATCAAATTGTTGTTTTCTTTGTTTACGAATGATTCAGATATAGAATATCTTCAAAACACAACAGAATATGTAGTTAAATATATGATAGTTTCTATTTCCATATTGATTATTGTTATTTATTTAGTTGAAATGAAATGTAAAATATTTATGAAATAAAATCTGTAGTAACGTTAGTTTTGGAAATTTTTTAGGGGTTAATGTTGTAAATAAAATAAATTAAATAACCAAAACTTCAAGAACATAACACAAAATATACTTCAAAAATAATAATATAGATACATCTTATTATAATGGTTAGCCCTTCTTTCATGAGATGATTCATATAGCATGACAACTTTCGTTTAGATATATGCATGGTATAAAACCATATTATAAAAGATTAGACGTAAAAACAAAAAACTATATTTAGTTATTTTCCTTCGTGTTCTTTCCTAAGAAGATTCTTCCTTTGTCCGTTTATTTTATTCTAAAGAGAGAATCAACGTCGTTCACTATTTATGTAAATCAGTTTCATTGTGTACGTGACTGCTTGATAGTTGCTGATAATGTTTTCTTTGTGTGACAAATAAGTTTTCGATAGTGTTTTCCATTACAAACTATTAAAATAATAACTATTGGACGTTTTAATATATCTCCTGATTAGTTGGCCTTAGGGTAAAGTATCTAAAAACATTACACTTTTGACAAAAAGAAGAAAAAATAATCAAATCCATTATCAAAAGAAAAGAAAAAAAAACAAAAAGAATCATATTACAATTTCTCTTGTGATTCAGACTTTTTTTGAATGTTGATTTTTCTATTTTCTTCAGCTTAGCTTAGCTTCTTCCAACATACAATTTTTGAAGTTGTGAACGAAGAATCATTTTGGAAAGGTGATCAATAAAAAATCAGCAAAATCATAATTACACATTTGGATAACTTTCTCCCCCTAATTATTTGTATTATAATATTTGTAGAAGTCAATGAACGTTATTAGCTCCGTGGAATAGAATTCTACATTTCCAGTCTCCAAGATTTCCAAAGTTTCTAGATCTATATCTTTCTAACATTTTTTTGAGAAGTTTGAATGAGGATGGTCATCAAACGGATACACTCATCTTTTAGGGTACATAATGTGATATTTTTGCCTTACCTAAATATGTTTGGATCAAGTGAGTAAACGTTTTGTTTCTTCAATTTTGCAGACTTCCCCTTCACACATTGGTTTCACATGATTCATTGATACTCATTATATGATCAATGAATATATAATATCGTTGCATAAAAGATATTATATAATAAACTGTATAGCCCTAGTTCTATAATTGTTTAAGTCTCATTGATCTCAACGACCATGAATTGCATAAAAGATAGCTAGTTTCTCATATCTAGTAGCTTGAACCCAATACATAATACAACATTGGAATCCCGGTCTTACCAATACATCTTCTAAACCGGAATAACCTAGATGAAAACCAATGCGAGAAGAATAAAAAAAACCGGAAAACCAAATCCAATTCTACTAGACCCGGAGAACCAGACCTTAACGTCATCAATCACAGGTCCACACAAGGAACTCATATCGTCCGTCCTCGTATTGTAATAAACGCTGTAGAAAGCTATCCTGGTACGGTCAGCTTTCGCCGTAAAATTCACTTCCGATACTTCGAAACTCGAGTTCGCTTGCGCCATATAATGGAAGTTCTGTGCTTGATCTCCAGCAAAAGCCATTACAGCTAATGGTTCCTTGCACTTGTCACCTGCATGACCCAATGAGAATGACAGCTTATACGGAGCGTTCGCTTTTGTCTCAACCATTTGAGAAATGATGCCTTCTTTGCCCGACAGAAGCTCTATAGCCCGCTTCCCCTCAGGAACAGAAAAGTGGTCCGAGTCAATAAACCGGACTGCTCTGTTCGATTCCACTGTCCATCCAGGAAGCGACGATATATATTCGTCGAGGCTTGTCGGAAGCAGAACACCTAATGTCGTGTTCCTAAACATCCATGGACCTTCTTCAAAATCCCCATTAATCACTGCATTACCTGTAAAAGTACAACATTTACGTTTGTTTTTTTTACTAATGTTAGTATGTTACATTAAGGGATTAGTTTTAAAAAAACTTGAAACGTTACCTTTTGGTTTAGCAGGAGTGAAGAGCTTCTTAACGGCAATGTCATCAAGGATAGGTCCACAAGTAGGATCATCCTCCATGTCAGGATTCCTAAAAACCAACCTGACGCGATCCACAACCGCTTCAAACGCCCATGCATATGGATCCCAGCCTTGAACGCTGTACAAAGTTTGCAAGTCAATGGTCTGCGACGCCATCGGTTCATCGGAAGAATCCACCGAAACGTTCAGCGACTCTAACTGCGCACACGTGCGAGCCGCGCTGAACGTAACGGAGTAGACTGAACCTTTCTCAACCATCAGTTCTTGGCTGATCTCTGCATCGTTTCCTAATCTAACAGCGTGACGACCTTCAGGCACGATCAGGATCATCCCGCCTTGTTTCTGACCGGATTTGATTAGCTCCACCGTGCCGTCAGATCGCCAGCTCGGGATCTCTGAGGCTTCGTTGATGATCCCGTCGTCATCAGGGAAGCCATTCGACGGTGGAGTCTCGAAGTCGCCGTTAACGACTAAGCCTGGAACAACAACAACAAAATTAGTTAAAATATCTATTGATAAAAAAACGTAATTAATAGCGGAATTTAAGAAATTGGTATCAGAAAAATGAAATATGACAAAGACGTATAACAAAAAGAAACAGTGAAGGCAAAGAAGGGAGACACGAGAATTGAACCATTTCATATTTCGGACCCATGCATTAAGTATCGGTGTGGGTGGGTCTCTCAACATTCATATGACTAGAATAGAATATGTGGTCTTGTGTCTACAGTTACAAGTACCCTTTTCCTCAGGGAAGGTAAACAAATGTTGCTTTTTTTTTTTTTTTTTCCGAACAAACCCCATATATTAAGTTATCGGCAGGTGACTCTCTTCGAGAGAGAGCCAGTTGGGTACCGACGAGCTTACATGAGAAAAACAGAAACCACATGCTCTTGCACCTTTCGCAAGTTTATCAGCACGGATATTTTCCTCTCGGGGAATGAATCTAATACTAAAGCTAGCAAATTTATCTCTGAAATGAGCAAAATCCTTCAGTTCCGAGGAAAAAGTTGGCCAATCATCAATATTAGACGTCATTAGCAGGATATCCGAGCAATCCGTGGCAAAAAAAACTTTATCCACGTCCAATGCCAATAAGCACCTCATAGCCCAAACAAGTGTGTCCAACTCTGCATGTAAAGGTGAGAGGCTACGTCGCGATCCTTTTAGCCCCAAATGTAAGATTCTATCACCAATAGATGCAATCCAGCCGTGTCCACTTCTATCTACCTCTGTATGCCAAGATCCATCGATAAAGCAGACAATGGAATCTTGTGGGATTGGGATCGGAGGTATGCCCGCGCCTACCACCACTGGTGGTGTGTCTCTAATGTTTGCTCTTCGCCATACTTCTTCTTCTTGGGTAGCTTTCTCCAAAGTATCTTGTGGAGATTCAGAGATATTTTCAAAGAGTTTCTTATTTCTTGCCTTCCAAATGTACCACATCATCCAAGGGAACATTCTCAAATTCTGATTGAGTGTGCCGAAGTCTCTGCCACGCCCATATAGATAATCGATGTTGCTATATAGGGAGGAGGAAGGAAACACCATAGGGTGAGAAGGAATTGTCGATAAGGCCCACACTTGACGAGCTGGTGGACATTCAATAGCATATGATTAATAGTTTCCTCTTCCGCTCCACATCTAGGACAATCCTTATTTCTACCAATAGGGCGATAATGGAGGCGTTGACATGTTGCCACACACCCAGTCACACATTGCCACACGAAATGCTTCAGCTTTCGTGATGTTTTTAACTTCCATGCTTGCGCCTTGAGTGTCGTAACACTAGGCCCCTGAAAAGGGAGGTCGCAAACTGGGCGAGAGATAGCTCTCGCGGCTTCATAGCCAGACTTAACGGTGTAGTTCCCAGATTTAGTCAGTGTCCAGGAATACCCATCTCTCGCAGCATTCAAGCTTGGTTTGATCCCCAAAATAAGGGCAATTTCATTCGAGGGAAAGAGTTCCCGAAGACGCTCCATTTTCCATTTTTTTGTATTGAAATCGATCAAGGTGTTAACACAAATCAAGGGATTTCTATCAGTGGTTAAACCTTGGGGCGGTCTTGCTGGCGTATCTGGGATCCATGGTTCAGTCCAGATACACGTGTTAAACCCTGAGCTTATAGTCTTACGGATACCGTATGAGAGAACATCTTTTGCCGCTAGCATACTTCTCCAGCCATATGAAGGCCGATTTGATACTTGTACCTCTAATGGGCTACAATATCTAAAATATCGTCCTTTGAGAACTCGGCTAAGGAGGGAATCTGGAAATCTTAACAACCTCCATAGCTGCTTTGCCAAAAGGGCAAGATTAAATTCTTCAAGTGTTCTGAAGCCTAGTCCACCTTCTGAAATTTGAGTGCACATTTGTTCCCATGAGATCCAATGTAATCCTTTACTATCAGCTTTATTGCTCCACCAAAAATTGGCAATTGCACTTGTTAATTTTGAGCAAATAGCTTTTGGTAAGAGAAAACACGACATTACGTATGTCGGAATTGCTTGCGCCACTGATTTTATCAGGACTTCCTTGCCTCCCTTGGAGAGGGACTTTGACGTCCATAAATTGACTCTTTCGTGGAGCTTATCCCTTACGAAGGCAAAGACTTGTGCCTTTGAACCATGTATCTTTTCTGGGAGACCTAAGTAAGTACCCATGCCTCCTTCTTGTGATATCCCAACTATAGTTTTGATCTCTTGTCGTATGTGGGCTGGGACCTCGGTACCAAACATGATCGAAGATTTAGAGAAGTTGATTTCTTGGCCGGATGCCTCGCCATAGAGGCGGATTATATCGATGACTTCCTTACATTGCTGAGGGTCAGCTCTACAGAAGAATAGACTATCATCCGCGAAAAGCAAATGGGAGACTCGTGGACTTGCATTCGATATACGTAAACCTTGAATCCTCCCCTCTCGTTCGGCATTTCTAAGCTGGGCGATCAGGGCTTCTGTACATAATATGAAGAGGTATGGAGAAATAGGGTCTCCTTGGCGGATGCCCCGAGTTGGTTTAATCCTTCCTTTGGGTTCACCATTGATCAAAATGCGGTAAGAGACGGAAGTAATGCATTGCATTATCCATCCCACCCATTGTTGATCAAAGCCCATTTTTTCCATCAAAGCTCTTAAAAAGTTCCATTCTACCCTATCATAGGCTTTGCTCATATCCGTCTTTATAGCCAAGAATTTTTCCCGGTTGGCCTGGTTGGAACGTAGAGCATGGAAGTTTTCTTGAGCAATCAGGATATTATCAGTGATTAATCTTCCTGCCACAAATGCAGATTGGGTCTCGGATATAAGTTCCGGTAAAAACCTTTTGAGACATAAACTCAAAATTTTGGAGATCACCTTATAGCATACATTACATAGGCTAATAGGGCGAAATTTTGACATTTCTCGGGGTCGGTCTCCTTTCGGGATCAAACATATGTTTGTTTCATTTAGTTTGCCATCAAAAATACCATAGCTAAAAAAATTCTTCACCATCTGAGTGAGATCGCTTTCTGTGGTATCCCAAAATTTTTGGAAGAAAAGTGCAGTCATCCCATCCGGACCCAGTGCCTTGCCGGGGTTCAGGGAGAACAAAACTCTTTTAACTTCCTCTTCTGAGACCTCTTTAGTAAGGTGTGCATTCATAGCTTGTGTAACCAATGTTGGCACGTCCTTAATGGCCATTGTAGGGTCGCTCGCATTCGAGGATGAGAAGAGATTGCTGAAATACTCCACTGCAACTTTTTCTATTCCTTCTTCAGTATCTACCCAGACGCCAATATGGTTAAGGATGCCGGTGATCTTATTTCTTGCCCTCCTTTGTTTCGTTGAAGCATGGAAAAATTTTGTATTGTTATCACCTTCTGCAAGCCACAGTTCTCTGCTTTTTTGGTACCAATACGCTTCCTCTTCCCTATACGCCTCGCAAAGCTGCCATTTTAGGTTGAGGAGAGTTTCTGCCGATGCCTGGTCATCTCCATAGGTTACGTCAATCTTGTCTTGAAGCTCCTTTATCTTTTTTTCCGAGTTTGTTTGGTTATTTTTCTTCCAAATGGAGATAACTCGCTTGCAATTATTGATTTTTTTCCTGATGGATCTCTCCATCGAAGTATCATTATCACCCCATCCATTTATCACCGCCTCTTTTAGGCCAGGCTTGTCTATCCACCTCTTATCAAACATAAAGTTTTTCGCAAATTTTTTTGGACGTGTTTGAATTGCTGCTAGAAGTGGACGATGGTCTGAGCCCCACATCTTCATATACTCCACATTAGTGTGGGAAAAGATATTGTGCCACTCTTCGTTTCCCATGGCTCTATCTAATCGACATCGAATCTTGCCGTTTGATCGATTGCCAATCCATGAAAATTGATTACCTTGATAAGGGAAATCAATTAAACCACATGAATCAATCATCGCTCTAAACGGTAAAAATGAGGATTCTGATCTTTTCTTTCCTCCTCTCTTATCATGATTCCCTGTTATTTCGTTGAAGTCCCCAATAATAAACCAAGGTTCAGATCTAGTAACTCCAATACGCATTAATCTTTCCCAAACATATTCCCGATTTTTAGGGACAGGGTCACCATAAATAAATGTCATAAAGACCCGATTGCCATTAATAATAGTTTCAATGTCGATTAACCGGTCATCTAACAATAAAAACTTAACCGGAAAATCATTTGAATACAATAAAGCTAAACCGCCACTAGTTCCCTCTGGCTCAACGGTTCGAAGATTATCAAATCCTAAATCCACTTGCACTTCTTGCAGATAGCACTTGTCATTCTTAGTTTCAGATAAAAATAAAAAACCTGGTGAGTACACCCTACATAGCTCACGCAGTCGACGGCGAGTCAATTTGGCTCCCGCCCCTTGACAATTCCAAGCAATTGTTCTCATACTGGGGGGTCGGGGGAGAACTGGGACTCCTCCTCACCATCCTTGGGCACACTTGCCTTGTCTCCTTTCTTCTTCTTCTTCTTAGATGTTCCCACCTCAGTCTGAGGGATTGCATTGTTAACTGGTAAATTTGCCTCATTTCTTTGGCCGTATAATCTTTGGGAAGTCCTTTTCTTAGGTGAACTCTTACTGGTAAACAAATTTAACTTTCTTGAAGCAGCCTTATTCACCTTCGGACTAGACGGTATTAGCTTTGTTGGGACAGGTTTGGTGGACTCAGTAGGTCCAACAACCCCTAATGGACCTCCACCGACAGGACTAGGCCCAGAGGGCTTCCTGAATTTTCTCCCAACTCCCGATGATTTTGGGGAAAGCTCCCGTTTGCTCGATGGGGATTGCGAGGTTGCTGGAGCTGCCGTTTCCAGACCGGAGCGTGGGACTAATCTATCTGAGACCGTTCGTTCCACACTGGCACCATCCCTACTCATGAGCCCCTCGTCGTTTTCAATCTCGTCGCTACTCACCATATCTTCTCCGAGAAGGTCATCGGTTTCAAGCAATCCATCGAGAATCATCTCATTCTCGATTTCTTTCATCAATCTAACATCCTCCTCGGTGAGCTCTCGGTCGGATGCATTGTACCCATGGTCCTCAACCAAATTCTCCCAATCTGAGGGGATCGCATCACTCTGCATAGGATGGTGAGAGGCCATCACCTCCCTTGGTTGGGGTTCCCCCGTCTCCCAGTCTGAGAGAATGATATCACCACCGTCCTCGACACCCGATAAAGGAGTAGAGTGAGTCACCGGTAACATCTCCAACTGCTGGGACGACGGCACTAGGGGCCTCAATATAAGCTCCCGATGATGATTCCGGGGAAGACCAGAGCTCCCCTCACCAACTGCAACAGTTCCCGAGCCCGATCCATACTCGAAGTTCCTCGGGATGGGCCCTTCATCTATCTCATCCTCATCCTCATCCTCCATCAAATCATCATCTGATTCCTGAAGAGCTTTTCCTTTTCCTTTGTTCTTCGCTTCTGACTGTCCATCGTTTTCTTTACGGCTTGGCTGGTGGCGGGGAGGGCGCCGTGATGTCATCCTCTGATCCGGTAACGGCTCCTCTCTTACTGGGGATCTGATACGAAGTGGAGATTCTCTCCTACGTGAAGGGACACGTTGCACGCTGAAGTTAACCTGCTGCTTGCTGACAGGGGGGACATCTGAAGTCTTTGTAGAGTAAGATCGAGGTTTGGGTCCCTTTTCGATTCTGTTTTGTGTCTCTGAAGAGGATTGTAGAGATGTCTCCCTACGTCGGGGATGTGATTTGGATGCAGAGTCCCCAATACGCTGCCATACTGGATTTCGGGGTACCTCCTCCCGAGAGGGTTCCTTAGAATGATGCAGGTGTCTCCTCCCATGTCGGAGATCTGAGGGAGAGTCCCTCGAGGTGTGGTGACCTCTGGAACGGTGAGCAGAGGCAGTACCTGAAGAGAGCTCAGGTTCATTTGAGGCCCTTCGACGGTCTTCTCTATATCTCTCCTCCCCCTGATATGCCCTATCTCGACGGTTAACAAGGGCACGACGATCTTCCCATCGGTTGTTAGCACCAGGGAGAGTTGCGATTCTTCGCACTTTGTTGGCTTGTTTCTGCTGTTCAGTGAGTTGAGGGCAGTCTCTTTCTTCATGGGAGATGAGATGACATGTAAAGCAGTACCGGAACAGTTTCTCATAGTAGAGGGATACCACAACTTCTTCTCCATCTTCCGTCACTACCCGCTTGGCGAACTTTAGAGGTTTCGTGACATCCACAGAAACTAAGACTCGAGCATCAGTGATATCAACCTCTGAAACACGGCCAATGGAATCACCAATCCCTCTGAAAGCTTCTTCCACCCAGCAACGAAGGGGGAGATCTCTTATCTTAACCCAGAAGTTAACAAAACACAGGAGGCTTTCCTGGAAGTTAAGTTCCCATCTCTCTAAAGAGAAGGTCCACTTATTGAAATGACATGGTCTCTTTTTCAATACTTTTTGCAGATCCTCTTCGGTCTCAAAGTTGAAATGGAACCGACCATTGACAAGGTCGAACCCTCGAACTCGACCGTCCACGTCCCAGATACCAACGCTTGGCATGAGGGCCAGAAAGGCTTCCATACTCCTGCCACCAGTGTGGAAGACACGCCCTATCAAGGTGAGTCTGAATCTCCTCGCAAGAGCGTCATTGTCTAGAGCTGGGAGTCTAACTGGTTCGTCTTCCTCCGAGGAGGAACGTTTCTTAGGCTCAGATCCGGCGCCATTTGGGTTGACCTGCTTCATCTTGAAGGCTGAAAGGGTTACTGAGAAAAGGGGTTGAAAGCAGAAAGGCACCAGAGTTGTAGAGAAAAGATGTAGAGCAGACTGTGAATGAGAAACTTGCCACTGTCCGGTAGAAAAGAGGGCATCTAATAGTAGAGAGAGATGACATTTCCAGAAGGGAAGAACATAAAAACTCAACAGGTATGTTGGAATAGAGGAAGCAACAACGCTTTGTCCACCAGGTACAAAGGAAATTTCTGTTTCAGGACTGATTTGGTAAGTGAGAATCATCTTAATTTGAAAACAAGTCTTCTTTTGGCCATCTCGGAGACTCCCAAACAAATGTTGCTTATACTTATTTTATTTTAGTCAAACAAAAGGACAATACATTTTGGTTATGGTCTTTGTTCAAGAAAATTAGTACTACTAAACAGACAAACAACAAAAGATGGCACATGGCGGGAACCGTTTCTTACTTTTTTTTTCTTAATCTATTTTCTATATTTGAAGAGAAAAAAATAACTATACTTAAATGGGTTAATGCTATTCTAATTAGGATTTTAAAGGGGTTAAGATAAATAAAAAACTAGTTCCAAGTGTTGAAGACTTGAATTGAAGCCAACGGGGAGCTGAGAGGAGAGCTTTCTATTCCTTTACACAGGAGATGGCCTACAGCTTTTTTCAATTAAACGAATTAGACCCACAAACTTTAGTTTTCTTTCTGATTGTGACGGCTATAATATCTCTATGAATTTTCCCCCATTGACAGAGAAGAAGTGAGATTACCCTAAAACCTAGCTCACATATCCCAAGCAAAGGTTATAACTTTTTTATTCCTTATACAGATTTTGTGCTACCCAGATCTGTAAGTAAACCGTTTTTAGAAAGAAGAACTAAGTTAAAGGCCATATCGAATCCTCTGTTATAGAAAGAGAGAAGCTGGGTTTAGGTTTCAGAGATCAAATAACCATAGAAGAAAAATAATCATGCTTTGGTTAATCCATTAACACTATTGGGTAATACCCAACACGCAGCATTAACCAATAACTCCAAAAAAACAAAAAACAAAAAAGTGATGAGATTATGTGAGTGAAGAGCGTACCGTCTTCGACCGGTGAAGTTTTTCCGGCGGAGTCTGCGGCGGCGACGATGGAGAGACCAAGTAGAAGCATTAACATGGAGACCGATCTCCAACTAATGTTGTTGTACAGCACCATCTCTCTCTCTCTCTTTCTCTGTCAACAGTTGAAAGTGTTTCTGCGTGTTCTTTTTTTGGTCAGTGAGCGGAAGCTGGGAAGTGTAGTGTCCTTTTAACCAAAATCCCTCCAGCTGTTCTTTTTGTTCCTTTATTTTTAATTTACATTCGGAACAATTGTATTGTTTAATCCAACCTAAAGCCAAAACCATTGAGATTTTGTAGGATATGTTTTAAAAAAATTGATAGAGAAGTGTAGCCATTTTGGGACCCTCTTGACCACAAACCGCGTGGTGGTCGTGGTCATTTCTCTACACGACACTGGCTTACTTTGGTTCTCTCTTGCTCATTATCTACTACGGACCAACAACCACTATTCTTTACTTTTTTGGCAAGAAATAGTTACTTGTCTTACTCTTTAGATCAGTCCAAGGTAAGAGCTGTGCAAACAAAAAGAACAAGTGGATGGGGATTATTGCAACATTATCTTTTATAGATCGAGGAAGCGGATAACTTTTAGATATTGAGGAAGGGCTGTTTAGATACAGAAACACTCGATGTAGTGGTTAATGAGTGTTTCAAGAGGCAACAAAAGTGAGGTATCCAAGTGGTAATAGAGGTTCTATAAACATTTATCATTGAATGTCCTCAAAGGGACATTGTTTCTTTGCAGAAAATGTGTTCAGGCAAATCCATAAACACTACTTTGATGCATATGTAAAAGTGAGTTGAGTCAAGGATTCTCTCAGAACCCTAAATAAGATGGTTGATCATAACGCTTCTCCTGCTGTATTCTCGAGACTTAATGCTATTTAAACTATAAGAAGCTTAGGCAACTAAGACTTGACAATGCACCATGTAAATTGCTCTAAAGTTTTCACCTTTTACTTGACAATGCATCAAGCTTCATACCATACCATGACCCTATGACTTTCCATAACCCTATGACAACCATCAAGAATTGCTAAAAATAACTTCACCACAAGAGAGCGAAAGAACATCACTTGTGATTAGCAAAATAAGATTTGACAATATATGATGGTGTTTAACTTATTCAAAGAGAACTACTGGCATAATAACTTCATAATCCTGAGTGAGATCGTAAACAAAGAGCAGCACTTGTGAAAAAAGCAAGCAAACTAAGTTTTGTGATGGCGTTAAAATGTTTCCACCATCATATACAAACAGCTACTTGGGTAATCGTATTTACCACAAAAAAGTTAGTAGCCGCAACAGTTCTTTGATTCCTTGCTCCCATTTCTTCACAATCATCTTCTTCCCTAAAACAAAGAAACATCACTCATCATCATCATCACTTAAGTAACTAATCTATACAGAACAAAAGCAAGGAGAATTCATAAACACACTAACTTTGGATCAGTAACAAAATGCAGCTACCAAGACGATTTCTTAATTCCCATCAAAGCACCTTTATTTGCTAATCCACGGAAAACGATACGAGAAACCCTAAACAGCTCAGTCACAGAACGAGACCGACCAGTGAACACACAACGGTTTCTGATTCGCGCAAAGGCACTGTTCCTCGGCAATTTCGATAGCTTATAACGATTCTTGTCTCTCATTTCGCTGGGAAGATCCGGATCTTTGCAAAACGCCTTGTATAGCTTTCTCCTCAGTTCGAATCTAGCAGCTAGCAATCTACGTCTGTGATCCGCACTGTTTCGCTTCACACCTTGCTCCGTACCGCTGTGCTTCGGTCCCGATTTCATAAGCGTCGTCGTGAAGAGCCTACCTTGGATTTGACCGAGATTGTTCGGATGCTTAACCACGGATCGGCATAGAAGCCCCGAAGATGCGAAATGCGATTGAGAGAGAGTTCGTTGGCAATAAGAAGATACGTTGAGCAGGACTCCTCGGAGATTCGCCATTTGATTCAGGAGATTTGGAGTGGGGAAAACGCCGCCGCGGAAATGGTTTAGGGTTCTCTCAGTGACGATGATGAAAAGCAAATTCAGATTCTTCTGACGACGATGACTTTTTGGGCCTATTTTAATTCTATTCGGCCCATTAAAAGCCCGTATTAACATCTACATTATTCTACTTTAATAAGCCTTTCTATAGTGTTTTAAACTTGATCGCATAAAAAAGAAAAGCCATGGATCATGATGATACTTTTTATAACCATTGTGGAAGCTTCAACTTGTATTTTGATTATTTTCTATGCTAAACATTATACTAATATACATATCTTGGAGTTTTGGGGGTCTAATTTGATGTATTATATCAAGAGTAATTATTATTTATGTATCAAATCTTGGGTTATAAGACCATTTTTTTGAAATTATTGAGGTCTAGCTTCCGTCGTTTTATCTTTGATTAACGTCGATCTTCTTTTGTTGCCATCTTCGATTTCTTGCTTGAGAGACTCCATCACTTTCTTGAACTCGTCGAATGTGATTTGTTCAATCTCACATTCTTCTGAGCTTCCAGGCCATTGCAGACTAATTTGAATCTCTTTGAACTTGTTGAATGTCTCCTCGACTTGCTTCATAGGATCAGCTCGAAGGTAGTGGATTATAGTCTGACACATAAAACGACATTTCACACAATAAGCAAAAAACTGAAAGACACATTTGAATTTAAAGATATGTGACTTGCCTGGTAAAGAGGACGTCTTGCATCTGTTATGACTTCATCTTCTAGACACTTACATCGTTTAGCCTCATCCATGTTTCCCTATTAAAATAACTAAGTTATTATATAGATGGTGATAAAATCATGTTTATGAGAAATGAAATTATGGAGAGAGCAAAACCAAGTATATCAACATTTCAACAAGCAACATCTCAATCTCATAAGCCTCATGACCTTTCTTTTCTTTTCTTGCTTTCTCCAGTGCTTTCTTTAATATCTCCACTCCTTTTGCTTCTTTTCCACTCATTTCCATCTTCACAATGTCTCTCTGCAAAGAGGGAGATGAGATTATACGGTGTTTATATATGAACAACCCGAAAGAGAAAAAAATGATTTATATATGAAACTGTACCTGAAGCATCCCAAAGTCAGGGTGTTCTTGGGAAAGTAATGCTTCAAACTCAATCTCAGCATTGGCAAGTGAAGAAGTATCAGCACGATATGAGTGCAAATCAAGCAATCTCTGCAATGCCAATTTACCTCCTCGAATAGCCCCCACTGAAACAGATCTTGAGAGACTTTTCTTATCTCTTCCTGAAGAAGCCTCCTTACCAAAGCTTTTCACATTACCATCCCTTTTTTGTTCTGCAACGCCTTTTCTGATATCTCGACCATTTTTATCGTCTTTCTTTCTCCATAAACCACGATTGATATAGTTCCAAGCGACATATGCACCAGCAAGGATGAATACAGGTGCAACTGCTGCTCCGTACTTGGTCTTCATGCTGAACTTGTTCTTGGACTGATTCACCATATACGTACCTAAATTATATGTGTTTGTCCCGATTCTGTGTGGTTTAGAATGTCAAATATTAAAAAAGTTTTCCTCTGGAAAATTGTTTTTATATACACAATGAAAATTGGATTGCAAGTGGAAGAGGAAAAGCAATGTAAGTTATTCTAATGTTTGTCTTGTATCATAGGTAAAGAAATTATTATACTTTAACCGAGGAGACACACGAACAACGAATCTAACGAGTAACGCCATATGGGAATTCCCAAATATTTTAAACTATAGAAAATAATTATTTTTTTTCTGAGCCTAATCTAACGAAAACTCACTAATTAATCTTCAAAATGTACTATACGCTAGATCAAAAGTCTCTAGAATATATCTTATAATTTTAAGAAAGGATATACCAAAACAGTGCCTATGTACGTACTTGCTTGTTTAAGCAAAATTTTGATGCCATTTTGTCAAACTGAAGTTACTTCTGTCTGAAGCAACAATTTGATGCTTTCCTTCACAAACCCTAAATCTCTCAGATATACTATGCATGTAAAGAAACTAACAAAAACAAAAAATCAATTACCTAACACAAAATCAATCAGTGCAATAAAATCCATTTTTGTTTTTACTCTTAGGAAAAATGGCTTCTACATTTCTTCTAGGCCATAGTCAGAAACTCACATTTCTTTTCTCTAATGTCACCTCCACACATAAACCAGTCCTCAGATCTCAAACCCCTTATTTTGGTATTCCTTCCAATGTCGGTCAAAGCGGCCGTTTGTTCATCAGATCACCAATCACGATGGCGAAATCAGACAGCAAAAGTGATAATGATCACGATGATAAAAAGCAATTAACGCCACTAAAAGTGGCGGCGGGAGCATCCCTAGCACTTGCTTGCGCCTTAAGTATCTTCGGCTTTAAGATAAAGAATGTAAGCCACTCTGCCGCCGCAGCTGCGCATCCAAGCGCCGCCGACATGATCATATCCGGGAAGCCGAGCTCAGCCGTATCCGCTGCTTCCGATATGAATCCTTTGCCAGCTAAGTTCGCATTGCGGTCTCTCTTTGAAGTGAGCTCAATGCTTGCTTCGGCTAAACCCATTCCTTCTCAAAGACCATTCAGTCTCCAAAAGCTCCCTTCTTTGCCTTCAAAAGAAGATATTGATTTCATTAAGGTACAATCTGCAAAACATACAAATATTCTATCCAATATTTTAGTGTCACGTCATGATCCTCTAAACTTCTACGACTAGGTAGGAGTTGTGTTGGACCAATACAAACGAATTATTCGGTTTTGTTTTCCTTATCATCCAAAAAATAATAAAATTTAATATAAAAGTTATTATTAGTTTTGTTTTTGGTATGACGTATTCAAGTTGTTTGCTACCAAATCAAATCTCATAGGGTGCTGTACCCATAGCATCAAATCAATTTAAATGGAAAAAGTTAAATGATATTAAAAGTGTGGGAAATATATATAGATGGAGGCGGTACGGAAGATGAAGGAAGGAAAATGTGAGGAGGCGGTGCAGCTCCTTCGTGACGCAAACATGCGATACAAAAACGAGCCTGAGGCCGACTTCAACGTGCAGATGGCTCTTGTTGAGATTTTAATATTGCTGGTATCTATTTTTCTATTATTATTTTCTGTTGTCAATAGTATAATCTTTTATGCCTGCAACTGCAACGTACTGTTCTAAAATGCAATCTCAAGTTTCAAACACTGTTGTTCATGCATGATTTAATGGTTAGTGTATTTGGACGATATTATTCCAGGAAAGGTATCAAGAAGCTGCTGAGTATAGTTGTCTAAATGACGACAATGCCCAGATTTCTGATGTTCGAATCCCTCTTTATAAGGTTTGTGAACACATCTTTATATTACTTTAACAAAAAAAACCAAAAAAAAAAACTTTAAAATTATTATTCTTGTACAAAAGTAAAATCCTATACTATATACTTCTTAATGTCGGTACAGGCAATTATATACACGATGCTAGACAAAGACACGGAAGCCAAGCAGTGTTGGAAAGAGTTCAGAAAATCTATTGGTGAAGGATTTGACCCTTTCAGCTTCGAAGAATGATTATTTCACTAGAATTGGGAAAAAACATAATTACTAATCTATGAAAACATTTTACCATCAGCGGCTAGTGAGTGGCGAATAATTTTTTTAATGTTCGAATGTTAGATAAACTTCATTAATTCTTACGCATATTCATCAGATTGTTGCACTTGGTCACGCTGAATTTGATTTTATGCAAAATATCTCAAGAATATTTTACGAACGTAACTAGTCTCTTAACTACTCTCTTTAATATACTCGTCTTTGTTACTGGGCAATGTAATTTATGTTGTTACAACCAATTTCGTGGACTGGTCAGTTTTGTTGGCGTTATAGACCACAGTTATTATATATGCTCAGCTTCTTAAAAAAAATGGTCTTAATTATAAAAGTTCGCCTATGATTCCGAATCATATAAATCTTGCATGGTTATCCTTCTCAAATATTGGGTGGACAACCAAAAAACAAAATATCTCAACAACAGAAAAAATCAACCCATAACACTTAAAAAACAATTTCTTCTCTAAAGATGACCGAATATATCAAATAGCATTCACTAGCCACGAGCACATTCCATATATAAACGATATAAGAATCTCACAGGTTATATCTACTCATGTTCTAGGTCAGTAAGAACATAAAAAGGAGAAATATAGACAAGAGACACATAAGCAAACTCACTGAAGAGTAGGCTCGTTTTGCTATTGTTGAGAACCGAGATAGGCTCAATGCTCAATGGTAGAAGAATTATGTAGATCTCCGGATGAAGGACAATGGAGAAAAGAAGGACTGCACATTAGCTTCGTTGGAGGATAAGGATGCTCGAAGGAGAGATTCGAGAGAAGCTTCACGGTCATCGAATCGAAATCGAAAGAGAGGATGTCGATACGGTTGTATTAATCGTCGAGGAAGCTTCCGACGGCGATTCTGTGGCCCGAGGAAGTGTTGGCGGCCCGGAGAGATGAGAAGACCATGGCGTAGAGTGGCTAAGACAAATCGTAGGTTACGGCGGTGGAAACGGTGGAAGAGAGGAGAAGAGATCTGCAAAGTTTTTTTTTCGGGTCGAAACTTATTTTTTTTTCCGTCTCCAAAGTCCAAACAATATAACAAAGAGAAATATTACATTTTTTTCCTAAGTGTTGGTTCTAGTTTCTAAAGTCATTTTTGCTATGAATTTGCTAGATGTTACAATATTTTGTGTTACAAAATATGTAGCATTTTTGCTACAAATTATATATGTTACTATTTGTTATTATATAGCTACACTTAGTAACTAATTAGCTACAATATGTATTAATTTAAATTTTGTCACTAATTTGTAAGTTACTAATATGTTTGTAGCAAAAAAATGTAACTATATGATACAAATTTACTAGTGTTACTTATGTTTTACTAGTTTTATGAAAACTAAAGTTTATATATATAAAGGGCTATATATAGCTCAATAATATATACATAAAATACTAGTGTCATATTCAACAAAAAGTTACCGACATTTTATAATTGAAAATGAATCACAAAGTTTGGGCTCGACTCGGTGATTCCTTGGAAATGGTTAGTATTCATCACCACATGAATCATTCTGCTATCAAAAATTAGTTTTTAAAGATCATGTTCATATAAGATCCATTGTTTATAAAGGGCTACATAGCTCAATCTACATGGAAGACTAATGTCAACCAACAACAAAAATATAACATTTAATAAAAATGACTCACACAGTTTGGGCTTGATTCGGTGAATATCCTTGGAAATGGTGAGCATTGATCACCACATGAATCAATCTGCTATCAAAAATTATTATTTTTACATCATTTTATTATAAGATCCATTGTATAAAACAAACCACGTATACATGTGCATTTCCGAGGTATAAGTGTCACCGCCGAAAATAGAATCTAGCAGAATATACTTTTAAATCTATATATATATATATATATATATAAGTAACTAAGTAAGTACTAAGTATACGAAACAAAATTGAGTGATCGATGTCTCGATGACATGCTTCACCGGTTCACCCAATAATCCGACAGAAACACACTGAAAATAAATATAGTGCCTCCACGTATGGAAAAAGGACAAAGCATGCTAATGATAGAAACGTGCACTCGCACGTACCAAGTAGACGCGACGAAGTAGGTTGTGCACAACATCACAACCGCGTGACGTCTATTTTAATTTGTTCAGTTTTCGAACGACTCAGCGTGGTTCAAAACAGTACACTTATCATTTTCGTCGGACGTGTCAATAAGGGATCTTTCCAAAAATATCATAAACAAGTCATCCAAAAATCTTCGACGTCGACGGAATCTTATAAAATACTAAAACATAGGATATACAAACTCTGACGACAATATCTAACCTCAAACTCTAATTAAATAACAAAACTCATGCTTATATATAGTGCCGGCTCACATTAAGAGAGTCCTATGCAAAATTTAAAAAATGTGTCTTTTTCATCTACGATAAAAGTTATAGGTTTTTGCCACAATTTGATATTTTAAGATATTTTACATATCTTATAAATGAAAAGGCATTTTACATGTAAATAAAAAAATCTTTATACATATCTTTCTAAAAAAAGCCTTTTATTCAACAGATTTTTAAGTAAAAGAGACTTTTAAAATTTTGAAAAATTTTGAACCCGAATTTTTGGTTTCATTTTGTTTTTTCTGTCGGCCGGGTCTGTGTATATATATATGACTTAAAGCAAAAGATTGAAGACTACGTTGTACAGTACAGACGTACTTGTGGGGACTAGACGCTCCCTAGACCTACACATGTCAAATTAGCATGATCATCCTTTGTGAAAAAACTTTCTGTAATTTTGTCTTCTTCTATTTCTGATGAAGCAGTCTTCTTCGTCTAGCAATTAATTAGATTCCAATATACGTGTGTCACTGAATAGAGATGTCTAAAACTGTTTTAATGTTTATAATACTCCATAAAAAACTATTTTATAATTTATATGGTAATAAATTAAGTAAAATGACATTTGTGGTACACATTGATCCCGCGTGATTTCTCTCCATTTCTTATTCTATATATGGGAAATATATAGACCAAAGTATTCTCATCAAATATGAGTTGAAACAATAAAAACATATATCCTCACAATTGGTAAACATACATTTACTTTAGATTAGTAATTTCAAGAATGAATCTCATGAAAATTAAAATTCAATTTAATTTAATATTATTGAAAGGTAATATATTAAAAGTCTTTTAGTATAGTTTCCATTTAAAATTTGATTTTGATACTCAAAGTAGTAGTATGATATAATATTAATTATAATAGTTGATGTTTTTTTCTATAATACCTTAAAGAAATTAAATTCTAAAGATTTTCAATTCATTATGATAGTTATCATTCTTGATTCTTGGTGGATCACTACCGAAAACTCAATTTCAAATCTGTATATATTATTAGCGGAATATAAAATCAGTATTCAGTAATGTATGGAAAACAGCAAAATTTGTAGAATCGTAACTAATCAAAGAAAATATTCTTTTTTTCCAACAAACTCTACAATTTTTTTTTTTTAAGATATACCAAAGAAAAAAAAAATCTGCTTCCCTACAAGCCGACTACTACACACAACAAGCGACGACTATAAATTAGTGCTAAGGAAACACTCTTTTCACCAAAGTTCTTTCTCTATTTAAATTCCTTACTTCCTTCTGATCTTCAACAATCTTTTCTTTTTATCATTCTTCGGATCATTAAAAAGCTCTCATTATAAAAAAAAAAAAAAAAAAAACAAAAAGAAGTAAACCATGGTAATTATGGTACAGCCAGCTAACGTGTATGGTAACCCAAAATGCAAACCGAGTCCGGTTATAATCCCTGTTATAGACTTAACCGATTCAGATGCCAAAACCCAAATCGTCAAGGCATGTGAGGAGTTCGGGTTCTTCAAAGTCATCAACCATGGTGTACGACCCGATCTTTTGACACTGTTGGAGCAAGAAGCGAGCAAATTCTTTGCTTTGCCTCACTCTCTCAAAGAAAAGGCTGGTCCACCCGACCCGTTTGGTTACGGTAGTAAACGTATCGGACCCAATGGTGACGTCGGCTGTATTGAGTATATTCTCCTTAATGCTAATCTTAGCCTTACGTCTCACAAAACCGCCGACGTATTCCGGCAAACTCCTCCAGTTTTCAGGTAAACCAAAACCTTTAAAAAAAAAACAGAGATCCCCTGTTGTGTTCTTTTCGTTAACTGACGTATTTGAGTTGTAACAGAGAGATGGTGGAAGAGTACATGAAAGGTATGAGGGGAATGACGAGTAAAGTTCTTGAGATGGTAGAGGAAGAGCTAAAGATAGAGCCAAAGGAGAGGCTGAGCAAGCTGGTTAAGGTGAAGGAAAGCGATTCGTGTCTAAGGATGAACCATTACCCGGAGAAGGAAGAGACTCCAACCAAGGAAGAGATTGGGTTCGGTGAGCACACGGATCCACAGTTGATATCATTGCTAAGATCTAACGACACAGAGGGTTTACAAATCTGTGTCAAAGATGGAACTACTTGGGTCGATGTACCACCTGATCACTCTTCTTTCTTCGTTATTGTCGGAGATACTCTTCAGGTACCCTTTCTGTTGCAACTTCTTCTTTTTTATTATTTGTTTATTTCTCTCTCAATTAATTTTAAATTTATATCACAACAAACATATCTAAATCGTTTCATTTTAAATTTATTTATGAGGGTAATATTTTAAAAATTCAGGATAATTTCATATTGTTAATATTTTGTTGGGTGGTTATTGACAAATCAATAATCATGTAGGTGATGACTAACGGAAGATTCAAGAGTGTAAAACATAGAGTGGTCACAAATACAAAGAGGTCAAGATTGTCGATGATCTACTTCGCAGGTCCTCCTTTAAGCGAGGAGATTGCACCATTGTCATGCCTTGTCCCAAATAAAGATGAGTGGCGTTATAGAGAGTTTACTTGGGCTCAATACAAGTCATCTGCTTACAAGACTAAGCTTGGTGAATATAGGCTTGGTCTCTTTGAGAAACAACTTCCATTTTCCCTATCCGATGTTTGAGGAGCTATTAGTATATTTTCTTTTGGTTTTCATAATTTAATTATTTCTTTTAGAGTATAAGTCCGAAGGCAACAACAAGAAAAACATAATAGAAAATAAATAAGTTTTTCCAATTATTGTTTTTTTTTTGTTTTGGTATCATATTCATAACAAAGAAGATCTCAAAGCTGTTAAATTTTCGTTTACTGAGAAGCCCAATATCGGCCTATTTGTGGGTCGAAGAACATATTTTTTAAAATAAGCCTTAAAATATCCTCTAATAAGGAAGCCAAGTCCATTATCTAAGACGAACACGTCGTAATCAGGAAATTGTGATTGGTAAATTAACGTTTGTTGTTTTCACATCCGTCTAAGTAAAAACATTGTTGTTTCGTGTGAATTGGCACCAACCAAGAATAGAAAAAAGGAAACGAGAAAGAGGCAAGTAAGTAGCAAGCACGTCTTAAGTGTGTCCGGGTTCTATGGTTATGGCGTAACCGATGAATCCTGTTAGCTGCTCGTATAATTTATTTCAAGACAAGCATGTATCCTCCTTAATCTTTGTGTTTTATATGAAAAAATAATATTTTCTGACAGCATCATTTTTGCTTCTTTTTTTGTTTGTTTTTGTTTTGAATAAAACTTATATTTTTCTTCCTCCTACATTATTTTACCTTCGGCTTGTTAAGAAAACAATACTCATTTGACAGTACAAAAAGTGGCTATAACACCAACAAAAAGGAAAAAAAAATTGTTTTGCTAATATATATATATATATATATATATAAACAAAATTTAAAGTATTTTTAGCGTATTAATTCTAACTAAAAATAATAGAAAAAATGCTAAAAGTTTAAATCAATATTTTATTTATAAAAAAGTGTAAATCAATAAGAAAAGGTAAATTTGGTACGCAATTTTATTACAAAAGTACAAAACAGAGAATCTACGGATCTGATTTGCAAATGTGTTTCCACCATGTTATAGGAATGAAAGAGTTAGAGATTTTTTTCTTTTCTTATTTAACAACCACATATACTGTAATGTATTGTCCAACTGTGCAGCACGTGCCTGTTTCTTGATGTATTGCAAAGAGAGAGAGACTGAGCTGTTGTTGTTCAACCCTCACCATCCCATCACACATATCTTTCTTGTTTCCTTCTCCTCTTCTCTCCTCTTCTTGAGCTTCAGAGATCTCTCCCAAAGATGGCGACTGATGATGAGCCTTCTCTAACTCGCTGGAGCTTTCTGGTAAACTCAAACTCTCTTTCTCTCTTTCTCTATCATTGCCTTACTTTCACATATACAGTTAGTAGTTGAATGATCCAAATCGAAGTCAAACACTTCAATGTCGCTTCCATTTTTCTATAAATAAATAAGTTCATTTTTTTCTTAGACCACCGGAGAAACCGAGGAATTTGGCTTAGACCTGTTTTGAACTTAATTTTTCGAATTAAAAAAAAAAAAGAGATTTTTGTGTGTGTTTCTGATGCGAAAAATGGTCACTTTCAATGGCCCCTGTTTATAAAGTGAACATTCAACGAACCTGTTTCGATTTCTCTGAATTCAAAGCAATGAGCTTGGAGAATTGATCGATCTGTTCAAGAAAATCTATGTATTTATTAGGAATTTAAAACGTTTTATGATGCCAAGTTTGGGAGGAAGAAGCTGCCCGAAGGAGATTCCAACAAGAACCTACCACAAGATGGATCCTCCAACACTAATGATGCTGATGCCAACAACAACAACTCTTCCCAAGTTATCAACTCAGCTCAGGTGATCTTTGCATTCTTTTATCAGCTTCCTGAAACCTCTCGGAAGTGCTTAAAGCAGTATATGATTTGTCTTCTTTGTCCCAAGATGATCAAAGTTTTAAGCTTTATGATGATTGCAGGAGGGTAACACAGGCTTGGCCAATGGCAATGCGATTCGTGAGAAGCCGTAAGATCTATGGTTTCTTTATGATCTGAGCAATGTTTAGCATAAGAAAACAATACTACATAATCTATTACCTTTCATCCCTCTATAGAAAGCACTCTCTTTAATGTTATTCTGCAGGAAAAAGTCCATGTTTCCACCTTTTGAATCTGCTGAAACTCGTACCCTTGCAGAGAGTTTGAGTAGGTAAGTCATTCCGGTGTTTGGTACTGATACATTTTTGCTCTTGGCATTATGTTCTTGTGTTTTTGTTTCTGAGTGAATTGGTGTGTGTTTAGGGATATCATCCGTGGGAATCCAAATATCAAGTGGGAAAGCATCAAGGGTTTAGAGAATGCCAAAAAATTGCTCAAAGAAGCTGTGGTGATGCCTATAAAATATCCCACGTATGTCTTTCATTACTAACTAAGCCATATATGCCAATGTCCAATAGCTTCCAGTTTGTTTTGGTGCTTTAACCCCAGCTTCTCATTCAGGTACTTTAATGGTCTACTAACTCCATGGAAAGGAATTCTTCTTTTTGGTCCACCTGGTACTGGAAAGGTGCGATGATTCTATCTACTTTGGACTTCTTACTCCCTTTACAGCCTCCAATGAGCTCGTCATTTTCAAATTTATATGAACACTTACCTCACTAAACTTTTAGCCAATATCTTGAGCCTACTTTAACAGTTCTTGATCATAAAAAACATTTTCTTTTTTGATGCAGCGTCAGATTGAAAACTAACTATGCATAACATTCTTACTTCATCTTCTGCAGACTATGCTTGCAAAGGCTGTTGCTACAGAGTGCAATACAACATTCTTCAATATCTCAGCCTCATCTGTTGTTAGCAAATGGAGAGGTGAACTCTTCTTCACCTTTATTTGTTCTTAACCATGAAAGGGTTGGATCCTGTTGAGTAATAAAACTTAGGCATTTCTATATGCGTTTTGATATTTTTCAGGTGATTCTGAGAAGTTGATAAGAGTTCTGTTCGACCTAGCTAGGCATCACGCACCTTCAACGATATTTCTTGATGAAATAGATGCAATCATAAGCCAACGTGGTGGTGAAGGCCGCAGTGAACATGAAGCAAGCAGGCGTCTCAAAACCGAGCTTCTCATTCAGGTAAAATGCACAAGACTGTCTTACAAAGTTATATATCTTGCCGAACCATCAGTAATAAACTGATGTTTTTCTTGGTTCAAATTTTGCAGATGGATGGGTTACAGAAAACGAATGAGCTTGTGTTTGTTTTAGCAGCAACAAATCTCCCCTGGGAACTAGATGCAGCTATGCTCCGGCGTCTAGAGAAAAGAGTATCCTTTTCCTTTTTTACCTCATTGAATGAAAATGCTTCTTCTATGTTTCTCCTTTGTTTTGGCCTCAACTAGTGAAATCATTAGATTCTTGTACCTTTACCGGATCCGGAAGCAAGAAGAGGAATGTTCGAGATGCTCTTGCCGTCACAACCAGGCGATGAGCCATTGCCTCATGATGTGCTGGTTGAGAAATCTGAGGGTTACTCTGGTTCGGACATTCGAATACTTTGTAAGGAAGCTGCGATGCAACCATTAAGACGCACACTAGCTATTTTAGAAGACAGAGAAGATATTGTGCCTGAAGAGGGTAAACTCACTTTTGAATACAATCCGTCATTGGCATAGTTGCCAAAAATCTCTGACATTATTTTGTTTTTGTGTTGCAGAGTTGCCAAAAATTGGACCTATCCTACCAGAAGATATTGATCGAGCTCTGAGCAACACTCGACCATCCGCTCATCTGCACGCCCATCTTTACGACAAGTTCAATGATGATTATGGTAGCCAAATTCTTAAGTAAATTCGATAAACATATATACAATATTTGTATGGAAGCATCCAAATTCTGGCCACTCAAGAACTTTTGTTTGCTTTGAACTTAAGAATAAAAGCTCGTCGTTGTTTTGTTTGCTTCATATTTTTTTGGCCGTTTTATTTGTTAAACAAACAAACGGTTGGCGACTTGGCGTATTAGCTTCTTTGTTTGAGTGATGGAGTCTCTTTTAGCTTCTTGCGTGAGATGTGGATAAAGGAGACGAGAGAAAGCAATGTGTCTAAAACTATAGAGCGACTGGTGATCAAAATTTTTAGTATGCAGTAGTAAAACATAACGTTTAAAGACAAGCACCAAATTCTTGGTGAGTGGTTTAATACAATGTTAACATCCTCTGTTTCAGTCGGTACTCTCCGGACCAGATTTTTCTTTTTTCGATCGTTTTCTTGTCCTCTTTTTTGCATCACTCTCGCCTTCTTTCTTTTCCTGGAAACACAAGATAAAGATCGAATAGTAAACACCTGCAACCTCTTATTTGTAAACACAAGGCTGCCAAATCTCTCTATATTACCTTTTGTGCTCCAGTGTTAGACTCGGCTTTAGATTTGGGTTGACGTCTCTCTGTATTGTTGTCCTTCTTCTTTTTCATGCATGAAAGTGGATTTGGACCCTGTAGAGTTTTGAGACAACAATGTTAGTTTCTCCCCTGCTACTTCATCTAAGACACAGGACAATGAATCCTTATAAAGTACAAATATTGTGAAGAGATTGTACATTACCTTAGCTCTATTCCTTTTGAATTGAGGTCTATCTTTCACACCAAGTGGATTTTTTGTAGAAATAACTCGAGGCATCCCCCATTCTTCATTTGCAATCGTTCCTTCTCCTCTATTAGAAGCTACGATTTTCGAAGTCCGTTTCGCCAACAATCTTTTTTCTGTGTCGGTCATATTTAAGCGCCTCTTTTCAGAGTCTTTGGCAGTCTCACGTTGGAAATCAGAAGGTTGATCGATCAGTAGTATGTTCCTTAGACCAAACACAAGAGGAACAATAGACTCCTGAAAGAGGAATTAATAACACACGGAGATTAGTATTCAAACATCTAAACCCTCAAAAGAAACATATCCATCATCTGCTCATCAAACTAACCTGCTGAAGCTTTCTCCTAAAGTCAGCGTCCTGAGTTCCGAGAAAGAAATGCTCGGTGTTTTGTAAACCTATAACTTCTGACAAACACTCATCTGCTGCTTTTGCCTCCTCGTGCTCACATCTAAAAGCTCAAAAGGGAAGCAAAGCTCAACATCATGTACATTATCCAAAACTCAGGTCTGGAACTTCAAAAGTTCTCACTTTTTGTTATACATTAGAGCTCATCTATATCAGTAATCAAATACATTATAGCCTGGAACTATATATTAAGTGGAACATCAATGCATTTCACTTATAGAAAACTCAGTTTCGTGCCTTTAAGAAACAAATCGAAAAATTTACACAATGTTCCAATTCATCACACACTACGCAATCTAGTTGGAGACGCCTTCTTCTAGCTATATAACTAAATATAATGAGGTGGAAGGGGAAGCTTACGTAGCTGTACTGAGCATCTGAGCAGCTTCTAGGGATTCTGAAAAATCTTTACCCAGTTTCTCCAACTCGGCAACCACACATCTACGATAATGGAACAGCTCCATGATAAGAAACTGGGGTAAATTTACAATGGAATCGTGAGAGATAGAAAGAAACCTGGTGGTGAAGAGCTTGACGGAACCTCCGAGGAGATCGGAGATAACAGTGTCGGCGGGGGTGATCTCATGAGCAACAAGATGGTGGATGAAAGTGCCGTCGCAAAGGACTTTGAAAGGCTGACGGAATCCGAAACATACTGTGAAGAATCTCACCGTTCTCCTATTTTTCTTCTGCCTTTTCACTCTCATCTTCTTCTTCTTCTTCTCTCTTCTCTCTACGCTTCGATTTCTCTCACAGCGCCAAGCCGACGCTGGATTTTAGGGTTTATGGTTTTTCTTCTTTTGGTTCGGTTCGGTGGAGATAAAACGTCGATTTCGCTTTTTATTGGTTTACTTGGTTCGATTTATAGTCTTCTCGGTTTAATAAAATTGCCATCGTCACACCAAAAAAAAAAAGAAAAAAAAAACTTTATTTATTGGGGGAGATTGGAATGATGGGTTCAGTGCTTTGACTGGAGAATCAATGGATACAAGGTTGACATGGAAGAGGCCATTGGAGGACTGAACCTAACCTTGGCTCATCACCTTTAAGTGCACTCATGTTTCTCAATCCAACCCTAAACCCCTTTTGACTTTGTAATCTGTAGGAACCATGTTCTTGATTGACTAACTAATGTTGGTAACATGGTTGAAGTGTATCAATAAGGAAGCTTGCTTTCTGTTGTTCTGTAACTAACTACACTGGTTCATTCATCTTATTCATAATCATCATAACATACAATCATACGGTTACCTCATTCATATAAAGTCTTTCCTCTGAAATTCCCACAATACATCTTTCTTCATGATGATTAGGTGATTAAGAAGCTGATCATACCTTAACTAGTATTCTGCAGATAATTGTTCTTCTCATGAATTTCTTCAAACGTTGATTTAAGCTGAGAAATCCAAAGATTAAACATAATTAAACCTCAAAAATCATTACTTAATAAAATCCAAGACCAGACACTGACTAATATAATTCACATCTAAACGTGTGGCCATAGTACTTTACCTCCCTGATTCGGTTTCTCAGGTTCTCGATCTGTAACCCGTTCTCTGATCTAAACCTCATAACGTTTTGCATAAACTCATTCATCTCTAAGCGCTTCACCTTGTAGTACTTCTCCCTCTCTTCATCTAACTCTTTCAGCTCTTCAACCTCGCTCTTCAGTGTCCTATATCATCATCCAATACCATACACCATATAAAAAAAAATCAATCAAACGCATTAATTGATATATCATTAAACATCAACGAAACCAAGAATGATCAAACCTCAATTGATGTATAGAGTTCTGGTATTTGGAATCGAGATCTTCATTGTTAGATCTGAGAACTGTGATCTTGAGGTTTTGCGAAGCTATTTTTTGGTCTAACATCAAACATCTGCGTTCTATGGATTGTATACTTTGGTGCTTCGTTGCTAAAACCTATGATTTGTTCACTTGTAACTCTTTCTCCGCCTATCAAACAATTTGAATCCACAACTTTCAAAATTGATGATTCGCTAGAAAAATTGATTTTCGAAATTGAAATTAAAAGCAACAGTTCATCAAACCTGAGATCTCGATCGAACATAGGATTTCTCATATTTTTCATACGACTCGGAGAATTTCTAAAACTCACTAGCGACATTTGAAACTCGGATGACTCAATGGAACGAAGATAAGATCGGATCATAATTGATGATGATACCTGGAGAAGATCGAGTCGTTGGTTTCTGGTGAACTCCATTTGATCGAGTCTCTCCTTGAATGCTGCCGAAAGCGCCATTGCTAGATTGAGAGAGAGAGAGAGAGAGAGAGAGAGAGAGAGAGAGAGAATTTTGAATTTTGGTGATTGATAAATAAGCGGAATTATTATAAGCACAGGTATGTTAAAGGCCTCTAATATTTAGAGTCCAGTACTAATAAAAGCCCATGAAGCCTTCTCAAACTTGACAAAGTAAGGCAAAACTGATTTCATATAATTAACCAATTTTGTAGTGATTTAAGTTCTTAATCACACTTTGAAACAATTAATTTCCGAACTGTTAATATCTTAATTCACCACTGCAACCGATTCGGAGTATCCAAGTTATTCGTCACTCAACTGAATTGTAGCAGTCAGTGGTCCGAGTTCTCTCTGTCGATTGAACTAAACTCAAGAGTCCAAATCTACTCAGCTACTACCACACAACCTACAACTTTCAAATAACTAACTTGATACAATGTTCATTATGTATGTGTGAGAGCCACATGGTTTATGTAACACAAAGGATGAAACAGTGCTCGTGGGCCTCGTGCTGATCAAACAAAGAAAAGTCACAATTCGTCCCCAAAATAAGAACGAACCTTAATCATATTGATAGATCTCGAATTGTTTCTTAATAGTATTATACTTTGCAAAAAAAAAAAAAAACACAGAAGCATTCCAATGGAAAATTGCAAAAATCAAGAGAAATTGGCAAACATTTTAGAAATCGAGAGAGAGAGAGAGAGAGAGGTTTATCACAAAGGATGGTAAAAATTAAATACAAACGAAAACTCAAGGAAAGGTCGCATCAGACTGACTTGATCGAGGTGGAGGGATCAGGATCGGAGTTATCGGGAGGAGTATTTGGGATGAGAGGAGCACGAAGACCAGAAGTTGTGTCGATGACGTCTTCGTCGTCGGGATCGTAATCCGGGTTTAGAGATCTGTCGATAGCTTCACGTCCCGACTCCAGGCAAGGCTTACAAGCTAACTCTATCGTTATCCATCCCAAGATTATTCCGGCTATTGCGATCACCGCGCTTGTTATCGCCGCCATTGACTGATCTCTCTCTCTCTCTCTCTCTCTCTCTCGCTCTCGCTCTAATGCCTCCCACTCTGTATCTCACCCCTTTCGACTCTTCCCTCAATCAACGATAGAGTTAGCTTATGAAATGTCAAATATCAAACTAGAAATGTCAGTTATACCCTCCTTCTTTCAGTATATTCGTCGGCAAGAAAGAATTATGAATAAATTACCTTAATTATATTTTGTTGATTTTTAATTTTTGACTAGTGTAAAATATGAGTAAGTGATGAAGACGTTGTTACAATGTGTTATTGTCAAATATAAAGTATGGTGAATATGGAAGTTATCTATAGAATTGTTTAAATGTTCAAATTGAAATATTTAACTCTCATTCATCCAAGGAAAACAAAACGTAAAAACAGTCACTGTAAAAAAAAAAAAAAAAACACAAAATTACTGGCAGAGTTGTTCGACGGCAGTGACGATTTGAGCTGGTTGAACAACCGTCCATTCCTCCAATGTACCGGCGTATGGAGTTGGAACATCTTGAGAAGACAAACACATCACAGGAGCATCCAAGTAGTCGTGAAAGTTCTCGTTTATGGCAGCTGTCAAGCTGGCTCCGATTCCTCCCGTTCTCATACATTCCTCTACAATCAAAACCCGGTGGGTCTTCTTCACGGAGTTTCCAATTGTGTGGAGATCGAAAGGCTTCAGCGACCTAATGTCGATAACCTCTGGATCATACCCTTTGTTCACCAGCGTCTTTGCAGCCTGCATTACATGGTACCTGATACAAGTTTTCTATTAGTTCTGGATTTTGTTTCGAATTCAACTAAGAAAAGCTTTTAGTTTTTTTAATTCAGTACCTCATCCTCGAATACGTCAGTATCGTGATGTGTTCACCGGGTCTGACCATTTCGGCTTCTTCTAGATTACAGATATATTCTTCGTCCGGGATACTCTCCTTGAGGTTATAGAGCAGAACATGTTCAAACAGAATCACGGGATTCTCGCTTCTTATCGCCGCTTTCATTAATCCTTTCGCGTTGTAAGGTGTTGAGCAAGCCACCATCTGAATCCCAGGAATTGACTGGAAGTAAGACTCGAGCCGCTGGGAATGCTCAGCTCCAAGCTGCCGGCCAACACCACCAGGCCCACGGATTACAACCGGGATAGTGAATTGACCACCAGATGTATAGTGAAGCATGCCACAGTTGTTGGAGATTTGGTTGAAAGCTAAAAGTAGAAACCCCATGTTCATACCTTCGATGATAGGTCTTAGTCCTGTCATGGCAGCTCCAATGCCCATACCGGTGAAGGCGTTTTCACAAATTGGAGTATCCAGAACCCTGAGATCGCCGAACTTGTCAGCTAGGCCTTTGGTAACTTTGTATGAGCCTCCGTAATGGCCTACGTCTTCACCCATGACACATACATGTGGATCTCTGTCCATCTCTTCTTCTAGACCTTCTTGAAGAGCCTCATATAGCAATAGCTCATGTCTGCACAGGTTTTTCTAGCTACAATTTAGTTACGCTTATGTTGTGGCAAGAGGAATACGCCTCTGAAATGGAAATAGGTTTATCTCACGGAATATAGAGGCAAGATCAGAAGATGTGCTACTTGGAACAATAAATGCATAAGTGAATATGTGTTCATGAAGGAAGGAAAGTAGCTAAATGCATGAATGTAAAAGCTTCCACGGAAAAGCACAGCTTTGAGAATGTCCAACTAATCGTTTTCAATGGAAAAGCACAGTCTTTGCAATCACTTAATAAAATTTGATGTTATCAATTTGAGAACTACCACTTGTGGAGATCCCCCAAGTATGGCTCTTTTGAACATAGATTCAAACATAATCTAGAACTGACCGCATCTGAAACCACCAGACTTAAGGCATTTGTATAATCAAACATGATGAATCTAACCAGTCAAAGCAGTATCATATATCTGATGCACTATAGTCTATAGATAATCCCTGAGCCTGAACTAGCAAACAAGAGAGAACTTGTTCCCCTCAATTAACATCCAATGTTATGGTGATAAGTAAGAAAGTAACAACAAAGAATGCAGAACATACCCAGACTTTAATGAGGTGGAACTGGCAGCAGTGTCCGCCTTCGTCTACAGGAATCGAGAACCACCCATCAAAAGATCCATTACAGATTCTTAAGAAGAGAAGAAGATACAAATCCAACAACAACAAAAAAAGATTAAACACATACATACCGCAGTAACAGCATTTGGTATCATCAACGGCTGAGAACGACGAGCTATGAGGCTAGAAGAACCAAAGCTTTTATTAGTCCCATCATCAGATCCAGCCACAATGTAACTCTTACTCCTCACTACATCAAAAAAAAAAATCCCCCATACAACAAAACTCGTAAGATCTTTACCAAAATTCATATAAAAAAATAAGCAATTACCATCCCTAAAATCAGATCGTTCCCCAAATTCGAAATCGAAGCAAACAAACAAAAAAAGGAGGGAGGCAAACCTGAGAGAGAAGAGCGAGAAGGAGCTACGAATTTGTTGGAATCGATAGAATTAAACGGCGTAAGAGCCGCGGCAGCTCCAGCTCCAGCTCCTTGGAGTATCGCAGACATTGTTCCCAGAAAAATCAAAGAGAGGAAAAAAAAAAAAAAAAATCAATACTGACAAGTGTTAGAACAGAGAAACAAGAGCGGAGAAATCGATTCAGATATAAAATCTGATAAAATCCGGTTATTGCCGGTATAGTGACCCTAATCTGCCTACTTTCGTATTTTGGTAGTTCCACCTGAACCAACTAAATTGCACTTACCCACTTTTAGATTTTAGAACATTGTTCAACTCAAAATTATTAAGCAATACATTTGTTTATTTTTTTGTATGTGTAATAATAAGTTGAACGATCTATGTATTGAATTTTTTTGTCAGTGTTTATAAATTTTCGTCCACTATAAAAGACATATCTTATTCAAAAATGTAGTTTACTAAAAAAATGTTTAATGAACTTTTTTTTTATGAATTTGATGATATCAGTGACTCTACACAATTTTTTTTTTTTTTTTGTTGTTGTTGTTGTTGTAATTCTAAACTTTATTGGCAAAATTAAAAAAAAAAATGAGATGCTTCTTAAGTTGAATTTTAGAGCATTTGGCATTTGCATTGTTAAAAACTATGAGAGCCTCTCAGTATATATTATTTTAATAATTTAATACGATATTATCATTTATTTAAAAATTAAATTATAAAAAAGAAATTTAGCTTTTAACAATTTATCAGCGATTGAGAATCATTTCTCATTTTTCTCATTTTTATTTATTATTTAATTGATGAGAAATTATTTCAATATCAGCGAGCACGTAGCCTTATAGAATCGAGGAAATTTGAAAAGCAAAGAACAAAACAAATTATTTTATTGTCGGTGTCTCAATTATTTAACAATAAACCTTCGTTATGTATGTGTGTATATCACTGTTTTTTTTAATGGGTGTGTATATTATTGTTATTGTTAATTAATTATATACAATAATCAGAAATTTTTTGATGAAGAACTTTATATATAATTGAGAATTTTGCACTCACACACACTTTCTCCAAAATTATTTACAACTACACCTACTTTCTACTACTCATATACTTTTCTTAAATTTAATTATCTATTTTCCTTGACTCTTTCTAATCTCTCTACTCTCTCTCGTCTCTTTCTCCACATCAGATTTTATTTTCATAATTTAGTAATTAACAAAAAAAATCTAAAAACAAAATTAAAAAACGGTCACAACTTATTTAAAAAAATCAGATATCTTATTTACCGTAAAAAAGAATTATTACTTTTTAGTTCCCAAAATATATCAAAACAAATAATATTTGTGCTATAAAATCCTAATTACTCTATTGCACCTCTCATGATCTTAGTTAAAAGAATCCTAAAATCACTCTCAATTAAATAACTCATGAATTTATTTTTACATGTTTCACCATATATTTTCACAAAAATATTTTAAATTTATCAGTTACAAATTATTTATTTTCCAAACTTATTAATTACTGTAAAAAAATCTATTCGTCAAAAACTATTAAAGTTTCGATAAAAATAAAATCACGTTAATTGATACGTTTCTTTTCCAAAAAAGAAAGACATGTACAATGCTAAAAAAATAAATAAAGGTAAAAGAAAGAGCATGTTCTTTCTCTTCTACAAAACAAATCGAATTACACATTTAAGAAAAATTAAAGTAAAAAAAAACCAAAAAAAAAAGTAACTGCCACTTAACGTCGCATAATTTAACATATATTAACGAGAAATTAACAACATATGTTAAGCTATCTGAAAATAATAAACAAGTTACTAATTTTTGTAATTAAAATTTTTAAATTTAACTCCTACACGATGATGAAAAAACTTCTTTCTATGATCTTTCTGCTAATTCTACCACTATCTATTTATTTCTCCCCACAATAACAATACTATACCTGCAAAATATGAATGAACAAAACACCAATGGTATCCATGCTACCATGTACACATGGTTATCATTTGTAGCGATCAAACTAAACTAAATGATATCATAGCAGAAGAAAACATGTGCTCATGTCCAACAAACATATGTCAACAAATTAGGGTTAATGAACATGTGGTCAAAGTTAAGTGGATAGGCTTGGATGGAAATCATAAATTTTAATGTATGAATATACTTTGTTATTGCCGCACATTCCGAACTGGTGGTGGAAAAGAGACTAACCTTGGAAAATTTTACTTTGTTTTGAATGAATCCATGAAGACCTATCCATAATTTATTTATCCACTAAACTTTGTTTTATTTTTCTTTTCAAGTTAAGGTCTGTAACTAATCATCATAAACTTTTTTTTATGTTCTTTGAGTTTTGGATAACACATGAACCTTGCAAAGAGATCATAACTAGAGGTGTCAATTGGGCATAAGGCCTGCGGGCATGGCCCATTAAGTATCATAGCGGATCGGGCTTGGGCCTTTAATTTCATGCCCAAAAATTGGCGGGTCTCGCGGACTTGACCCGTTTGGTTTGCGGGTCAAACGGATTTTGTCCGCTCACGACCGCGGGGGATGCGGATAGTCCGAAATTTCTTTTTGTCTCCTTCCACCAAGTTTCAGTTTTACTCGATTTCTCAATGAATCTGATGAATCTTAAGTTATCGTGAGTAAAGGTCTATGCGAACTTGTCAAGGAATGACGCAAATTGCTATTGGAAGTGAAGACCGGTCACCGACGCTAGCTGAAGAAATGCCGACATGTATGTGACTATGTGAGATAAGTTTTTTTTTGTCTTTGTCTCTCTCTCTGTTTCTCTTAATTGCAGAGGAGCTCCATGATGCTTCCCATAAGTGGTTTGTCAACAATTAGTTGCTTGTTGTTTTATGTAAATTTTTCTTTCTGCAGGGGAGTAGTTTTGGAACCTCCTTGTCCAAAGAACGTTGATGGGATTAGTATTGATCCTGAGCCTAACTGGAATTTCCATAGCTTAGTATCTGAGTTCGAGTATGTTGAAAAGAAGCTCAATGCCTTTTCAAAGTTTCCCCAGCCAATTACTAACACAACCTCGCGATATATATTTATCTTTTTTTCCATTTATGATTAGTTCATTCTAGAGTTCTGCATTGATTTGGGATTGATAACAGCGTACTTAGAAATATCTATCTTCATTGACTTAGCTATAATTTAGAAGTATAGATTGTTTTTGATGTTTTTTGATAAAAAAAAAAGATTATAATCAAATACGATGTGAATAACAATCACCAAACCTTGTGTTCTTTGATGAATGCAACGACCAAACTGATATTGGTAATTACAAAGGATTTAGATTAGGATTAAACCTTGTGTTCATGATTTTTAAGTCTATTGCTTCTCTATATCAGGTGGAGATCTACATGATGGAAGGGAAGTCATTCGTCGACCTTATTATTTTAATTGATTTCTAAATTGTAAGATTTATCTGGGTATGAAGATTCACTGATCCTATTGCGTCTCTATGTTGATGTCATTCTTACGAGATTCCAAGTTCTACAATACTAAGCCACAGAAAATCTCTTCTTTTCCGTATTATAGTTTGTGTTACTCATTGTGCTTTTATTCTTATGGTTTTTAGAAGTCCATAACGGAGAGAAACATGTCGTAGCAGAGAAGAAAAAGGTAATAAAGGAGGTAGAATAGAAGAAGAAGACAATGCCCGCGGGCATGCCCGTTAGACCGTCAATTTTTGCGGGGCGGATATGGGCCATGGTACGTTGCCCGTCGCCCGTTGCGGACCGGTCCGCCGCGGATACTGGAAAAACGGGACCATCACGGTCGGTCCGTTTGGTCGCGGGCATGCCCGTTTGACATCTCTAATCATAACATAATATAATACTGCAATTGATTAACCACTTATCATTGAACAAATGTTTAATGACAAATGGATACTGTATAATCTAAAAAATCATAAAAAAATATAGCGATATGTATCTTAAAATGTAGAAAATATATAATCATAACATATTATATATAAATAAATAGATAATTTGTTTTATGATAACCATTTAAAGTGTTAACAACAATAAAAAAAAAAAGAGAGAAAAGAATGAGAGAAAGAGGAGAGGGGCAGTTTTGCCATAAAAAATGATAGTTAACCCAAAAAACTTGAAAAAGTATAGGAAGAATAGAAAGTATGTGAAAGTGAAAGAAGATGGAGGTAAAGTAGGTGTGAATACAAATCTCCCTATATAATTCGAAAACGTTTCTGTACGTCTTAATATCGATAGCACCATGTACATGTGCGTATTGTTCTTTTTAAAAAATTGATGAGATCGTAAGTTAAATGTGTACATGTGCTCATTAGTCATTTCAGTTCCATACTTTTGAGATCCATTTTCTGTTGAAATCCAAACATTGTATACTGGCATTTCCCACGTGGATTTAACCTTCTTGTTTGGTATGTATGGTATGTGGCCAAACCCAAAATCTGATGGCAGAATCATGCTAACGATTTAGAGCTATTCATCGAGTGGAACATGTGGTTTACAAAACAAGTAATCTACCAAATCACGTGATGGCAATAAATCATTTTATTAAATAATGCAAATAGTGGATAGTGACCAAACAAAGTCAAGTTGTGTTTTATGATATTCATTCCAGTCAAGTAATATACAAATACTCCAATTTTTTAATGGTGAATACAACTTTGTTAACGGCCGGCTTCTTTACATTTTAAAAGTACTATTTGTTAGTGGAGCTTAGCTTAACATCTCGAAAGAACTAACAATTGAAGGATCATCGGAGGAGCCACTTGGATCATCGGATGAGCTTATTGGGTCATCGGAGGAGCTCCTTCGGTCATTGGAGATTCGGAGGAGGTTGAGTGGTTGTTGCTAGCGTTGGTGATTTGCATCGGTCGATGTCGTGTTCCTCATCTTGGGGCTTGGATTTCAGAGCCTTCTTAAGCCAACGATAAACTCGTGGTAAGACGAATCCAAGAAATACAAATGCTATAAGACCCATGATGGATTCCACCTTATGCCCTTTCACAAATAGAGGGGAGAGATAGAAATTGAATTCAAAGGTCTTAAACTAATGTGTACGTGTGCTTAGGCCTGGGCATTCGGTTAACCGTTCGGTTTCGGTTCGGTTGTATTCGGTTTCGGTTAGTTTAATATAGGAATATAATAACCATTTGGATATTTTAGAAATTTCGGTTAGGTTCGGTTTCGGTTTGGTTAGTTGAAGAGAGAACCATAACTAACATAAATTATATTGAAATTAACCAAATAAACCTAATATAACCAAAAGAAACAAAAAATAGCCGAAATTAACCAAAACTATATTACAAAAATATAAAAAGGAAGAAAAATATTGATCCGATTTTACAAAATAGTATTTACCGTATTAAATTCAAAATAATAACTTTTAAATATATTGATTATTTAAAGTATTTAATTGTTTTGAATGTAGAAATAATTAATATTTTAAGTTTATTTTATAGTTTTGCGGTTTGCCTAATATTAAGTATATTATTTTGGGTATATTCTAGGTTTTTCGATATTTCGGTTAACTATTTAATTGTCGGTTCGGTTTGGTTCGGTTTTGGTTAGTTGAACATAGGATTTTACTAACCATTCGGTTATTGGAGGAACTTCGGTTCAGTTTTGGTTTGATTTTTTTTGGTTCGGTTCGGTCGGTTGTTTGTTTACCTGGTTATTTTGCCCAGCACTTTGAGATCGTAAAAACTAAATACGATTTTTCTTTTAAAAAACTAAATATTGTGGGTCTAAATGATAGTAACATATGTTTGGTGGAATTGTTAAGAAATTCTTGAGGAATTTGGAGGGGAAAAATGTTAAATCATTTGCAAACTTGAGGAATTCTGAGATATTTAGATTTTTTTTAACTAAATTATTATTGAAATTATAAACTCTGATTTCAATAGTAAAAGTAGTTAAGAAAAATATTTCTAAGCTAGATAAATATAATAATTTAATTTTATCAAATTGTTGGTTTTAATATATAACTAGGTGATACCCCGTGCTACAGCACGGGATTAAATATTTTGTTAGTTACTTTTTTTTGTAATTTGTATTTTTGCAATGTAGTTTTTTATTTTGACGTATTTTCTTTGTTTATATAGTGTTTATTTGTATATTTGGGGTTATACAGTAAATTGGAAATCTTAATAGAGTAAGTAGTTTGTAGAATGTAGCTTTTCACGGAAACAGATACACTGCAATATTGGATAGTAGTTTTGTAAGAGAATAGACACTCCGCAATATCGGATAGTAGTTTTGTAAGAGGATAGACACACCGCAATATCGAAAAGTAGTTTTGTAAGTGGATGAGTTTTTCTTTATTTGGTTTGTCGTCAAAAGAGGAGAAGTTGTTTGTTAAATTTTAGTGTGAGATATTTCAATAGTTAGGAAACCATTGTATTTGTAGTGAGATTAGGTATATTTAGGTTATCATTTAGAAGTTAATATTTAATCTATCAAATCTCAGCAAAATTGTAAAAAACCAATTTAATTTATAGTTTGATAAAATACATGTTTTAACGGGTTTAACTCAAATTTTTTTATATTTTAAAAATTTTAAGAGTAAAAATATTAATATTACTTGAATATTTTATAGACTTAAATATATTATAATATTTTAAAGTTTCGATGGAGTTCAAATATTTATAAGAATTTTAACATTCTATAATAATTTTAATATTTATAATCTCTTAAACTTTTTTAAAAAAACGTAAATATATTATAATATGTTTACTTTTTAAAAGTTTAAATATGCTCAAATATAGAACCAAATTAAACTGTTAAATTTGGATACCTGATAAATCAAGTTTCCTGCTCATTTGTACTCAAAACATATTAGACATATATTTATAGTGATTATGAACCGTATTCCAAAATATTTAGTCGATGTGGGATATACAATACACATTTTCTGTAAATTAGTTTACAAATTTACATATATATAATTTCTGCGTTTTTTATTCTTTCCATCTATACTAATCATAATTAATTACTAAAATTTTGTTAAGGAAATATTGAAAAATCAAAACTAAATGATGATTTGTTTTTATTTAATTGTATTAAGTTAATTTGTTGTTTTCGTAAATATCTCACAATATAAAAGCAAATCAAATAAGTTTACATATATATACAATTTCGTATTTAATTTATTGATTATTTGGAAGCAACAAAGTCACAATCCATAAGTATTAAAGATTTCTCATTATTATTAATATTCGTAATAATTATAGGGATTAAGTATGGTAGTAGTTAATATTTGATATTACTGAAATCATTAAATACTCGGATACCAGTTTCCTTATTTATAGGGATAATACCTGTGTTTGGTTATGTGAATAATTATTTTTGAATCAAACCAAATACACAATCTGGGTAGTATTAACCCGGATTACAAACAGATCTGTGTGTAAATTTTTGTTCTATTACCGGATTAAAGAGGATCCGCGTCCTGACCCAGTCGTAATTAAGTGGGCGATTAAGGGGTATAATGGTCATTTACTGAAATCGAAACTATAGAGTAATTTAATTAAATTAAGTGATTCTCTAATCATTTTTAATAAAAAATGTACCAAAACAAAGTCATAGTCCAATTTGAGTCTAGTGGGTACTTCTGCTTTAATAGTATAGATTTGGTATTTTTAAGAATTCTGAGATAATTTTATTAATTTAAGAACATTAGTCAGGTTTACGTTTTGGTAAACTGATTTTATGAAAAATATAATAACTTCAAATTTTGCAAAAATTCAACCTTATTTTTTTTACAAATTACAAGTTTTTGCATAATAGTTCTTTGTTATTTAATAACTTAGTAGTTAACTAATATTGTTTCTAATTAATAATTTTATGATTTTATTTTATTAGTTAGCTTTTTACAATTTTCAGCCTATTCCTCGACTACCATTTGAACTTTGAATTATTCAGCTAGATTATACCCAAAAAAACCACAAAAAAAAAAAATCAAATAGATTTAACAATTCAGCTTGATTTAGTCAGATTTCTTTATTACTATTGATACCCTAAATTATGATTATGGCTGAATCATGTTTTAAACTATTCATCAAGTGAAATATGTGGTTGACAAAACAAAACAATAAACTAAATCAAGTTATGCAAGGGTGCATAGTGACCAAACAAAGTGAAATCGTTTTTCATGATATTCCACTTGACATTTTTACGATAAAAACTCTCCAATCTTTTTGAAAACAGTGAACATCATATGATCTGTTTTTTTATTCTTCTATTCTCTTTTTTTGGTGATTACAACTGTATTAACATTTAAACGGAGCTATTTTTTTTTCGGATTGAAGTTTTTTTTTTCCATCTCCAAAATTCAAACAATATAACAAAGGGAAATGTTACATTTTTTTCCAAAGTGTTGGTTCTAGTTTCTAAAGTCATTTTTGCTATGAATTTGCTAGATGTTACAATATTTTGTGTCACAAAATATGTAGCATTTTTGCTACAAATTATATATGTTACTATTTGTCATTATATAGCTACACTTAATAACTAATTAGCTACAATATCTATTAATTTAATTTTTGTCACTAATTTGTAACAGTTTGTAGATATTATTTGTTACTAATTTGTTTGTAGCAAAAAAATGTAACTATATGATACAAATTTACTAATGTTAACGTAAGATCTTATACTGCAGATTTTTTTTTCTGTTATGTCAAACAAAATTATTTTTTTTTCTACTAAAAAGTAAAACCCCCAAAAGAATATCTGTTATTGAAGGCATGAATCAATTATGTATTCGTTTACTGACCAAAAAATAGGTTTGTGATAGAGAATCTTTGTTTTTTAGGCATGAGTCCAATATTTAATCTAATATATTTTCTTCTAACAACCCCAAAAGAATTATAGGATGAATTGCTTAAAAAGATTCTTCTAATGTATTTTTGTATTACAGGAAAAGGAAATGGGTTTTTTTATTTCTTTCAAAACAGAAAAAAAAAACACACACACAAATCATTTTACACGTGGGGAAAAGGATATAAGGAAGCAGATATGTAGTAAAGCTGTGTTCTGTCCAAACTGCCCTGTTCTGTTGCCAGCTTTTGTCTCCTCTTTTCTCTATCCTTATCTTCTCTCTCTCTTTTCGACCACAACACATTCACAACACGCACACAGACATATATAAATCAATAGACTGACACAAAATCACAGCATCATCATCAAAAACTCCACAAGCCTTTTTAACTCACAACTAAAGAGATGGAGATGCAAACAAAATGCGACTTGGAACTTCGCCTATTCCCGTCTTCTTATGATTCTGATTTCCATACATCGTGAGTCTCTCTCTCTTTGTGCTTGATCTGTATTATATGAGTTAGAGTCAATTTACAAACGATACTGATATCGTTTATATTAATGGTTTTGAAGGGTGGAAGAATCGAGCAGCTCTGAAATTTCACAACCAAAGCAAGAATCTCAGATGCTTACCATCTTCTACAACGGGCACATGTGTATTTCTTCAGATCTTACCCATCTTGAGGCTAAAGCTATACTATCGCTAGCGAGTAGAGATGTGGGATCATCGTTGAGAAGTTCAGACGGTTCGGATCCTAGTCCGATGATCACAAACAATATCACCACAATTCATCGTCAAAAGGCCTCTATGAAGAGATCTCTTCGGAGTTTTCTTCAGAAACGAAATGTTCGGATTCAAACATTTATTTATTTATTTTGGCTAAACTAATTAAGGGCAACTTGCCCTTACCATCGTTCCCGACAGCACTAATATTTATTTATTTCAATTTTTCTCTCTTTTTTTTTTTTTTTTTGGCTGCGACGTAATCCAGTTGTGTTGAGTTTTTATTTTCATGTTTAGGATGCCCTTAATTAGTTTAGCTTTAGAGTTTAAAAGTTTCAGATTGTTCAGCAATACTTTTTTTCTTTCAGCAACTCGTGTTTAAGTGTTCAAGAAAGAAATTTTACTCTTTTAGCTTCTAGGCTTCTAGCTACCTGGATAGATCTAGTAAAACATTTAAACTAACTTACTAACATAAGAACAATTTCAAGTTTAAACGATAGATTTGAAGACATCAAAATATTTATTTTAATATAAAGTATGTATATAATCAAATTCACTTTAAACCTGTCAATGTATTGGTAGCCATGTACTTAATTAAAACTTATAAAGTAATTATTACATAAACAAAACAGAAATCTAAATCTAAATGATTTGGTAAGATGAATCGGCATAATTTTCATTATAAACCATCTTTTACAAATTAAAGAAGGGTGTGAACTTCTTTTTTTTTTTTTTGGAAAAAATAAGGGTGTGAACTTCATGCCGACATAGTTGTTCTCCATATGGCGTTGTGGGGTGCTTATGGTGCGAGAAATATCCATGTACCAAATTCTTCTAGAGATGACAAATTGGCTAGAATTTGTAAACATATTATGTCAAACCTTCGAGTCTTCAAACATCACCTATAAGTTTTCCCTCAATCCTCATGTACATTATACATTTGTATCCCTGGCTGTCCCACTAGTTCATGCCGAATAAGAAAGTCTAAGATCTTTGCCAAAACTATATTGTCAGTTCTCCGTTAGTATACAAGTTAGAGATACTGTATGTGTGACACATTGGACTTCATATATAACAATTGCCTTAGACAATTAAAAAAAAACAGCGTAGAGAGCTTTGTTATTTGAACTGTAAGAATTTACCTGAATTGAACATGCTCGTGAGAACACATTTAGATTTATGAATGATTAAAAGTTAAGAAAAAAAAGGTTCGGCTAAAAGTTGAAGATGTTAAATGAAAATTTAAATAAAAAAACTCACAAGTAACCTCAATTTCTGACTTGTAATTGAGGAAATTCAATATTTATATATGTTTTGAGAAAATTAATTGTGTTTGTTATATATCATCTTCAGTTAGGTTTCATCAAATTATAGTTAGCCTAAAATTTAGACCATTGTACACAATTTTTTTTGAAGAATACACTCCTACACATCTTTAAATTTGTACCATTTTAACAAATTAATTTATAAATAATGCAAAAGAGTTGGGGAAAAAAAAAACATGATGGTTAAAATGAAAAGGATAAAACTTAAAGGCAATACTAAATAATAAACGTGCAAGAATAGTCGAGACATCAGGACAAGTTAAGGTAATTGTAACGCTTGTATGGTAAAATCTAGACCAGCCGCCAACGTGTGAGCTCACATGAACTTCGCTATTGCCACGTTTTGGCTTAACGAACAAGCTGATAGTCAAACTAAATTTTTCGTCTCGGTTATTTTTGTCTGATGAGTGATGATATATACATATGATCTTATACCTATTTTGGCTTCTTATGATACACATAACCCATGTTTAAACTGCTGACAAGTGACAATACAAAGTGTGAGTGATAACCACAATAGTTCATGAAAAATGACTGCAATATACAAGTTTGAAAGATTAAAAATAAATAGAAACTCCAATGAGTTTCTTTCACTCCGGATAAAGAAACGGATTAACTCAGTTCAATCGTTTTGATTCAATCTTCATATTTTATTTTTATTATATAAGTAAATTTTGGTTCATTAGATGATGCAACAAAATAGAATTCACTTTTATAGATACGTGGAAGCAAAGCCATCATATAATCGTTGTTTTATTTTACTTTGTTGTGCTGTCAAAGCGTGGTACATTTTTTCTTATATTGTACATCTCAAAGGTACCTAATGTAATGTATTAAATATATAGGAAAGTAAAAATTACGGATATGTGTTGTTGTCACATGATGACCTGTCGACGTTTATGCAGTACCAAAGCCTCTGTACCTTGACTAAAAATGTGTTTTTACGATTTGCTTATATCACCCAATATTAGACAAATAGTATTAATGTTGTACCTATCCTAAAATACATCTTATATATGTTTAATCGACATTTTCAGGTAAACGAAAAGTAAATCAAAGATTAATTATTAGATGATACTTGCTAAAGACGATTGGGTTTTAAATCCACGTAACTCAAAAGTTAAATCAACATGAAACGACAAATAGCGAATCGTGGCAGGATCCGCAAGTAAGATCTAGTAGTTGATGACAAAGGGTAAATTAGAAAATTTATAAGCTCAATAATTCAGACTTGTGACCCCAATATAAAGAGATCCGACCATGACCAATTCAAAGATCAAACACAATCTACAGCCTTCATCCTAAAACCCAATGCCCAACTCATCACGACCAATCTAACAAAATGACAGAAATGCCCTCGTATGTTGTTGAAAACCCTAATTTCGAGCCTTACAAACCCAAGAAACAATACAACAACTTGTACTCTTCGTTGCTCCCCATCCTCTTATCTATTTTCATCTACATTTTGTGCTTCTGCGTTCTCGACGTGTCTCCTTCGTCGATATTCAAAAACACGAAAATCTTGTTCATCGTCTCCAACGCACTTATCATCATCATCGCTGCTGATTACGGTGCATTCACCGCTAAAGAGGATCACGATTTTTACGGAGAATGCATGGCCGCGATGAGGAACGATGCAAGAGAAAACCCTAGACTGGAAAACGCGGGCTATGGGGTGAGTTTGGCGGCTGATATCAAGAACCGTAGTGTGAAACAAGAAGAAGCCGTGGGAGCGAAAGATATTAAACATTGGTACTTACCTGACAAGGAAGCAAAAATTTCTGAGAGAACCGTACAAGTGGTGAGTGATGAGAACCAACCGAAAAACATAGCTATCGAAAAATACGAGCCAGTAACTGAGCCAAACATTCATAAAACTGCTACTAAAGAAGAAAATTGCGACGCAAGAAAGCTGGTGAACTCTAAACCGTACGGGAGAAGCAAGTCGGATAAGGCTCGTGGTCGCGTGTCAATGATAACTAAGGAACGTCGTCAAGAGATCAAAAATAGACGTAAAAGTTACGATCGAAGTCAATGGGATAGCTCGAAATGGATGGTTGTTCACAAGGGGAAGAAGGCTGAGGAGATGGAAAAGGCGACGCAAAAGTGGGAGAATGTAAGAGAAGAGTCAGAGGAGTTCTCGAAGATGTCGAACGAGGAGTTAAACAGACGAGTAGAAGATTTCATCCAACGGTTCAATCGAGATATCAAACGACAAAGTTTTTAGTCTAGTTTAGTTTAATTTTCTCGTTGTACAAATGCGGCAAAATTTAGTCAACCTTTTTGTGTCATTGTATCTTGTTTATCATTTTTATCTTGCCTTCTTTATGCATTTTGTCATTAGAGTTGGTAATGAGATCATGGAGATAATCGTTAGTTAACACTTCAATGGTTGAAAAAAAATGAAATTAGATTTTTTTTTTTTTAAATTGTTGCCGACTGTTTTATATAAATGGAAACTGAGTTTTTTTAATATATATTTAGAATCTGTTTTGTTATTCTAAACAGTAATAAGAAATTTAACTTGATGTTTATAACATACATAACTATATGATTCCAATTTTTTTTTAAAAAAATCTTCCTTTCAAAATCATTTTTTTGGAAATTTTTTTTATATTTAAAATCTAAAAACTTGGTTTAGGTTGGAGTGGAGTCTTTAGGTTGGGCGAGTGTGTGTGGTCTCGGCGTCTCGCCTCCTCTCTCTGTTCCTTCCAGGGTGTGAATAAATCCTTTCTCTGTTTTACTCTGTTTGATTTTGCTCATTTTGTATATTTTATCAACTGAACTTGAAACCCGTTCTTTTAGTTAACTCTGACATGATCATATCATTTATGTCGTTGCGGTGAAGTATGTGAACCAAATCTATGCATTGTAAGATCATCAAGAAAAGATCACAGACACCTATCTATCACATTGTAAGATCATTTCTGAGGAAGAGTCTCGTCAGATGAACAAATCTAGAGAAGATCAAACTACATATTGGGAACACTGAAGGACAATTTGTAATCGTAAATGAGCCAATCATTGTACAAGAAGGAGTGCCACGTGTTTGGATGTCTTTTTTGGATTATCCAAACTACAGAAAATGAAACATTTTTGCAATCTCATTTAACCAATCACGGCACAATATATTGCCACGTGGCAATAATCCACCTTACCCTTTCACACTCTTCTTTCTTCTTCTCCTTCATCAGACCATCCAAAGACCACATCATCATCTCTCTCTCTCTGCTCACTTCCACCATGTCTGCAGCTCTGAGCTCGTCCCTCTACATTTCCCCAAAGAAACCTTCATGCCCACAACAATCTCAACCCACGAACTTATCCACCAAACCAACCTCCATCAAAACCAATCTCCATAGCCACCCTCTCTTCTCTGTTGCCGATCAGGCCGTAACATTCCAGATGAAAGAGAAGATCCTCTGTCTCGAGCTCATGGGAATTGAATCGGGCAAAGCCCTCTCTCTCAACCCATTTCTCCGCTCAGCGTCCTTAGACTCCATTGAATCCGTCCTCCATTTCCTTCAATCGAGAGGAATCTACCCAAATGACCTCCCAAGAATCTTGGGGATGTGTCCTACGATCCTCACTTCCGACATCAGAACAGAACTCAACCCTGTCTTCATGTTCCTGTCGAATGATCTCAATGTCCCCGAGAATTCGTACAGAAGAGTGATCAAGAAATGCCCAAGGCTCCTCATTAGCAGTGTAGAAGACCAGCTCAAGCCTGCTCTGTTCTACTTGCGAAGACTTGGTTTCGACGATCTTGACGCTCTTGCTTACCAAGATCCTATCTTACTAGTCTCTAGTGTCGAACACACTCTCATCCCAAAGCTTAGGTAAAAATATTCATCTGCTTTCTCCAACGTTACTAGTGGTATTGATTAAGATTAGAGACTTTACAGTATTGTGATTTGTTGGTCAGATTCTTGGAGAGTATAGGGTACAAAAGATCAGAAGCGATAGGAATGATACTACGATGTCCAGCATTATTCACATTCAGCATAGAGAACAACTTCAAACCAAAGCTTGATTACTTCATGAGTGGGATCAAAGGAAAACTGGAGAATCTAAAAGAGTTCCCTCAGTATTTTGCATTCAGTCTAGAGAAAAGGATAAAGCCAAGACACATAGAACTAATGGAGAGAGGTTTAGAGTTGCCATTGTCACTGATGCTTAAGAGCACTGATGAAGAGTTCGAGCAATTAATCACAAATCCTTCTTCAGTGGCAAACGTATAAAATATTTTTATTGTATATGTGGGCAAATGTTACTACTGATCATCGTGTTCATAGCTTGTATTTTAACATTGCTGCTCTGAAACAATTGTAACTCTATTGAAATCTTCAATTGACAAGATTGAGTAGAGCTTTGTAAGTTGTAGCCAAGCTGACCTCTGTTTTCATGTAAAGTCAAAACGTTGTAAACCAGATTGGGCTTAGAGTGGGCCTCTTGCCAGATTGGGCTGAGTTGGGGGGGGGGGGGGGGTAAGAGTAGACACTTTGACTTTAAACTTGGTAAAAAGTAAAAACAAAATGCAATAATTTACTAACAGTTTCATGGCTGAGGTTCGTCTTCGTCATTTAATAATTTTTAGTGCCCTGAGTGAGTCGGCTGCGTTCTCTTGACTAGTTGGGTTCTTCTTCTTCTTCTCCTTCTTCTCCAGATTCACAATAAATTCGCAAACGAGAACAAGTCTGAGGCCTCTTTTGGTTTTTATTTCCTTTGTTTCGTCGATCCGTAAAGAATGATATTCACGAGGGCTGTTTCACGGGTTTCTTCAAAGTTTCTGAGAAACCGTAGCTTCTATGGTTGCTCTCAATCTATTGCTTCTCATCGTCTCTCAATCCTTCCCGATCAGGGTCACTCTTGTTCTGACGTCTCTACACACAAGGTTATTTTAACATTTTCTCTCTTTGCGTCTATGTAATTCATAGAGGAAAACAAAATACCCTGATTAGGGTTTTAGAAGTTGCAATTTTTAGAGATGTAAATTAGGTTTTTAGATTTATGATCTGTGTTGTTGATTCTCTAATCATTACCCACCATGGGTATAGTGTTTTATTGAATAAAGGTTTCGTTTTTATTTTGCCCATCTATTATTTTGGGAATTTGTTTGAACTAAAATTTTTCCCTTTTTCCTTTTTTTTTTTTTTTTTGTCGTTTGGAGAATAATGGAGTAATTAGCCAAAGCTAGTGTTCACCTTTCTACGTTTTAATAATGCACTAAGAAAGTTTGTTCTATGGATATTTCATGGATCCTATTAGTGTGTGAGAGAGGGGATAAGAAAATGGTTGAAACAGATTAGTTTGTTTTATGTGTAATGTAGAATCGGTGACCTAACCAATGTGTTATTTCTTTGTGATGTTTTAGTAGGGTTACGTTTGCAGAACGACATATTCATTGAAATCTCCGGTTTTTGGTGGATTTAGTCATCAACTATATCACCAGAGCAGCTCATTAGTTGAGGTTTGTTCTTATTTCCCTTACTCAGTTCTCTATGATCCTTACTCTATCGTTGATCTTTCACATATACTTCAACTTTGGACATTGCTTCACTTGTATAAGAACAAACTGTCAACACCCTACTGTTAGTTTCTTAATTTAATCTCATTGTTTGTTACTGATCTTATTCAGATGGTCATTTTTTGTTGTTGTTGATTATTGCTAAAACTCCTTTTCTTTTTCGACTGCTGAAAGAGTAAGATTGTCCTTTCCTAGGAGGAGCTTGACCCGTTTTCGCTTGTTGCTGATGAGCTGTCACTTCTTAGTAATAAGTTGAGAGAGATGGTAGTTGCAGAGGTAGGTGGCCTTTTTTCATTCTTTCGTACTCATTGTGCGCATAAAGGTGCGGAGGGAGCTTATATACTGCTGGATTTAATGCTCTGAAGCTAATCTATTCTGCTGTTCAGGTTCCGAAGCTTGCCTCTGCCGCTGAGTACTTCTTCAAAAGGGGTGTGCAAGGAAAACAGTTTCGTTCAACTGTAAGGACCATAATCTCTTTTTTGTTTCCATATCTTGTCTTCATGTTCAGATTCAATTTCTCTCTAGGTATCATAACCGCTCTGGTTTCATGTTTGTAGATTTTGTTGTTGATGGCGACAGCGCTGAATGTACGCGTACCAGAAGTATTGGTTGGTGAATCAGCAGATATAGTCACATCAGAGTTACGCGTAAGGCAACGGGGTATTGCTGAAATCACTGAAATGATACATGTGAGTTTACTCATAACACTCATGAAACATCAAGATCCAGTATCCTCCCCTTTTTAGTTTTTTTCCAATTAGTAATGCTTGGGTCATTGTAGGTTGCAAGCCTCCTGCATGATGATGTCTTGGATGATGCCGATACAAGGCGTGGTGTTGGCTCCTTAAATGTTGTAATGGGTAACAAGGTACTCACTTGACAGTAGAAGCTACTGTCTTAGACATGATTAATTTTGTTTTTTGGCGATTGTGCTTCAATTAGATATGAAGATCAAAATTGGCTTCACGTTGTAGATGTCGGTATTAGCAGGAGACTTCTTGCTCTCCCGTGCTTGTGGGGCTCTCGCTGCTCTGAAGAACACAGAGGTAAACTAAGAAACTTTATACCCTCGTACTTTTTGTCATTACTTTTTTTAAGATACGGCGATTGATAGTCTATTTTAAACCTGCCGTCATAGAATCTTGAATCAATGACATCAGTCCTAAGAATTAATTATCATTTTTCTTTGAAGCTAAACGTATTCTCTGTGTCTCTCTTTTGTAGGTTGTAGCGTTACTTGCAACTGCTGTAGAACATCTTGTTACCGGTGAAACCATGGAAATAACAAGTACAACCGAGCAGCGTTATAGGTAAAAATCCTCTTCTCTGGTCAAATATAGCCATAATAAAAGACTACTCAATTCTTGTATGCTACTCAATGATTGAGTAGACTACACAATAAAAGACTACTCAATCTATGTTTGAGAGTCAAAACAAGGGTCGATTATTGCGACTTGTAAGAAATGGATAACATATAATTTTGTGATTGTCACATATGGTTTTTTTTTCATGACTGCAGTATGGAGTACTACATGCAGAAGACATATTATAAGACAGCATCATTAATCTCTAACAGCTGCAAAGCGGTTGCTGTTCTCACTGGACAAACAGCGGAAGTTGCCGTGTTAGCTTTTGAGTATGGGAAGAATCTGGTTCGTTGTCATCTTATGAATGGCTCTATTGTAACTACGTTTTCTTACAGATGTTTGATTAGTTTTTAATTCTTCAGGGTTTAGCATTCCAATTGATAGACGACATTCTTGATTTCACGGGGACTTCTGCCTCTCTCGGAAAGGGATCTTTATCAGATATCCGCCATGGAGTCATAACAGCCCCAATTCTCTTTGCCATGGAAGAATTTCCTCAACTACGTGAAGTTGTTGATCGAGTTGAAAAAGATCCGACGAATGTTGACATTGTAAGTTTGAAAGAAACAAAACTCCTAAAAACTCTAATACGTTATCAAAGATTCTAATATGATTATCGCAACAGGCTTTAGAGTATCTTGGGAAGAGCAAGGGAATACAGAGGGCAAGAGAGTTAGCCATGGAACATGCTAATCTCGCGGCAGCTGCAATCGGGTCTCTACCTGAAACAGATAACGAAGATGTCAAAAGATCGAGGCGGGCACTTATTGACTTGACCCATAGGGTCATCACAAGAAACAAGTGAGACTTAAGAAATGTTCCTCTTTATACACACCGAAGCATCTTCGTAAACATGATGAGGTTTCAATTTCATTCCATTCCATTTGTAGGATTTTGTTGTCCAATTCGTTTTCACGAGATAATAATGTTGGACAAGTTGTGGCTTTCATTTCAAACACAACATAGATGGAAAGAAAAATAGACAGTGATAGTAATTGTGAAATCATTTCTTGCGAATTTGGTTTAGGTCTTGTTTTTTTAACAGATTTTTCTGATTCAAACTATCTTCCAAAACCCAAGCTGAACTATGTCGGAGTCGGAGGAACTAGTTGACATGCAATGCAATCAAGTATAGAATTGATGTTTTTCATATGGTACAATCCTTTTTCAAAACTCAAAACATTCCAAAAATGTTACTATCGCCCCAAATAAACTCAAATTTTCAAGTATAAAATCTAAATGATTAATAACGTCTTTACATTGGACTGGAAAGAAACACAAAAAAAACCAGGTCTAAGGATCAGCCTCCTCTTCAAAATCCATGAGAAAATCTGTTAAGTTCTCAGAATCATCAACGGCCTCGTCTAGAGACATCCGACCTTCCTTCTTTGGTTTAGGCTGTATAGAAAACCAAAAACATAACATCAACACACAACACATTTATATTTTAAAGGCGGCTAAAGTTGAATGTGGCTTTTGATAGCAGACTAAGGACAAATACTCTGCTGCTATCAGCTTTTACCTTGGCGGTTCTAAGCTCAGGGGTACTCTTCAAGACACTCCAGTTCCTGGGCACTTTCTCGTCGACTTTTTCTACATCTGCATCGTCTTCCTCATCCTATCAATAGAAAAAGTCCAGAGAAGTTTCATGATAACATCAAGAAACAATGAAGAACGAAGAAGAGGATCTAATGTAATTGATGATACTCACATCGTTTTCACCAATATCAACAGCTTGTGCCATTGCATCATCAATGTCAGGCACCTGCATTCATACGATATATCAAACAAACCCTTGAGATACCTCATTATCTCAATGAGAGTTGTGTGAAAGAGAACAAAAGATAGGTCACTTTACCTCGAGCTGCTCGGTTTTCTCTTTTACCAGTAGTGCTTCATGCATCTCTCTTGAGATGACTTTCCCATTCTGATCAAACCAGAAACAAAGAAAACAATCAGACCAAGAAAGATAAGGGACGTTGGTTTGAGCAAAGCAGACTAACCTCCTTTAGATAAGAGAGCATATTTGGTGTCGGCTCATGAAAATCGGGTCCTCTGAAATCCATAACTGCATTAGGATCTTGAATGTAGTTGATTGTCGGGTAAACAGGATCCCCGCCCCATACTGCACGAAACCGAGAAAGTTAATTGAACAGTTGAATATATCCATGACGAGTTAAGTATAACTGTTAAAGTTTCTTACTTTGCTTTATTTGATCCTCCCTCATCCGCATTGCTAAAGGATCTCTCTTGATCCTAATATCAGCTCCCATCATTATCCTGTATTCTCGATCTGTTTGATGAGAGAACATCTCAATCAGTTGTGTGTTTTCATCTTCACCTGTCTCTTCAAAATGCTTCTGTACAGCTTCTCGTGACGTGTCTCTCTTCCATGCTTTTACCCATTCAGAATAAAAAGCCATGGGACCTTCTTTTGCTAATCTCTCCCGCTCAGCTTGCAGCCTGAGAGAATGAAAACTCAAAAATAAAAAATCCTAATAAAACAGATGTTAACTCGTTAGATTAAAGATACCTCTCTTCTTTGAAAAGATGCCTTCTTGCTCTATAAAGAGAAGTTTCCGTGAGTGTTGGTTCTTTCCCATAGAGCTTTACTTGTCCTGTTTCTGCCATTGCCTTGAGAAAAACCTGCAACAAACATAATGTATCAAACATTATGCAAAAAGGCACATTGGTTAAACACAGAAAAATCATTGTAAGGACTGACCGTTTCGACATCAGGACGTCTTCTCTGCCATCTTGACCATTGTTCTTTCTCCGGTTTTCTCCAGTTCCACCACGATTCATCGCCAGTGAGTGTCTTTTCAATCTCTTTCTTTTTCGTAGGATCGATAAAAGGATGTGGCCGTCCAAGCTTTTTGTCTAATTCAAAACCAGTCTCCTCTTCTTTTCTCCCAAACTCGTTGTCATATACAACAAACCCGTCAGAGGAATCGTTTTCCTCTTCTTCAGAGCTATCCTCAGAATCCGAAACTTCATCACTCGTTTCAACAACAGTCACATTATCCTCAGTTGCTTTCCGATTCTTCTTTCTCCTACTCCCAGGGTTCTTCCCATAGGAAGGGAAACTCGAAGACTCACCAGCTGGTTGAGGAGCTCTAGCAGCTCTAACCCTGCTCGAAGTTCCTTCAGGCCAATAGTCCTCACCTGGAATGCTAGCTCGAGCCCCGGATGCTGGCTCGAGTTTTCCAGAAGTTGAATCCATGTAACTATAGTAAGGATGCCTCTCAACAGTCACATACTCAAATCCTTCTTTAATCTTTTTATTGCCTTCACTTGCATCATTATCATCTTCATCTTCTTTCTTGCATTTGATACAATGTCGCAATGACCGATCCCCAAAAGTAATCCCAACATGTAATCTCTTAATTGGAAATCCGCATTTACTAACCCGCCTCTACATATAATAAACAAATTGTTACCAGTTTGACATCTTGAAACAGCTCAAAATGTGTCCAGTGTCCACAATAGCTCAACTAGGTTGCTCTAAAATCAAAACAAGAACAAACCTGGAAGATACAATTACTGAACGTTCCACTCTCTGTGCATACTTTACCTATCGGAGAAAAAACAAAAGCCAGAATCAGAATTAGAAAAATGGGAAAAGGGATAAAAGAAACAGAGCTGATGAAACCAACCTCGGTAGAGCCAAGAGGTGGTTGATATTGACGCCATTCACACTTTTTTACTTGCCACTGTATCATCATTTACATAAACAATAGATTCAATTATGCTCAGAATCAAAATGAAACAAGCACAACTATAAGCCCAGATAAGAAAAGCCTGATCGAAACCAAATTCTCTAAGCAAAATCCGATCTTTAAGCTTTTGTACAACGCTTCACACTTGAATTTTGAGAAGAAAATTTAAAGTACGAACCTTTTTTGTTGTACCTGGAGATTCTGTAGGAAGGGTTGTTCAATTATCTGAGAGATGAGTTGAGCTCTATCATGGAGGTTGATTTTGAATGATCGAAGAGGTTTTTGCTTCAGAAGTGTTTTTTTTTTTTTTTTTTTTTTCACTTCAGTTTTGGGGTTTATCCATATATGTCTCCTGCGTATAACAAATCTGTAGTTATCTCGATACACGCGTTCCACGCGCCGGTGTTGAAATGTTAATTTATGAAGAGGAAGTTAATGGGCTTTATATATATATCGAAGGCCCAGTTTTGTGGATCTTGCAAAATTGGTAGGATTTGACCCGACGACATGATATGCTTGCCCAAAGAGCTCCCCTAAGTCCACCGGTAGAGGAGCTACGAGGAACACCCGGTTACATTTTGGAATACTACAAGTGAGATCTACCACTACTAAAATTTGTTATTTCTCATTACCTATCACCCATCTCAGAAACATTATTAAACTTACAAAAATACAGAAAGATTTGATCTTCTTCTAAAAATATATTGAATAAACTCTTTTAAAACTGAAGTTATGCTACAAAAAGAAAATTGTTTATCAGATTGTGCATGTGAACACAAGTTAGTTTTGTTAAATAGCTTTGCAAAATACAATTAAGATTTATACTTTTAAAAAATACTACCATTTTTAGATGTTTTTTCCACCATGGAGAATAATAATATAGTGGACTAATGAAAGTGTTATACGAAAACATAACTCATAGAGTCATACTCAGACCAATCCCATTGCACAACTCATGAGTATGTCTTTGATTTTTTTTTTTTTTTAAGTAAATGAAAAATAATGTTTTAATTGTGAATTATGAGAGAGCTGTGTATCTGCACCCATTTTTTAAGATACTCACAGACCCGCGACGTGTCACTTATCTAGTGGTTAAGATTTATTTTGTTTTATTTTTGGTTTTTTTCTTTTTCTTTTATTCATTTGCTGCCCTCTCTCTCTTTCGATACCACCGAAACAACGAAGAAACATGAATCGTTTATCAAAATCGTGGAAAACAAAACAATCGACTTTCTGATCGGTTTCCAGATAAAATTGATCACTCATCATCGTCTTCTTCTTGCTGAGATTTGTCCTTCTTGGTTTCACGGAACATATTGTATCAGGTATGGATCTCGATGTCTCTGTTCTAAGATGACATGAAGATTTAATTATCTCTATCTGTTTTGTTTGATTGCTTAGCATTAGCCTCTTAATTTGTGGTTTAGTGATTGTGATATACCTTCTTTAAGCTTTTGGGGTTGATGATTTTTGCAACTTTGATTTCAATTTGATCTACTTGATGTTTAGTTCAAGTTTTAATTAGTGGTTGTGTTTAGCTAAGGTTTGTGTTTTGTGTTTAGTTAAAATTTGTGTTTTGTGTTTTTAGTATGTATCGTTTTAATCAATGTTTAAAGTATGTTTAGTGAATGTCTGTGTTTAGTTGATGAAACGACTTAATCAATGATATCTCATGCTTTAAAAGTTATTGAGTTTGTGTCAATGGACAAGCACATTTGTAGTGAATTGTTTTCTGTCGAAAACCACAGCCAGACCATGAAGTCGAAAACATGACAGGATAGGTTCTGTTTATTTGTACTGTGTGGCTCTGCTTATTGAGGACTCTCTTTTTATGTTTCGCAGGTAACCCGAAGAAAAATGTTTCTGTTCTTATAACTACAGCTAAGTAGTTCTGCTCTTGTTTTCTTTTCGTGAGTTTTGTTTGATGGTTCTGTTCTGTTATGTTTTCTGTTCTGTTATGCTTTTGGTTATGTTATGCTTTTGTGGAATTAGCGTTGTTTTACAGTGAGATCTTTAGATTCATTGGATTTGCTTTCTGATATTTATTGGATTTATTGGATTTGAGAGCATTGTTTGATGGATTTTGGAATCTTTGGCTTAAGGTTAAATCAACACTAGCGATGCAAATCTTCAACCCAAGATTGTTGATGATTGAGTCTGACTGTTTGTTCTGTTTTTTTTTGGGGATATGTAGGTGAGAATTCAGCTAGAGACGTCACGATTGTATAAACAAGCTGGTGTTAATCCATTGACAGGTACTTCTCTAGAAGTTATAAGTTTTGTATTCCAGTTTTTGCTTACCCAATTTTGCTGACTCTTGTTGTTTTGATGTTGTTTTGATGTTAGGTTGCTTACAAACTTTAGCAACCATCATGTCTCTTTTTGAACAATTAGAGAGACGAAATAAGTTAGTTGGTAAAGATTGTTATTTATTCTCAATGTGTGCTTGAATTTTGTTTTTCTTGCAGGGGCTTTTCACAGACGGTTTCTTATTGTCTCCCATGTTTATATAGCAAGAGAGAAGCGGATTTCTTTTCACAGTTGGTTTCTTTTCACAGACGGTTTCGTTTAGAGGAAAGTTTGGCCATGTTTATATAGCAAGAGAGAAGCGGGTAAGTGTGTGTCTTATTTTACAATCAATGTTGTTGTTTTTGAGTTATTCACAGAAAGATTTGTTGGAGATGATGATGATGAACGATGTCTTTCTTCTTATATGCATATTTGAAACAGGTTGTTTCAGAGAAGGCGCTGCTCTGCGTTTGGTACATGTAAATTTCCATTTGTATTTTCACGAAAAAGCTTTGATCTTTAACCATTTGTATCTCTACTGAGTTTTCTCATGAATCCCCAACGATTTGAGGAGGCATTTCGAGATAAATATATGGTGTGTTTGTCTCTTCCCATTTGTATGAAGTTTTTTGTATCTGCTTCTTGCCTTTGTTCTCCTTTTATGCACTTGTGTATTTTTAAAACACAATTTTTAATAAAAATAATAAGACACTAAGAGATGACTAATGGGAGGAAAAAAATAAAAACAAGGGTGTAAGGATGTAAACTTAGATTAATATTATTAAAAGTTAGTGACATTCAAACGAGGATGTGGAATGGGAATCTCAAGTAGTTAACGCCATGAAGTTGAAATAAATACTAGTACAAAAACACTACTACTATATGATTTGCACTGAAGCGTATGGTTTTGGACCCAACGTGAGTGGCAATTGGCTAATGTGGTCTGAACCAATATTAAATGGGGTCTGACCAGACACATCATTGACATTACGGTATCACTCAAAGGCCTATTTTAACCTAAAAATCCCTACTTTTTTTTATTACATTAATTAATACCACTGCTTAATTCAAACCTCGCAAAACGACGATAATATATTTACTTCTTCTACTCTGTAGTAGACAATAATAATAATATTTTCTTTATTGATCTGAATTGTGGCAGAGGTAGACCACGTAAGACTATACCACAAGGTCTCTGACTAGGCACAAGTTTCTGTGACCCGCACGCGCCTAACGTCACGTTTTGAACTCTTCGTGCAACGGGACTATCTATACATGTATGTAGTAGTATTTTTTTTGGTTATGGTCAACTTTTTTCTTTTTCTTACAAAATACTGCTTCCGTTTTATAATATAAGAAGTTTTAGAGGTTTTTGTTTGTTTTAGAATGTAAGATGTTTTTACTTTTTGAAGAAACTTTTAGATTACTTTTATATTTTTTTATTATTTATTTTATGCAATTTTATTTTTAATTGGTTAAACTTTTTAAAAATAAACATTTCTTATTATGCATAACTAAAATATTTTATATTTTGAAATGAAAGGACTAATAAGAATACTAAAAGATAAATTGTAATATAAACCCACAAAGAAATACTACTTCACATGGATGGATACTATTACTATCTTCTAGAGTTTAAAAAAAAAAAAGAAAAATGAATGGGAAACTGTAGTTTGATGCTTTTTGTGACCGTTAATAAATGAGTGGCTGGCTAATTGGAAATCTCGTCAACCTTTTTCTCTGCGACATAACATAATTCATTTCCACAAGTAATTGGAACAGAATCTCACAAGTGGCGACGTGTCCTGACCGTCACGTGGCATCTATCCGTTCGCTTAATGTAGTACAGTATATGTTACATGTGTATAATATAGCAGCGACGACGAGAATAATCACCTCGATGAGTATAGTGAGTAGATGTCGACATGTCATGAGGATTTTAGCAGAGAGACATACATGCATACTAGTATTACACAAACAAACACCTAACAAATTTCAATAGGTTTTACAATTCGCAAAGTTTATATTGGAGTTACTCACAAACAAATGCATTTTGTTAAAATGTTGATCAAAGCTGCTGGTGTACTTATTTCTACTAAAAAATCAGATATTTTTTTCTTTGTTTTGTTGATTCTAACATGTGATCGCATTATGATTAGATTAAACACTTATGTAGTAATATTACTAATGAAGTTAAAACAAAGGAGTGGTGGGGCAGAGAGAAGACAAGAGCGGGACAGTGGCATAAATCAGACTGGTGAAGCTGTCCCTTATGCTGTTGGGTACATCCCATGTGTTGTCACACTTCTCTTCTCTTCTTTCTTTTATTTTTTTATTTAATTAAGATCTAACAAATCATGTTATTCTATGTGTGTTTTCAATTATTAATTACAATTATTCTATATTCATTCATATCTATTGTTCACAAGCTTAAGTCCGATGATACAAGAAAATGGTTATTTAATGTGTGTATATGGATATACCCGATCACCTACTATATATGTTCCCTTGTATTTGTGTGGCAACGAGACAAATATCAAGTTTAAAGCTAGACCAGAGATAGAAATAAACAAACATTTATATGTGAAATGATTTTCTTTTTATATAATTTTGTCAAGTGTGGGGATTTATATGCAAATCTTAATTAGTCACTGAACAAGTGCAACTTACAATGTTCTTAATTAATTGTACATCAAACTAACTCTAGTTTCCTACCAACCTCAAACAACTATGTACTCTTGCTAATAACAACGTCATCACAAACTTTCAAATCAAAACGTCGTGTGGGAGATGAAACTGACATTCGACTAAATAGAGAAAGAATCTTGAGGAAGAGCCTCGGTCGTAGTGGCATCATATTAGTTGTCATTAAAAACATAAATAGCTTGGAGAGAACCATGCTTAATACCATACCATGCTTAATACCATTACGAACAGATTGTGACAGTGGATCTTTGAGTTTAATAAGCTTATGATCAAATATAATGTGTACCAATTAATGAATGCATATTATGCATTGCAGACTTGTTATGGCAGAAAAAGCTTAGTTGAGTTGGTGATTTGAATCTTAAAACTTGTGACAAAAGCATCTTCAAACGATTGAAGAAGTTAAATCAAGTTACAAGTGGTTACTACTCGCATATCATTAATGTTAGTTAGACTCACTTTGATTTGATCCTTGGATTTCAATTCTCAGAATACATATAGAGATGGATTTCTTGAACTTTGGATAAGTTGTCTACTTAGCAACTGCAAATTAAAGCATTCAAACACATAAACGTTGAATAGTATCTTGGCCAAAAATAACCAACGTTTAGTATACGTTGTGTTAATTTGGTATGTGAAACTGATTCAATTTATCAAATGAGAAAAGGAGAAAAAAACATAATTCAGTTATCCAATAATTGTTTACGAAATAGTAGTATTTAAGTGCATGGGAAGTTTCTCGGGTCCACGTAGGCGAGTGAGAATGGAATAATGACAAGTTACAAACCTCGGTTTCTGCGAAAGAAACACCTCTCCCTATAACAAGACTTTGACTTTTGAGTTTCTGTTACTATATTTTTATGTTTTTTCTTCAATGCGTAAACAGTAAAATAGTAGCATTATCTACTTATTTTTAATCTCGTGGTAATTATTGTGACAACAGAAGACGTGACGGTAATCTTGTGTGTGGTCCATGTTTACACATTTTAGGAGAGACAAAACTTCTATGCATTGTCCAAAACAATTTGTATTGAATTGTCTAATCATTGACATTTCAGCTTTATTATTTTCTGTTTCTCTCCTTTCTTTTTTACTTACATTTTCACGGTGGTGTGTGTGCTTATATGGTTTCTAATTATGGAATAGTCATTCCATTTCTGGCTCTACTACTAATCTCTTTTATAATTTTCTTAGCCTGTTAAAATTCATAACAAATCTCTTCAGTGTAAAGAGATTGTTTTTATGTATAGTTTATATAGATACTCATAACTATCACATCATGTTACTGATTTACAGTTATTTGTTTTTAGTATTAGTCAACTATGGGCTTAAATCATAGTATCATATACCAGTATATAAATATTAATAAAGAGAGGTAGGTAAATCAAGCAATGTTGGTTGGTTGGTCGAACAATGTACTAGTATTAACTTCATTAATGCTCGACGTGGTGAATATAATGTGAGCAAAAAAAGTACGTATACCTTGTTTGTGTTACTCATAAGATAGACAAAACCATCAAGCTATATAACTCTCTCTTCTCTTTTAAATTTTAATTATGTTTAGTTTACACACTTACTTATATTTAATCGGAGTATTGCTCTGGAGACAAATCCTCTTTACGCAATCCAAAGGCAAAGGGCCTTTTGTTAGTTTCTAAGGGATGAACTTGGGAACATGCTTCAAACATGCCCAAAATTTTCAGCTGAATTATTCACCTACTTGCTTTAAACTCCAGACTTTTAAAATACATTCTCCAATTATAATTATGAATGCATGTATCTAGTGAAAACGATTTATGACATTAAACATATTGATACCACTTTATATAAGCTTAAACGGGTATACTATACGAATGCCTTGCATACTTTATTATAGGAAGAAAACAATTTCGTCTTTGCCGTCTATATATAGTTTATTAATGTTCTCTTAATTAAGTTGAAACTGAACAGAAGGAATCGAAAGCAGAAGAGATCATGCAACTGGTCGGATCTAGTAAAGCAGTTCCCTACCCTTATGGATAACGTTTTTATTTCGCCCTTTTTTGACATTCGAAAGAAAGACTCGTAGAGGTTATAAACAAAGAGCAAATATGACTTCCATGTGTTACACAATTGTCAAAAGTGGAATCTTCTTCTTTTCTTTTTCTATACTATACCCGTCAAACTCAAAAAAGTCTACGCGTGACGAGTTTTAATATAAATTACTAGTTCTAGAATTTTTTTTTGACATAGCGGTGAAAAGATGTTGTAACAAGAACATGTAAGAAATGTTTGACTAAAATGGTCAATTATATATAATGCCAATTATGTCCAATACCATTAAGTCTTAACTTGTTCCCAAGTTCCGAAGATTTGATAATGATGATAATTATGAAATAGATTAGTTCACATTAATCAGTTTGTTGTACAAATCGCGTGAAAAGTCACCTAAGTTTTTTAATATATTAAGTCAGATAAACAAAAATATTAAAAATTAAAGACTGAAAAAAAAAAATGGACAGCTTCGAGGGAATATATACAGCTATCGTCACAAGGCGGTCACCAAAAACCCTGGCACCGACCTCAACCGACTAACCACGTGGTGCTAATCTCAACCGTTTAATATCAAAAGTAATCGAACGCCGCTGGTTTGTTACTACTTCTACCACCGAACGTCGCCGATTTTACCGGCCTCTTGACGCCGGAGGAAGGAATCTCCGGCGGAGTTAGTGTACGGATGAGCGCAAAGTTTAGACCTTTGAAAAAAGGATGTACTTTGACCTCCGCCGCGCCTCGACGTGACCCGAGTCGTTTAGTCGGGTCTTTGTTAAGCAGTCCGGAAATCAAACTCCTCGCGTGGAGCTCGAACATCGTCGCCGGCGAATTGGTCGGGAAACTCAACTGTCTTTTCACGATGTTACGGAGGATGACGTCATTAGTCGGCGCTACGAACGGAGTCTTGCCGTAAATCATCTCGTAGAGGAACACACCAAAGGCCCACCAGTCAACGGCATTACCATGCGACCCACCTGAAGCCACCTCTGGCGCCACGTACTCATGCGTACCAACGAACGAACCGGACCGGGCTGTAACCGGTTCAGCAACGAAGAGACGGTTCGGTTCTAAAGTCTGAACCTTTTTAGACCGCAAGACACGGTGGAAAAGCCTAGCGAGACGAGTGAGCCGTCGAGGTGAACGGAGCTGCTGTTGATTCTCCGGAGACGATGAAGAAGATTCAACGGCGGCGATTGAGTCGGAGCGTAAGGAGAGGTCAAAGTCAGAGAGCATAATGTGACCGTCCGATCTAACTAAGATATTTTCAGGCTTTAGATCTCTGTAGATGATACCAAGCATATGTAGATATTCTAACGCTACTAATACTTCGGCCGCGTAAAATCTGTAATTAACCAAAAAACCAAAAAAAAAACAAGTTGGATTAGAACATGTAACGTTTAATTAAGGTTAAAAATAATTAAAGCTGGTAATAAAAAGAAAACAATTATTGTGATGGGTTTTGAAAAAGACTCTTTCATAACAATTCAAAGAACTGGAAAAGACAGACATGATAAGAACAGGTCTGTGTTCTTGCAGGACAAGATAACAAATTATGTACAGGTACAGAGTCAATGCATTGCATGCAACCAAAAAAAAAAAAAAAAATCAACATTACATTGTTCATTTTAATTATTATTCTTATTTGAAAATTTTGAATATTATACAAATAATAAAAATAAATATAATTTACCTGGTGGAGGAAAGGGTGAATCTCCGGTGAGGCTGTTTATGACGGAGAGAGTGTAAATCACCGCCGGAGCAATACTCCATGACGATACAAGAGAAATGAGAAGCTTCGAACTCGGCATAAAGAGTCGGCAAAAAAGGATGGTCAAGCATTTTGAGAATCGTTTTCTCCATCTCTGCTCTATGCATTTTCTTCTTCAAGGCAAGGGCTTCTTTGTCAACTACTTTCATAGCGAAATACGAGCTCCGGCTCTCTTCCTCTTCTCCGGCGAGACGGCATAAGTAGACGGTACCGATGTCTCCGGCGCCGATACGGCGCATGAGGCGAAAATCTCGGAAGGTTAGGCCGTGTTTTTTCCGCCGTCGGATCTCTGAGTAAGCGAAATCTGAGGAACGGTGTGGTTTGAGAGAGAGGAAGCTTTCTTCTTCGGGGATAATCGCGGTGGTTGACGACGGCGGCGCGTCGAATGATAAACGGCTGAAGCTACTGCAGCTCTCTGTTCCGCTGCTGATAGGTGAGTTTGTTGTTTCTAAACTCATCTCACCGTCTGATTCTCGTAACATGGTGGGGGGAAAAAAATCAAGAAATGGGTAAGAGATGGTTCAAGAAATTGAAATCTGAAAAGAGAAAGAGGACTAATGAAAGTGATGAAACAGAATAGAATCTTTTTGAAGTGGCATTGAGTTTTGATAAAGAGAGATGAAGATTTAAGGGTTTATGATTTGAGAAGAAGAAGAAGAAGAAGAAGTTTTTTTTTTTATTTTGTTCTCAGAAGTTGAGAGAGAAGAAGAGAACTGACGAGTTTTAGTTTAGAGAGAGACGATGAAGAGAAAGTTGGTGAGGGGTATTTATGCGTGTGAGGTTATAACAGTAAAAAGACTTTTACACTTTACAGACTCTTTTTTTGACTGTGGTTAAATTTCAAAGTCGGGGGTGTTTACTTGATTGCACTTTTCAACGCGTGTGGAGAGGTAAACAGAAAAATGAAAGAAGAGAAGCAACAAAAATAAAACGAAAGGACTTGATGACGTAAGCGATATGACACGTGTGGGACGTTGTCACGTGCTTGAAAGTGTAGCAGTAGCTTCCTTTACCCAATTAAAGTATATTTTACTATCTTCTTACATAATTTTTTTTTGTGTGTGTGGGTATTAGATTAGATAATACTAGTATATATTTGTGTTCGAGATTGATGACATACAGATTTTATGAATTAAAATTTTATGATTAGAGGTTAGAAATACATTCTAATTATATAGTTTGTCTTCCTCGTGAGTGAGAGTTGAAGTGAACTAGAGAGAACTCATGGGAACTGGGAACATAACCCAAAAACTCAGCTATTGATCCAAACACTCACTTAGCTACTTATCAATTCGTACAACCTTTTCTTGTCATTAAAAAAAAAAGTGTACCATTTTGTGCGGACCCTATATATTTATACCGACTATGAACATACCTAATGATTCATTTAATAAAGAGGATGATTACAAAGGGCTGGAAGGGAACCCACCTATATACTAGGATGGTGTTGGCTTTGTGTGGCTTCATATTACGTTACGTTCCAGGCTTTGGATTTGAATCCAAAATATATATATATATATTTTTTAAATGTTAGGTTCGACTTTTGGTTGATTCAATCAATGTAAATTGGATATTCTCATTTCATCTCGCTAACAACTTCTTTTCATCTTGGAGATCTCAACTTATTGTTGCTTTAATTCTAATGTCTCTCGTGGTTGGTAAATCTGGTTTGCTTAGACAGTAAAACTATGAGAAGTATATACATTCATATGTATCCGTTCTAGAATACTTGCTAGCTTCAAATTTCTGAAATGCGGTAGAGAAATCGAATCACAACTGTTAGAAGAAGCGTGAATAACTCTTGAAAGTGCTGGAACATAAATGAATGGAAAATAGTGGGGAAACGTAGCTCAAGTTTCATGCACAATAATATCTAAGTTTTCTTTTCTTTTCTTGTTCTGTCTGTGTCGTAAGCCATAAAAAAAGGACAGACATAAATATGCAGAACGCTAATATGATTCATTTGGCGCATATATATATATAGAGGGCCACATATGTATATATATATGTGGCCCTCTCCTTAATTAGCTAGAACGGTAGAACACGTTTTGGAAAAAATGACCTTATACAGTTATATACGAGAGAAAATGTTTTTGGTTTTTATGTTAATCTTAAGGAAAAAAAACCTATATTCAAAATATTTCAAGAAATTTAGTTGTCTATGATTCTGAAGTTTCATAATTAATGTTTTTAACAGAATATTGGGAAAATATAATAGAGTTGGTCTCTTGCATATTAATTTATACATCTTATAATTAACTTTAAATGTGAGATTACTAACGGAACACTTTTGATGAACAACAAACTCTGTTTAGACCAACAAAGTAAGCACTACTATCATGTTAATTGATTTACAACTTAAAAACTAATTAACTTAAAACATATTTGGATTTTCCTAACAGCGATGCACTTGCATCGCAAACATTGTTCTAGGGTTATAGATCTGCTTCCCAAGGTTAAGTTTTAAACTTATGAACCTTAGTCATACAATTAACATCATTAATTTACTCTATTTAATTATTATTGTACTATTAAACTTCAGAGAATGAAATGCGGAGAAAAAAAATGTTTGATGTTTAGTGAAAGAGGGGACACAGTCGTAATTGTGGCAGCTAAAAATTGGTAAAATAGACAAAACATAACTGACCTCTGTGGTTTAACATAAACCCAGAGAGATATTCCCCTATTCCTCGTTGGTTCCTAAGGACAAAAACTGTTCCGTTGCGATCTCTATCTTCTCAATCTCTTATCTTAGCCAAGTGTTTGGTAACTAAGGTTAACTATATCCCAATCTCGAACCAACTTTAAAACTACATCGGAATGACTTCTGTCTTGTACGTACTATATCTCGTGGGGTCCATGTTCTGTACGGACTAGTGTTCCCACATCACTCCAATTATTTTATTTAACCCTCGAATCTTTTTTTTTTTTTTGAGCTTATAACATCAGATGATTTAGTCCGTTTGTTTGGTATTAGAAATGAATGATGTATATTAATATTGCCTTTAGCTTGTAATTAACATTAACACGAGGGTCCATTGAAAAAACAGAAAATTAAACGATGGGATCACTGAGATGCGAATAGATTAACTAAAACAGTGTAATTAATAAAAGCATAGGATGTGAGGAGGACAGGCGGCAACATTTAGGAATCGTGGGTCCTTTTTTTACTGACGCTGACAGCTTTTTGGGTCCAAACATAAATTGGAAACTAATTAATTATTTTGTTTGGTTTATTAGCTAAGGACAAATACAAAATAATTTTTTTGAAAATATATATTCTTTGATTGTGAAAAAGACACCACCGGTTGTAAAAAAAGTCTATGTAAATTTAACCCCAAATTTGTAAATTTAATTTGGGTTGGCTACATGATAATGGTTGTTTCCACGTGAAGTGAATATATATTCCATTCATGTTGATCTAAGTGTCGCTTTAAATTGAAAAAACTGACACTTATGCAATTTCCATTTATAACGATGTTCGTCCATATACTTTAGAAGTTGGCTAAAGCATGCAGACAGCAGATATATAGATACGTGGATCCACTCCGTTTTCTTTTTATCAAACCACCCCATCTTCTATCATTGAAAAATGTTCACTTGCATGGAACTTATGGTTTGATGCATGATTCTTATTCGTTTTACGGTTTTAGACTATGTTCTTTCTTTTGATTTTATGTCGCTGTCTAGACAGGGCCCGCTTAAACATCGGCTACACCCGGTGCGATAGTCTTGTTGCATAACCGTTAAAAAAAATTTGTAGCCAATTCTTCTATTTCAATTCATTGATTGTGATATCATTGATTTTATAAAAAATAAATTACAAAGAAAATTAGAAAAATAAGATATTGATAAGAGGAAAATAAAAGTTTTACCTACTACATATTCGAATTACTTATTAGATTTTGAGTAAAATTGGAAAAGTAACCATGGATTACCAAAAAATAAGAAAAAATGCAACAATATCTTTAAGTTTATGTTCAAGTATAATTAGATTTATTAGCTCAGTTCAGATTTTATTAAATAATTAGGATAAAAATACAAGAAACGAAATTAAATTGAATTGGACATGGTGTACCTCATGCACCGGGTGAGCGCCGGGCCTGTGTCTAGAATCTCTTCTAGAGAGTTTTGGGTTTGTATAAGTATTATTTTACTTGTTTGTGTGTGTGAATGGAAACGATAGGTCGAATCAGATTACAAACACCCAAAAAAAATTGAAATATCTCGATGCATGATGCCCACTCAGTCATATAGATTCATAACATATATATGCCCAATATGATTTCTTGAAGATCTTTTAAATTACGCACGGTAGCTCATTCAATATGTCTTACGCACTCGATTTAAACCCATTTGGCACTATAGGTTGACCGAGTCAAATTCCCAAGAACTTCACTCGGTCTTTCACTTGGTAAGTACACTTTCCCAGCTAGGCCGCTGCCATCCATAAATAACTTATCTACGTACCCAATCCCCCACCCGATCGTATTGGGTATGACCTGGTTTTATAGTTTACGTATATAAGCATTATAAGAGAAAGAGACTTTCGCTGAGCAATTTCGACTCTTCTTAGCCAAAATTATAACAGCCAAAATTAACGCAAATTAAAGTAGTAAAAATACACTTTTAGAGAAATCTCTAAACAAATATTTTATAGAAAAAAAAAATCTCTAAACTAACTGTTTGGAATTATTACAAGAATTTGTAGGGAATATAATGACATTGGAATATACAAGAAGGCGAGAAGCACGGCCCTACGAATACTTAAAGAGGTGCAGCAGAAAGTGTAACAATTTTTTTTTGATTGGTGACTAACAAAGTAACCAATATCGATATTTATATGAGGTTTGTTTTATAAGAAGTGCTCCAGATCGCTATACTATATATTGTTTCTCGCGAATATGGAGATACAAAATAGATAGATATATCGGTAGATAATATATTTATATACCTGCATAAGTACATACTTGATTAGATATGTGTGACACACACACACATAAATATGGACATGTATCGTAAAATAACATAAAAATTTTACTTTACATATGTACACACTTCAGTGTCATATACAATACACATATAAAACAAAAAAGACATGGCAAGTGAGATTGCTTGTGGGCATGCCAAAACCTTTGAGAATGAGAATGATTAATATAAACAATAGATACATATATATATATATGCATACACACTACATATGACATATGCATATAATTATTAATTGTGTATTTTTTATTTGTTAATTAGTGCAGTATAGAAGAAAATAGGTAGACTTTTTCTTTATAAAATCGATCCATATCATGAAATCTTTTCTGTTTTGTTTTTGTTTAAAAGTCTCTAGACCCATATCACGAAACTTGTTTGTATGATCAATCGGGAAACTAACCAAATAATTTCTTAATCAATATTATTCACAAGGTCCACATCATCGGCTAAAAAATTGTCACATGGGATGTGTGACAATGTTTTATTTCTGGATTTTGGCAAGAGTTAGACGAGTAGGGTTTCAAATACAATGATAATGATTTTATAATATTTATTAAGACAGTGACTGTCTTAGTGTTTTTCTATTTACAAGGGCTTCCAAAGATAGATATCTAACTAATTTTAATTGGAAAGTACATTTGAAAAATGACTAGTCAAGTGTAAAAGTAAAATATCATATTAATTGCAATTGTAATGTAAACCAAAAGCAAAAAAATATATTAAACGTGAAACCGTCTAAATATTCTAATTTAACACAATTATTTTTTTTTAATATATAAATATGGCTAAATTGTGTTAAAAATATGCCTGTAGATTAAAAGACATGCTTATTGTATACACTGTATATGGCTATATGTGCCTATCCTTTTCCTTGCCAAAAAGATCTCTTTGAGATTTGGTTTTGATTTTATGTTGAAAACAAGATTTATAAAAAAAATTGATCACTTATAAAATTAGTAAAGTTAAGTAAAGGTAAATCCCAACATGTGAGATCCTCTGGACCACAATGGCATATAATACTAATTTGAAGCACCCTGGATTTGGTCTATAAGAAATCCAGACTAAATAATATTGGCATCTACTTCAAAAAAGTAAAACCATCTACTTGAAAAAAGAACAACCTTATCATTGACAACATAATCTTGCTAAAAAAACATAGCGTTACACCCTAACGGTTTTAACCCTTTAATATTCTGTGTCTCTAGGTCATCTTTCAAGATTCATGCAAGTGTGAATAAGTAAGTAATCATTTTCCACAAATTAAGCGATGTGCTTCTCATTGTATCTTTGGCACATCATTAGATTTACATTTACAATATTATATTTTAAAGGTTATGAAAGATCATAGAATATTATATTTTCAACAATTTATGCAGTCAAATTGTTTGTCAATATTTGAGGTCGATTCTTATATATATATATATATATATATATATACGCTTAATCAATTATGGTACGTCGTACTTTATAGATTAGTATGATATCAACAATTTTTTGTCTTCTCGTCCTATCTCCTACCCCTTTTTTTTTGTTTTTAGGGTATTCAAAAATTGTTTATTAATAACTGTTGCTAAAGCAAAGGGTTGCCGCATGACAACGGTAATGTTCAATTCGTTTTTTTTCTTCTTTATTTTCTTTTCTTGTGTTTTTTTTTCTTTTTTTTTTCGTTTTTGTTTAAAATTTGTACTTTAAATTTTGTTTTGTGGACATAGCTCGGTTTATAGGTCTTTAGGATCGAATCTCGTCATCTATAAACCATCAGCAATTATTTTATTTTGTCCTTATAAACGATTTAAGTGTATAATTTAAAGTTCTAGTTATAGGCATGTGATTGACTAGTTTTGGATTTCGTCTATCTGAACTTACCATAAAGAACTTTTTTTTTGTTAGTAAACTAAGTGATAGACTGATAGTTGGCTTTATAGTCATTTTTTGTTTGGTAATATAGATAATTAATTTCGGTTAAACGTACTTTTATTAAATTTATAATTTTACTCTGGGCGATAGAATTTGTAATTGTTGATTAACATTTAACAGAGATTTTGAGTTTTTTTTGTTTGTTTCAGATTTATCTAGTGGTAACCTTTTTTGTTTGGTTTTAAATAAACCTTTGTTTTTTTTTTGGACAATAAACCTTTGTTCTTTATATACTTTCCTTGTCGTTTCATGAGTCTCTTTATAGTTTTTTAGTAAACCATTAACGTGAAAATATTTGGACGCAAATTATTGCATGAAAAAGTGGATAGACGTTAGAATACTTTACTTTTCCACCTTAATCGTCGAGCTAATCACATTTTAATAATCCAGGAAGAACATAGAGACAAATAAATAAACCACTTTCCTAGAAAAATCATATTATTCTACATATAATATGTACCGTAGCTAGGGAAGTTACGTATAAGGCTCCGAAGTTATTACTCACTTGCTGCTGCTGTTCTCTGTTGTTAATTAACTGGTATTGTACGTATGATGTTAGTAATCAGCTATCTAAACATATACTAATCAAGAGGGCAAACCGGCCGCCAATATTCCCGCTGCCGTGGTAAGCCGACAAACGGACAAAATGTGTTTAGAAAACAGATCGAATTTTTATGGCATTATTATTAAAATATACTAATGTCCAAACGAATTGTTATTACTACATCTACATATAATTATTTGCAAAAATCATGGCATCAGCTTATTCACCAAACGAACATAACAAATTTTAAAATATTTTTAAATGGAATACGTATTAATAACTAACGCAAATGATGAATATACCATAAAACTAAAACTTAATGCGTATTTCGTCTTCTAGTCAATTAAAATTGAAACAAAGTCCCTATAATATAAAGTAGACAATATAGACTCTGCATATATTAGAGTATGTGTGTAGTCGTTGTAGACTTCGCCAAAGGTACCTAAAATTGGAAAATCATTGAGAATCCAACTCTTTCCCTTGGAATTCTACAATATGCTTGTGATTTAAGAAAAATATTTTAGGAGATGAGTTGTTAATTTAAATATGTATTATTAATTTATTACTTCCCAAAACTGTTGACATTGTTCCCATGTCTCCTCCAATATTTTAACCTCTCTCATTAACATTGTAAATCGTTTTTTTTTTCCACATCAAACCAATAGATTCTGCCGGACCATTACTCTTTACGTTTTATATAAACAAAATTAAAAAAATGTAAAATGTCAACAGTCTATATGTACGCAGTCAAACACAATCAGTCTTGGATATGATGAAACTGAATCGTATTTCAAAGTTAAAACTATAATCTGAACGAAATATGGTTTAGGAGACAAACGAACAAACGAATGCGGTATGCATCTCTATGTAAGCCATTAAGTATTAAATATTTCTGTCGAAAGTAAAAATATAGTGTTAAGGCTTTTAATTTATTCTTAATACTATAATGCAAAACATATGTTTTTTTTTGTTGAACAAAACATATGGTTAACCTTAACTATCATATTTGGAGAGGTCTCTCATCAGCAATATTGTAAGACCTTTGCAAGTTCTTCGATTACTCACTCCCGGATGTACTTCATTACCACTAGTTTGCTCTCAGAGCTTTGTCTGTCTTCTAGAAGTTATGTTTGCTCTCCAAAAAATAACAACGAGAATGAAGATAACCTAATACATAAGAAACTTATCTTATGTTATTCCATTCACTGAATTAGACGGGCTAAGAAAGCTACCACTTTGAGGAACATATTAAAGATCCTAGATTAAGAGCGATAAGAAAAGATATCTTAATTAATATATAAGAGCGTATGTCATTCAATTCATTCAAGATGCCTTTAGAAAAGTTATCACTCAAAAAAAAGAAAAGTTATCACTCTACAGTTTTGAATGTTTTCCGTTTATTTTTTTTCCACATGTCTCTTGTTTTGGGACTTCAAGAATTTTAGAACCTTGTTTCAAGTTGTTCTACTTCCATCTAATTTCTTCTGTAATTGTAAGATATAAAAGCCCGAAAGGTTTTAATGGGCCTTACTCGTTGAAATGCAATCGTCTGTGTTAAAATCCCAATAATCACTTGACATGTCAGCAAACAAATGACCAAAATAGATGTGATCTCCGAAGCCTAAAGATGCTTGCTCATATTATTTAAAACTAGAGTCCATCAATTAAAACCCATGGATTAAAATTTATTTTTCCTTGATTATATTATTTTTCAGTTTTTGTATTTTTTTGGTTATATTCCGTAACTTCGGTTAGTTGCGGTTATCTATTAAATATTTGTACCGAACTGAAATTTATTAAATATCGAATAGTTATTATATTACTATATCCAAACTAACCAAAACTGAACAATTATCTGAATGTCTATGCTAACCGTTGCTAACCGAAGAACATGTTAAAGTCCGAACAAAAATCGATTTTATATTCATGTCTTCAATTCGAGTTTTTGGACATACTAATTATTCATGTAGATTTAACAGAACGGATTTTTTGGGTCAAAAGATTTTAAAATCTGTTGGGCTGGTCTAACATGTTGAGGTTGATCCTTTTTACATCTCTATTTAGGTTATCCAGTTGACAATGTTTAATTATTTTTGGCAGATTTTTATCGAGCTTGATTGTTTATACGTTTCATAGAAATTTAAGTGATTATTATGGTTCACAAGTCATCTGGATTCCCAAACCGGATTGAAACCAAACAAATATAAATTTGAGTTATAAATATTAGACTAAATAAATATATGTATAAATATAATTTGGCACGTACATGCGGGTCTGAACTTAGGGATTACTAAATATTCAAATATTATATGAGTTTGAATTATTGATTCTATAATTTATAAATTTGTTTACGAACATAATTCCGCACGTACGTGCGGGTCTGGACCTAGTATTATTTAAAACTAGAGTCCATCAATTAAAACCCATGAATTAAAATTTAAAACCAATAAAAGCAGATTAGATTAGACACAAAACTATTTGGAGAAAATGGCGAACAATGTTATGACTAATACACAGTATACACTAACGCTAGTCTCAGTTCAATGGTTTTAGGGCATCTCCAACAATTACTTCATTTTAAAGGGAGTCCATCTTCAAAATAAGGGTTTAAAGGTGACTTACTCCAATGGTACACCCTCAAATATATTTCTAAAAAAATTTCTATTTACACTATAATACACAATCTTATCAATAATTTGTTATAATCACAAAACTTTCATAGATAAATATAAAATACACAATTAAAAAATATATCAAACAATATTAATAAAATACAACATTTTATATGATAAAACAACATCTATATATATATATATATATATATATATATATAATAAATTTACATGTAAAATATAAAGTTATTCAATATAATTATTTCCATAGATGTATTCAAAGAATAAAATTTATATAGATATATTTCAAATAATAGAATTTATATAGATAAATCAAACAATTGTATTTATATAGATATATTTCAAACAATTAAACTTAATAGAACTATTTGTAAGATATAAAATTATAAGGACTAAAATATATAAATTTTTAAGGGGCTCAATAGTGCACCCTCAAATTTGAGGTTCACTATTCAAACTCTTAAAAATTAAGAGTTTAAAGGTCTGTTGGAATTAAAAACCCCTCAAATTTTGAGGGTTTAAAGGCCTGTTGGAATTCCTGTTAGAGCAGCAATATATATGTATTACTTCCCCGATTCAAGTTCAATGGTCTGACGCAAGAACTACATAATAATAAAGTCTTTAATTTTTCACGGATGAAAAAACCTGTTTTTTTGGGGGGGGGGGGGGGGGTCAAAAAACTATTATTATCCAATTATAACATATAACCTACTTTGTTTTTGTTAGTGTATCATTGCGTCACCATCCAAAATCAAACTCACAAATGTTTTGTAAAAAATAAAATATCATTACGGCTGTTACTTTTGGTTGTAGAGACTTTAACTTTAAAATTTTAACTGCAGAGAATTTGGCTGTAGATGCTTTGACTGTAGAAACTTTAACTGTTAAAATCTGATTGTTTACCAATAACTTTTAAAGTTGTAGTTGTTATTTTTATTATTATTAATGAATATATATTATGTCAAAAATTAATTCATATAGCACTTTAATGACAAAATAATTTTTATTAATGATAAATTAAAATTCTAAAAAATATAAGTCAATCAAATATGTGATTTTGTTTGAAAAAAAAATTAAAAACAAATAATTATAAGAATAAGAAATAAATAGCTGAAGTTGCAGACATCAATTTATTAAGTTATTAAAATTTGAAATAATGCAAAAATATAAAATGCATTGAGTAGTTATATGAGCAGTCAAAAATCCATTTACCACTAATCAAGGCATTGTTTGAATGTTATTTTGTTATAAAGATAAAAAAATGAGAATAATTAATTTATAAAAATAAAACATGTAAAAAGATACTTTTGGAGAGCTTTTAAATATAAAAAGGAGAAAAAAAGAATGCTTTGGAATTGTTTAATTTTTAAAGCATGAGTTTTGACGCTTAAAAAAAAGGAAAACAAGAAAAGAAAAAAAATAAATGGCTTTCAATGTTTTTAAAAAAATAAAAGCAAAAAAAGTTTGATCGGCAAAAAAGTGGCTATTTAAAGACCTAAAATTGTGATACTAATCAGAGCTTATATCTAGTGCTAACAATGCTTAGTAAACCAAACGGGATTGCGGAGATATTAGTGTACTAGGAATTGATCCAAATCATGGTCGGCATGAAGTGATTCATCATGCTCATGAACCCATGGTTCGTTAGGGACAAAATTTGTTTGAGAACTTGGTTTGTTTATTTGTTCAATACCACGTTAGTATTAATTGTTTCATTATATATGCTGACTACCATGGTTGAACTAACTTATACCCACTTCAGTTAAATTGTTGTATTATGTTGACTACTATAACAAATATTGAAAAAAAAAAACATCAAGCAATATAATACTATACATATGATATCAAAAAATGTATCTATCAATATCAAGAAAAAGTGATAGCTTTAGTTAGGGATGAGTAAGTCAATGGTTCTCAAATATTCGCTTAGAAAACAAATCTCATTTTGCTTTTTGTTGTGGCAAAGTTTACAAAATGATGTGGTTGGTTCCAAACCCAAAGATATCTTCACATGTGTGTATGTGGACGAAAAAGCATATAAAAAGAAACGGTGCCTGTATGTGATAGATATTTAAGTTACTTTATCCTTCCGTTGGTCAGCATATAATCTTCCCTACGTCTACGTGCCATAGAATTTAAATTGATATCACTACTTCAGGATCAAGACGGTTTAGAGCCGATTTAAAACAACAATTCATATCATGGGTGATGGAGAGATGGTGATGGCGGCAACAAAAATGCAAAAGGGATAAAAAATATTAGAGACGAGCCTCCTTTAAAATTCAAATAAATTTGGGGCATGCATGATTTAATTTGTGTTAATTAAGAATAAAATTTCAGATTTGAGTTGAAGTGGAGTTAGACGAACAAAGATATGATCTATTTTGTCCATATAGATTTTAAAGGTTCTAAGTTGTAACACGTACGTTAGTCTAGTAATATACCATAGAGTATTCAGATGTATAAGAGGTTGATTTTGCATGCACTACAATATACTCAATCACGCACGAAATGTATCACGCTGTTAGGACATATAACGTAGTTTGGCACATATTTTTGATTACTCACAAAGTACAAATACAAGTTACACATTACCATATGCATAATGCATTATTATCCTTAAAACAGTTTATACGTGGGATCTTATAAGTTGGGAAGTTTGGGATTTGTAGTTGTACGTGGCATAAAGGACTAAGGTACCCCTAAATGCTCACCAACCACATGGTGAAGTGCCCGCCCACAACAAACGGAAATTGCCAACCCCCGGGGGAGATGACAGACGAGAGAAAACCTTTTGGAGCTTTCTTTTTGTAGCATTCCTTATTATTGAAATCAATTATTTTTATGGTGCATGCAAAATCAACCTCTTTATACATCTATATGATACTCTCTAGCTAGTTTTACTAGATTAACGTGTTGGAACTTAGAACTTTTGAAATCTGTATGAACAAAAAACAGATCAGTCTTTGTTCGTCGAACAGCAGCCACACGAAATACACTAATTTAATAACCTCTTTTGCATCAAGAAACTAACGATACGAAACGGTGCAGGTGAAAGAAATAAAACATATATTGGGGTATTTTCATTGCACGTGAACAGCATAATTGCTTAATTGGAATTAACCTTATCAGAAATCATGTGACATGATTAATCATTCGTAGGTACGTTAATTTAAAATTAACGAACGATATTAGCTTTTTTTTTTTTGCGGAGAATGTAAATCATTAAAATGATACAATGAAGCAAGACCTATGGTTTGGTTCCATGGCAAAAAAGGATAAAAAACATGGAAGCAAAGAACAATCAGTCCACCGACTTCGACAAAAGCAATGACGCTGTCGGAATCAATGAAGTGATAAACACAATCAGTTCATCGACATCGACAAAAACGATATTAGTTTCTATCAGTTTTTAATTAAAAAAAAAAAGAGTTTTGTCTAAAATATTTAAGACGTTGAAAGTATTTTTGACAACTACTAATCTCTACTAACAGATATTTTATCTTTCTAAACATAGCTCCAAAATATAAATCCCAATCAAATAGCATTGAAACAAAATTCATGCAAAATAAAAAAAAATAATACTAGATGACAAAAAAAAATATTATACAATTACGAAACTCAATTTTATCCACAAAAAAACTTTTTTTTTAATTAATACATATTTTTATAGAAATATGTAACTTTTATTTTAATAGCTTTTTAATGTAATTTAATTTGAAACAGAAAACCAAACTGTTATAAGAGGAAATTTATACAATTGTTTTTTTTTTGCCTCAAATGGTACTTATATTAAATCAAGCTTGGTCAATAGTCAATACCATTATTGATAATAATTCCACATAGAATAGTTTTAAGGAAATGAATTAAAAAATTAGTGGTTAATTAAGTAAAATGGTTATAATGTCTTTTCTGAGAGGGGGAAACTAAATAAAAAAGACCTTCGCATCTATCTGTCGTCCATATATTTTACATCTTTGGCTCTCTCCTCTCTCTCGTAAGGGATGACGTATCACTCTCTCTTTCTCCCTATATCTCTCTAATATTCTTCAGTAATCTCTCTCTCTGAGAGAATCAAAAACAAAAAGAGACACACACCCAGGCACCTTTTTTTATATTTCTCTCAGAGTCAGGGCCATACATATGAGTACATAAAAGATCCCTTTTGAGCTTTTTCGTGATTTGCCAAATCTCTCCAGGTAAAAAAAGCCTCTTTTTTTTTTTGTTTTTTTTGTTTTGAGGTTTCCTTCTTTTTCTCCGTTGCAGCTTTTTCCGAGACAGTGGGATTGATAGTTTAGTTTTGTGGATTTCAAAAATCGTTTTTTTTTACGAGATATCGTCTTAAATGCAGAGTCTTTTCGTGATAATTATTATGTATTCGTATGAAAGTTTTGGTTTTTATGTTTGGTTGGTTGGTGTGGAACGATTGAACTCTCTCAATCTTGTTCTTGCTTTTATTGCTTGTCACTGTTCTATCCTTTTTTATGATGATTCTGCGTCCTCTGAAATTGATTAAATGCGATATTCCCCTTTTACGAATGTTATTTAATTATCATTCTCACTCTGGGTCCATTTGTTCTCACTTGAGCACATCATGATTGATTTATGATTTTTTTTTAAAGTTGTAAAGATTTAAGCTTTTCTTTTATTGCTATGGTCTCGGAACCAAAAAAAGCTTTTTTTTTTTTTTTTTTTTTTTTTTTTTGCAGGGTAGTGAATTGGTGTGGTGACTTGTGATGCACTGTGTCTGAGGGAGCAGGAAAAGATAAAGATGGGGGTTGAGCTGTTTGAGTGGTATTGTAAGCCGGTGCCCAATGGTGTTTGGACAAAGCAAGTGGCTAATGCATTTGGTGCATACACGCCTTGTGCTACTGACTCTTTTGTGCTTAGTATCTCTCAACTGGTTCTGTTGGTTCTGTGCTTGTATCGTATATGGCTCACCTTGAAGGATCACAAGGTGGAGAGGTTCTGCTTGAGGTCAAAATTGTATAACTATTTCTTGGGTCTCTTGGCTACTTATGCTACTGCTGAGCCTTTGTTCAGATTGATCATGGGGATTTCAATTTTGGATTTGGATGGACCGGGGCTTCCTCCTTTTGAGGTGGCCTTTTTTGTTTGGTTTTAAATATTTTCTTATTAGTCGTTATGTATGTTTTGCCTAATAGATAGTGTTGTTTTTTGTGTGATTTCTTTGGCAGGCCGTTGGTTTGGGTGTCCAAGCTTTTGCTTGGGGTTCTGCAATGGTCATGATTTTTATAGAAACTAAAATTTACATCCGTGAACTCCGTTGGTATGTCAGGTTTGCTGTCATATATGCTCTCGTGGGGGATACTGTCTTGCTAAATCTTGTTCTCTCAGTCAAGGAGTTCTATAGCAGGTTAGTAAATGTTGGAGTTATACGGTTTTATGCTAGTCAATGTTCTTCTTTTATGGCCTGGTTTAGCAGGGTGAATTCATGCTTTTTTTTCATTGCAGTTATGTACTGTATCTCTACGCAAGTGAGGTGGCATCTCAGGTTAGCTCACTTAGCCTCCTTTCGAGAGTCCAAAATCGTAGAAGCGTAGCGCTGTCATAGATCTTTATTGGATGCTATGTCTAAATCAGGGTGAATTTTGGTTTTACTTCAGGTTCTGTTTGGAATCCTCTTGTTTATGCATCTTCCCAATTTGGATCCTTACCCTGGCTACATGCCAGTGCGTAATGAAACTGTTGATGAGTATGAGTATGAAGAGATTTCTGATGGACAACAAATATGCCCAGAGAGACATGCAAATATATTTGACAGTAAGTCAGTTTACATTATTTTCGTTAATCAGAATTTGCAGACATAATCTCTGACCTCATTCCTGCATTTTACTGCGTAACCTAATTTTGTATATGTTCAGAACTTATTACAACTTCCATGGATCGAGAAATATATTTCAAGTGTGGCTAGTTGATAACTGGTCATTTGTTCCTTATTTGAAGATTAATAGTCGGCTATAGATTCTTCAACTTTTAAACTTCGTTTTCAGTTCTGTTAAAAACTGATTGTGACTGTAAGACATAGCGTAGTCTATATTGCCACACTGCAGTGTTTTTCACACTCCATTCTTAGACATCTTTTGTGATTCTCCCGATCCCCTTCATTTCATTTTCTTGTTTGGCCGCAGAAATCTTCTTCTCATGGATGAATCCCTTGATGACTCTGGGATCTAAAAGGCCTCTAACAGAGAAGGATGTGTGGCATCTGGACACTTGGGATCAGACTGAAACTCTGTTCATGAGGTACTCGTAATACTGATTAAATCTTGTAAAATGTAATGTAAGTGACTGACATGGGTTTTTGATAATTTATGTATCCTTTTATAGTTTCCAGCAATCCTGGGATAAGGAACTGCAAAAACCGCAACCGTGGCTGTTGAGAGCATTGAATAATAGTCTGGGAGGAAGGTTTTGGTGGGGAGGATTTTGGAAGGTACTTTCTTCTGCGTCCTTCGGGTTTCCTCTTTGATTCGTGCTTCCAAAGTCTTTCCTCTCTTTATTATGATGACATGGTTAAAGTACAATGGTCACTGGTGCCATGTCATGTTTGAATAATCTTGATTCCTTAGAATGTCCTTTAAAATTTACATGGTGTGACAGACAATCAGAAGGAAGTCGTGCGTTCTCAAATTTTTTTTAGCTGGTTCACTGTACTTACACAGATTTATTTACATTTGTATGCACAGATCGGGAATGATTGCTCACAATTTGTGGGGCCTCTTTTACTGAATCAACTTTTAAAGGTTTGTTCTTCTCCATCTTTTTTGTTGTTATTGTTGTACTAATTTGTGAGTTATTTGAATTTAGTTGACATAATATCTTCTAACTTCCATTTCGCATGGATCACAGTCGAGCTCATCTACCAACTTTTCTTGGTAGATTCAGTCTCCTAGTATTGTTTCAATATTCTTATCTAACAATATCTCTCATTTTGGTCCTCTAACTATATGCAGTCAATGCAAGAAGATGAGCCAGCTTGGAAAGGTTACATCTACGCGTTCTCAATTTTTGTTGGAGTGGTATGAACTGAAGTCCTTCTCTCTCTCTCTCTTTGAATTCTCCTCCATGAACTTGGCTAATTCTTGTCCATAGTAGACGTATCAAGTTGTGAAACTGACACCTGTGCTACCTCTGTATGCTGGGTCTAAGTTTACTCTAAATTGATTATAATAGAAACAGGAGATGTCCCCTAATGCTACTTTTAAATTTTGTTGCTCTTAAGTTCTCAATATTTGTATATTAGATAGGTTCTGGCTTTATGTAGTTTAGGGTGAGACTTAAAGCTATGGATTTATCAAGTGATTGATATTGATGACAACATTGCCAGGTATTGGGGGTGCTATGCGAAGCTCAATATTTCCAGAATGTCATGCGTGTTGGTTACCGATTGAGATCTGCTCTGGTAAATTTTAAGTTTCACTTTACTTCCAAATTTCAACCTGGTGTTCGTCATTTTGCCGTTTGTTTTATTGGGTGCAAATACCAGTGCAGATCTGTTTGCTGAAAGCCATGATTACAAATAATTTGTTTAGGAATAAGTATATCTTATAAACATGGTTTTTCTTTTCTATATACTGTATGATGCAAAAGTAAGTCTGTGCCAAAAGCACTATTCTGTTTCAGATGATTGAGTATGCTGTCTTTTCTTTCTGGAAATTACACCTTTTTCAGATCCTTCCATTAGAAAATACAAATTCAGCTTCCTGGTTCAGTTCATGCTTTGCTAGTGAAAATATTGTTATGCAGCTGCCTTTGTACAAAATGGAAGATATTTTGAACGTAGGTGATTTGCAAAATTGGTCTTCCTGTTGATGACTTATTCGTTTTGTAGATTGCTGCTGTGTTCCGCAAATCGTTGAGGCTAACTAATGAAGGCCGTAGAAAGTTTCAAACGGGAAAGATAACCAACTTAATGACAACTGATGCCGAATCTCTTCAGGTGCGTATCTCCGTCATATTTTTGATACAAATTTGCATGTTTCTCAATATCCGGGTATATTTCACAGTTTCGAGTCTGGGCTTGAATGTTCAATTTTGTCTGCAGCTGGTCTTGAATGTTTACAGTCACTGTCACTTTTTGGTCAAAAAAGTTGCATTTACTTATAATTGATTTCCTGCATGTGATCTACTGAATCTGTTTGCTAGGTCTAAGATTGCTTTCCTGCATGTGGTCTTGAAGTTGGATTTTCCCTTCTTCTATATAGTTTGTTCTTATGCCAACTAAAACTGGGTCTTGGTTAATGTTTTCCTCAACTGTGCCTGGTATCAATATTAATTATCTAATCGACCAGATGTACTTCGTACTAATTTTTCCCTCTCTGTGGCAGCAAATTTGCCAATCACTTCACACCATGTGGTCGGCTCCATTTCGTATAATTGTAGCACTGATTCTCCTCTATCAACAATTGGGTGTTGCCTCTCTCATTGGTGCATTGTTGTTGGTCCTTATGTTCCCTTTACAGGTCCACGTACCTTCTATAACTCCTCATGTTTCTCCTTTGTATTTCATATTGCTCTCCACTGTTGACTTGTTCGTTTGCACACCTAAAGGCTACCGTTTCTTCGTCTCCGTCTCCTTAACTTTTCTCTGTTGTCTTGAAACAGACTGTTATTATAAGCAAAATGCAAAAGCTGACAAAGGAAGGTCTGCATCGTACTGACAAGCGAATTGGCCTTATGAATGAGGTTTTAGCTGCAATGGATACAGTAAAGTAAGAAACTCTATAAACCAATTCTTTTTCTGGGATGCATGGTTATCAATTTGCAGGCAATTTGTACTAAACCAAAATGCCACAGGTGTTATGCTTGGGAATACAGTTTCCAGTCCAAGGTCCAAACTGTACGTGATGATGAATTATCGTGGTTCCGGAAATCACAGCTTTTGGGAGCGGTATGACAGCATAATACCACTTTTCTCTTTTTGTGTTTATATTGACCATCTTGTTGTGAGCTTTCTTCAAGTTCTTCAAACATTGGAATTGTGGGTGTGGCTATATGTTGCAATGTTTGTGCATGATTTGCATAAATTGCATTGACTATTTTAATTTATAATTCTTAAGATTGTTTATTTTGTAACTTTTGCTTGGTTTTGCCTTTGTTTTGCAGTTAAATATGTTCATACTGAACAGCATTCCTGTTCTCGTGACTATTGTTTCATTTGGTGTGTTCACATTGCTTGGAGGAGACCTGACCCCTGCACGAGCTTTTACATCGCTCTCTCTCTTTGCTGTGCTTCGTTTTCCTCTGTTCATGCTTCCAAACATTATAACTCAGGTGATTTCTTGAATCTATTGCTGCAGCCATTTCTTTCATTTCTGGTGCTGAAGAATAGTGAGGTCTTTTGCAATGCATGTGTTTAAGTAGAAATTTTGGTTCTTGTAGTTACTCTCGTTTGTTTATTAAATCTGTGAGTCATATTTTAAATTTACATGCCGGAGGGTATACTTTCTGGTGCCAGAAACAGATGCCAATGCTGACTAGTGTTTACTTGTAGGTGGTAAATGCTAATGTATCCTTAAAACGATTGGAGGAGGTGTTGGCGACAGAAGAGAGAATTCTCTTACCAAATCCTCCCATTGAACCCGGACAGCCAGCCATCTCAATAAGAAATGGAAATTTCTCTTGGGATTCTAAGGTGCCGCTTGTGTATTCTATACCATGTTCCTTCTTTCACTTTCTTTTATTACCTTTGTCAATAAAAGGTACAAAAATCAAGCTAAACGTGTTTATCTACAGGGTGATAGGCCGACGTTGTCAAATATAAACTTGGATGTACCTCTTGGGAGCTTAGTTGCTGTGGTTGGTAGTACAGGCGAAGGAAAAACCTCTCTAATATCTGCTATCCTTGGGGAACTTCCTGCAACATCTGATGCAATGGTTACTCTCAGAGGATCAGTTGCTTATATTCCACAAGTTTCATGGATCTTCAATGCAACAGTATGTTCTTCTATTCTTTTTACATTTAAGTTGGGCTGACATTTGCAGATTTTTTTGCTATACATAATGTTGAAGTTTTTCTTTTGTCTTTTATAGTAGAACTGTATGTGTTCAAAAATGCGTCAGTTACGGGACACACTTAGTGGATAATTTCTTCAGTATTTGATTCTAAGCTGTTTTAAACAGAGGACTAATACGCATTTTCTTAATAAAACTTGTAGGTACGCGACAATATATTGTTTGGCTCTCCCTTTGACCGTGAAAAATATGAAAGGGTCATTGATGTGACTGCACTCAAGCATGACCTAGAGTTACTGCCTGTAAGTTTTGAGGAGAACTTCGTGTACTTGATAACAAGGATTTGTCTTACCTGTTCTCGTGTTTTTAATTCGTTTCAACCATTTTGTCATGCTTGGTAGGGTGGTGATCTCACGGAGATTGGAGAAAGAGGTGTTAACATCAGCGGAGGACAGAAGCAGAGGGTTTCAATGGCTAGGGCCGTTTACTCAAATTCAGATGTCTACATATTTGATGACCCCTTAAGTGCCCTTGATGCTCATGTTGGTCAACAGGTACCAACTCGTTGATTCATTTTGATAAGACTGGTCTATTTCAATTTTGCATCTAACGTACTCTAACATTTTGTTTATGGTCACTATGGCACTACTGTCAGTCTGATTTCTAGAACTAATTGTTTCAGGTGTTTGAAAAATGCATAAAAAGAGAATTGGGGCAGAAAACAAGAGTTCTTGTTACAAACCAGCTCCACTTCCTATCGCAAGTGGATAGAATTGTACTTGTCCATGAAGGCACAGTGAAAGAGGAAGGAACATATGAAGAGCTATCCAATAATGGCCCTTTGTTCCAGAGGTTAATGGAAAATGCTGGGAAGGTGGAAGAATATTCAGAAGAAAATGGAGAAGCTGTGGCCGATCAAACGGCAGTACAACCAGTTGCGAATGGGAACACAAATGGTCTTCAGATGAATGGAAGTGACGATAAGAAATCCAAGGAAGGAAATAAAAAAGGAGGAAAATCTGTCCTCATCAAGCAAGAAGAACGTGAAACCGGAGTTGTGAGTTGGAGAGTCCTGAAGAGGTAACTTGAACATTTGGCTTTTGCACTCTTAATATCTGTTTGCAACTTCCCCTAAAGTCGAAACTGTATCTGTATGTATTTCTTCTTGGTCCAACAAGTCCATTTATTTGATGTGTTTTACAACAAACAAAGCATTATTCCATATGTATATTGGCTGAAACTGCGGAATACCAAAATGACTTTTCCAGTCTTACCATGTTTACAGGTACCAGGATGCACTTGGAGGGGCATGGGTAGTGATGATTCTCCTTTCATGCTACGTCTTGACAGAAGTATTTCGTGTTAGCAGCAGCACGTGGTTGAGTGAGTGGACTGATGCAGGAACTCCAAAGAGTCATGGACCCCTTTTCTACAATCTCATATATGCACTTCTCTCGTTTGGACAGGTATGAATTAGATTTTCTTGATGAATGAATGATGAGATAACAACATAACATATATAGCTGTAACTTTGAGAAAATAGTGGCGGAGGTGGAAAAAGTTAAAGTTAGGGATATTTTTGCTGAGACTCTTTCTTCTTGCTTTCAGGTTTTGGTGACATTGACCAATTCATATTGGTTGATTATGTCCAGTCTTTATGCAGCTAAGAAGTTACACGACAATATGCTTCATTCCATACTAAGGGCCCCGATGTCCTTCTTTCATACCAATCCACTAGGACGGATAATCAATCGATTCGCAAAAGATCTGGGTGATATTGATCGAACTGTGGCCGTCTTTGTAAACATGTTTATGGGTCAAGTCTCACAGCTCATTTCAACTGTTGTCTTGATTGGCATTGTAAGCACTTTGTCCTTATGGGCCATCATGCCCCTCCTGGTCTTGTTTTATGGAGCGTATCTTTATTACCAGGTAATATACCTTCTAACCGCGGCATTTAAATAATTAAGTTCTAGTATACAGATGATTGATTGATCTATTTGTCATGTCTTCGAGTTCCTTTGGTCCTTAAGTTGTCTTCACTCATATGTGACAGCAAAAGTCTTGGACATGTGTTGTGTGTTAACCATTTTTCTTATTGCAGAACACTGCCCGTGAGGTTAAGCGTATGGATTCAATTTCAAGATCGCCCGTTTATGCACAGTTTGGAGAGGCATTGAATGGCTTATCAACTATCCGTGCTTACAAAGCATATGATCGGATGGCTGAAATCAACGGAAGATCAATGGATAATAACATCAGATTCACTCTTGTCAACATGGGTGCCAATCGGTGGCTCGGAATCCGTTTAGAAACTCTTGGTGGTCTTATGATTTGGCTGACAGCATCGTTTGCTGTCATGCAGAATGGACGAGCAGAGAACCAACAGGAATTTGCATCTACAATGGGTTTGCTTCTCAGTTATGCCTTAAATATTACTAGCTTGTTAACAGGTGTTTTGAGACTTGCGAGTTTGGCTGAGAATAGTCTAAACGCGGTCGAGCGTGTTGGCAACTATATAGAGACACCGCCAGAAGCTCCACCTGTCATTGAAAACAACCGTCCACCTCCTGGATGGCCATCATCTGGATCCATAAAATTTGAGGATGTTGTTCTCCGTTACCGCCCTCAGTTACCCCCTGTGCTTCATGGGGTTTCTTTCTTCATTCATCCAACAGACAAAGTGGGGATTGTTGGAAGGACTGGTGCTGGGAAGTCAAGCCTGTTGAATGCGTTATTTAGAATTGTGGAGGTGGAAAAAGGAAGGATCTTAATCGATGAGTGTGACATTGGCAAGTTTGGACTGATGGACCTACGTAAAGTGCTCGGGATCATTCCACAGTCACCAGTTCTTTTCTCAGGAACTGTGAGATTCAATCTCGATCCATTTGGTGAACATAATGATGCTGATCTTTGGGAGTCTCTAGAGAGGGCACACTTGAAGGATACCATTCGCAGAAATCCTCTTGGTCTTGATGCTGAGGTACTCAGCTACCATTTGTATCTTGAGATTTAATGGCTACCTGTATTAATATGGAGTCTCCTTTTTAAATGGTAATAACTGATTTTGAGTCTTTGTTGTTGCGTTCCACTTCAGGTTTCCGAGGCAGGAGAGAATTTCAGTGTGGGACAGAGGCAGTTGTTGAGTCTTTCACGTGCGCTGTTGCGGAGATCTAAGATACTCGTCCTTGATGAAGCAACTGCTGCTGTTGATGTTAGAACTGATGCCCTCATTCAGAAGACTATCCGAGAAGAATTCAAGTCATGCACGATGCTCATCATCGCTCACCGTCTCAATACCATCATTGACTGTGACAAGATTCTCGTGCTTGATTCCGGAAGAGTATGAACTTGCTTTTCAAACACTCACTCTTTCAATCTCACACTCTACTTGTTTCTCAGTTAACTCAGGTTCTATTCCAAATTGTCAACTCAGGTTCAAGAATTTAGTTCACCGGAGAACCTTCTTTCAAATGAAGGAAGCTCTTTCTCGAAGATGGTTCAAAGCACTGGAGCTGCGAATGCTGAGTACTTGCGTAATTTAGTTCTCGACAACAAGCGTGCCAGAGATGACTCACAACACGTACAAGGCCAGAGGAAGTGGTTAGCTTCTTCTCGCTGGGCTGCAGCCGCTCAGTTTGCTTTGGCTGCGAGTCTTACTTCGTCGCACAACGATCTTCAAAGCCTTGAAATTGAAGATGATAGCAGCATTTTGAAGAGAACAAACGACGCGGTTGTGACTCTGCGCAGTGTTCTCGAGGGGAAACACGACAAAGAGATTGCAGAGTCTCTTGAGGAACATAATATCTCTAGAGAGGGATGGTTGTCATCACTCTATAGAATGGTTGAAGGTAAATAAATTTATCATAGAAATCTCTCTACAAATATGATTCTATATGCAAAATCTTAATCATCACACCGAAACATTAAAGTCCATTTTCGTGCTCTTATCTTGAACGTTTGTTTTCTGCTGTCTATATTTTCAGGGCTTGCAGTGATGAGTAGATTGGCAAGGAACCGAATGCAACAACCAGATTACAATTTCGAAGGAAATTCATTTGACTGGGACAATGTCGAGATGTAGATAAGTTCAAGTTAAGCTAGGTATCATCGTCCTTCCTACAGAAACATTTTCTTACCTTGACTGAAATTAAGAATTTTGGATTCCTTAAGTTCCATTCTCATAAACTAAACTAAAGAAAATCAAAGATTGTTGTGTATTTCCTGCTAAATAGAGTAACCATTGTTGTGTACTTCCTACTAAATAGAGTAGTTACTTGAGTATCCTTCTGACTCGTAAATGGGATTCTTGAATACTCGGAAACCAATAATACCCCCGTTTCAGATTTGATGATAGAGACTAGAGAGTGTTTATAATTAAGGACTTGTCATGCAATTTTGGAGCTGGAAAAAGTTGTAAACATGAGTTTCTCTACAGTCGTTCATATACAAAAACCTCATCACTGTAGCACTAGAAAGAAACAAACATCAAGAAGCAAGCTCCTGAAACCTCAAGAAGGGAATGAGGTCCTTTTTTAGGGTTGAGATTCATCGGAATCTTGGGATGTTTTGGAAACATCTGTACTGGTTTGGCCATGAACGGATTCAAACCCATTGGCAAAGACATTAGCAAGAGCAGTCAACACCTGAAACACATTGGGAAGGCTTGACTTGAGGTTGTCCAGTGTCATTCTCTTACTAACCTCGACTGAGTTTAAGTACTTAGCTTTCTCAATGTCCACTCGTTTCCTCAAGGCTTCAATCTTGGCTTGTTTGATTGACAATGGATGCTTAGAACCCAAACTCGTTGAGCTTAATTCCTCCTCTTCCATTGCTGAAATTCCCTCGAGCCTTCTTTCGATTTCAGCCAGTGAAAGTAGCTCTTTCTCCAACCTCCTTTCAAGTTTATTACATTTCCTCCGCAGGTTGTATTCTTCAGCTTGTTGATGAATAACAGATTTAATTGACATCAGAAAGCTTTTAATGGCTTCTGAAGTCACCTGCGCCACCCAAAAGAGTTGCATTTGCTTATATTAAAGACGGCTTTCATAAAGCCAAGAACCAGAAAAAATATATATAAGTTGCAAGTGATTAGAGAACCTTATCAGGGAGCTTTTCAAATACAAGCTGCCATTCTTTGCAGAGCTTACGAGCAGCAACAGGCAAGCTGCTTCTTTGGTTTTCTTCATTAGAGAGGCGATCAGTAAGTTGGATCCACGTACAGAGTGTTTTCACGTATTCTCGCTGAGAATTTACTAACTTGCAAAAGCTGTTGTACCAGCAAGTAACCTCGGTCTCTAGTTGATTAACCGCCTGTCGTTTGTATTCCGAACTGAGATCTATACTAGGGTAATCTGGAAGATGGTTCAGTTGCTGGGATATATGAATTTGGACTTGATGGCACTTGAGCATTGTTTTCCACATATGTGCTAGCCTGTGCATATTAAGACCAAAGAAATCTTGAGAAGCAGTATATGCAAATCGCATATAAGGCATGCTTTCCAATAAGATGGCCAGCAAAAGAGTGGTCGTGGAGTTTACCCAGAAGTTAAAGCAACTAGCTGTGGATATAGCTCATCATTGATCAAGTTAAGCATACAGGAGCCTGTTGTAGTTATGGAATCATCTAGACGTTGTATCTCGGTTTCCAAATTCTCCAAAGACAAGCGTGCCTTCTCCATTTTGCTCAAATCATAGTTTTCCCCATCTTGCTTTGGCAGTAATGCAGACTTCCTCTCATGCTCCACTTTGGCAACTTCTTTGTTCTGATCAGAGAATAAAACTTAGCATTTCTTGTTGAATCTGATAATCTAACATCGAAAAGAGTTGGATCAACTATCTCTTACTCTGACTAGCTGGTAAAGTTTCTTCTCAGCTTTGTATAGCTTCTCAAGTGTGCTGCAGTGAGCTCCAGGCCTACAGGGTTCAACAGCACCACTTGTTGTAGTATCTTTTCCCAACTGAAGAGACTTTGAAGACCAGCTCCATGACAATGCACTGAATACCTTTGCAGAACTGCTTCTTTTACCTGCGAGCCACATAATTATTATAACATATACAACACGAATCAGAATCTGTGGTTGGTCCAACACCCAAAAAGTTTAAAAATTTAGGTCACCGTTGATAAATATCAAGTAAATTCTCAGTGAGTCACTTACTTCTTGTTTCTTGGTACCTGAAAGGATCAACAGTATCCCTACTGTTGATGTCTATTATCACAGCTATCTCTTTCTCGCAACCCGATGCTTTTAGAAAGTAATCATCCAACTCTCTGATGATCCCTTCTAAGGTCTTCCTGATCCTACAATCAGTCACACGAGTGTTCTGCAGACTTTTACCAGAGCAGCTTGTCATGGATGAGTTATCATCCATAACTTCTCCCAACTTAAACTTTAAACGCCGTGGCTTCTTCGTGTCACAGCCACCGATAGCCTCTATCTGATGAACACTTAAATCAAGGCAATCATCTCCTGCTTCTTGTTGCTCATCTTCTTCCTCAAACTGAGACTTCGTCTCCGCCCAATTCTCCTCTTCAGCTTGCTGAACTTGTTGTTTTTTCTTCAGCACAGTTTGTGTAACTACATTGTCACCATTTGGATGATTATCCAGCTCCAGTGAGTCAAAAGGGTTCCAAATGTTCCAAGAATTCGGCAATGGAGGCGGAGGAGTAGCACCACTTCCGTCGTTACCACCATCGATATCTGCAGCACCCTCTTCCTCATCATCAACCAATTCATGTCTAGTATCAGGATTTCTCAAATCCGGGCTAAATGGAGGAGGTGGTGGGGGTGAAGGAGGCAGTGTAGGAGGGGGCGAAGGAGGCAAAGGAAAACTTAAACCATAACTAGTGTTTTCAAGCTCCAAGGTCTCAGACTCGGTGAATTGCCCAAGAGTAACACCAGTGTTCCTCAAAGCTCTAAGATAAGCCAACTGTGCATCAGCAAATTCTCCCCTGAACCCTAATAACTTTTTCATTAGCCTCTTCCTCTGCCTACACACTAAAACCTTTTCTTCATTATCAATGCTTGAAGCAGCACAACCCATTTCTTCCCTTTTCCCTTCTTTCACTTACAATCTCAAAATCGAGGATGGCTAAAAATAGCTCTTTCTTTGAAAATGTACAACGGATTCAAACCAAAGGCCTAAGCTTTTTTAACTTACAGATTTCATCAGAAACAGAAATAGGCAAAAAGGGTTGGAGAAAGAGTACCGAAAGCTCCTTATTTTATTTTTGTTTTGTTGCTTTCGTCACTTTCAGAGAAAGTGTTCTAAGGGCATGAGATGAGAGGACAGCAAACTAATCTTCCAATGTGCTTTCGGAGAACATACCAACGAAGCTCGCGAATGATTAATCTTTTAAAAGGAACCGCCTTTATCTCTCTCTCTCTCTCTCTCGAGAAACTAAGTTCGAAGAGAAAGGTAAAAGAGGAGACTTTGATCCACGGAAACACCAACTTCGTAAAAAGGTCAAAAGATTGGTCCAAGAGCGAGCTCCCAAAAAAAAAAGAACAGCAATAAAAACGATTCAATTAGAAACACAAATGTGGAAAGATAGTATGAGAGGAAATGAGTTTAGAAATTTCAGAAAGCAAAATTGCATGACTATATATATATTTATTTTATTTTAGCACAGGTTATGACATGGAACCTGGTACAAAGAAAGAGACATTGTTCAATTTCACTTTTTAATATTTAATATTTTCCTTGTTTGTTTAAAAAAAAAGAAATTCAAGGAATTAAAAAAAAAATTCAAGGAAAATTTTAAAATTTATATGGAGGAGGCAACTACCAAAAATTGAAAGAATTTTTTCTTTTTTACCAGTCCTCTATAAATTAAGGGAGAGAATGGAGAACAAAAAAGAAACTGGTGTGACAAACAAAAAATTTAAAGAAATTCATAGAAGATTTTTAAAGTTTGAATCTAAAAGAAATTGCAATTCATTGTGACAAACAAAAAAGAGAAACTTATTAGTTTTTTTTTTTTTAAACGCCATAACACGATAGCAATAATTTATCCGACCAAAGTCATAAAAAAGGAAAAGAAAGAATATCCTTTAAAGCGACCAAACATGATCAAAGGCAAAGATTAAGTTAGTATTGTCTTAACTCTTAACACGATTACAGCGAACTAACTTACACAAGAAGAAACTCTTTTGAGCCTAACATGCCTTTAACATATTGTATTCCTTCTTGGTTTTTTTTTCTAATCTTAACTAAGTAGTATTGTTTTGTTTGTGCTCCCATGTTTTTTTTAAAGCCTGTTCACATAGAAAAGAGAGTAAAAGAAAGACGAATGAATGAGAGAGCTTTTGTTATCCTAAAAGGTTTGGAGTTGTAAATTATCTTACAAGGAAAAGTTAGAGAAAAAGAAAGGAAAAGGGGACAGAGGTGACAAGATTACACGAGAGATGTGTATATATCCACTTAAATCTTTTCAACAAATGTAAAAAGCGTTAAGAGTTATCAAAAATAAATTAATAAAGATTCAGTTTGAGTCCAAGCCAATGTCTGTGTGCCTCTCTGAGATATGAGAGATCAATTCAATAAACGTAATTTGTATGATAGATCAAGACAAATGATGTATGCATTTACAGTCAATATTTTTTAGTCTTTAACAAGAACAAACAAAACATTTAAAAAAAAAACAAACTTAAAAAAATGAGTACTGTATATGCAATTCAGGTGAAGTTGGGTTTGTAATAGTACTTCAAAAACCTGATTAAAATTTGATTTTAAAACCTGTTTGGTACAAAATGCAGCTTTGACTTTCCAAGGCAAATACTCTCTTTACCAATACGGTTATACCACAACATATTGGAACGATGAAAGCACCAAAACAGAGAGACAATTCTATCAGCAAAGGGTATGAGATTTCGAATGGCACACAGAAAGAAACTTGCAATCACTCTTTTATATATCACTTCAAGTATCGATCTTGAGTAGAGAATTGAGTGAAGTGCTGTTGAATCGCTGAGCAAAGCCGCGAATGACAAGCACTATAACATCACGGAGATGGCGCGAATGTACGACCATGTCTACTTCATTTTCACTATCCACAACAATCCTTAGCCTTCTCTGATCATTACGAAATGTCTCTACCTGTTTTGATGCAAAATGATATATTTTTTAAGACAATTTTTTGAAGACTTAACAGTGAATGTGGTCACAATCAGAAACACTTACATGGAAAGGAGGAACATAGCTTCCACGAGCTTCAGTAGTTGCAAAAGACGTCTTTGAACCTGGTTTCACAACCTTTATTCTCTTCCTGTTCATTTCAAGCATTCGTCTTTCGAGATTTCCCTCTCCCAAAATCTATATCATTACCGTTTCACCCTTTTAGAAATCCCAATTAGATGAACAAAGAATCAACTGTAACACTCTAAATTATGAACTACATACCTTTTTTGGATAAGGGTCCTTGTCGCACAACACCTGATTCCAAAAGATCATAAGAAGGAAACGAATAAATTAGGAAAATAAATTTTATCATATCTTGCTATAACAAAATAAAGAACATAAAGGAAAGTGAAGCCAAAAAACCAAAACAGAGTTAATCTTACCTCAAACTTCACTACCCCAGTTTCTAATTTCTGCTTCACTTCCTTATAAAGATCAAGTTCTGCAAATTCATCATTACCGTGAATACCATTGAAACAAAAAAAAGGTGGAAGATGCAACAGCGATCCTCACGTATGCAAAGTTAAGGTCATATTTAAAGACATGGTGACTATAGTTAGTACATTCACATAACAACAAACAACGACGAGAATATTCATGACAATGATGATTATGATTATGGAAGAACTTACCAACAGCAACAGGCTCTGTAGATGCAGAAACTGGATGGCCTTCGACACCATCTTCACGTATGGGTGTATATACAACGACCAGTCTGTATCCAACATCATCTACATTAGCTTCATACATCCTTCCTGTCTCACCTACAAAATTAAACGAAATGAATCAAATCCCTGCATGAAAATGGTTGAAACTGTTTTCCAGGTACTTTGATACATGAGATCCATGAATTGAGACTCTTACAAGAAATGCTAGCAATACTAGTATTCATGAAGGAAATAACAATGTGATCCAGTTTTGTCTACCTGGAATTGAGATGAGATCAGGGCTTCCAACCATTGATCTAAGCCATTGGATTTTACTCTTTCCCTCTGTACCACCAAAATAATTGCCTCGAACAGCATATAAGTTAGTATGAAATCCTTGTCCTTCAATCTCTAGCTTCTCTATCCTAGGAAAACCTGAAGTAGACAGTAAGTTGGTCACATCTTAACCTTGTCAGAGATATTGGTAAACAAGATGCAATGGTAACTGGAATGCATACAAACCTGGTGCTATTGGATCAGTCTCGGCATATGCTAGTTCACTAGACCTACCAAACACATCATGTACAACACATTCACATTTAAGACATCTGCCAATATCCTCAAACTGCACCTTGTATGAACACGAAATATCTGAAGAGAGAGCCTCATACGATATCTTATCCCCTGATTCCAGTGAGCGGAACCTGCACAACCCTTGTTATGTGAGAATAAATCATAAACAATTTCTGAGAAGATTTTTCAGGCATCATTTATTTTTTTTTAAGCTAATTATAGTTGAAAAGCAAGTTGCCAAAAAAAGAAAGCAAATTGGCCAAGGATATCAGATACAAAGTTCAACACATGAAAACAACGTTTTCTATACAATTGGCATCAAGCCAAAATCTGAAACATGTTACCCTGAATCTAAAAATATCAATAGTACCAGTAAATCTCAAAATGTCTCATGCAAATATTTAGCCAGGGATTAAAGGTCAGCTGAGAGCAATATACCATTCGTATTGAATATCTCTTTTGTACTTGCTCCAAACAAGTTGTTGAATTTCAGTCTTTGGGATCACTTGGACGGCTGTGAGGACGTCACCCTGTACAGCCTTTCCAGTGAAAGCAAGCATTTCTACTTTTGGAACCTCTGTATTTGTGATCAAGAGTGTTAACATTGTGTTGCAAAGAGAACCCACAAAGAAAACTGGAAACAAAGAAGGAAAACATAACACAACAACAAAATGAAAACCTGGGAGGATAATTTCAGTTGGCTCAGACATCTTTAGCTCTCCCACAACAGAATCTGAACGAACTGGTGTGTACCTGCAAAATAAGTTGAAAAAGTACTGAGATTCAAGTTCGCATACAAAATTCAAAAACGATCATGGAGCTAGGGATCACTATCAGTACTTCGAAAACAAGAGAAATTAAAATCTACGAATTGGTTCCATTATTACCATTGCCAGTTATTTTGAAAAATTTAAGGGTTCAGACACGTTAACACAGTTTCTTTCACGAATGGAAGATGAAACTAAATCATTCAAAAGTGTAAATCAAAACAGCCATCTGAAGTAATAATCAAAGCTGCAAGAAGAAATGGCTTAGAAACATACCCGAACAAAATCCGGCAATTATAGTCTGACTCAGTCACCTCATACGTTTTGGAGTTAGCCCCATCGATAAGATCAACGGTTCCATTATTATCTCTGTACCAACTGAATACACTTGCACCTTCATGGCCACCAAAGTACTCTCCTTCTCCAGAATAAGCATCCGAAAAGAGTTTCTTCACACGAACATTAGATACCTCTGGATCAGCTGCAACACCATTCACTTTATTCCGTCAGAAACATATATTTTTACGGATCAGCTCTATGGAATAAAAAGATTGGCAAAAATGAAAGTTGGTACTTAAGGAAAAGCTTATATCATGAAAGTAATAATTGCATAACAAACTAGATTGTTGTTGACAACGAATATTCAGGTATTGGTAACTAAAATATTCTATCTGATTAGGGGAAAAATAGGAATGATAACAAAAAGTGACAGTATCTGCACCTGGGGCAACAGAAGAGTTTGTTATTGAAACAACTGGCTTTCCACTTCTCCCATCTACGCGAGTAGGAATCCAGTACAAGACTAGATAAGCCCCCACATCTTCAAGTGATGGAGTATATTTTCTGCACGAGAAACAGATCATTCATACTTATCGAAACACACAAACTATGAAAGAGAATTTGAATGCTGTTGGGAAATTTATGGCTCTTACAGCGTTCTACAACAAGCAACAACCTCTTCACCGGCATAGGATATTTCCGTGAGTGCAGATCCATGCAACTTGACCTTAGTTCTATACCAGATGTACTCGCCAACACCTTCATGACCCCCAAAGTAAGTTTTACGAGGCACAATCTCTTGTTTCTCACAGCAGTCAGGAACTAAAAGCTCCAACCCCAAAGGATTTGCTGTTTACAAAGGAAAAATTGAAGGATCCAAGATAAGTAAATTTAGAAACTAGTGTATAAACTCAAGATACAGGGTATTCTTTAGCTTAAATGGACATTCTGCAGAAACTAAGTACGGGATTGACATTCTTTCAACTCTGGAAAGACAGCTCACCTGGAGCAATGCCATCAGACCTGATACTCCTTGGACTCCCTTCTATTCCATCTTCACGGACAGGAGCGTAGATAAGTTCAATGCTTTCCCCGACATCATCCAGTGACAAATCCAAAAACTCTGTTCAGGGATCATAATGATTAATCTGAAGCAGATTTTTTAAGGGGACAGCAAGGAATCTGAACAGAAAGGTATAAAATGGATAAAAACTTACCATCACTACTCAATATTTCCTTAACACCATTACTTTTCACCCTAACCCATTGAAGATAGCAGTTTCCCTTTATCCTGCGTTGCAAATGTCAATTTAGTTGCAGAGTTTTCCATCTACCAATCAAATAAATCTCAAGCAACTTTATAAAGTGTACCCTCCAGTATATGAAGCAACAAAGCTCAAGCGTTGCCCTTCAATCATTGATCCAAGAAACTCTAGTGACTGACAATTTGGATGGCCTGCAGAGAAATCAATTAAAAGATAAAATATCTTACTTACACTGCTCGTTCATGGAAATTAGTACCACTTTAGATACTGCGAAGCTTGGAAAAAGGGAAGAGAGAATTATACCAGCTACAATTGGTCCAGCTAGTTCAGAAATAACCGTGGGTCCACGAGCCCAGTCATTTCTCACGGGTTCATAAGAAACCGAAATGAAGAAACCAATATCATCTACTGACAGCATATAAGAAGAAGTAGTAGCACTCCTTATTTCGCATGGAGTACCATCGGAATTAGTCTGCAAGAAAATTCATATCTTTCAAAACAACTGAAGGCATTCCAATTCCATGCAGATTTATCAACAATAAAAGGAACAAAAGTGTTGCTTTTGTGTTCTCAAATATTGAAATAATACACATAGGTCTATGAGATGCATATAGAAACCTACCAAAAAATAAGACCAGTCTTCTCAATATCATAATTTTGAAAATTTGGTAAATTTGAAGTTTAATACCCGGAACCACCGGAAAACTGATGCTCCTTCTTCACCACCCCAATATTCTACTTCTGCAGATAGCATTGTTCCTTCAACAGTAGTTCCAACAACATGAAGAGATACCGCTCTTGGATTTCCTAATGACCAGCAAAACCACATAGAATAAGCAAAATTTTATGGCTAAAGTTGCTGTGCAATAAACAGTGAAATATTAGTAGGAAGATAAAGGATAAAAAAGAATTCATGTTTATGTTGGTTGCATGTTTACTCTACATAATCTGTGATTCTCAGTATTTAGTTATTTGTAGGATTTACGCATCTAGATCATACTCTACTCGCATTCGAAAAGTTTACTAAACTAGTTTTTCCATGATCATCTTATAACATGGAAACAACAAGACAATGCATTACCTGGTCGAACACGTTCCTGGCACATGCAAGTTCTTGCCTCACCCACAATACCGTCATCCCTTACAGGAATACATTGAAATGAAATGAATTTACCAATAGCTTCTTTAGTAGTCGTATACTGAAGAAGCCCCGAGGCTTTAGGTATCAATGTACCCGGGAGATCATTTTCAGCCTGCGTTCGAAGGAGTGAGCAATCAGATGCGATCAAGTTTCCTGAAGGCTGAAGCCCACAGTCAAAAAAATTTTAACAACTAATAATTTACTTCAAATATAGTTTTTTCTTTTCTTTCTTGAATTATAGTTTCATCTAAAAAAAAAAAAAAAAAAAAAAAACACGATACCATGCATAGAAGAACAAGAAGAACATACCTTATGATAATGCCATTCGTATTTGCTTTCACCTTCATGCCCTCCTATGTATCCATATGATGCTGTCAATATTCCACCCTCGATATTGTCTCCGGTAATTGACAAGAAATTTAAGCTAGGGGGAAGGGCTGCCAGTTGTTAAAATCAAAATAATTAGCACTGAATCAGTATAGGTACAAAAACATGGCCATTCCAAATCAAAGACAATAAAATTGATCACCTAAAGACAAAACCAGAGCAGGTCAATAGTTGGAACTAGATAGGTATGATTAAATGTCGAGAGAAAATCATTCAGGAACTGGGATAAATGTATGAATTGAATGCGGCAAGAGTAAAATATAGTCATCACTCGTGAATAAAAATAAATCAACAATCTAATAAACTCAAACTCAATGATAGTAACCAATAAAAATATTCCACACAGCAAATTGAGACAATTTTTCTGGGAGATGTCTATTGTACAGTTATCCCCTTTCACAGCTCATTTGACTTCCATTGATTCTACAACCTTTTCTCATGCTTATCAACTTACTGCACAGTAATGAAATCAAAAGGAAATATGTGTACGTAACAAAAAGAAGATTACAGCAAAAACCACAACACAAAATACCCAAAACAAGGAGAGCATTCAGAACATCTTTTAGCATGCCAGGAAGAATATGGATATATCGTAGGACCACGAGAAGTAGAACTTTTTCGGGTTTATAAGATACGCCACATCAAAGAATGTAGATGCAAGAGTAAATATATTTATATGATTTAACTTACTCTCAACTGCTCTTTCAGATAGTACATATACTGATTCACCGCATTCACCATCAGATGTCATTGGAGTATACTTCGCAACTATGTAATAGCCCACTGCCCCCAAGGGTATACGAAATGACTGAGGAAAAAACGTTGAGATGGAACATTAAAAAATGTCTTACAAAACTTTTCTGATGAGTATTATGCATTAGCCTACCTTTGCCACTTTTGATGTGCTCAATTCTTCAAGAGAATTGCCTCCTTCCAGGATAGAACAACTTGATTTGAACCATTGCACTTTGCTTGAACCTTCAGTTCCTCCAGTAACAGTACCTGTTACAGTGACCTTACTATTCTCCCTCAAGTCACCAACTATCCTAGCATCCGTTACTTTTGGGGGTGCTGTAGTTTCAGTAAAAAAAAACAAAAAAAAACAAAATGAGCGAAAAAGGATGAGAAACAGTCCAGACAATCCGAACAGGCAGTTCTAATGAATGAATTATAATAACAAATTATCAGCGCTATCACCAACATATAGCACATTTCATGCCCAATAACGAGCACTAATAGACGCTAGTTCACAACAGTCAATTGTTAAAGCAAGAAGAATCCAAGCGAAATGAATCAGTATCCTTGGGAAACATCTTCATCCATAAAAAAAGAAATCTACCTGGCTTGACAACAGTGGATAAAGTTGACACAGATTTCCCCTCTAGCCCTGAAATATTCTAGAATACGTCAGAATTCTCTACGGCCTAACCCTCTATAATTTGAGGCTTTTCTCTAAGTAAGAACCTGAGGGAAAAGAAACGGAAAGAAAACAAACCCTCAAAATTTGCAGGTATGTACACAAAAGTGACATGTGTGCCAACATCTTCCTGTGTCAATGTATACTCAGATGTTCCAGCCGATATCAACAAGAGTTCTCTGTAATAAAACCTACCTTAGCAAGAGTGGTACAATTTTGAAACTGGCATAGGAACTTGTAGAATGCTTTAAGCAAAAAATTATCAAGAACAATGATAAATGAAGTCGACATACTGTAGTGAACACATTCAGACATTCATATTTGAAACTGATGGGCAAAAAATAAATATCTACATGCATAGTTACCCTGTTTCCTTGTTCTTTCGCAACCATTCGAACTTGCTAGGACCTTCCTTGCCACCAAAATAATCTCCAATCCCCTTTAGAACGCAGCCTTCAACAGCATCTCCAGTAATTCGAACATTACTTACAGATGGAGGAGCTGCCACCAGGATTTAAAGTTAGTACCCTCAGATCCAGGAAATTTAAAAGACTGTGGCATTAGTCATTTAAAAGATGACAATTAATGAAATATACAAATAACAACCACTATACTACATCAGTTTTAGCATGCAAGTGAATCAATCTGGAAACAGTAAGGCTGGAATATACCCTAATCCATAGATAAATAAGATTATTGCATGCAGAAATAGCTACGGACTACGGTGAAGAATTCAGCAATGATGCAACCCTAGAGACCTTTAACCGTTAGTCAACAAGATGAAAGCAAAGCAACACATATTATGCGAAGGTTGTGACAAAGGAAAAAGACACTATCTATGTAGAAGCTTTTTCTTCCACCTGCTTTTACAAACTCTGTGTACTTGTACTGAGGCTCTCCTCTTGCGCCTCCTTCTGTCACTGGTGTGTACATGAAAACCATACTTGATCCCACATCGTCTAAAGATAACCTATATTCCACATCTTCAGCTCCATCGATCACCACAGGGCTCCCGTTCCACTTTCTCCTCAGCCAACTGGTTAAACATGAAAAGAAATCACACCTATATGGTTACTAATCATAATTTTTTCAAGAAATTGGAATACACAAAACTAGAAGCTGGATACAACAAAAAAAGAAAGCAGTAAACATGATCAACCTGGTAATACACTTTCCGGGTGTCCCACCACACCATGCGACCACTGCTTGACCCTTGATAATATTTCCCTCAACTAGTTCCCCGTGTAGTTCAAGGTTCACAACTTTTGGTATTCCCTTTCCTGCACAGCACTTCAATGTTAAATTCTAGAGGACACCAGTTGATGGAAAACGTCCATATGGCCTATTGTATAACTAAAGAAGAATACCTCGCTGAACTGGTGAAGATATGGCAAATATGGATGGATATTCAGTCTCTCCCATAACAGGAGTACATTCTATCTTTAGAATTTTACCAATGTCTCCACGTTTTGGCCAATAGACCTATTGTAAATTAGAAAAAGAATAAGAAACAGATACTTTAAACACACATAAAAAAGAAAGTATGACAAGGTAAATTACCTCCTTGGTTGCATCAAGAATAGGAACGAAATTAGAAAGAGATCTGTCCGCGGCAAACCATTGAAATTTCAGGGCTAATTCGTGATCTGTAGCAGTAGGACTTTCCTGAACAAGACCAAAGTGACATTGACAGGGAGCTTCTTCGGAAGGCCGGTCAACATATGCTTCTTTAACAAGATAACCAGAAGGTAATGTGTCCTTCCACCTCTCAACTAAGAAGCGGAATGTCGACTCTGTTCACAAGAAGTTGTATAAATATAATTATTAAAAAAGTTATTAGATACAAATATGGAACTTGGGAGTTGAGTCAGTGGCACATAAAATCAACTAGCAATTACGTAAATAGAAACAAACACCTTATTTAAGAAACCTCGTAAACAATGGAAGAAATGAGAATGCCGATTTATTTAAACCAACCATCCAAGTGTGACCATTGGTAACGAACAAAAATCAAGGTAGAGGAACATCAAGCCACAATGAAAGACTATGAAATTCTGAGATGTGAGAAGTGATTTTATACCTCCTGCCAGATCAGACTTGCAGAACTCCCAACCTTCTCTGAGGCAGAGGGCTGTTTGTGGAGGATAACGCTTTGCAATTGCCACTTCCTCACGAGAGAGATCTACAGAAAAAATTTAAGCTTATCATGGACCACAGTGACTTAGATAAAAGCCTAGGTACATCCCAAGAAAGAGCTTCTGAATACTTCTAATGTATTAGTAATTCACTTCATTCCTAGATGTAACGTCGCAACAGCTCCTACCTTTTCTTAAATGCTATTGGCTAGACTTCACCGTCAGAATAATAATTACTTGGAAGTCCATATGATGAGTGAAAATTTAGATATGCTAATCATCTTTCTAATGAACCAATCAGCCAAAAGTAAACTACAGCACTTAGTTCTACGAGGTCTACAAAAGAGTACCTCGGTCATTGAATTTCTTCAAGGTAGGACCTATGAGTAGTATAGATGCCGCTTCCAAATGAGAAATCTTCAGCAATGGATTTTCCTCAACTCGCAGATGCTGTAAAGGGAAACACACAAAATAATATTACAAACTACATTTTTTGTATTTTGAATTGAATAAATGGAACGCCATTTCTGTATTAAAAGGGTCAAATTCCGTTATCCAAAAAATCAGTACTCAAACTGAACCATTGGTTCAGAGGAGAAAATGATGGTTTTTCAATCTTTTATACTAGGTATTGTGTGCCATTGATGTGTTACTAAAAAAGCAGTGCATGCGGCCAACTAATCAGCCAAATTAAGAAAATGGGAGAAGCAAAATATATATTTGGGAACATAAAGATTGAACCTCAAGAACTGGTAGATATGGGAAGTCCTTCAGAGTTGTTATCTTGTTCTTACTTGCTGCTAGTACCTGAGAAAAAATATCTTTATGAGATATCTAAAAACTATGATTCCAAATAATGTACTGTACACAACCTCAATTCTAAAACAGAAAATGTACCTGAAGCCGGGGCTGGCTTGCCATGGCAAGTGATTTTAATTTATTTTGAGCAACCGAGAGAAACTAGCATGGGAACAAGAAAGGTAATAGTCGGAAAAAGTCAGGGGTAATCTACGAGAGAGATATGAGAAATAAAACTTGATAGCAATCATTTGGCACATAATTGGAACAAGAGGCTATGATGCTCACCTCTAGGTTAGGAAGTTGAGGAAGACTAGCAAGTGAAGTTATCTGATTTCCAGCAAGATAAAGTTGCTGCCAAGTAATATAAGATAGAAATTCTCATCAGATATCACTCGTGAAGGGAAGAACCAAGGACAGAATGGGAAAAAAAAAAGAAACCTGCAGCATTTTGCAATTCTCAAGTGGTTCAAATCCAGGCCCGTTGAAATCATTAAAACTCAAATCGAGAACCTGAGATTAACATACGAAACCAGATCACAGCTGGTGTGAGCATATATTTGTTGAAAACCGAGAACCCTGAGGAAACGAATTTACTGACCTTGACTCGATTCAATATCTCAATACCTTCCAGCGCAGATAGAAGATTGTCTCTAAGATAGACAAACTGGTAAGAAACAAATTCGAGTAAAATAAAATAAGTTGATTGAATGATGTACAAACTTCTAATATCAGGAACTCACTAAGAAAATTCAAGTTCTGCCATGTGGAATATAAATAACTACAACTCCCTACTTGTATTCAAATCCAAGATTGGCATATCTACATGAACATCACTGCAGCAAAGCGTTTACCTCTAAGTTTGGCGACAAGTGTAGCCCACCAGAGGTTAAACTGCGAATCCTGTGACCTCTGAGATCCAATCTCTTAAACAATTACAGACATCCATTAATCAATAACCACACAAAAGAAAGGAAGGATTAAAGAAGCTGTTTGTATGAAAATCTAGCAAGTACAAAGAGGAAAGTGAATTCATACCATATCATCGCCAGCTTTAACCTCCACCTTGGGAAGAATGATGAGCCGTGAATCGCGGCTATCAGGAGTTGCTGTTTTCTTACGTCCAGAGAAGTTGGAACTCCGGTCTAGAGGAGTTGACAGTGTCTTTGATCTTATACCGCCAGAAACAGAAGGCGATGTTCCAGCTGAGGGAGAAGAATTTCTAGAAACTGTCCTCCCACTTGTAAGTGTAGAATTTGCTCTTCCACTAGTGGTCCTGCTGCCACTACTGTCAAGCGATGAAGATGGAGCTCTTTTTGAAGACACAGAGACACTCATGGCTGGTCTAGAAGGAGACTCTGGCTTACTTAAACTAAACCCAGTAGACTTTGTTGAACTCCGAGTAGATACAGTCTTGGCAGAAAGGGTAGACGCAGAGCTCCTCCTCAAATCTGGAAGTGACCGCCTTACAAGATCACCACGTGAGGCAGTAGTAGTAGTATTCACTTGTTTAGGCAAAACCTTAGATGCACCAACAGTTACTCCTCCAGTGCTATTTCTCCTGATTGTGACAGGCGTAGAACCCGAGACCCTAAGAGAAGAAGACGCGGTTGGCTTGATCAAATTCGAACTAATGATGACTGGTTTCTTTTTAGTAGCAGCAGCAGCAGGTCGACTTGACACTGCAGAAACAATCTCCGGACTTTTGCTTCCATTAGCAGTAGTTGCTGCATGGTCCTTTAGAGTTGTTTCAACAGTTTCTTCCTCAGCCTTAGCTGCTACTTCCTCCATTGACTGAGAGTGTTTGTGAAATCAATCCAAACTTAAAATAGCAAAAACAAAAGAAAAACCTGGAAAAATGAAGAAGAGACTGCTGCATGATCAATCAAATCATTATAAACAAATAAAGAAAACTTTATTCATAACACCAAAATCTCTCAAAACTTAATTGATAAAAGAGACATTCAAATGACCAAATGGCCCACGCACATTGACATTGTTGTTGTGGAATCAAACGCACGCGGATGGATGAATACAATTACTCTCTTACTTTATTGGGTCCTCTCTCTCTCTCTCGTAGCAGCACAGGATTATTATTTATTAAATAAAATTAAGTACAGAGGACTCTTAGTAGATTGTCTCCATTCAAGAACAAAGACAAACGTTACAGTTTCTGGCTTCTTTCAGCTACAACACTGTCGGTTACCTTCTACAAATTTTTTAGTCATTTTTCGTGAACAAACCAATCCATAAAAAAAAAGCAACATTTCTAAATTGAAAAAAAAAAAAACAAAAATTGAAACATTTTTGTGATGAGAAATTGAGAACAGTAGAAGAAACTACAGAAAGTTAATTATTAAAAAAAAAAAAAAATCGAATAAGAGGGAGAAAAAAAAACTTACAGAACTAAAAAAGAAGTCAAGAGTTAGCAGTAAAATCAGAAACCCATTATAACCGTTCCGCAACAACTCAGGCGAGAATCCCGGCGACGATTCCGGCCGTCGGGAACGTTTTTAAAACAGAGCAAACACGGCGGAAACAGATAAAATGGAGATCGAGATGAAGCAGAGAATCGAAACTAGAGATTATTTCATTTGTTGTAAGGTTTTTTTTTTTTTTTTGAGAGAGTGGGGGGGGGGGGAATCAAAATAGAGAGAAGGAAATAGCTGGAGAGAGAGGTTGGAGAAAAGAAAGTTAAAGAACAGTCTAACAACAGTGTGTGTGTGTTAGCGGAAAAAGGAAGTGTTTTTAACAAAACTCCAAAATATACACCCCTATATTATACCTTTTTCATGTTTTTACCCCTCTTATTTAATAAACTTCTATCCAAGTACCCTACATTTTTAAATCCAAGTCAAAATGATTTGTACGAAACCGGACGTATAATGTATACTAGTGTGTTTTTTCCACGGACTGTTATAATAAATAAAGGTTCGGTGTTGTACAAATTAATGGTTCCACTCTGATTTGACCTGTATCTTTTCTAGTTTTACTCGGTGAAACAGACTGATCAAAGTAAAAGACAGTTGTGGATAACTACAATAGTACAGGGACTATAATGAAAAAGTATCCTTTTTCTTTTTTATTTAGAAGGAAAAAGAGAGGAATAATTTTAAAATTTTAGAGAAAAGTTTGAAATTAGGGAAATAAAAATTGGCGGAAACCGTAAAAGCGGAGTAAATGGCAAGTGGACGTTTTATCGGAAACTGATGAAAATTTTAATTGTTTTTATCGACTCCTTGCTTAAATGCTTTGCCTCAAATTGTGTTATACTTTATCCTAAATAAATCAATTATTACTCCTGAATAGTATTTCTTCAATTAATTTTAAAATAAGCTCCACCTAAGATTCAATTAATGTCACTATCTTTTATACTTATAAGTGTAATCAAAATAATTGCATCCGCCATTCCGTCTACCCGAATTATCAATATATAAACCATTTAATATAATTATCTATCTCCCCCCCTCTACCCATATAATTTTGATTCTCACCTTTTTTTATTAATGAAAAGAATTGGAAAAAAAAAAAAAAAAAAGACAGAGTGGAACATAAATAAAAGTTTGGAAAACCAGACATTTGTTGATGATGATGATGATCTTTTAGTTAAAAGTAATCTACAGTAGCCATGTATCCCTACAAATCTTCCCCAATGAAAGCTTCATATCTCTTGATTCTTAAACAGTCAGTTATTCATAATTCATCATTATACACAACCCAACTATATCCTTATCTTTTTACAGTTTTTATAACATGAATTAGTACTATTTTTATTTTATAATTTGTCCATCTCATAATAGAAAATATTTTAAGAATTTTTTTTATACTATGAAATGTATTCAAATTTCTATACAATATTAATTTAATAGTTTTGCATACATAAACATTTGGTTTATTGTTTGACCAAAAAAAACATTGGGTTTATTTGCCCACATATACTTAAACGCAGCGTTTATTCATTTTATACAGACGATGTGAGGGATAATATTATCCAGAAGAAGGATATCTATGATCCGAACGCCAAACGTCTACAACAAAACTGATCAGCGAATCTCTCTCTCATCCTTCTTTGCAGCCAAAAAAGTAGATTCCGCGGCAAATCACAAAATCTCAATCGACAAAGAAGATCACACCAGCAAAAAAAAAAATCGTAATCACGATCAGAAGAAGAGAGAGATAGAGAAGGAGGAGAAGAGATCTTCAATGGCGGATTCAAACGCAGATAGGCCGCTGAGAAAAATCTCGACAGCTTTCAAGGAACTAGCGGTCGCCGTGAATTCGCAGAGTCCGGAAGTTCCCGTGGCGCAGTTCTCTCACGCCTGCTCTCTTGTCTCGCCTCTCTTCGGTTGCCTTGGGATAGCTTTCAAGTTTGCGGAGATGGACTATGTTGCCAAGGTATTGGCTTCTCCGATTAAGTTGGAGACTTAGTTAGTAGTAGAGAATCGTAATGATTTGTGTAGATAGGTTTGTAGTTATGTTCCCCTTCAGCATGTACTGAGAGATTTTGGAATTGATTAGCGAATTTTCATTTTTTGAAGTATTTGGAATTTTATCTTCTGCATTTGCTAAAAATTTGATGGGTGTTTGTTAATTTTGGGGTTCGGTGATTTATAGGTGGATGATCTTGTGAGGGCGTCGAGTTCGATATCAACGTTAGTGGTAATGATGGACAAAGATATTGAGGCAAACTGTGTCAGGAAAGCTGGTAGTCATACTAGAAACCTTTTGAGGGTTAAGCGTGGTCTTGACATGGTCAGGGTTCTCTTTGAACAGATCATCGCTTCCGAGTAAGTCTCTCTTCTCGACTCTCTCTTTTTTCAGTTTTCTGAATAAGTTTGCATTATCTTGATATGTGTATTAAACTTGATCACCTGAGCCAGCTTGTATAGGCTGGTGTGATTTGAATAAGGACATTGAAGTAAAAGAAAAATGGAGTCTTGTTGTATTTTTTTTTTGATTCAAGATCAGAAGATTTTATACATGTATGTTGATATCATTTGCAGAGGGGATAACTCCTTGAAGGATCCAGCATCTAAGTCTTATGCTCAAGTGTTTGCTCCTCACCATGGATGGGCTATACGGAAAGCTGTTTCTCTAGGGATGTACGCTCTTCCCACTAGGGCTCACCTACTTAATATGCTCAAAGAGGATGGTGAGTTCATCAACTCGTTTATACTCTCGTTCCCACTCTTTGTACTTATATAAGTACATATATGTGTCAGATTAACTAGTAGTTCAAGTAGTCAGGTTTAGCTACATTTTGAACTTTCCCATACCATCTATGTTTGAGATTTCATAAATCGAGTTTCTTCTTCGTTATGTTCTGAAGGCTGTGATTCGCTGACGATTTTTTTTTTCATTTATTTGTGAATCTTTACAGAGGCGGCGGCTAAGATACATATGCAGAGCTATGTCAATTCATCGGCACCATTAATCACATATCTTGATAATCTATTCCTCTCCAAGCAACTCGGTATTGATTGGTGAAGAGCCTGCTTAAAGACTTATAATTATTATCCCTCTTTAGACAAAAAAATAACATGTATGTTCTCATCAATCCATGTAATGTCATAACAACAGCGACGAAATACACTATGAATAAATTGATTATGTCCTTAATCTAACAATTTATCTCTCGTATTAATAAGACACTTCCAAGTTCCAATGTGATCATGTATTATTGTCAACGTGCAGATCAATATCTAACTATGTAAGCAATATTGTAACAGAACTAAATCATTACAACCCCACGCAAAGTTTTACTAGTAACAAACTCATGAAATTTATCATACACACTAAAAAACATCAAAATGTCCACACACACATAGTTGAGGAACGTATCAAAAACAAACAAGGCAGCACGCTTAGATCACTAGTGACCCATCATTACAAATCAAACACAACGAAATACATAAAAAACGAAATTTTCGAGTCATCAACGAGTGCAGGCCGGCTCAAACGCTAAGGGGCCGACAGAGAAGAGAACATAGTCGTGTTCACCGATGTTGATTGTTTTAGAAGGTTTAAGCATAGCACCGGTGGTTCCATTGTTGAGCTGTGACGGGACGGTGCATGTCATCGTTTCAGTCGTGGGTCCGGGATTCGTCGGCCAAGCCCGGCACGTGTGGAAAGCGTAGGTGGTGAGTTTTTTGGGAGCTAACATGAAGAAGTATCCGTTTTTGTCTGTTTTTGTCTCCATTGTCACACCTCTCTTTGTGTTGTTGCATGCAAGCTTTACGGTCGCTCCTATAATTGAAACAGTTTCATTGATTTCAAAACAATAATACATATATAAAAGCTATTCAATAATATCATATGGAAATTTAGTACTATCTCGTTAAATAAAAACAGCATAGAAAAATTATAACTAGAAAATAATAGTAACAAAATGGAGACAAAAATTACAAAAGATAATTTTTTGCATGAACGCCAGGTGGCGTGAGAGACTCGAGGAATGTGAAATGCAGAAGAGTTTTTTTGTTTTTGTTTTTTTTAACATGAATTCATTTGCGTAAATCTCAAAATACATTTTTACTGAATATAGAACATGCATGCCAACACTTTGAAAATACAAATACCCCAACCTAATTAATCTACCAACGTTCTTTCATTCAGAAATCAATCTAACATGCATCATCAGCTAAACGAGATTTTGACCTAAGTTTAGACTATTTTTTGGGGGGGGGAATAAACAGTAATTCATCTCAATTTTTGCAGCCATCAAGTAGATAGAGAGAATATATCTTCTGCGAGACCGTAATGCATGCAGATATCTCAATTTATTTTAGCTACGTAAATTTATTTTAGAAGAAGAAAATTAACTCGCTACATGACATATGAAGATTAAATTTCATGGAAAAGTAAACATGCAACAAACAGTAACCAAAAAAACAATTAAAAAAAATAAAGACAAGATCGGTCAAGATAATTGAAAGAAATCGGAAAATATAAGGACCTTGGACAGGAGATGCATCCAAGAGAGTATCGACGCCGGAATACTTGCAAGATTTGCAATAAACCATGCCTTCAACTGCAACAAGTCTCCGGTTCATCTTAGCCGGCGACGAGGATGGACTCACAGGAGAAGTAGATGAGACTTCATTAGTGTGGATGAAGGTCAAGGAGAAAGAGAGGAGTAGAAGATATTTGAGAGCTTTTATTACTAAACCCATTTTTGTTATTTGTTAAAATGGAAGAGAGAGAAATGAGAATTCTCATCACAGGCCATATTTAAAGCACTAATGAAAAGGCCAAGGTCTAATTCTTATTATTGGTGATACTGATAAAGTGATAGCCGTTTCTCACATTAATACGAAGAAATCAGACTTATGCTCTTTTTTCTTAACAGTTTTTTATATATTATACAGTCTTTAACAAAAAAAAAGGTAACATATTATTCATATATATTAATACAATGGTATGTGCAAAAAGACATTTATTCGCGTGGCCTTAATTTTTTTCTAAAGGTGATGGAGAGAAGAGACTACAAAGCTTGACGTCGTTGACGATGTCGGCGCCACATGTAATATTACCATCAGAAACTTGGTGATGCCTCATGCCTTCGAAAATTTTAGTGAGATGGGGAAGAAATTTGTATATTGCTCCGTGATGCATGCACCTACTATGCATCTCTAAAATATATGAGAAACAAAAGTATGATTTATAAACTTATGGTTTTAACGATATAAATAATTAAAAGCAATATGCATTTCTTGACCATAAACTTATTTCCTTCAATAATGGAAATGTTATCGCGATTCGCGACCGTTTTACCAAAATAGTCACTTCACCGTGTTCCAAACTGTCTATTTTCCAACAATTTTGGTCGCTTTCTCAGTAGAGTACAAAAGCATTAAAAACATTTTCATTGAAGTAGACAACTACTGAGAAAAAACGTTAATAGGTTTCTCTGCCTATAAGTTAAAAGAGTGGGAGGCATAATCATCATTTACTTTTCTTATGATAGATAAGATTTCAAATATACGTTTTAAGTCGTGATAGATTCATTTATTGTGAAGATTCATGCAAATCTAATCTTTAAATTTGTTTGCAGTCCTATTAACGGCTTCCACAACTAGAACCTATTTTCAAATTGGACCACCTTCCATTATGCAAAACAATAATACACAAATCTACCATAATAACTTATCAATAATTCATATATTTTTCTTTTATTATAATTATTGATATACATATTACTCCAAAAATTACAACCTATCTCACTCATTTACCTTTTTTTACATTTCAAATTTTCATTGAAAGGAAACTGCATAAACTTAAGATAATTTCTCAATTTATATATTACTCAATATCCAAATGTTTCCCCTGATATGATACAAAACTTAATATAATTTCTTGTCCAACTATATATATATAAACTTAATATAATTTCTCAATTGATATACATATATATAACTCAGCCGATCTTTTTCTTCATAATTTTTATTTTTGCAACATACTATGAGAATTCAATAGGTTATATATCTGCTGCAACGAAAATGTTCATGCAAAGGTAAGAACATTTCGAAAGCAAACTAGCACAACAAAATAAGACTTCATAACATTAACATAATAATATCTTCTGCCATAACATAGGAACGAAAGAACAACCCATAAAGGATCATACATTAGTCATATTACATATTAGTCCTTGAATTTCAAAATACTTTTGGAGCATGGTGGCAACCTAAGTTTAATATCTTACATAAATAACCTTCCTCCCAAGGTGAAAATGGAGTGATCCGGTCTTCTTATTAATTCTTCAAACGAACGACCAATTCCCGAACATGAAAGCTAAGCAGTGGTTTGATTCATCGTCTTCTAGAACTTTCCACACCGTTGCCTGCTCGTAAGACACCATCCTTCCCATGCTTGATGCACATACTCCCGCCGGAAGATGAGCATAGCCCTGTCAAACAAAATCAAGATTCAGAGTTAAACATCGATTTTCCACGAACATGGCAAAAGGTTTCCCAAGGAAAAGACAAAAACCTGTTGCATGATCTTGGGGAACTCAGAGCAAAGAGCTTTACGACCAGATTCATTGAGAGTCTTGTCTAGCATTATGTCTTGAAGGGCTACAAGAGTAGTTTCCAGCATGTCTAAACCAGTTTGGTTTGCAAATGTGAAAACCGGTGAAGCCTGCAGAAGAGAGTGTCACTTGTCTCAAAAAATGCGAAACATGTCTCAGTCACTAATGAGAAATCTGAATCTGAGCCCTAGTCACTTACGTTTGTTTTGAGGGAGCAGCACAAGATTGCATCAGTGTGATTCCAGAGCTGATGGAGCAACGTGTCACCACTGGTTCGAGAATCAGAGCCAAAGACAAAGAGATCTGCACCAGTGTGAAGGCTACAAAACCAAAAAGAAAAGAAGAGAGTGTCAGATAAATGATACACAGATTATGTAAACAAAAACTTCCTAGATCGCTAATAAGTACCTGTAACTCCGTGAGATCCAACGGACCAGAGTGAGAGCTTCAGGGGAAGTGGGAACAGAGATTGGACTGATACTGGAACCAGGACGAGGAGCAATGGCTAAAGAAACCCTCTGGATCGATCCTACTATGCTCCTCACATACTGACGTGCCATTGAAGCAACATTGTCTCTTGAATGGTTATCAAATGTATACTGGAATGCTATGGTTATCACCGACCTAAAGTTACAGCCATTTGGGTCGGCTTCACCTGCTTGACGTGTGGATCCTTCTAAAGCCGAGGCTAAATCCAGTGTACGGTTTGCAGATGCACCGTTCTATAAGAAAGTGAAAATCTATTAGAATACTGCATCAAGAATAATATATATATTGATCTTTAAATGGCTTTTAGATATATTACCGGAGTTGATTTATGTTCAAGAGGTATGACACGGAAACCAGAAGGAAGCAAAGGTGCATCATCAGCAAATGATTCGTCTATTGGGGCAAAGACAAGCTGTGCACAACCTCCTACCACATTTTCATCAACACCACTACAAAGCTGCAAAAGAATCAAAGGGTCAAAACATATGAACAAGAGAACCAACGAACTGAGAAACTTTGGATGTGAAACAATGAAGTAAAACCTGTAGCAAATACATATCCCGAGCTAAACCCATGTCTTCAGGTGAGTAAGCGTGACCTTCAAGTCTAACCACCTCAAGAGACTGAAACAAGTAATTCAAGAAATGTTTGAGGATTGTAAAAACGTATCTAGAGAGAAGAGAAAGTGAAGCTGTTCTATTCTTTAGTACCTCTTCATGTTCAACTGTCTGGGCCAGGGGAAGAATGACTTGATTACTTGGGAACCCACCAGCTCTAGCGCAAGGAACAGCAAACGGACTTGCTCTAAGCGATGCAGCAGCATAAGCATCCACACCATAATCAGCCCATTCAGAGCGGTGTTCTCTAAGGAACCGAATCAGCACAGCAGGAGGAACATTCTTGATGAAAGAAAGAGATGCAAGTGTTAGTTGGAGAAAGACTGGCACAGAAGATAAGATTTTTCCACTATCAAATCCTTACGATATGTACCTGAAGCAACATAGATGCCTTGGCACAAAGCACGCCACTACCAAAGCTCGGAAGGAAGGAACTACCATACTGAGCACCACCGAACTTCCCAGGGGACAAGTTTATCATAACAGTAATATCCTCTGCGCCATCACTACCCATTGGCGTCCATCCATCGTCCACAAAACCATTAACAGCATCATTGAAACCGCTGGAGTCCATCCATTTAAACAATTAGAATAATGCAAAATGAACACTTGGCAATAAGGCTATTCATGTCAAAGAAGATACTTACCGACAGAGTCTTTGACTGAAGGTTCTTAAAACTGCAGGTTGACGCCCTCCACCATACTGAACTTCTCCACTTGTCTCCTGTGCAATTTGTCTCACATGTCTCAGAGCCTGAATTAGAATCCAAACATAAGAAACAGCAGTATCCCATGTTGTCCGTGTCATTATACACTAAGAAACAAGGTTAGTTGAACTTACAGCGACAGTCATTTTCTGAGCAAGAATCTTGGAAGATTCATAGAGAGGCCTCATGACTTCAGGGACACTCCAGGCCTAACAAATACCAGAAAAACAGAGTCATGAACATATTATAAAGAGAGAGCTGATATGTTAAGAACCAATTTGAGTTGTCACTTACATCCAAATCAACATGATCAACAATGTGGAGAATGGAGCCACCACCCTCACAAGGACGGATAAGAAACCCGCTTGGTCGCATTTCAGCTCTCACAAAGCTTGAAGAAGGTGGTCCAGTGGGGCCACCAGTTGCAGAAGTAAGAGACCTCTCACATACCTGAAGACAGTGAGTGAAGACAACATGAAGTAGTATTAAAATAGAAACCACAAAACAGATCCAAGACCAAGAACTCACCACATAGCTTCCATCTTCTAAACAAGTACTATATCTAAGCGTCCAAAAGTCACGAGCAGCTGCCAATGTTGTCGGAGCATACATCTGCGTGTAAATAAGCTCGATAGTCCCACCGTTTCCAGCAGGTATCACACTCAGAGTATCCACACATCGACAATCACGGAGCCAAGATGGACGATCTTTGAGGATTTCAGCGACCTATATGTTATTTAAAAAAAAAAATCAAGATTATATATTTCTCCTGATCACAAACACAAGCCATAGAAGAATGAAACAAAATCACACATATACCTTCATGGGTTCTAAACTCACGAGGCCGCAGGCACGTGCTGCAATTCCACTGCAGTTGCGGGAAATAGCGACGATGCCAATAGAATCCGGACCAGGCTACACCAGCAAAAGAAGGTTCAGTCAATAACCATTAAAAAAATCCATCTTTAAGACATGAGATTATACAACTTGAGGAGTTTTTTTGTACCTTCATCCCAATCATCTGCACCCAGTCAACAGCAGTTCCTGTAGCCTTGGAAAGGAACTCTGCTAGGGCCTCCTCTGCTATAGAAAGGAGACTAAACAACAACAAAAAAAAACATATAAGTTGTCACATGAATTCAACAAGATGAGGGACATAACAAGCAGAGAAAAAAAGCTCACCCAGCTGGGTTGTTAGCATCTCGTTGGAGATGCTGAGGATTTGGGTTTTGCTGTTGATGTTGCTGACCACTCACGACCACAGACTCACAGCTGTTGTCTGTGGTCGTCCCAGAAGCCTGCATTCCAAAAAAGGTAACAACTTGTAAACAAAATGATTCAAAATAGAATAATAATAATATATCACACAGATACTAATAGAATAGAGAAATAAAAAATGAAGACTTTACAGTGTGAAGTTGATGTTTCATGTGGCCATTCTCATAGACCAAGTGGGAAACTTGCTTCTGCAAACGATCATTCTCTTCCATCAAGAGTTTGTTCATAGCATTGAGTTTTCTGTTCACTGTTTGAAGACGAGCAGCTTCTTTCCTCTGCTTCTCTCGACATCTTAAAATCAAAGAGAAGCTTTCAATAAACCAACAACAACAAAAAACAAAAAAAAGCCAAATGTGTATGTATGATGTGAATAAATATGTTAGTGGATGAACAGAGAGACAGACACCATTTGGCTTTATAAACACATCCAATGATATAAAGAAGGAAAAGATAATGTAAATTTTTTACCATTTATCATTATCATATTCTCTGTTCTGTAACATATTTAAGCTTTTGACAGAAATAAATGTAAAGAGGAGAACGCATTCAAAGACAATTTGATTAGCTGTCCCTTTCTTGAATCTAGATTTTTTTTTTTCAACTGTATATGTGTCAAACCGTAAACAAAAATTGAGAGATTTGTAAGACATGGATCTGCAATAAAATCTGAAACATAATGATCACTACTAAAATCCAGAAAAAAAAGAACTACCCAAAGATTACTAACTAACTAAGCAGTGAGAAAAAATAATAATAATCGTTTTGGTAATATTAAAGAAATAAGAAGAAGAAGAAGATGAATTTATTTCACCTGCGGTTCTGAAACCAAACTTTGATCTGTTTAGGCTCGATGTTGGAGAGGATGGGACATTCTCGTATGAGTTGCTGTCTTCTCAGAGAGCTGGGCTTAGGGCACTCAGTGTAAACTCTCTCAAGAGCTTCCACTTGTTCCGGCGTGTACCTCACATACTTGCCGGAATCTAACCCTTTATCCGGCGACTCTCTGTTCATCGTGTGGACCATCATCATAGCTCAAAATCTAAAGTAAAGAACTTGAAGAAGAAAGGAAAAAAAAAGGAAGAAACTTTCAAAATGGGGTGAAAAATTCGAGAAATACTAGGTTTTTAATGTTGTTGTAGTTGCTGGGTTCTTTTCAAGGGTAGGCTCTCTGAGTAGAGAGAGCCTCCACTCACGTTCATGAGATAATGGTGGTGAGAAAGAAAAAAAAAAAAATAGCAGTTTGGGGGAAAGAAAAAAGAAAATAAAAAAAGAAAGTTTAAATTTTTATTCCTTTCGGTTTATTTGTTCTTTGTTATAAGCGCAGCGCAAGACAGAAAACGCCATAGAGAGACAATGGCTGAGAGAGGAAGGAGAAGAAGAGAAGAAGATAAGAGGAGGAGGAGCAAGTTAAAAGGAAGCAAAGTAAGGGTCTTTATCATCTCTAGACGCCAATCTCGAGATCCTTTTAAGACATGGTCCAACCCAAAATATTAAAAAAAAAAAAAATCTGTAAAAATAAATTACCTTTTGTTTTTTTGTGTGGCGCGCGATAGAAGACACAAGATAAAGGAAGATAAAATATACTACTAACGAAGCAAAAAGTAAAAAATAAGCCAGGTGGGTTGAATTTTATAAAAGCTTTTACTTTTAGGGTTCTCTACTGCAAGAATTTTTTTTTAAAATTAAAAGACTTTTTACAGAACAATTTAGTTACATAATGATGCAATGGAGTTTTTGAATAAAAGATGTTGTTATTTACAAAATCAACTACTAATTACTACAGTAAAATACAAGAGTACATACTAAATTTTATTATTTAATACAGTAAAATATATTCTTGTTTAGTACTGGTATGCAATTAAAGAAAATAATAATTAGGATAGGAGTAATTAAAAGAAGGTGCAGGATAAAAAAAGGGGGAAAGACAATAAAGGAGAAAAGCCAACACACGCAAAACAGTCTCTGCAAAACCCATCTGTTTTATTTTTACTCTACCCACAACAGTAATGATAAAAAATAAGTAGTTTAAAAATAACTAACTTAATAAGGATGCAGAGAGACAGGCCAATCTTTGTTTTTTACTTTTTTACTTTTTTGATATTATTATATTTTATACAGAAGTATATGAAATTGTTGTCAGAAGAAACGGATATTTGACGAAATGGCTATTTTGCTAACTTGGGGAAAAGGAGAAAAAAAAAAAAAAATGCTGTTGTCTTTAGCTCTCTGTGAGAAGGACATAACATAAGTTTGTTTATCTCTCCTCTTTCTTCTCTACTGTTTCTGTCTGATTGAGCATCATGATGGTGATGCTGATGTTTATACATGTTCATGTATATCATCATGTGTGTATGTACGTACATCTTTGTATGCATTAGGTTGATGATGAGATACTGATGAATGATGATGATGCATGCATGCATGAGGAAAATTGTGTGGGAAAATGTTACTAAAGCGCGTGAGAGGCGTGAACGGGTGGTGCGGCTTTATTTTCATTGATAATAAAGTTATAAACATGCCTTAAATCAAGACTTTTATGTGTTTAAAATATTGTTTTACGAATATATAAAAACAGACTTGGTGGCTTAATTAGTCTATGCTCAATTTTACAATCAGTCTTTTTTATTATCAAAAACTATGGAATGGAAATGAATGAATATTTTGCACCATTTCGGTTTCATTTTGATTCTAGGAAGAAAAAAAAAAAAGAGAGGGAGAAGACAGACAAGTTTGGCATTGGTCAGTACAAATCTGTTTATGGGTTCTGTAACAAGTTGTACAAAATCAATGTTCGGACAAACGGCTAACTTCTTATAACACTACGGTCCTACGTGTCTATACGGGCAGGACAAGTCAAATACAAGTAATTTTGTAGTATTGTATACAGAGAGAGAGAGAGAAGAGGAATAAATGAAGCTAGGAGGAGGTCATGTGAAGTCTCATCATGAGTCCAACTTTGTGCATGCGCTTCGATTTTCTACATGGCAGATACCACCCACGTAGCCCCCCTATACTTATATACATACATACTCTCCCTTTTCTTCTCTAGCTAGTGTTGTGCGCAATTAACCATTTTATTTTTATTTTCATAAAAAGATTACAACTACTTTTGTCCATCGAATACACGCAAAATAAATTCTTTTCAAGTTTTATTCTTTCCATAAAACACCACTCAACATTAGTAGTATTAAACTACACAATATATATTACGAGGTTTCTTCTCGCGCCACTCAAAACATATTTCCTTTTGAGTTTGAGTTTTCTTTTCTCATCACGCGGCATTTTACTCTTGCATTTGCATGTACACCATTTTCATTTTGAACTATGGTCCTATATATATAACCTTATACGACCAGTTTCATTTTCATTTTGTACACCATTTTCATATTACTCTTTCCTCGTATATCGTCTTTGAACTATGGTCCCTAGTATAAGTATAACCCATGGAATGTGTTGTAATTGTTTTTAGAAATCACTATGTTTCTATCGAAAGTATATCATATATTTTGGTATTATAATAATTAACAACGATTAAACATAGATCATGTTTTACGTATTTTGCTCACTCAAATACAAAAACCTGTGTAATAAGTAATCAGCAATTTATATTTTGAATGTTCCCTGTTTCCTCGGCTCGAATCCTCTGAAAGGGAAAGAAGGGATACACCCATAACGCATTATACATAATGCAGTGCTCTTTAACCCTCTTTTCTAAAAGGCTTTGGATGCTTTCATAATAAGGAAAATAAAGAAACCATAAATAGAGTGCATAGTTTGGTTGCTGGAGAAAAAAAGAATGTCAAACCTTTTAATTTGACAATATCTATCTTTACAAAATAATAATTGGCTTTGTCTATATATATTTTTTATTTGTTGTGCCAACTTTATATTTTTAGCAAGAGGCATGGAGCAAGAGAGTACCCCACTGGGCCAAGTCCACTCACTCTTGTTCCCATGTCACACATTACATTGCTTGATTTCTCAAATTTACAATGTTTTTTTTTTCTTCTTCTTCTTTTGTTGGTGTCATTTTCCACCATTTGTATACTTCCTTTTGGAGCTCCATTATAGATCTATCTTGTTTCACATGGGATTTTGCTTTTTTTTTTTTTTTTTTTTTGGTCAATAACATGCATTATATATCAATATGAATCCGGTTTCGTGACTTATGTTTATAAAGGTATTTGAATATTCGATCCTAATTAACAAGATAGACCACCAAGTAAAATGCTAATTTCCTAACGCGGAAGGTCAGTCCAATAAGGTTGAAAGATAATATATATACAGAAGTGTACTATAAACTGAGATATACACAATGAGTGCAGTCTAACATCTAATTTGGAGTCAAACTAATTAGTGCAGTTGAACTGAAACTTATTTCACAACCCTACATTTTATACTTATGGAATGGCCTAAATTTTCATCTCAAATATAGTATATAGTCATCACTTATCAGATATCATTGAGTGCAAAAATATATATGAAAGTTAGTGGGATCGTATCGTACCATCATTAAATTTAATCATTCTACATGGTATCACCAACACAATATCATTGGACCTTGGTTAGAGTTAAGTGGAAATTAGAGATCATCAGTTTTCCTTAAACATATTTTTTCTATAGTCACTACAAATTTTACATATGGATCTGCAAATTCCAAAATTTGGCTTAAGACTTGAATCTTTAACTACCGAAAAAAAAACCGATGGCCACGTTTTGCTACAGATTACAACATATTAAGTTACTAATTTGGTTTAAACTCTTGCCGTGAGGTCTGTAAAACAATATACGACAATAAAAGCACCATAATAGCTAATCAAACTTCGTATAAATAAATTTAAAGTAAACCAAAAACAAAACATGGATTTACTCCATAAATGGGAAATCGATGCAGCAATGATATTGAAATCACACACTCAATGAAAGGAAAAAGCACAAGTGTCTTTTTATTCCACTCTTTGGAATGAAATGAAAGTTTTATTAGAAGGAAAAAAAAAGTCAAATGAAAAGCCCTATTTATGTCACAATTGTGTTCTTCTTGCTTTGCTTCAATCTCACATCTCTTGTTTCTATATGTGTCTAAAGGGGAGAGATTAAAGAGGTGGAGAAAGGGACCCATGCATGGGCATGATAGAGGTGTAAAGTCAGGCATGGATAGAAAGGAAGGCTCCAAGTTTGATAGGCTGCTCATGCATATATTGTTTTGATCATATTAATATTCATATAAAGTATAATTTAATAATTATGAGTGGGATTAAAGTTTGTGGATATTACTCGCCATGAGGTTTAAAATTGAGCTTATAAAAGACGTTCCACATATATACAATTTTCCGATTACGTCATATGACAACATCGAGTTTGATTTTGAAGAATTCTGCTGAAGAAGATGATCGTTTTAATCAAACAATGGATCCGTTACTCAAAAGATTATACTATTCAATTAAATAATGGATCCGTACGTGACTTAAAATCTTTATATCTCAACCAGGTTAGATAACAATAGTTGATTATGGTATGAGGATCAGTATATATATGATCTATCGATCGAGAAGAGCTGAACAAGAGATACCGAGTTGATTTCAATTTTTAATTTTCCTTCTAGTATCTTACACTGTGTGTGCAACTCACATTAGGAAATGGTTAATTTATTAGCATCAAAATCTCTACATTCTAATTAAACAGTCTATGGCTAGAAAATGAAGTACATTACTAAGATACTTGTAAAAATATAATGGGACATTTTATCAAGAAAACAAATAAAAATGTAACGGGACAAAAATTTGTGATACGTATATATACAACTTACAAGTCAGAATCCGAATTCTAGCAAAATTAGAGTTCTAAGTGCAACTTTTTCTTTTATATCAATATAACACAAAATCGCTATGCCAATAGTTTGGAACAGTGCTTTGAAAGAAAAAACAGCTTGAAATAGTGGTGGCTTGATGAAAAAGGGAAGCGGCATATAGTTAAAGGAATGTAGTAGACCTATTCATATGTTAATCCCACACTACACAAAGCCATTGAGAAGAAGAAAAATCAATCATACTATGCTCTCTTTTCCAATAAAACTTTCCTGCAATCATTCCCTATTTATATATGATTCGAGCTATACATCTTCGCACACACCAAGCATATGAACCATACATTTTTAGTCACACACGGAAACCACTCAGTGCATATCTGTGTATGTGACCTTACCAACAACGCATAGATCTTTTGATGCTGCAGTCGCCATTTGAAAACATTCCCAAAATATTTTGTTATATATTTTTCTAATCGCTACATTAAACATAGTTTTTTAAACTTTTTTTAAACCTTTTCTAAAAGGATTCTTTTTCAAATCTTAAGAATTCATAAATTCACTCTTACTGAGATTAAAAACCATTTAAGTAAAGTAAAAACCATTTCACTGAATACTAATTAAGCGTGAGATTAAAATTCAGTAATTTCCAAATGCGGTAAACATCAGAAAAACTGATATTAATGGAAGCCGGCCCCCAGGTACGAACCATTACTCTGTTCATTACATGGAAGTCGGATTTGAATCTAGGAAGAACCCATGAGAACAACACCAACATATTATTACACTTATGTGCCAAATTTTGATCAGAAGAAAACGTACGTCCCATGATATGACTTTGACATGATCTGTGAACATATATGTTTTAAGCTTATGAGAACTTTCATATAGTAGTAATTGTTTGCTATTTAGGTAAGTCAAAAAATTTCCTTCATATATAGAGGCTAGAGAAGGAAACGCATGTGTGATGTGTCAGTCATTATTTTATACATACGCTGGTTACTATGTTTTAAAAAGTCTTCGAAGATTTTACATCAACTTGTAAACTCCAAAGAGACAGTAGCTAAAGCGCAAGCCAACAACCCAAACTTCAGCCAGAAGCTGTCTGAAAATCAAAGCAATGCTTTTAAGGAACCTTGTTAAATTAAGGTTTATATAAAAAAAAAACTATAGAAAAGGCGCAAGAGAACAAAACATGACTTCAGACATATAAATTGTCTGGAAATGAAATGATTATGCTTAGTGCACATATAAAAAGTGGCAAACTATATAAGAATATTATACCTTCTTCCTAGAACGAACCAACTAATTCGATCGATGTACGTATCTATGTGCCAAATTCATTCGAACATATCTATATACCAATTAGCCCTAGGCATAAATTCCGAACCCGATTACTCAACCCGGTACTCGACCCAAAAAATCGGGTTCGGGTATAGCTATAGAACCCTATTGGGTTCTATTTTCCAGAACCTGTGAATTTAGGTTAGGGTTGGGTAATACCCGATACCCGTTCGGGTACCCATAAAACCCGAGGAACATAACATTAAACCACTTAGGGATCTTTTGTTCTCACTAATCAGTTTGTCGATTCAATTTCCTAAAATCTCTCGAGGTTTGATACGATATCGATTCATATATATTCATCATCCTATTCCAAAGACAAACCTGGAAACCCTTGCTGCTGCTAACTTCGCGGAGACTATACCGTCACCGCTGAAGGAGATAAACTTACCACTGTCTGCCTTGTCGCGAAATCACTCAGAGGTATGACTTCTGATTTTTGAGGGTTCTTCTTCTTTCTCGAGTAACTTCTCAATCGATTCAATTATGTGATTCTTTTGATTCAAACGACAAACAAATTTCTATAGTATCGAGTATAGACTTTTAGTAAATTAGATTGTCACTTCTCTAATTCTTGTTTGTTTTTGTGAAAACAAAAGCTTAATCTTTAAATTGATTTTTGTCTCTAGATTGTTATACTCAATACTCAATAGAATGTTTACTTAATTTGTTACTAATTTTGTCACCTTCTTGTGTTGTTAATGGCTTTTGTAATTTTGATAATCTATTGATTATCGTTTCTAAAGATTGGTTTGTTTGTGTTTTAAAATGCAGATGGCATCTTCTGCTGAGCCAAATCCTCCAGATGATTGTGTTGATTTGAGTGGATCCGATGATGATGGAGGAAGAGGAAAGAGAGAGTTAGTGACGATGGAGGAGGTACTAGTTCTGGTAAGACGATGAATACAAGATCATGGGTTTGGGATCACTTCACCAAGATTGGACCAAAACAGGACAAATGCCAATGTCAATACTGTGGGAGAAACTTGTCTTGTGAGACTAAAAATGGCACTTGTACAATGAAGAAGCATCTCGAATTGTTCTGCAAACAATTCAAGGTATGGAAAGATGCTAACGGTAATGATCCAACTCAAACTGTTTTTACTTCTGATGGTGCTGGTGGTAGTCTTCGGGCAGTTAAAGTTTCAGAAGCAATATTTAGAGAGGCTACCAATGAGTTGATGGTACTTGCAGAGCTACCCTTATCATTCGTAGAGTGCTTGGGTTGGAGACATTTCTGCTCCAAGGCTCAAATGTATAAACCTCATTCTAGGAGGACAGCATCGAGAGATATTATGGAGATTTATGTCAATAAGAAAGCAGCTATGAAGAAGATTCTTGGGCAGAACCGACAGAGGCTGTCATTGACTACGGACATATGGGTTTCAACAACTACTGGAGCGAGTTATATGGTAATAACTGCTCATTTTGTGGATGCTATGTGTAAGTTAAGGAAGATGGTCATAGGATTCAAGAATGTTGATGATCATAAGGGTGAAACAATCTGTAATGTTCTCCTTAAGTGTCTAGCCGAGTGGGATATACAGAGAGTGTTCTATATCACAGTAGATAATGCTACAGCATATAGTTCTGCTATGACTAAATTTAAGAAAGCTATGAAGAACAGTGGAGATGATGCATTGATATTGAAAGGTAAGTATATGCATTTGAGGTGTGCTACAGACATATTGAATTTGGTTGTGAGAGAAGGTTTACAAGAGGTTGACAGTAGTGTGGCTGGAATTCGAAATGGTATTCAGTATGTGAGAGCTACAACAAACAGACTCAAATCATTTGATTTGCGACTTGAGGCGGTGAAGATTAAAAGGGGAAGTGTACCTTTGGATGTGAAAACAAGATGGAACTCGACTTACCTCATATTAGATCAAGCTTTGAAGTTTAGATTGCCATTTGAGAGGATGGAGGCTGAAGATAAAGTGTATAACGATTACTTTCTAGAAAAGGTGGATGGAAAGAAAAGGATTGGACCACCTATGCCATCTGATTTTGATGAAGTTGAGAGGTTGGTTTCTACTCTTGTCATATTTTATAAATCCACATCGGTTCTTTCAGCTTCAAATAAGGTTGCCTCTCATAAACTCTACAATGAGATAGTTTATGTTACTAAGAACCTGACTGAGTTAACCACGAGTACAGATCCTGAAGACGTTTTGAAAAAGAAAGCTTTGTCTATGTTAACAAAGTTGGCAAAGTATTGGGATCCATTTGGAGAACAAGTTGAAATGAATAGGCTGGTGATAGTAGCAAGTGTTTTTGATCCTAGAAAGAAAACGAAATTTGCTGAGCTCTGTTTTGATGCTTTGTATGGGAAAGGCAGTATTGAGTCTGCACATCTTTTAGATGATTTGAATAATATCTTGAAGGACTTGTATGATGAGTACAGTAGAAACAGTTTAGTAAACAAGTCTGGTTCATCTTCTCAGTCACATGGTTCATCTTCCCAGTCGCAGTCTCGAGAGCAAGTTGCACCAGATTTTTGTCAGAAAGCAGGTATTGTTGACATGGAAAATGTATTTGATGAGATGGTGATGGAAAAGATAATTTACAGCTCCTCTAATGAGTTGGATATTTACTTGAAAGATAATGTGGAGAAACCAAGTATTCTTAAAGGTACAGAATATTATTTGTTATCTTGGTGGAAGGTCAACAGTGGGAAGTATCCGATTTTGTCTCTAATTGCTAAGGACATACTTGCAATGCAAGTGTCTTCAGTAGCCTCTGAATCTGCTTTTAGCACTAGTGGTAGAATTTTAGAACCTTATAGGAGCTGTTTAACACACAATATGATAGAAGTGTTGATCTGCACCGAGCAATGGCTAAAAGCTGAAATTCATATCAATGAAAAAGGAGTCTCTACAGTAGAACATTTGCTTTCGGAAGTTGAGCATGATGATGAACTTATGAGAGGTAAGTTTTCTTTTTATTGTTTAACTGTATATACAATTTTGAATATGATTTTGTTTGTTCTTACGGTTTACATTTGTTTTTTTATAGAGTATGAACCTGAATTCAAGCATTTGGACAGCTAATCTTGAGAATGAGTCACCCAGATGATCTTTATAGTTTGAATGGTTAGTTTAAGTATATACTATATAGTCTCTACTCTTTGTATTTGTCATTATTCTCATTGTTGTTATTGATATTTGTTTCATTTTGTTTCAGGAAATTTCAAATCAAAAACATCAATCACCAAGTTTCTACTTTCTATCTTCTATTTCTATGTTGCACTTTCACATCAGACTTATATTTTTATTTTGAATCTTTTCTAGACTTTTCTTTGCTTTCATTCTTTCAGCAACTTAAATTTGTTATCACTTATCACTTTTCTATTTCTTTCAGTTTTTGGATGTTAAATTTGGAGTTATATTCTATGTTTTCATTATTTATGTGATTTTGGATGGTAATTTGCAGATTTTTTCATGTATTTCAGGTGTAGTTCGGATTTCGGTTCGGGTTTTGGTTGAGTTTGGATACACTTTACCCGAAACCGAATAGAACCCGTTTTTTCGGGTTTTTTTCGGGTTCTGAAAATTGTAACCCAAACCGACCCGAACCGAACCGAACCCAAACATAGTAAAATATCCAATAGGTTCTGTTTTCCATTACCCATTAACCCGAACCCGAATGGGTAACCCGAATGCCCAAGACTAATACCAATATATATCTTAAAACCTTTCAATCCAAACAAAAGTTAGTCGAACTAATACCCGTTTTCTAAAAATGACATTAAAAATTTGTACTCTTTAAAAAAAAAAAATGGTGAATCTTTTATTTTATTGAAACAATTGAGGTTTGTAGTTTAGTGATTTGTACTTACCATGTTTCTACTACTATGTCATAATTTAAATTCTTAAGAGTGAAGAAAATGTTTCTATTTTAGTTCTTGAGTTTATATGTGGTGTTTGTCCAAAAAAAAAAGTTTATATGTGGTCATAAAATAACTAAAAAGTGATGTGTAAAGTTTGAAGGATTTGACAAAACTAATAAAACAGAACTATACAACAATTCGAAAACACAAGCAACACCGCGTATATAAGAAAACTGCGATTGTAAAATTATGTATGTCATGGTCGTATATGCAATGTGTTTAATGGGCACACTTTGAAGGTGAACATAGTGATAGTCCACATCATGAGTCCGGAATGCATTTGAATTCACATACCCATTAAGTTTAGGAAAAGGTTATTCCGTCAAATATATTGCTTCAACTTTATACAAAAGCTTTGAATGGTTGTACAATATGCTCCAAAGCACACTAAAATTAGACTAGTCTGCACTTAATTTACCATTCACCATTGCATACCAGTATGCATTGTTGCATACTAAAAATTTCCATACTAGTATGCATTTAAGCGTACAACTCCATACCATTGTAAATTCACTATTGATCTGCATTTTTCATTCTGCTCTTCAAAAGCTCCATACTAATATAAACTCCATACTAATCTGCTCCGTACCACAATTCAATGTTTTGCATACCAAAATATTGGTATGCATTATCCGGTTTACTCCATACCTTACAACCATTCAAAGCCAGAATCTATTGGGCAATTTTTGACTCTAAATTTATCATCAAATTCATACCAAACAAAGCTACATTAGTAGTATACTTTCCAAAACATGAGTTCATATTCAAAAAAATAATAATCATTTTGGTACAACAATACTTTCAATCACACTTTTCATTTCTTTGCTCAGTATTATTTCTAATCACTAAAACAACGTAACCCTAGCAAATAACCTATACACAGAGACGTCCAAAAACACTAAAGACGATGATGCTCTAAGACAAACATCCACCCAAAAACATTAACTAAACTGTGGTTTGTTGTCCAGCAGGAACCTTACTCAAGATCTACCATTACGAGCAGAAGCAGCAATGGCTGATTTCTCCGACCGGAGGCTGGAACTTGCTTCTGAAGTGTTCTCATCAGAGGATTCCTCCTCCTCCCCCTCCTCCTTGTGCTCTCCATTTTTCTTCTTGGCATTGAGAAACCGACCACCACATCCTCTTGGCCGTCTTATAGCATGTAAATGACGAGATTCATGCATATACGGCTGAAAAACAAGAACATGTTAGAAAGGAATCAACTAAAGAATTTACAGGTTCAACCTGCCAAGGAGTTCACCTTCTTTGACTTAATGTCTCTATTTCGTGCCTCAAGTTTTGCCCGGGATTGCCTGCGCCTGAGTATACCGTGGTATTGTTTTGCGTTAACAAAAACAGGCTCCTCTACTGCATCACATTGCAATGGAACCCCTGGTTGCTGCATTCCCATTAACTGCAATTGGACCTGACAAAAAAAAACTCTTTTCAATAAAACATAAGCACGTTTCAATATCAAGAAGCCGACATAAGGGGGGAGTAATAATACATACCCCAGGATAGGGATGTGGAAGATACTGTTGCTGTGCAAAGACGCTTCTATAGTAAGGATCTGGATACGGGTAGAGCCCATGTGCCTTCAACACCAACACAAACAAAAGGTAAAAAACCATAGACTCGTAGATCTCAACTAGAAAACAATGAAAAGCTTAGCATTCCTTGGAATCATTACTATCTCAAAGCTTACACAATTCGCACTAAAAGTCTAAAATTTGCAGAAAAGGTGATAATCAAAGCCTTCCAGCTTGAATTAGTTCAAGCAAAAGTCGAGATTTTGACATTGTAAATTTCAAAAACAAAAGCGAGAGATGATCGGATATAAAGCACTTGGACAACAAAGGTAGGTAAAGCACACAAAACTAAAACCAAACATCGTATAACCAAAGTCAAGATCATTTCTTCCAACTTTTACTTGAGAGAATGTGGTTTAGAGAAATTACCACGGGCTCTGAGTAGGCAGAGGTTGTATCAATAGATTCAGAACTTCGTCCTGAAGGAACCGGTGGTCGGGTTTGGGAATCAGGACGTTCTTCTTGCTTCCCATGACTATCATTCTTATCTGGCAAACCAAAGAATCAATTAGAAAAGATAAACGTTGAAAAGAGAGAGCATAAGAAGAAGACGGGATGTTTCAGAAAGAGAGACAAAACCAGAAAGCTCATGAACTGAAGAAGTCATGTTTCATGAGACTGCCCTAGTTATAGCTTCCAGGAACAAACCTGAAACAACAACCACAACAAAAGCACAAAAGTCAGTACCAAAGCCAAGAATTTGAGAATCAGAATTCAATAACCAAACAAAAAAAAACACAGAGTTTGAGAAACACAATTCAATCACAACCCTACAATTTAAACCAATCCCAGAACAAGAAAAGACCAATCTTTAACCTCTAATTTCACAACCCAGCTTACACAGCAAAAGCAGTTTTACAGGAAACGAGATACATACAGTACAAAAGTTAGTAATTTCAAAAAATCTGGTGGGAGAAAAAGAACAACCTGAATTTTAATCTTTATAAAGAAATATAAAGCTGATTCAATCAATCTCTGGATCTTACGCTCAGAATATCGTTAAAGGTCTGGTCTTTTTTTTTTTTGTTTCTAGTAATAAGGAAGAAGACGAAATGACGAACAGAGGCCTAAACCGGCTAAACCCAAAGAACACTGCGTGACGTTTTCAGGTCAGAGCCTATTACACTTCATAGCGTTCTTCTCCAATACTTATAAACGTCATGCTGTTTCTTTGTTTGAATACTCAGCGAGTCCCCACTCTCACTGCTGATTGGTCAACTCAAATGAGTTGGAGTGAAAAACGACAGGACGTGCAATAGTAAGAAAGGAGGCAAATACAATGAGGACAAGTGGCGAGACAGCGATCGAGATTGTAGGTAAAGACGGGCAGATCTGAAAAAGCTGCCCGAATAATGTTCTCAATTGTTCAACTCCACTAGTTTTTTGCTTGGCCCAACTTCTGCCCGTTGCCCCCACACTCGTGAGTCATCGAAGAAGCGTCGGTATCGAAACCGAAGAAGATTCCTCCGTTTCGCTTTTGGTTTTGTTCGAATTTTAGAGACAATTAAACCGAGTGTAAATTCAATTTAGATTGGTTTGGTTTCGGTACACGGATGGAAACAAAAACCTTTTATAGACAAATGGAATAAGTGACTGACTCATAACATCTTCACAAAACACGTTTCATGTAATTAAAAAGTCTTTTTTAAGTTTTGGATAATAATTCAGAAGACTTTTTGGGTTTTGGGGTTATAAATATCGGTTAGCATAATCTATAGCATTGAGATAAACTTGAAAGAAGGATTTAACAACACTACACTCTAACCATAATCTATATATATATATAGGACCAAAATCTCATATCCTAGTCGATGATTCAACAAAAAAAAGGACTATTTAAACATATAAAAGCAAAAGAAGAACTGAGCATCACTACTGTATATATCTTTCACTAATGATATACAGTATAAAAGCTATGTTAACTACGTACTTAATCTGGTGTAAACTAAACGAAACAGTCGTTCATTCACATATAACACATATACTGTATATCATTAGTGAAAGAATTGTTCAAAAATTCTACCGCAATTTTCTTGTGTTTTTTCAAAATATTTAGATCATTGTGATTCTGAAACTATATAACTTATATAGTATTGTTAAGACGTTTTTGTCCATCTTTTCTAGTGTTATCATTTCTTTGAAAGGAAACTTAGAATTTATATTAAAAAAAAAAACAAAAGAAGCAAAAGAAATAAAGATGAGACAAAATACATAAACTGGATAGAAATAAAGATAAGGATGAGCTATTCTTTACTAAATGTTAAGTTAAGAATCCAACTATGGATCAAGTGTTGTTTTGCCTTGTTCCATGTTTCCAAACTCCAAAGTAGGCTTCTTGAACATGTTCTCTCCAATGCTTTTAGTTTCAAATCATGTTTTATCATTTTCTTCTTCTTTCAATTGCATCTAAAATCTATGAAATATAGAAATATCGAGTTTCAAACATCTACAGATGGGAAAAAATGTCATTTAAACAATGAACTTTCAAATTTTGGCCATTTAAACCATGAACTTTGTTGTAGGCCATTTAAAACATCAGCTTTTATTGATTAACTTTTTTAATCATGAAGTTTCGTTGACCAAGCCAAAAAGGCATGACGTTAAATCTGATAATTGACCTACTAACAGATGTTACTATATCGTTAATCACTATGTTACTAACAAAACGACGTCGTTTAAATGGAAGTTTTAATTCGAAAAAATGTTATTTAAACCATGAACTTTTAAATATAGGCCATTTAAACCATGAACTTGTAAATATATGTCATTTAAAACATGAACTTTCAAATTTCTGTCATATAAACCATGAACTTGCCTTCGGCGTTCGGTGAAATCTAAACAACCTGAAAATTTTGGTTATCGAAGAAAACTGAAAAGAGAAAGCCTAACCGTTCGGCGCAATTGATTTGGATAATCGGATTTTGATTTGGTTCGGACCGACTGGTTTATTAGAAACCGCAGAAGTATATAAGCCTAGTATAGTTTATCTCTTCTTTCTTTGACTCTTTCTAATCATGCGATTCTGAAAAAGAGAAAGAAAAACATCAATTAATCCTTCTTTTTTGATCTTTGTCATATATTTTGTGTCTTTTTGTATTTGTCTTGAGACTTTTTATTTATTAGGACACTACGATAGAGTTTGAAGGATTGATCATCTTGTTTAAGGACACTACACTAGAGTATGAAGGCTTAATCACTTTTTTCATCTATTATGGTTTAAATGACATAAATTTGAAATCTCATGGTTTAAATGACATACATTTACAAGTTCATGGTTTCAATGGCCTATATTTAAAAGTTCATGGTTTCAATGACATTTTTCGAATTAAAACTTCCATTAAAACGATGTCATTTGGTCAGTAACGGAGTGATTAACAGCATAGTAACGTCTGTTAGTAGGTCAATTATCGGATTTAACGTTATGTCTTTTTTGGCTTTGTCAATGAAACTTCATGTTTAAAAAAGCTAATCAACAAAAGTTGATGTTTTAAATGGCCTACAACAAAGTTCATGGTTTAAATGGCCAAAATTTTAAAGTTTATGGTTTAAATGACATTTTTCCCTCTACAGATATAAGGGAATTTACCAACTAAAAGTCTAAAACTACCAACAAATTCATTTTAAGCCTTACAATAATATCACAATGTATATTTTTAATATTTCAAGATCAACCATTTTCACAAAAAAATCTAGATATATTACCCAAAATATAGATGCGGAAATTTTAAATTATCTTCCTAAATCAAAAATGAATTGAAAGTTTCATACTACACAAACAATATCCTTCTCAAAGAAGCTACAGACCAAAAGAAAGTTAGAATTCCAAAAGAGAGGTTATAAATCTATATTATGAAAGTTGGTTAACTCTCTCCATCCTTCTGCCACATCAGCCATGGAGAAAGTGTCACATGTCCATCCTTCTTTATGTTGTTTGACTAATCATTTTCTGTCTTTTTTTGCTTGATTTTCGTAGTAACTCACACTTTGACCATTTTCGTCTTCCCTTGCTTTAGTAACTGCTCCTTTAAAATATCACTCATATCCTGCTGTTTTTATCACCAATGAGACTTGACTTTAGAATATAGATTAGAATGCTAAAGATAACAGAGGACTAAACTTCCTAAAGAAAGAAAATTGTCTTATACTAATGTTAAGACAATCTTAACATCATCTAGAAATTGTCTAATTGGAACTGGTTAGTATACTTATTGTTCCAAATAGCTGATGGGTATAACATGTGGCTTTGTAAGCTTCTCAAGAGTCTATATCCACACATAGAACAAAATTATATTGGTTGTAACTGTTTATTTTTTGTAGCTTACCTATACTATGTTAATGCATTAGTAATGAATTTTTATCTTTTGCTCAAAATAGATTACAAGTTAGTTTCTTAATTATGGGCATGCTATGTTTTGCTTAATGTTTTCTTTAATTATTCCTATATTTCTTGCTTTGGTATGATGTATCAGATTTGAAAAAAACAAATTCTTATAGCAGGAGTCGTGAATATATAGAGAAAGATGTTTAATTAGTTCTTCTAATTATAGTTTGTAAGTGATTGTATACATTCTCATTCGATAACAAACAAAAAAAATGAAAATTCTCTCTTAAGTTTACATTGTTGTGTTGTTCCTTCTCTGCAAACTTTTTTTCTATGACTCTATCTGCTCAACTATACTCAAGATTGCAAGTTCATTCTCACTATGGCGAACCTTAAGGATTTTTTTCTTTGAGTGGTGTTGTTTCTAAATTTCTGTATTATGTATATAGGGCCGGTATGTGTGTTTTTAAATGTAATCTTACTATAGAATAAGAAGAAACTGGCCATTTTGTGTTTGATTCTTACAAGGTTGAATAAATTATAAGACTTGAGAATTAACCAAATTTACTATAGTTTTTTTCTTACTGCTAAAGTGCCAGAGAATAAGAAGATTCAATCATGTGTGGTGGCTACTCCAAATTTTCAGTCATATGATATGATATTGATCATCATGGTTTGTGCTTTCATTTTTTACTACTCAATACATAATATGATACTAACAGTGAAAATGTAATTGTTCATATCGCCAAAAGATAACCCGTGCAGTGCGCGGGTATTCATCTAATAAATATAAATTTATGGCTGGATTGGTTTAACTCTGAGACACTTTTTAATAGTACTCTTTTAAAAGAATTTAGATAATATAATTATTGGATTAGGTGGACTGGACTACAATGATTTTGTATTAGGTAGAACCTTAATGACTATGAGATCTACTGATCATTATGATTTAACCAAAATTCTGTCGAATTTGCATAAAATTAAGTTTTACCAACACATTTTAAAGAATATTAAAATTATATCAATCATACTATATGATATAAGTTGAACCATTAAATTTTATCTAACCCAATGAAGTAAGTATTGAACTTTGGAATTAATGGATTGACTCCAACAACTCACAAAAACATATACACAATCCATGATGAACTTTTAATTTGTTGGAAATTGTTTGACCGATTTAAACATGGTCTATATCTTGCATAAAAATAAAATTAAGACTCGTCAACAAAATGTTAAGCAGAAAACAATGACTAGAGTCAAACACATACTATAAGATTGATTATACAAACATACACAATGTGAATTGTGAAGGGAATACAAAAGACAACAAAAATAGAGGGGTATTTTGGTAAAATCGAGAAAAGGAGCTGGCACTTAGCTTTGTTCTCGAGAATCTCGGAGTCTCCCGCTCCGGTCTCTCTCAGGTGTGTCGTAAGCGCCTCTCTTTCGCCTTTTCTCCCCTTTTCTATGCGTTTTCTAAGGAAACCCTAAAACGCTGCCAACCGAAGAAACCGTTGGAAATCGAAGCTGTGTTAGCTCTTCTCAAAGCTACTTGTAAGTTTGCTTCTCCCTTATTTTGGTTATGCCCAGTTAAAGTTTTGATTTTTATTTTTCTAGGATTTGTAATATCTCAATTCATTAGATGGGTTCCTCCTGTTTCTTATGGAATTGGTCTTGATTAAGAAACCATGAACCTTTTGTTAATTCCAGTGTTGTAAAGTTTTGATTTTTAATTGAATTTTATTGGAATTGTTACTAAAGGAAACTGTTAAATCCCCCTCCCTTAGGGCTATTGTGAGAGAGAGTGGTTTTATGGAGGAAGAGGTTGTGATGGCGGCTGAGAATGGTAGTTTAGAGTTTCATGATGACAGTTTATCATCATCACTTGAGATTGATGATGGTCTTATTAAAGAGAATGAGAATCCTGATGTTGATTTCCTCGAGGATTTAGATTCTTACTGGGAGGATATTAATGACCGTTTGACTATCTCAAGAGCCGTCAGCGACTCCATTATTAGGGGAATGGTTACTGCAATTGAGTCTGAGGCTGCTGAGAAGATTGCTATGAAAGACCTCGAGTTGTCTAGGATTAAGGAGAGGTTGCTTCTGTACCATGTGGGTTCTGAAGAGAATGAGTCCCCTCTGATGCATGATAAAGCGTGTTTGGATACTCCAGATGAACTTACTCAGGGGTCTTTAGGCAGTCTTAAAAATGAAGCCAGAAAACAGTTGATGATGCTTGTTAAAGAACTCACCAATTTGAGAGAGTATATTCACATCAATGATTCAGGCGCCAACCTGGATGAGAAATTGGGTTTAGACAGCAGTCTGCATGAGACCAGGTCCAAAACTGTTGATAAAATGCTTGATTCCTTGAAGAGCATTCTAGAGACTGTGGTGAAGCGGAGGAATGATATGGAATTCCCTTCGTCGTGGCAGCATGAGCATGATTTTCGAAAAGAGATTGAAACTGTAGTGGTGACCAGCTTTGTTCGGAGTCTTAAGGATGAGTATGAACAGAGACTGTTGGACCAAAAAGCTGAATTTGGTGGTAATAGAAGTCTGATACTTGGGAATATCAAAGAGATTACTGGTTTGCGCCAGGAACTAGAGGCGATTCGTAAATCGTTTTTGGATCATGAAAATGGGGACATCGAGGCAGGGGAGGAAGGCGACCGGAAAAGAGTGGAGAAGTTGCACCGTAAGATGTCGGGAAGCCTTAATTCAGTTTCTTTAGTTAAGGATAACGGTAAGCATGAAGAGAGTTCTATTGACTTAATGCCGGAGAATAATGAGACTTTAAAGCACATGTCATGTGATGAGTTGATCAATCACTTCAAGATCGAGATGAATAAAATGAAGAGAGACCATGATTATAAAATACAAGACATGACAGAGCAATGTTTTACCTATAAGCGCAAGTATTTGAATTTACAGGAAAGGGGTTCTTTTACTTTTGTGGGGAAGGATAAGGAGCTAGAGGCGCTGAAAAAGAAGATCCCATTTGTCATCTCTAAATTGGATAAGATTCTGATGGAAGATGAAAAGTTGGTGTCTGAGGGTAAGCACGATGCTGATATCAAACGCCAAGTGGATTCTCTTCTTCTGGAAAATCGTCAACTTAAAGATTCACTTTCAGACGCTGCTGAGAAGATGTCACAGGTTTCCCAGGCTGAGGCAGATCATCAAGAGTTGATCCGAAAGCTCGAATCAGATGTTGAGGATTCTCGTGTTGAAGCTTCTATTTATAAAGATGTTTATGGGTGTTTTGTTGCGGAGTTAGTGGGTCAGATGAAATGTGCAAAACAGGAGACAGATTTAGAGCATTGTATGTTGAAAGAAGCATATGAGTTGATACTGGAAGATCTTGCGAGTAAAGAAGCCCGTGAAAGGAAGGATGATTTTGAAGACTCTTGTGTCGAGTCTGTCATGATGGAAGAGTGTTGTTCAGTCATATACAGAGAAACCTTGAAGGAAGCTCATAAGAAAATCGTAGAGTTAAACATGCATGTAACAGAAAAAGAAGAAACTCTGAGATCAGAGATGGTTGACAAGGAAAGACTGAAATTGGAGATTCATATGCTAGGGTGTCTCGTCAAGGAGAAGGAGAATTTAGTCCAAACAGCTGAGAATAGCTTGGCTACAGATAGAAAGAGATTTAAGTTAGTCTCTCACCAGATTAACGATCTGCAATCACAGATAGAACAGCAACAAACAGAGATTCATGATAAAAACGAAGCACTGAGAGTTGTTTCGGCACGCGAGTTAGAGAAAATAGAAGGTTATGAGACAAAGATATCCAAGTTAAGAGAAGAGTTAGAGTTAGCAAGAGAGGGTTTGAAGGAAATGAAAAATGAGAAAAGGAAAACAGAGGAGAAGTTATCAGTGGCAAAAGCAGAGAAAGAGACACTGGAGAAGCAACTTGTGTCTCTGGACTTGGTGGTTCCTCCTAAATTAATAAAAGGGTTCGACATTTTAGAGGGTTTGATTGCTGAAAAGACGCAAAAGACAAATTTTAGGTACTCTTTTATCTCTGTTTTCTTTCTTTACCTTTAGACATGGATATACAAGTACTTTATCACTTGGTTCAACAGCATGCAAATACTAATAGTGTGAGAACTTTCTTGGGACTTAGGTTAAAAAACATGCAGAGTCAATTGAGTGATCTGTCACATCAAATCAATGAAGTCAAGGGGAAAGCATCGACGTACAAGCAACGGCTGGAGAAGAAGTGTTGTGACCTCCAGAAGGCCGAGGCCGAGGTGAGTATCATTGCACCTATCGCAAGCTTAATACTCTTACATACAATAAAGTGTTTGCAATTTGTCATTCAAAAATAATGTGTGTATGGTTGTTGAATCACAGGTTGATCTTCTTGGTGATGAGGTTGAAACTCTCTTAGATCTTCTTGAGAAAATATATATCGCTCTCGATCATTACTCTCCAATCCTAAAACATTACCCTGGCGTAAGCGTTCTCTCTCTCTACACATTTTCTCCTAATCTATTTAAGATTGATTTTTGTATGATCAGACGATACTTATGACTTTGCAGATCATTGAGATCTTGAAGCTTGTCCGGAGAGAACTTAGCCGAGAATCAAAGAGACCATTAGATTGATAACTTGGATCTCTTCCACACTAGTTTATTTATGTCCCTTTTTGTACAAATCTCTCAGGATTATTTGATGTTGTTGATCTTTAGTTTTGTTTAGTAGATAGGGTTTGGAAATGTAGTAATGTATTGTCGTCAATCGCAATATGTGATTTTCGATCACTGAATCTTTTTATAATCTTATAATACAGTTAGATTACGTTAAGGAGAGATAAATCAAACATATTGAACTTGCAAGTTATGGAATCTGATCTTTTTTTTTTTTTCAAACACTCCATTATATTAACTATTAAGTTTAAAGGATTACAAGCTTCCCTTGAGAAACTGAACACACCAAATAAATTTACACAGGATAGATGACTTAGACATGTTGTAATCAAAGACAACAACCAAACTTTAAAACTAGGCATAAAACCGAAAGCACTACAAGCTAAATAAAAGGGGCCTAAAGCCCTGAAGATAGCGAGTTCCCACACAAGGTAAGGCCACTCGGATTGATAGAAAGCAGTCCATTGCCAAATGAAATGACTAGGGGTTGATAATGACCAGATCGCCGATCCCATAACGACATATTGCCACACTGGAATACTAAGATTCCGACGGGTTTTAAAGCTCCTAACTCGCACTGATGACGAATCATCATCTCCCTGAACAGGGAGACATCATGTAGGGCGGGAACAAGTTCCCAAGAGCCGAAGGCCAGAGAAAGAGTCCATAACCGAGCCACCTTGCCACTCTTTGTTGATGAACCTAAAACAGATGGATAGCGGAGAACAAAAGCTAGAGGTAGACCATGAAAGCAAAAGAGTGGATTTGGGAGAAGAAAGTAAGAGCCAACAGAGAAGCCCGACATTTGCTTGAGTTTTCAAACAAAGAGGTAAGAGAAAATCATCTCTCAAACGATCAACGAAATAAGTCTCTCTTTCAAATATGAGGAAACATGAGATAGAACTCTATATATGAGGATCTGATCCACCAAAGACAAATGCAAAATCTAAACCTTGTGATCATAAGAAGTAACTCTATATATCCAATCCAGTGGAAAGATACAAAAATAGTATCGCCAATATAACTTGTGGTATGAGTTGTAGGCCTGATAATTTTGGTCTTCTTTGATGTAAACCGAATCGCTCGCCCCAAAGTGTCCTAGACTCAGGTTGGGGCCACAGACATGTGTTGGCATATTGAAGGCGTGATTGGTGGAGCTGACGTGTCGATGTCAGCATCATAGCACCGCTCAAACTATTTAAATCTTCAACTAGTCATGATCCTTCTTCTTCCTAGCTTTTTCGTCTAAGACCGCACCAAAAAAAAAGGAAAAAACTCATATGCAGGCAATATAATGGAGAAGACCATCAAGGTTAATTATTTCTTCTGTCTCGTGACTTTTCTTGTCGTTCAAGTTTATTGGGGTTAGTTCGTAATTGAGTTCTTGATACCTTACTTGCAGAACTCAACTCACAGTCCAGAGAAAATACTTGTGCATGCAGTAAAGGTAATCAATGATTGTAATCTGTCTATCTATATGATCTTTGACTTGATGAAAGGTTTTTTACTTGTATATCTAGAACCAGGAAAAAGAAGATCACTTACGTGTACAAGAAGAAACACCTCATAATGATGTTGTTGTTGTTGATGTTGAAGATGATGATTGTAATCATGATCTTGTTGATGTTGATGATAATGCTGACGATGATGAGGAAAATGAAAGATACTGTAAACGTGAGTTTGATCATGGATACCATCTAGTGAAGGGCCAAATGGGTCATAGCATGGAAGACTACATCGTAGCTGATACCAAAACCGTTAAAGGCCACAATATTGGGTTATACGCTATTTTTGATGGCCACTCAGGCCGTGAGGTTGCGGATTATCTGCAAAACCATCTATTTGATAACATCTTGAGTCAGGTTTCAAAAACAAAAACTCACTCATCCCTTACTCAAGAATATCTTATAAAATTTAAAGACTGTTGTTGTTTCTTGAAGCCGGATTTTTGGAGAAACCCTAAGAAGGCAATCAAGAGAGCATATAAGTCTACGGACGACTACATTCTCCATAACGTGGTTGGTCCACGAGGTGGCTCCACGGCTGTGACAGCTATAGTGATTGATGGGAAGAAAATTGTGGTTGCAAACGTTGGAGATTCAAGAGCAATCTTGTGTCGTGAAAGTGGTGTAGTCAAGCAAGTTACGGTTGATCACGAACCTGAGAAGGAGAGAGACCTTGTCGAGAGCAGAGGTGGCTTCGTCTACCAAGAAGCAGGTCCCCTTCTTTTTGTGTCTTAATTGAAACGAAAAGAAAAAACAATGATTAGGTAATGACGAATCACCTATGTTCCTTATAATGTTTAGGTAATGTTCCGAGAGTGGATGGACAACTAGCAATGACGCGTGCGTTTGGAGACGGAAGGCTTAAAGAGCATATAAGTGTGACACCGAATGTAGAGATTGTCGAGATACACGATGACGCCAAGTTCTTGATCTTGGCTAGCGATGGACTTTGGAAGGTTTCTTCTGTATACTAGTCTCATAAGACTTACACCACAAATATTGGACTAATCTTGGTCGGTTTTCTCAATCAGGTGATGTCGAATGAAGATGTTTGGGATCAAATCAAAAAGAGAGGGAATGCAGAGGAAGCTGCGAGAACACTAATTGATAAAGCTTTGGCTAGAGGAAGTACAGATGATATCTCTTGTGTAGTTGTTTCTTTCCTTCAGTCCATCGATTAGATAATTTAGGTCTCTCCTATCGTTCCTTTAAGTGATCACAATTCGAAAGAGAAAAAAAAAACATAGTTTCATACAATAATAAGTTCCAAGCTGAATCACTGTTACATATTTGCTTCAAAATTGCGTTTATTAAAAAATCACAAGGATTCAGGACTCGTGGAGGGTCTGATTCTGGAAGGCATTCTTAAAAGCCTGTCTCTTTCCATCATCTGATTCTTGAAAGAGTGCTTTGGGGTTATGGACATCTTGTTCATGGCATAATCAACATCCTCATCCTCGCCTTCTTCACTGTCCTCATCTCCATTCACGATTACCTCAGCATCAAAATCATCTTCTTCATCTTCGTCGTAGGGAGCTCTCACCATTGACCAGTAGATGAAATTCGGGGAGATAAAGCTAAACATCATCCAAGAAGATGCAGAAACAGAGTCAAGGTCAAGAACATTAGCCTTCATTTAAGATTCTTGCAAAAGAGTATCAGTGCAATGGTTTTAAGATAGTGATGAACCTGTTTGAGGATTTGAGCAAGCAAGGATCAAACGGGAAGAAAGTTTTAAGCTTATCACACCCGCCAAAAGAACCGGAAAGCTCAGACTCAAGTTGGTTATTGAAAATGAACGAGTCGGAGACGATGAACAGACCATCTGCTTTAGCTTGTCTAAGGAACTCCGCTACCACAGATGGAATGCATACCTAGTCCCAAAGCAAATTCGCTTATCATGCAATTAATAAGTTGGATCACTTCCAAATGACAGCTGAGCATATGTGACGAAAAAATAACTCACACTTAATGGGTCTAGTTTGTGCGTTAAAATTGACTCCAATGGTGTAAGCTCGGACCGTAAGCGAGGAACATCCAGGATAGACCTCATCCGGAAGCAGAGCACATACATGATTGCCTGTGGTCACAGAACAGATTCAAATGACGGTTTCAGCAACTGTAACCACATTTTGAAGACTCTTTGAAACTTGAAACTTTAAAGGACATATCACAAAATATATTTTCCAGCATGAAATAGCAACGGGATGATTGTAGAATTTTGTGACAGGTGGAGCTTGAGCTTGTAAGCTATACATACCTGGCATCCAGAGAAGAAAATAAGATGTGCTTCAGGCCTAATATCACCATTGCAAGTTCTGCAGTAACCCACACACTCATCCATCAACCTACAATGTTTTAGACACAAACAAAATCAATGTTAGAAGTTACAACAAACGGAAGCTTCAATAAGATCAAATGATTATGTTTAAGGTAACATTTTGTAGAAATCCCTTCCACCTTTTCAACATGCTAGCCACAAAGGAAACAGGCAAAAACTTTCCGCGAGCCAAGAAGCTAGCAAGATAAGCCACCGCACTCCTTCTGTTGATGGGGAGAAACAAAAGCACAACCAAATTGTGATTAGAACAATAACAAAGCATGGCATGCCGCATGCAGCGAATAAGAAAATTTCGATTATGAAAGAGGACGGGGTACTTGCCTGGTAGCTGGAGACTTGCGGCTGGAGAGAAAAATGTCCATCAACTTGCTTGCAAATTTCACACCACAATTCTCAGGATCGAGTGAGCAGGCATAGAACATCAGAAACTGCAGATTATATCGAAAGTGAGTGTAAAATGAGACATCTCATGTCGACCTTGCTAGATTCTGGAAGAATGATGTTCAGAATTATGCAAAATATGATAATTATGTGGCCTACCTGGGAGAATTTTGATTTGTATGTGTCCAGAACGAAATTCTCAAATGACTGAAAGAGGAGTTCAAACACCTAAGCCAACCAAAATCATTAGAAAAAATCAGAACGGCTAAGAAGATTTTGTGAGTCCATTAAGAAAAGTATAGATATTTCAACGAGGTCCCATTTTGTGTCATACCTCATCCAACCGACCATCATTTTGACAGGATTCAAGATGCTCAAAAGCTATGACCATCAATTTGTCCAACAACTCGGAGACGACAATACTTCCACCTGATGTATCCTGACTTAGAGGTCCTACTGGAAACTGCAATATATAATCAAATCCAAACTCTCGTAAAACAGCAAAACGAATGTTCCTACTAACTTGTTCCCTAGCAACTTTTAATCATACCAAAAGAAAACATAAATGATTAAAACAAACATAAGCTACCTCGTCTCCTTCATCGATGGTGCCTTCAACTGCATCTTCAAGTTCCATATCGAACATGCCTCTAGAGTCATCTTGTGGAATATCATCCCATCCAATCTCTACCTACAGGGATACACCAGCATAGCATTCAAACACCAATACCACCACACTTACTGACCTCAATTGTATATATTCATAATAATCTGTCTACTTACATCCAAATCTCGCAGTCTCTCCATCACCACATTAAGAATCACGCTGCCACCAACTCGCCCGATTGAGCTATTCTCCAACTTTAATAAGTTCTCCACATATATCACCATCAACTGCAAGACGGGTAAGATATATTTTTCTTATGAGTTTATCGCCAGTATGAGCTTGCGACTGCAAATTTACCAAAAAGAAAGACTCACAAGGTCCTTTCTGTGTATTTTGGGCATGTTCTGAGAGAGCATTGGCACTAATCTTGAGGGAGTAAGAGGAACCAAAATAGATATTTTCAGAAATGCTGCATGCACCCGAGCAAAAACTTCTGTCTTCTTGTTTAGTATACGGGGGTTCGAAAGATTTTTTATTACCCAAGGAGGTGGAAGAAAATTCTTTATGAGCATATTCAGACAAGAGTCCAGATATTTTCCACTAGTGACAGCCTGTGATGGAAAAAGAGGCAAAACATAAATTGTATACCTCCTCATCTAGTTTAATAACAATAGACATAAAAGTGTTGAGTTGTGTACCAGTGATATGACTAGGTTCACCAATGCATCCATGACATTAGGGTTGTGGTCCCACAATTTCATTCCAAAAAGCTAGACATGGCAATTGGGATGAAATCCAGGGTAAGAGGTGGAAGGATGCATCTTAAACTAGTTAAGCTGAAAGCAACTGTTAGCTTGAATAGAAAATTACCGCAGAAAGAAGCTTATAATGGTGAACGATATCTATGCAAGACACAGAGCATGATAGAGCCTTCAAGACTGTCTGCAAGTTGAATTGAACAATGAAAATACTTCAGCAAACAGAAAAAAGAAAAATGAATAAAAGAAAAGAGAATTGATTGCCATACAAAGAATAGAACACACCTCAAGCTGCGCCACTGCATCAAAATCAGCACGAAAGTCTTTCACGTCCCTGCTCATAACTTCAACAATCTCATTGTAAAGGTCTGAGTCACCCTGGCATTATCAAAGAAATAATAAACTAGTATCAAGAAGCATAACACATAGAACATCAACATATATATATATATATACGCAAAACACATAAGCAGCAGAGGAAAGAAGCAAGAGTTAATACAAGACTCACAGTTTGGACAGAGGTAAGGGCCTTTCTCAAGGTCTGCACCAAATTCATGTCAGATAAATCAACATTCTCCACAAGGTCCGATGCATATAGGCTCGACGAATCATTTAGAACCTCCACTGCCCCCATCCTCAACCGAACTTTGTTGTAAACGGGTGCTGCTGCTGCTACTTCAACTTGGCCAAAGTACGGAACTTTCCTGATGGAAAAGATGAGTAATTCATAAATCTCTAAAACTTCCAACATTAACTTACAAACAAAGGCAACCCATAAACACTCAATTAAGCTTACTAGAAACAAAATCAGTTAAAAGTCTAGTTCGAATTTCAGACCAGGAAAAAAATTCTATGTACCAACGGTGAGAATAGGGATAGGGAGAGCTACAACAATCAATATAACCAAAAACACACTACAGAAACGTTTCAACCCCCTAAAAAATACACAAAATGGAACGGTGAGAGAACTAACAAAAGATGAGTAATTGAATTAGCTTATGCTATTCACCTACCTACCTCCGTCGGCTTAGGCTTCACTCCGCGAAACTTTTTTATAAGTCTCCGGAGATTTTATTTTTCTCTTTCTTGAAGAGAGAAAGAAGCAGACTCTGATGAAAGACGGCGAGAATCGAAAAATAAAGGGAGACGTTAGGGTTCCTCTCTCTCGCACCTTTTTTTTTTTTTTCTTTTCTCTATTTCTTTTTAATCCGACGGACCTGCTCTCTCTATATTTCAATTAATTATCCCACTTTATTGTTTTTTTTTGTTTTTTTTGTCTTTATAGCCATTTTTATCATTTAATTGTTGGTAAAAATTATGAAATTACACCAAAATTAGGTTTGTGTCGTGACAAACTATCACACGTAGACATCGTTAAAGAAATAAAAATAAATAAATAAAGGTCAATTTGCCTAATAACCAAAATCCTGAATCAAATTAAGTAAATAGCATATAATTCCAAAAAATTAGAAAAAAAGGATAAGGGGTAGACAAAATTACTATTTTAGTGTTTTCGTGATAAAGATAGTAGTGAAGGGTGGCGGCGGTCCGGTGACCGGTGGCGACGGTCCGGCAATAGTGGTCCAGCATTCGGTGATAGTGGCCCGGTGACTGGCGGTGGTGGTCCAGCATCCGGTGACTAGGCGACGACTAGCGGCGGTAGTGTCGGTGGCCTGAGGTCCATCATTCTGGCGGCCAGAACTGGTGGTATGAGGCTAAGGGTGATTGTGGTAAGGAGGTGGGATGGTGGTGATAAGAGAGTGACTATGGTTGTGGTGGTAAGGGTAAGGGTAATATAGTATATAATATAGTTTATATAGAGTATATAATAAGTATATGGTTCCTATAGTTAGATAATTAATTTTTGTTTTTTTCTTGGTTTCTTTTGCCAATTCCCCTAAAAAATCCATGCCCACAATAAGTCATAACCATAATTAAATGCGACCTCAAACCAAACCAGATATATATAAACCGAAACGAGAAATGATTAGGAATTTAGGACCAAACCAGCAAATACCTCATCTTCTGTTTACACACATACACTCTCACAAATTAGTTATCATTACAATTTACACCCAAAACAATACCGTAAAACAAGAGACAAGAGAACAATCAAAGCCAGCGAATACGAAAAGAGAAAACAATATTCTTTTGGTTTAAACATGATCTAAATATCTCAAGCATCGAGCTCAGCATCTTCATCCTCTTCTTCATACTCGTCCTCATCGGCTGTAGCATCTTGGTATTGCTGGTACTCAGCCACGAGGTCGTTCATGTTGCTCTCTGCTTCAGTAAACTCCATCTCGTCCATTCCTTCTCCTGTGTACCAATGCAAGAAAGCTTTTCTCCTGAACATCGCTGTGAACTGCTCGCTCACCCTTCTAAACATCTCTTGAATCGAAGTCGAGTTACCGATAAAGGTCGATGCCATTGAGAGACCCTTTGGTGGAATGTCACAGACACTAGACTTAACGTTGTTTGGGATCCATTCAACAAAGTATGATGAGTTTTTGTTCTGGACGTTGATCATCTGTTCGTCTACTTCTTTTGTGCTCATTTTGCCGCGGAACATTGCTGATGCAGTTAAGTAACGTCCGTGTCTTGGGTCAGCAGCACACATCATGTTTTTGGCATCCCACATTTGTTGGGTCAGTTCGGGCACTGATAAGGAACGGTATTGCTGCGAGCCACGGGATGTGAGAGGGGCGAAACCCACCATGAAGAAATGGAGACGCGGGAACGGGATTAGGTTGACTGCGAGCTTGCGGAGGTCGGAGTTAAGCTGACCAGGGAAACGAAGACAGCATGTGACACCGCTCATCGTGGCAGAGATCAGGTGGTTTAGATCTCCAACTGCAAATGACCAAAGCAAAAACAAGTTCCTTGTTACATGTCAGAAAAACTTGGTGGTATAATTTTTTTTAACATATGTCTATTAAATCTGTAGAAATAAGATAAGGATTTTGAGATTTTCCTACGGTTTCAAAACCATGTCCAGATAATGATCAGCAATCTAAGAGTCAACATTAAACATTATACTTCTAAACGCAACTAGATAGAAGAGTCAAAAAAACCGGAGAAACATCTCTTCTTTGGTTGTTTGTTAGTGACTTAGTGATAAGTGATAACATAGAAGACTCCTAATAACGTACAAGAGACAATGACAGGAGACCAACCCAACTACTACCAGTATCAAATGGTTTATCAAGTTGAGGTAAATCTAAAGTAGATTACTATAATACATCATTTTAGAGTTATCACTTCTGAGTTCTGACTCTAATTCTGTTTTGAGATTTTCCTACGGTTTCAAAACCTTGTCCAGATACATCATACTTCTAAAACGCAACTAGATGAAAGAGTAGATAAAAAAAACACTACTTACAAGTTGGAGTGGCTAGCTTGAGGGTACGGAAGCAGATATCATAGAGAGCTTCATTGTCCAAAACCATACATTCGTCAGCGTTCTCAACAAGCTGATGCACAGAGAGAGTCGCATTATATGGCTCCACAACAGTGTCAGAGACTTTAGGAGATGGGAAAACTGAAAACGTGAGCATCATACGATCTGGATACTCTTCCCTAATCTTGGAGATGAGAAGAGTTCCCATTCCAGAGCCAGTTCCTCCACCCAACGAGTGACAAACTTGAAACCCTATTCAAGAACAAAATCACAACAATGTTTATGGAAGATACAATTTAGTATCCCAATTGATTAATACCTAATCAACTAAATGGCCACAGAACCATAATCAATAGATCTCTATGCGTCTCATCATCACTACCACACAAATCAAAGCTCGAGACGAATCGAATTGACAAAAAATTTCAAAAGGCGAGGAAGCAGAGGTAGTGATGAGTGAGAGCCTTACCTTGTAAACAGTCGCAATTCTCAGCTTCTTTTCTAACAACGTCGAGCACAGAATCAATCAATTCAGCTCCCTCAGTGTAATGACCTTTAGCCCAGTTATTCCCGGCGCCGGATTGGCCGAAGACGAAGTTATCTGGCCGGAAAATCTGACCGAAAGGACCAGATCTGATGGAATCCATAGTTCCAGGCTCAAGATCCATCAAAACGGCGCGTGGAACGTACCTTCCGCCGCTTGCCTCGTTGTAATAGACATTAATACGCTCAAGCTGGAGATCGGAGTCGCCGTCGTATTTCCCAGTCGGATCAATGCCGTGCTCGTTGCAGATCACTTCCCAGAACTTGGCTCCGATTTGGTTCCCGCATTGACCACCTTGGATATGAAGGATTTCTCTCATTTTTTCCCCCGCGAAAATTTTTCAAAAAAAAAATTATAGAAAACTGAGTTTTTGGAAGAGAGAAAACGAGAGACACCTTCTCCTACGCTTTGTTTTCTCGAAGGCGTTAGAGAACCAAACAAAAAAAAAAAAAGTTTGAAGGGTACCGATTAAAATGCGGATGGTGGCTAGTTATATAGGAAGGGAAAATAAAAAACCAAGGGATATTTTTGGAACAAACAAAAAAACAATTGGTTGGTCTGTCTTGGAATGAGCTGTAACAAGTGACTGATCTGTAGAAAAGGATAGGGGATAGATTGATTACAAATTAATTTATTATTGTTATTATATAAAATCAGTTGTTGTGATCTTGTCACAGCTACTTGAAACTACAACTAACTTATCTTAATTATTAGGTTGTTTTTTCTTAATTATTAGAGTATTTACTATTATTATAACCAAACTGTAGTTGTTTTTGTAGATGAGATGGTTATAATTTGTTGGTGTGGTGGATTTTGCTGCCGGTAGAAACAGTTTTTCAAAAATTGACCACATCATATGCCATATTCTCCAATAGCGTATCCGACGATGAAAAATGTTTGCGGATGAGGGATCCAACAAAAACGTGCACCTAAAAATCCAAACCAAATGAAAACATTAGGATAAGTAGGTGTTCAGTCCGTTGATTTAGGATCGACATATACATCTAATCTAAGTAACATATTACAACGTATATCATATTTTTCTAACAAACCCTTGTTCAGTTCTATCTTTCGTTTTAAACAAACAAAATTTGATAAGTCATGTTGTCAAAGAAGCTCTATCTTTGAACGTCAGATTTGATCAACATATTCACATTATTTGTTGTTTTAATTCTTCGATCACGTATTTTCATTACATTTTCTCACATATTTTACGAACCAGCTAAATGGCTAATGGTAATCTTTTTTCAAAACTAATACTATGTAGAAAAGCCATTTAACCAATTAAACAATTTTGTTTATAGATAATTTTCTGTGTTGTATTTGGTAAATATTGGATTTTAAGCAATAGAGAAATATTCTTATTCATTTAACAAACAAAATAATATATAATCAAGACTTAAGATGATAGTGAGGCCAACTTAAGTTGTTGCCTTGACGCTGACAACATATTGGTACTTTGGTACGTGAATGATTCAACGTCAATATGATGATCATCATAAGAGTCCACATCAAAATCCTAAAAAGCATTTATATATTTTACTCCAATTAAAAAAATCAAAAGTATGATCATTATCTAACGGCCAATCTCCGAATTTAATAATTGACTAATACAGCATGTAATCTTCCAATGCATGAGCGTAATTTCCTAACTTTTTATATAAGTGAAGTTGAATTTGAATTTCAAAAAGAGAAAGAACAATCAAAACTGTTAAGTTGTGCTCTCATATAATTCAATCATAACGTTCTCATGGGTCTATCCGTCTATGGAAAATGATGGCTTTAAGTCAACAAATTATTTGAACATTTGTTGTTCGCTTTAAGTCTACACAAGACTAGAACTAGAATATTGAAATAAGCTTTTGGCTCACGTATGACTAATTTCCTAATTTTTCCTTTTTGTCAAAATTTCCTAAGTTTTGATATAAGTGAATATAAAATTTGAGACTAAAATTAAAAAAAAATGTCAAAACAGTAGTGTTAAATGTAGCAACGTGCAAAATATTGGGGGGGGGGGGGGGATCCTAATAACAAGCGTGACAAGTGAGAACACGAGCGTATAGCAAAGCCACAGCTAAGGTATGAGACTAGAGCCAAAAGAGCAAACAACCTGGCACAGCCGTTGTTGAGTTTTTCTTTCTTTTTCTTTCGATTTTTGAATATTGACTGGACGATTCGTTGGCCTTCCGAGATCTAAGGTCTTCTCTCAAAATCAACGGTCCAGATTCAATCAACTTCCCTAGAAGATATACACACCGACGTTGCCTCTCTCTATCAAATACACACATCCCAACGCCAAAACCTCAAGGGGCGAATCGACACAAAAAAAAAAAAAAAAATCTCGGCGATTCTCTTCGTCTTCCGACGTCTCTCGTTTCGTCGTTAGAGTCGCTGAGATCCTGCACTTGTCGTTCAGGTTCGTTTCTATTCTCTCTTTGGTGTTTTGAATCCGTGTTTGTTTGTTTGTTTCATCCTCAGATTTCATTTTTGCTGGAACATTGAGATTTCAATGGGATTGATTTGGTGTTGTTAGTGTTTAGATCGGAGTGATTTGGTGTTGATTCTAGAACAACAAATCATTAAATCTCTCATTACGCATTGTTGTTGAAATGCTTAATTTATTTGGGACATTTTTGCTAGATGGAAGGTGACAACGTAAGCCTCATTGTTTCTCTCTCTCTGCGAGATTAGCGAAATGGTTCAATATTAAGAACTTCGATTTATGGTTATAAGACTTATATAGGACTCTTTTAGATTCTGTGTGTCAACTCAACTAGGAACCGTGTGTTTTGTTTCCTTGATGGTGATTTTGAGTTTTCTGGATAGGTTACTTGTGTATATATATGTGATGTTTGTGTGTGTTTTGGTGGTGGGTCCTTTGGAGGAGAATGAGTGAGAAGCACATGATTAATATTTTTTTTCTTTCAATCTAATTGATACTTGCTTTTATGCTAGTAATTCAATTTCTTGGGACTAATATACTAACTAACATATTTGGATAAGTTATTTGGGTATAAATTGTATAAGAACAATAAAGTTAACTATCTTGTCAAATAATTGAATAGACCCCTATCGTTTTCTTAGCCATTTTTAAGAAGTGATGCTTAAGAGTCAAGATTCAGGCCTCTAATCTATATGAGAAAAAAATTCCCCATATTGAAGAGAATCTGTACGTTTTATATATTTTGACCTGTTGAAAATGACACCAGGTGTTTCATTATAGTTTCTGTTCGAAACAGTTGTAGTTGCAGCATGTTTTTTTCTCTTTATCGTCTTTGTTCTCTTATTTTTTTCAGATCAGTAAAAAGTCTGCCAAAATGGTTGCTCAGGGATTCACTGTGGATCTTACGAAGCCCCTTGTATTTCAGGTAAAGTAATGTTTTACCGAGTTTTGGAATAGTGTTTGTCAACATTGTCTTGAGACCATAATCACCCAAGATTGTCTTCGTTTCTTTCTTAGAGCTATTTAAAGTAAAGTTCCCCTTTCAATCCCTTTTGCCATTGCTTTGGATGTGTTACAGGTTGGTCATCTTGGAGAAGATTATGAGGAATGGGTTCATCAACCTATCGCGACCAAGGAAGGCCCTCGTTTCTTTCAGAGTGACTTTTGGGAGGTATATCAGTTTCATTTAATTTTCATTGTCAATTTTACATATAAACTTTTCAATAACAGGCAATAATGTCGATAAGCCTCTAATAATCTCCATTCTCTGACATATTTTGCAATGGAACAGTTCTTGACCCTTACAGTTTGGTGGGCGGTTCCTGTCATTTGGTTGCCAGTTGTAGTCTGGTGCATCTCAAAGTCAGTAAGCATGGGCTGTTCACTTCCAGAAATCGTCCCAGTTGTTGCCATGGGAATATTTATCTGGACGTTTATAGAATACTTTCTTCACCGCTTCGTTTTCCACATCAAAACGAAGAGTTACTGGTTCGACACTCTCTCTCTCTGTCCTCTCTGTTACATTTCACATACATCGTAGGAGTACTCCCTATGTATCCACTTCAAACCGACAAACTCCTCAAAACTTGACTTCATCAGATGCTAATGATTTTGTGGAACCATTCCAGGGGAAACACGCTACACTATCTTATTCATGGATGCCATCACAAGCACCCAATGGACCACCTTCGACTTGTATTTCCTCCTACTGCAACAGCGATTTTATGCATTCCGGTACTCATCTACACTGACTAACCCAGCGTTCTACCTGTTTTCACTGCCAGACCTTAAAGCATATTTTTTATCTTGTGTCCTAGTTCTGGAATATCGCGAAGGCGATCTCAACTACTTCAACCGCACCTGCATTGTTTGGTGGAGGTATGCTTGGGTACGTGATGTATGATGTCACTCATTATTACCTTCACCATGCCCAACCAACTAGACCAGTGACCAAAAATCTCAAGGTAAAAACAATGCCAAGTTTTTTTAAAACCCGGGGAGTTCTTTTCTTTTCTCTTGGTGTGATTGCAGAAGAGAGCTGTACAGTAAAAACCCTTTTGACTTATTAGTTATGCTCTTTTCTTATGATTGTGCAGAAGTACCACTTGAATCATCACTTCAGGATTCAGGACAAAGGATTTGGTATAACTTCGTCGTTATGGGACATAGTGTTTGGGACAGTACCCACAACAAAAGCCCCCAAGAAACAGCAATAGTACTTACTAAAAAGCAAAACGAAAAAGGATATTTTCAATACTTGATGTTAAAATTTATTTTAATCATCCTTAATGAGTTTTGAGATGCTTATCTGAGGTTTCATTTGGGTCACGGTCTTTCTAAATTAATGTTTCACATCCTAATATAATATCTTTGGTGTGTTACTCAACGAAAGCAATCAAACATATCTACTAGCGTCCATGCATTTGGCCAGTGGTATTCTATCTCAAATCTGTAAGGAAATAAATAGCAAAAAAAAATTGAAAATGTAGTCTTGTAGTACCCAGTTCTTATCGCATGTGAAAATTTTATACCATGATCTATATAACTTGATCCGTCGTGTATCGGTGATGTGACAACGACGTTTGATGACCAAAACGATTTATTATATTGTTTTAATACAGTTTAAGTCCAAAAAGACAAAATTTTACTATATTTGAAAGACAACCAAATTATATATGGACCGGAAGGAGTGAATAACTAAAAAAAAACAATTAAAAAGAAAAAGCTTATATTGGGCTGGGCCTGGTTAACGAAATAAAACCGACCCTCCCTCACCCGCCCCGAAGATCCAGTTTCTCGCGGTCTCATCGACTCCTCGCTTCCTTCTTCTCTTCGAACTCTCTACTGTTCCTTCCTCTCTTCTCTTGCTCACTGAAAATTAGGGTTTAGGGTTTCTGATTTTCGTTGTCTATTAGGATCTTCTCCCCCCACCCTACTCCGTTTCATGGCGTTGAATTTTCCATTTATGTGAGATTTTGATCCACAATCGGAGTAGTTCTTCCGGCTATGGCGGCGGCTAATGCTCCACCTGAACTGGCTTCAGGAAACCCTTGCTGCCTCGCGGTATGTGTTTTCTCCACAGTATTTGATTTTCAAACGATTTATGGTGTTTTGTACTTTCTTTCTCATAAGAATCTTTTGGACTTGTATCTCACAGTGGCAAGGGAAGTACATGGGAATGAGGAAGAGGCGGGATGCTTTTAAAGAAGCGGTAACTCTTCTCCAGAAGGCCATAGCAGATGCTAATGCTGAAAAATCTAAGCTCGAGAAAAGTAAGTGGATTATCTGTTTTGTAGGTTCTTTCTTGTTTGAAATTATATCTATTGGTAGCAATTTAGATGCCTTGAATTTGGACTTTAAAATGGCAGGTATTAGCTTGCTGCGTTTTGATGTGTTGTGCTTCTATTGATGATGATTAATTGTGTTATGGTACATGATCCCTTGATGTATTGAGGTTAACCATAAACATTAGAGAAGATTATCGCTCTATGCCTCATGTCTATGATATGAGGTAGCTAATTCTTCCAAATTGATGATTCTTTAGCGATTATAATTGAATGATCTTACTTGAGCTGCTAGGGATATGCTTTAAAACTCGGCTGTGGGACTTGGCTGGAAACATGTTGTTGTTACTATAGTTCCCAATCTTCTTGTGATTTTTTAACTGATCACTGCCTTTTTGCTATCTGAATACTACAGAACTTGGAGAGATGGCGGCTGACAGAGACACTAAGGAAAATGATTCAACGGTAAGAGCAGCACTGGAGAAAGAAATTTCTGGTTTGAAGTCTGAGATATTGTCTTTGCAACAAAAACTGGAGCAGAACCTTAAAGAAACAAAGCTTCTTCAGCATCAAGCTTCCAGTCGAGGAAAGGAGATCAATGAACTGAAGGAACTCCTTAAGAAAGAAACATTAAGGGCAGATAATTCTGAAGAAGAGCGGGAACACGCTTTTAAGGAACTGAACAAGGCAAAGGCTCTGGTAGTAAAAGATGAGGAGACCAAGCCACTTGTTCCTGAAGTAAAAAAAGAAATTAGTCTGGTTAAAAATCTTCTTGCAAGCGAGAGGCAGAAGACAGAGTCAGAAAGGAAGAAAGCAGAATCAGAGAAAAAGAAAGCTGATCAGTATCTTTCTGAGTTGGAGATGTTAAGAACTACAGCTCATAAGACTTCTGATTTACTTACTTTGACCTCCAATCTGGAGACTGTAAAAAAGCAACTTGAGTTTGAAAAACAAAAGGCACTGAAAGAGAAAAAACGTGCAGATATGGAGAGTGCAAAAGCTAGGGAACAGATGAAGCTTGCGGAAGGTTTTTCTAAAAAATTTGAAACTGTTAGAGCAAGAAATGAAGAGCTTACGAAAGAAATGGAATCGGAAAGCGCTAGTAGCAAAGTAAAGTTAGCTGAAAACTCGGTAAAACTGGAAGAGAAGATAAGGCTCCTTGAGATGCATAAGAAATCAGCCTTGGACTGGAAATCTCGTGTTGATGATCTGACTCAGCAGTTACAAGAAACACGATTAGTGACTGAAGGTTTAAAGAAGCAAGTGCAGGAGCTATCACCTTCCCAGGAATCCATCAAGACTCACTCTATTTCCCCTCAGAAAGTCAGAGATCTGGAAAAGGCTAAACGCAAGCTTTTGAAGAAACAGCTGAAGTTTGAGAGAAATTGTGCAAAACACTCCAATAAAGTGGCTAAATTTGAAAAATTTCAAAGGGAATTTCAGGCCAAAGAGCTAGGTCAGTTAAAACTGGAGTTTGGTAGTTTTGCAAATCGCATGAACCTACTGGATGAGTATTTTTCAACAGACGTTGAAGGTACAGCTGGCCTTAAAAAGGTTTGTTTCTGCCATTAATTTTTTATGACATATTTCTTCTCATCCTAATTTGAAAATTGGCTTGATGACCGTAGATGTGTTTTGAAATTTGATACTTTCTTTGTTACCCGTTTTCCAACGTTTTGCATGATGGATAAAATATAATCATTTTGTTTATTTTCAATCTTCCTGAGAGAATATTCTAGGCTTAGATGCGTGGCTCAAATATTCCAATTTAGCTGAACTAGTCAGTTGAAGTTATCTGAGCATGAACACTTGTCTGTATACTTTTGGAGTTCTTGTGTTTATTGCAATTAGTGACACTGAATCTGACTGTCTTGACTGTAGAAGGTGAGAACATTTTATCTGTTTTCAACTTTGTAACACTGGCCTATATCTAAACAGGGATTATTTAGAACATTTTATCAATCTAACACTTTACTGTATCAATCTAATTCCTTGATAGTCTTCTTATGTTTATCTTATTGCTATGCAGGCTTCAGGAAGCAGGGAACTGGTGAAGCTACAATCACAGAAGAACTGTAATGGTGAAAAGCATTGTGACGGACGACGCAATTTGGTTGCCACCTCTGGTTTTCTGGAGCAGGCTCGCAAGTTTTCTGCTCACTTAACTGCTAAATCTGGACGAGGCGTGAGTGAGTCTGTCTCAGGTACTATTTCTCAATTAGAGTCTCCGACTGGAGGCTCTAGAAAATTACAGAGTTCTGGAGTAATTTCCAGCGCAACATCTTTTTCTGATGGGCAGTTACTGGCCTCACAGGGAAAAGAGCAGTTCTCTGTTACTACTTCAGCAGAAATAGCAAAAGATAAACCGAATGTCCAACCAACAAAATCAATTATGTTCCAGAAAATCTCCGACACAACTAAAAATGGGAATCTCTGTTTGGTGGCTGAAAAATATCGTCAAAGATGTCGGACAGATAGTGATGAGGTAGTTGATGAGAACTCCCGGAAAAGAAAAAGATTGTTAGAGGCAGTTGTGTCTCGTAAGCATCTCTCATCTGATGATAAAAAGAAAAATTCGCAGATTGGAGAGAAGATGGGCACAGTGCAGTCCATGGTTGCTGGAACCGGGTATAGGCCTCTAGGAAAAGAAGGAACCTTGGTCCCTGATAGGCAAGGTGGCTCCTCCGCAGATGGCATTACAGTTTCCAAGAAAAGAAGGGTTTCTTCTAAGAAGAAGACTAATTTTTTTGAGTTTAACCAGTCAGACAAGATTCCAGGTAATAATGCTGGAAAAACTATGTGCCTCTCTACTGCTAAAGGACATGAGGCGACAACATTATTTCCGGAGGACGTTGCTGTTACAGATTATATGAAGTTGCTAGAGTTGGATAATTTGGAAGAAGAGAGTTATTACCAGATGGCCAGAGAATCGCTTCTTTCTCCTGATCTTCCTCAGGTAGATTTTTTGGGTGGCGAGATCGTGAATGAGGACAAAAATCCTGCCAGGGCTCTTGACTTGACTGCCAGTAATAACATGGGTTTACGTGAGACCATAATTTCTAGTGAAACTCCCAGTCTCAACACTCCGAATGATTTAGTGACAGTCACAATGCCACCCATGTTGACAACTTTGCATAGTCATATTCTTCAACACGTTGTTGTGTTTTCAAATATTGAAGACCGGAACAGTATCATCAAAATATTCCATGCTGCAAAAAATTGTGCTCACCAATGTCCGGCAGTTACTACAACACAGTGGGCAGTGCCAGCAATTCTATCCTCTTTAAAAATGGAAGAAAACCTTTTGGCCCAGTAAGTTGTTCTGCTCTCTGATGCTTTTTCAAGTCATAATGGTTATATAATTTGTTTTCAAACTTCATCAGTAAACTAGTGTCCGGCGCTAATTTATTCTTCTTTTTTTTCAGGGAAAGGGTTTGTGTGTTCCTCTCGTTGCTACTCCATAACTTCTCTGTGGTTTCCTCAATGAAAATGGGGAACACTTTGAATGTTGATTCTTTCTCCTGCATGGATTCTTTTTCAAAACATATACATGGTGGTATGGCCCAAAACCATTTCCCTTATTTATTCATCTCAAAACTATATATATCAATCTTATTTTGATTTGATGCTTTGATTTATTGAACTTGGATTTTTCTTGTGTAGTTATGGCTGATATTGAAGCTGGAATTATGCTGTCTGAATTTTCGGAAGAACTCCTTGCTCTCCTTCAGGACCTCCTTTCCGAGCAGAGGGTACTATCTTCTGTTAAATCATCAGAAACATCTGATTCTGATCTAAGCATTCCTGTCACCTTCAATGGAGAATATATGGCTCTCGTCAGCAAAATCGCTCCAAATGAGCATTTGGTGGCTGGAAGTACTGTTTTGGCGGCAATATGTACTGCACTGGATCGTACTGGATGTATCTGGGAAGCTTCCTTTGAAATCTTGCACAAGCACAGTCGTGAGAACTCCTCAGTGCTACTGACCATTCTTCACGTTTTTGCTTACATTGCTGGAGATAAAATGGTGTCCTCTACTGAGTATGACCTATCAATTGAAGTGTTGAAATCCATTGTCATGTTTCTAGAGAACAGACAGATTGGTACTGTGGATGCAAATGCTAAGTTGCACTCAGGCAAGAACAAGTGTCTATTCTCAGACAGGTCTTCCTCGTTGGAGGCTATGGCATATAAGCTCATGGAAATTCTTCAGGAGTTTGCGCAGTCTAATACGTTGCATCAAAGCTTGAAGGAATTTAGCCCAGCACACAAAGACTTCCAGTGCGTATTGACCAGGGATCAAAGTATTAATCTCTGTGACATTCTGTCATTGGTGGAGCTTATTGCTTGTTACACGGTACGTAATTAATTTTTTTTTGAAAGCATTTCCAACCTTGATGCATTGTTTTTCTAATTTCTAGTCTACTGAACCAATTTGATCTGATATTTCAATGCAGGCATGGGACTGGACTAGGGCGAACATTGTTGCTCCACTGCTTAAGATGCTTGGAATGCCATTGCCAATGAACCTCTCTGTTGCAATCGTCTCTCTTCTCGGGCAACTTAGCAGGTAATATTTTAAGTTTTGTCTCTTTATACAGAAGGACCAATATAATATCTAAGATCTCATCTCTTGTTTGATATTTTCCAGTATTGGAGTGGATGCTGGTGGCTATGAAAATGAAGGAATCTCAAACTTGAGAGTGAAACTGTCAGCATTTTTACAGTGTGAGACGACACTAAAGGCCGGTTTTGCAGTCCAGATAGCAACTGTGAGCTCCCTCCTGAAGACACTTCAACTGGATTTGCCAATAGCCTTTCAAGGCAAAACCACAATCCTTCCTTGTTCTCACGACCAAAGCTCATCTGGTTCTGTCAATCTGGTTACCAAGTGGTTCTCTTTGTTGAGCGAAGAACAACAAGTTTTTGCATCCGAGTTTTTACAAAACCTTTGTTGATAGATGGTTCCTCAGTCCAAAAAGTCATCAAAAGCAGTAAAATTTTTGGATATGTCTCTTACTGTTTGATTCTTCATTGACTGATTCCCTTGGTTCTAGGATGCAGATATGAATGAAGAAGATTGTATTGTGTTGCCAAATTTTGTATGTCTTGTGGTGACACTCGTACAAACTACTTATGTACTAAAATGTAGTTCTATAGTTCAGAATAGGAAAATATCTATATTTAGTTCGAAACCAAATTTTCTGTTCAACAAAACCAACCCACATAAACAAGTAAAGATTGTTTTGCCTAAACAGAAACACAAAATATAGAGCGTTCCCTATGACAAAACCCAGATCCATATTATTTCTATACTTTTAAGTTTTTAACTGATGTTCTTTATTAAAATTTAAAACCCATTGACTAACAACAAGAACGAAGTCCAATATAAATCAACCAATCTTTGTTGGAACACTCTGTTCATGCCTGAAGAAATTATCAGGATCAAACTCACCCTTGATCTTCACCAACCTCTCAAAGTTCCCTTTGTAATACTTAGCCCCCCACTCTCTAGCATCACTTCCTTCCTTATTAGTCCCCAAATCAAGATCCCTGTAATTCACGTACGCCTGCCTCGGGTTCTGGGACACATACTGCTCCATGTAATCATACATTTCCCTAATCCACTTCATATGCTTGGCCTCACTCGCTTCCCCATCTGGCCAAGTGCTTAGCCACTGAATCTTGAACAACGTCCCTTCCCTGTGAGGGAAAGGTGTCTCTGACTCGGAGATCCTCGACATCATTCCTCCGTAAGGGTTCCATATCGTCAAAGGCGAATCCTCTTCTAAAAACCTCTTCCATAATCCTTCTAAGCCTTCTACTGGAATTGGCTCTTTCACAAAGTCTGATTTGGCTTTGAAGTGATTCTTGAACAATGATTTACCGGCTAGTAAAGCTTCTGGTGCTGCACTGTTTGGGAATCCGGCAATGTACATCACTGATTTGATCCAGCTCATCTCAGTGCAGTCCTTCTCGGTCAGTCCTAGCTCAGGGAAATCCTTCTGCATTATCTGTCGGGGTTGAAATTGTAAGAATAAAAAGTTTATTCCTTGAATTGTAAGAATCATAGAAATAAAAGAGGTTCAAATTTTAGACCCATAAGTTTGAAATAAAGCTCTATCGTACCTCCAAGAGACGATTAGAGTCGCCGAGAAACTGAGCTTGGAACGACATCGAGATGGTTCGATCTGCCGATCCGGTGGTTTTTCTCGCCGGAGAAATAATCACGCGGATGAAGAGATCATCGTCAAGCTTATCAGCGACTTGTTGCCATTTGTACAATACATTAGTCCCGTCTTGCTCAAGCGTCTTCGTTACTGTGAATACCGTCACGGTGGCTGGAACCGGTACGAGCTTGATCTTCCAAGCGAGGATCACTCCGAAACTACCGCCGCCAGCTCCGCGAATCGCCCAGAAAACGTCTTCTCCCATCGCAGCACGGTCAAGGATCTTACCATTGGCGTCGACGATTCTGGCGTCGAGTACATTGTCAGCACCGAGGCCGAACTTGCGCATCATCGAACCGTAAGCTCCGCCGACTAAGTGACCGCCCATGCCAAGGCTTGAGCATAAACCCGCCGGGAAACCATGGGTCTGGCTTTTTTCTTGGATCCTTTAAACCAAGAAAGGTTAACCGATTAAATTACCGGATCATTAACCGAAACTTAACATGCAATATTATGAACCAAGTGTAGTTAAACCCTTTTAAAAAAAGAACACAAACTACTAAATTATTGAAGGTTAACTAAAAGTTAAATTCAATTCTAGACTAAATTAATGACTCTTAAATAGTTTGTGTATATGAATGTTAATTCTAAATGACAAAATAACTATGTAGATGACAAAGAGAAATAAATAGTTAACTTAGTGGGAAAAAGGCTACGAAATAAATGTTACCAACTCTAACCACACAAATATACAAATGCTTTGTAACAAGAACAGGAAAAAGCTAAGTCATACTTCAACCGACGTTTCTAGGGAATCCCACTAATATAAAGTTTATGATTAAAAAAAAAAAGTTTCCCCAAATGGCAATAGGTAATAGGGGATGGATATATTAGGAAATATCGTAGCTGAAGACGTCAATCCTTCCGTTAGAATTTGAAGTCAAAATACTGCGAAGTTCTACCAAAATAAATCAGTAATACTATTATGATAAGAAAAAAAAAATCGATCAAACTTAATTGAAGCAACTTTTGTTTATTGTTACGAAACAAAAAGAATAATTATCGCTATTTAAAAATTTGGTGTTATGCTTCAATTTTTGTCTTTCCTATTCAAAAAGTTTGGCCTAGCTATATAAAGTTATGCGTAAGCGTTACCTATAATAAACCTCTCCGTTGGTAGCACCAGCGTGAGCCCACGCGCTGCTACTGTCCAAATCGACGTCGACCTGTCTAAGCTTCGACAAATCGACGACCACAAACGGCGTCTCGTCCTCGGCGACGAACGAGAGCCCTTCGTAGTCGTGGCCACCGCTACGTACCCTCAGCTGAACCTTAAGCTTCTTGGCACACACGACCGCTGCTTGGACGTGCGTCTCGTACAAAGGCTCGAATATGAAGACAGGCTTCGGCTTCGACGGCGTCAAGTACCGGAGATTCTGTGCCGTGGATTCAAGCTCCTCTTTGAACAAAGTAGCGTTTTGGTCAGGTGAGAAGAACGAAGCCGTTATCGGGAACGAGACGTCGGAGTTGTCGACGAGGCACTGCATGAAATCTTGTTGTAGGGTGGTGGATAAAGACGATGGAACCGATACTAGTAGTAGCGTTACAAGAAACGCAATCGGTATCGCTAACGCCATTTTTCTTTAATGTAAATGAGGTATTTTTTGCTTTTGGTTGTTTGAGGTATGTGTTTGGGTTTATATAGGAGGTTGATGTATGTGTGGTGACTGGTGAGGCATTGTGATTTGTGAGATGGCTTACACGTAAAGTTGGTGTAAATATTACATCATTGCTAGATTTGCATAATACTTCTAATCTTTTATTTATTACTAATATTGTATCAACTTCCGTTGCTACAATTCTTTTTATTTTTATTTTTCTGATTAGGTCAAAAGTAATGGGTTTCTTGGAGTTTATCACTTAAACATATAATCAAACATGATGTTTTGTTAACCAAATAAGGAAATGAAATGAATTGTTAGAATATCCAAGTAGTTAGGTCAATTCCTTGCATTGTCCTTTACTTCAATGCTATATAATCTGAATCTTTACATGTAAATTTGAGGTAACTTTTAAATCATTACTTTTTATATATAGATATATGTCATTTATATATTTGCAACATTGTAATGTTTATAGTATTACAAAAACTGAAGTAACGAGTAAGACCAATGTACAAAACAAAAGTATAATTAACGATACACAAGTTTTTGTGTCTAAATAAAATGATTACTAAAGGTCTAAATATAAATTATTGTATAATTAAAGGTTCTGAAGAAATGAAATGTCGTTTAAAAGCAAGGAACAATTTGTGCCTTTAGGGATAAACAATGCTAATACGCACTAATTTCAAAATTTTCCAAGGATACCGACACGACTTTATGTTTTTCACATCTAAAGATAGCGACACCACTATCTTCAGTAATTGAGGCGTGAAGCCTTAACACATTCTCTCATATCCATTTGAATTGTAATTAATCTAATTTTAATGATCACCCCTGTGTTAATCGTTTATGTTATAATTCAACTTTGACTAGTTAATCCAAAAATCTAGCTACACATACATTATACAGTACACTTTGTTTTCTTTACAAGAATTTTCACGAACCAGTTACTACAAAGAGTAATCGTAACTACATAGAGTAAAACGTATTTTATCAAAAAAAAAAAAAAAAAAAAAACGTAACTGATATCGTAATGTCAACTTCGTCCTCGGCATAATCGAAACTGCAACCTCTATTTTGTTTAATTCGTTTTTTTTCTTTCTAGAATTAATACCACATTTGGTGCCTAGTATTTTGGATTAATGTAGGTTTCGATGTGAGATATTACTTCTTTAGTTTTGGTGAAAGAATTGTTGTGAAAAGTGGTGTGATTGATGGTATTCTGAGCTATGTAGCTTAAAAGCAACAAAGTGATATTGTCTAACGTTTGTGACTCAAAAGTCTCATACTTGCTTGCTTCAAAGTCTTTATTTGAAGTATCTCTCATATAACACGCTTGACACGCACGCACGCTCAAACATACACACTGTATGTAACACACATTGTTTTTTTTTTTCCTACCATCTTTGTTTTCTTATTAGTAGACTTTAAAAAAAAAATATTCAATGCTATTTTGACTCTTGTGTAAAATGAAACTGAAAAATCAATTAAAGACACGAACTACTTTCCAGTACCAGGTCAAAGTCTAAACATTAATTTACTGCACTTTTCACCAAACAAGGTCGTCCGTCCGATTGCACTCGTCGTCTTTTTTTAAGATTTTGTATAATAACAACAACAGATAAAAGTCCCAATGCTAACCACAGAATCACTTATATTTTTTGTTTATACATTTTTAGTTCCTTATTGCATGGTTTGCCTTAATATTTTGATGAAATTAATTAAAAAATACCAGATAGGGATCTCATCTTGGGACTGCCCCCGTTAATTATTAGCACTCTTGAGTGGAAAAAATGAGTCGAACATCCTCGTTCGTTAATTCAAACAGTTAGTTCAAACCTCAAAAGCACAAGAATTTTTACATTCTGTGTAAACTTCACATGGCGGGGTACGTACTGTGATTCGTGAAGGACCCTAAAATTTTTGACATAAGGAAAAAGTATAGTAACAAAAAAAAACAAAACTAGGCTCATATGATTCTCACGAGAACTAATAAACCAAAATAATAACATATGGACTTTGAACATTACTGAAAGTCCACGAAAAACGCTTGTAAATAGGTTGAAAATAACTGAACGGAAATGTATTCGCAGAGGGCCTCTATAAAAATTTTATAGAACGGACGTTCCTATATATGTATCATCTGGATCAAACTCAAATAAAAAAAAATTAGTTTGCCTATTACATGTAAAATCTATAATGTTTGAAGAAGAAAAGAACTATACGGTAAATTCTGATTAAAAGAATAATAGCGACTTATACAATCACACATCTACTACCACAATTTTCGTTTTTACATTGTTTCCAATTGGGATAGCAACTAAATGCTTACACAAACTGCTTGCTTAGGTTAATTGTTTAAAGAACTGGGAAGATTTAATACTGATCATATCACTATGACTGGTCAATATTTGCTTCCTTATTCAACCACACGAAAGTGTATCTATTTTAAAGTAATTTAAACAAGTAGTATAAGTTTTTGAAAGAAACTTGTCGTATTCACATAGCAAATGTAAACCGATAACTCGGTCAAGGCCACCCAACCTAGCGGCCCCAGGGCAAGATTATTAGTGGGTTGTTATAAGAGGTTGTTAAACACCATTTGATTATTTATGAATTAATTGTGTATTGTTTTGAATTTAAGAATCCATGATCTCTTAGTTAAAATTTTCTCCTCTAATGATAGGTTCTAATTTTGGGTCTCTTATTTTTTAAAATATTGTTTTTAAAAATTTAAAAATTGTAAATAGAATAGAAGTGGTATAAATGTGTAAACATTTAAAATTTTATTAAAATAGAAAATATTGCATTTAATTAATTTTTAAACATAGAAAACATAATAAAAACACTAATACATATTACAATAGAAGTGCAATTCATAAATAGAGAAAATGATAAATTTTAATACTGATTTACTCCAAATTTTGTTCAAATATTCTCAACCAAATTTTCCTTTTTTCTATTTTTTTGTTCAACCAATACAATGCCGACACGACTCTTAGATCACAAATGGGTATACTATATAAGGGAAGTTCTTAGATTTTTTTTTTGTTCTGATTTATTTTTTAGATCCAAAATACTAAGAACTCCCGTATGAACCTGCCAATGGGGAATGTCTCATACATCATAATTTACCTTTGCTTTACATAAATTTCCTTCACCAAATATCTTCGTTTTGAACATTTTGTGAGTTTCAATCTTTTTTGTTGATTTCAAGGGTGAATGAATATATATTCTAGTTAATGATATAAGATGATGTTTAATTGAAAAATAATCGTATGTTCGAAAAAAAATTAAATATGATTTCCCATATATTTACATCATAAAACTTAAGTGTCCTGATCCTGGCCAAGAGTGTTAATCAGAGGAAGGCAAACGCCTAAGTAAAGTGATTGGTAACCTGCTTTCTTCTTTTGTAGAGAAAAAAGAGATGATATGTAGCAAATCTATACTAATAGTGTAAATAACATGTATTGTAAGTGACACTTTCATAATATTGTAACTGTAGATTTATGATTTGTCACAACGTAATATTGTAAATAACATTCTCCATATGGTTAATCTAAAAAAAAACATGAAAATAATTCAGAAAATATATTTGGATAAGAAAAATTAAGCAGTAGTTCGTTTTCAAAGTTAATATTTAAAAACTAAAGGGCCTAACGAAACCAATGGGCTTGTATAACACTAGCCTTTCCGATAACCATCGCCAACTCGTCGAAACATTTGAGGCTTGGTTTTTAAGTGGTAGTTAATTTTAGAAAGCAAGAGCGATGTATGGGTGTTTGTCGCAAAATGGTAAATGTTATTCCTAGCTAGTTTTAATGTAAACTGGACCTAGTCTATTATTTAGGGTCCCCTTGGGTTTGTTTCATTACTTTAAACATTAATGTCCATCTCAATATATGTCTAAAACAATAGGATGTAAAGACTCATAAGGGCTCCTTTCTTATCCCATATCCGAGCATTCATCTAAGGAGACGCCTCTATCCCATTCAATTGAATCGATCTACATTTAAAGATAATTATTAATTTGTGTGTCACTCATCAAGTATGAAAGGAAATCATTTTCTAAAGATGGTTGTTGTGCTAATTAGAAGAAGGGAAACGAGATGAAGATGGGAGACTTATCTGTGAACCGGGTCTTGGTTCTGTTCAGAAATAGTTTATTGCCATAATATGTGTGATGAATTTCTTAATATTAAAACCAAAAAAAAGAAAAAGAAAAAAAACATGTCCGGATTACTTTATGTGAATCAGTGTTGAAACAGGAGTTTCGTGAAAGATGTTGAAAGTGTAACTGGAAACTGCAGTTGGAACTAGAGTTGCATACAGAGAAACTATATCCAGTGCCGGGTTACATAGGGGGACAAGGGGTGCGACCGCCCCAGGTTCATAGATTAAAAAGGCAAATAATGTAAGATTAAGAGGCACAAAAAATAAATAATGCAAGATAAAATGATATAAAAAAAGAAATAATGCAAGATAAATGGGCATAATGTAAGATAAAAGAGGCAAAAACAAAATTTGTAACACAAAAATAATTCATTAAAATATGTTTTAACGATTTATTTTTACGAGTCAATAACCAAAAAGACTTTTTATCTTCTATAATTATCTCAACTTACTCTATCAAAATTCAAATAAGAAAAAGTAATTACGTGAGAACCAATATACTATTAAATTCAAATAGAGATAGTTTTGATTAGTTGGCATTCTTTAAGTAGTTTGGAAAATACATGTGTCGAAATCATTGAGTGTAAGAGATTTCAACCTTTATTAGAAAACTTCAGTATCAGACTATATAAGAAAAGTTGTCTTAGAACCGAATAAATCATTTAAAGTAAACGTGTATCAATTGTTTACAGTTTAGTTTCTCAATAAAAGTTAATTGGGGGAAAGTATTTTGTGTGTGGTTCTTAATCTCTACAATACAAAATGAATTCTATACATGATAGTATATGATACCATATTTTTTGTAAGCAGCCGATTGATTAGGGTGATATTTACCTATCGTTGAATATAATATATAGATGACAAATGCGTCCATGATCACTACCTCGGAATATCACCGACCCACGCATTTCGTTTGGCTTTTTCGTATCTGGTGTATAGCCGTATATATAGGGATTGAAACACTAATATATATATAGTCATTCCCAAGTTAAACACCTCCTATTTGACATTTTCAACGAGAAACTCTGTATATTTTGTCATTAGTATTTCATACCTTAGTTTCAATCGCATATTCGGAGTAATTTCGTATTTGTGTACGTAACAGCAACACGTACGATGCAAAGACGACGTACGTGTACTAAGTTGGACCGGCCACTCTCCCCATGTACCTCATTAATTTTGGAAATTTATTTCAGAACCGGTTCTGGTCAAACCACAATATCATAAAATTCACGCGATTAGGACAAAACAATATTATGTAATTATGAACAACCATTATAAAAGGAATCAAAAGAGAAAACAACTAGTATATATTGATTATTGGGAAAGGAACAACGAGTTGAAATTGGCGAAAGGAACAACCACTTATTATTGTTGTTGATTTCAACTGGTCAAGCATGTAAAACGACTGAACACAAAATTGATAATATTGACCCTTCCTCTTTTAAGTTTTGTTATTATTATTATTATTTTTTTTTTAAGTTTTGTTATCTTAGGGTTCCTTTAATTCATTGTACTATACTCTTTTAGGTAATTCAATTGAAAGTCCTTTTTAATTGAAGCCTCACATATATCAGTTCTTTTTATTTTTTTTTTGTAACCAGAAGATTCTTTCAATCCACTCACAGCTTCATTAAAGTCATTTGAAAACACTCTAAATTCATATACGCAAGTATACTTTTTATAATATCCCAGTAAATTGAAAGTCGAGCCCCCATCACCGCTCTTAGATTCGTGTTGCGTTATGACCTCAAGGTCAAGGCTCAAGCTCTGTTAGTCTCGTCGTCGATTTGGTCTTCGGACAAAAGTTGCATGCTTTGATATTTAATTTAGGGACATATACCGGGAAGATGGTCGAAACGGTGCAACCAGATCCACCATGGTCGAAACTCGAAACGGTGGCTAAGCTAAGCTAAGTGACGTCAAGTATTATATACAGGATTAGGCAGTTGTACAAAATGGCAAGGTATAAATTAAAATGAATAAACGCTCTAATTAATTATACAACTAAAGTGTTATTTAAAATAACATAAAATAAAATAAAAATCACAATATACCATTTTCGTCAAAACACATCACAATGTACTTGAAAATAAAATAATTTAGAGATATATTTAGTTTCTTAAAATCTAGACGTCAGAAAGATATATATAATCTAAATAAACCTAACTCTGTGGCTATAACTTTATACTTTATATAGATTAACTTATCTCATTAATTTCTTTTAACAAATTTCTGAGTCTTGTTGTAACTTTAGTTGACCATTACATTATTGATCAATATCTCTATTATGGTTTAGAGATAACAGAAAATAAGAATCTTTTATAGATAAGAGTTTAGAGTAAAGAGACGAGGAGGTTCTTTTCTATTGATATTGGTTCAATGATTAAATCAACACATCACTAAAAAAAACATAGCAGTTTCGGACTACCAAATCAGACGAAAAACGGTTGGAAAAAAGTATTTCTAACCATAAACCGACGACAATAAATTGGTTAGAAATTGTTGGTTAAAAATTGTTTTGGTTGGAAATCGGTCGGAAATTTGTGGCCAATAATAGCGGTCAAAAATCGGTTGGTAATAAACGGTCAAAAATCTGTTGGAAAAATTTGACTACACTCACCGTGAACGTCCTCACGGATCAAAAGAAAAATTCTTGGTTTACTCTAGGGGTGAACCAACTCTCATTCACCCTCTGTTAATTAACCAACCAATCAGAATACAACAATATTCTATGTCATATTATATTAAAAAAAAAACAAAATTAAAATAAAAAAACAAAACAAATTAAGGAAACAGATTATGTAGATATTTTATTAAAAAAACTATGTCGGTTTGGATTTATAAAAGAGGATTAGGGTTTAAACTTATAATTTTAAAAATTATATGTCGGTTTGGATTTATAAAAGAATGGATAAGATTTAGATTTTATAATTAAACAAAATTATATGTCGGTTTGGATTTACAAAAGATTGGTTAGGGCTTAAATTTTACAATTAAACGAAATCATATGTCGGTTTGGGTTTACAAAAGAGTGGTTAGGGTTTAGATTTTACAATTAAACAAAATTTTATATCGGTTTGGGTTTACAAAAAAATGGTTAGGACTTAGATTTTACAATTAAACAAAATTATATGTCGATTTCGGTTTATAAAAAATGGTTAGGGTTTAGATGTGCTAATTAAAAATTGTAATATAATATTAAAATTAACAAATTTAAAATTGATTGATCTATAGAATTTGTTTCTTTGTTAAGATTTATTTAAGGATGAACCTAAGAATTGTCCCGATCAAAAACTCCTTGTGTGCTAAAAAAATTCATGCTCACGATTCTGTCTCTTCTAACGTAGTTCTTGTGTATTTGATGGACAATTCTTGGGTTCACCCCTAGGGGTGAACCATTCTTATTCACCCCCTCTTAGTTAAGGAAATAAATTATTGATTAAGCAAATGAATTATGTATATCAATTAATTTTATAATTATTAATTCTAAACATTATATTATAGTTTTAAATTATAACATCTAAACTCAAATCACTCTTTTTATAAACTCAAATAAAAATACAATTTTCTAGTTGTAAAATCTAAACCCTAACCACTATTTTATAAACTCAAACCGACATATAATTTTGTTTAATTGTAAAATCTAAACCCTAACCACTCTTTTGTAAACCCAAACCGACATATAATTTTGTTTAATTGTAAAATCTAAATCCTAAACTCTAACCACTTTTTTGTAAACCCAAACCGACATATAATTTCATTTAATTGTAAAATCTAAACCCTAAACTCTAACCACTCTTTTGTAAACCCAAACCGACACATAATTGTGTTTAATTGTAAAAACTAAACTCTAACCACTTTTTTGTAAATCCAAACCGACATATGATTTCGTTTAATTGTAAAATCTAAACTCTAATCATTATTTTATAAATCTAAACTAACATAATTTCCTTAATAAAAAATCTACAGAATTGGTTTCCTTAACTTGTTTTGTCTTTTTATTTTAATTTTGATTTATTTTATAAATATAACATGACATGACAGTTTGTTTAATTGCTTAATAATGAGAGAGTGAATGAGAGTGGTTCAACCCAAGAATTTTTCGTATTTGATGGCCACTTAATTTAATGACTGCTACATGCAACAACATTTAATTACTAATTGTATTAAGGGTCCCAAAAAACAGAAAGAATTATAAAGTACTCTTATATATTTAGATACTATTAATAAAATAATATTAAAATATCTTTTAAAAAAAATGATGAAATAAGCATGCTGTCGCGTTAAGAGTCGAACTTAACACCTCCCGCTTACTAAACGGGTGCTCTAACCAACTGAACTACGAGAGCTGTTTCACAAATAAAAGTTCACTATGAAATATTTATCAATTTATATCACAGTTGATCATTGGGTGAGGTCGACAATTCTAAAGTAACTTCCACTGTTCCTTTTTCATATGTCAAAGTAATCAATATCTTCTACGGAACTTATATCCAATATGCATACTTTTACTCATAATACTATACAAAATACAAGCTGATAAAAACAAAGTACAATTAAAATAAGAAAACTAGATACTCCTATAATATATCTTCAAACTGAATTAAAATTTTTCATAATATATCTACCATGCAACGCGGGAATATTCCCTGTAAAATAAAAATACACTATAAGAACACTTCCCATGATTAAATACTCTTATTAATATCATAATTATATTTTTGAGGTAATTATATTGTCAAATTAAATATTGTATGATAAGTAACTAAACCAATTATTTTTAAAGAAATGGCATGTGGGTATGATCTAAAGAAAAACTCAAATGTTCTTAATTAAGAACTTCTCCTCCTTTCTCTTTTCATGATTTTGTATTATTTTTATCTTAAGAAAGTCATTACGAACCTCTCAATGGGGATGCTCTATAAATAGTTAAATACACACACAACACACAACAATACTCATTCATTGTTCTAAAACCAATCAGTCACCAATAACAAAATGCCAATGCAGCAGTTCTGGTCACGACCACCATTTCTTATTTTTATTATCTATCTCATCACAAGTCAACGAGTCAACTCATCACCACCGTCACTATCTCTCCCGGAGCATTTCCTCCGATGTCTCGACACTCAGCCGTCCGACCACGGCAGTCCCAACTCAAGAACCGCCGTGACTCCCACAAACTCATCTTTCTCAACAAACCTAATGAACGGCGTCAGAAACCTCCGGTTCGCTTCTCCTTCCACGAGAAAACCAGAAGCCATCGTAGCCGCCGTAACCGAAACCCACATAAGAGCGACGATCTCCTGCTGCAAACTCCTAAACCTCGAGCTAAGGATCCGTAGCGGTGGCCACGACTACGAAGGCTTCTCATACACCTCTCCAGTACCATTCGTGATCTTAGACATGTTCAACTTCAACAAAATCGATATCAACATGAAAGACGAAACCGTTTGGATCCAAGCCGGAGCCTCGCTAGGTGAGCTTTACTACAACATTGCAAGTAAAAGCAAAGTCCACGCTTTTCCCGCCGGAGTCTGTCCCAAAGTCGGCGCCGGAGGACATTTCAGCGGCGGAGGATTCGGTAACCTAATGAGAAAATACGGTTTATCGATTGATCATATCATCGACGCTCAAATCATGGACGCCAACGGTAAAGTCTACCGTAACCGACGTGCAATGGGAGATGACGTGTTTTGGGCCATTCGCGGCGGAGGAGGCGGAAGCTACGGCGTTATCTTGGCATGGAAGTTAAAACTCGTTAGGGTTCCGGAGAAGGTCACCGTTTTTAAACTGGAAAGAACGGTGAAAGAAGGTGCCGTTGATTTGGTTTATAAATGGCAACAAGTAGCTCCGGTTATCGACAGAGATTTATTTATCCGGTTAGAGATTAAACCGATAAACCGGAAAATCTCGAAAGGTAAGACTATTAAAGTCTCATTCATCGGAATGTTTCTTGGTTTACCAAAGAAGCTTTTAAACATAACGAAACAGAGTTTTCCCGAGCTACATTTAACAAAATCGGACTGCATGGTTAAGAAATGGATCGAATCGAGCGTTTTCTGGGCTAATTACCCAGAAAATGCACCGATTGAGCTTATGCTGAAGAGAGTATCAACAAACGAGTACTACTGGAAACGTACTTCAGATTTTGTTCAAACTCCAATATCAAAACAGGGTCTTGCAAAGATTTTTCAGACGATGATCGATCATTCACCACTTCCACGACGAGTTTGGATGCAATGGAACCCATGGGGAGGGAGAATGGCTGAGATAGCGTCTGATGCGACGGCGTTTGTGCATAGAGGTGGTAACGTTTTCATGATTGAGCATTTCATGAATTGGTATAAACCTGGAGATGAGCTAGAAGAGAAGTTCTTGTCGATTGCGAGAAGTTTTAAAGAAGCAATGGCTCCGTATGTTTCGAAGAATCCGAGAGAAGCTTTCTTTAACTACAGAGACGTTGATATTGGGATCACAACGCCGGGGTATAATGCTACGTATGAAGGAGCTAAGGTTTATGGGGATAGTTACTTTAGAGGGAATTATTTGAGATTGGTTAAGATTAAAGCCCGGTTCGACCGGACTAATTTTTTCCGGTCTCAGCAAGGGATTCCGGTTCTTGCTTAGTTTGGTGTTTGGTGAGTCTTTGATTGTATTGTCTGTTGGGGGAGTGAGTATTAAGTTGTTAAAAGTTGAAATATGGGATCCGATGAATCTATATATAGGGTGTGTCCTTTTGTTGTTTCTGGCATTGGCTGTTGATAATTTTGTGTTAAATAAAATAATGGTTTATTTTAATCTCCAAGAGAGGTCATGCAATGAAATCTATAATAAATGGAAATAATTTTCTCCTATTGTACCATGCAAAGCTTTATAGTGATGATGAGTCTGAAATGGTATCCGCGGACCACGGACGAAAACGACAACACATTAACACAATGCAGATTTAAAAAAAACTGATTGATGTAAATTTATACGTTTTGATGGATATATTTCGAAGAAACTAGAAAGTCTATAGGCATGTCCGGCATATGTTTTTCAAAGTTTGTATGCGAATTGCCAAAAACTCAGAATTGAAAATAACATGTACGGTGTTTGTATTTTTTGGGGGGTACGGTTTACATTATTGTGTTAATAAATGGCTATTTCAATCTCTAAAATCACTCAAGTTTATAATATCATATACTAAAAACTAAGCACTTATTTTATACCATCACATTTTTGGGGTTTATATTACCACTTATATTAGAGCATCTTTATCGATAGAGAGAATTTCTTAGTCATAAAAATTGATAATACAATCAAAATGTAAATTGATAATTAATTTTCTTTTTCAAAACTAAAATAAATCAATTAAAAGCTAAGACAAGATAAGAGAGTTTTTGATTTATGGGTTGTTTTTTCACTCTCTATAGTACATTTTGATTATAATTTTTTTACTTCTTGTTATTGTTTAGCCATCTTGTTAGTTGTTATAAGAAGTATTCTGTTGAAATTTTAATGGGAGGTGCTCTTTAGTTATCTAAAAAAGAAGCAAGCCTATTCGTTTTTGTTTGGATGTGTCATGACTCATGTGTAGTATGTGACTTTTTCAAGAGTAAACCTAGTATAGTAGTATTTATGTATCTATATGAACACAAAGTCATGGGTCCACTGCAAAAAGTGTTTATCAGAAATCATGGCGCGGGGTTACAGATGAACACGTGATAGGATTCACCTACTGAAAGCTTAAACAGAACATGGTCGAGTTGATTACAATTATTGATATGGGGCCTAGATATTTTAATTTTACAGTTTTAACTATGATATCGACTATTCGACTGGTTATGGTTAGTTACATTTATTAGTTCGATACAATTTTTACATGATTAATTGAAGCATTAATGTGTCAAGATTCTAATACGTACAAGACAGTCATCTTTGAGTCTCATTCCAGGCGCTTATATTCTTGATGCATGATGAAGAAGGAAGGCCTCAAATTGATCTTATTCTACAGGATATTCAGCGGCTTCTTCACAATTTCGATGAGGTTAAAAGTTTAGGTTCTCTTAAAGGGTGGTGTTAACGGAGTAGCCGAGCTCAGGAATCTAAGTTGTATTCTACAGTGCCAAATTAGTTAAAATCCAATGTGGATGTAAATCTTGTGTGAACTTTGGTTAATGAAATAGTTGCTGACTTGCTGTTGAGCTAAAAATAAAATAATGATTAATTGATATTGAAACAAAAAAAATATATTCCAACTTGCAATATTTTGATAATGATATTTCTGTTTTCTACACCGAGACCGAGGGCGAGGAGTTAATACTTCAGATGTTGGTTGTTCAACAAGGCATTATTTGAGCGGATGGATGAATATGAACTTTTTTCAATAATTTTTTTTTCGTTCTGTTGTTAATTTTATTGCTCTATCTTTCTCATAGTTTTTGAATCGTGCTACAAAATGAACGAGGGAAAAGAAAACTGATATGTCATGGCAATATAATAAAAGATTGTTTTCAATGTTTATTTCTAATTAATACTACATAGAGGACATGGCAAAGGAAAAAAACTACATTATGAGAAACATATGGAAATCACACTAACATTTCATATTGCATAAAGTGTCTCGACAAAACCAAACCCAAGTTCATAAATAATCCACACAACATTAAATTCAAGCATAACAAAATTAAACACAATGAACATGAAACGAATTCCACAGCGATATCAGACTCATGTCAGGCACAACAAAATAAACCATCATGATTCATGAACATAAAAACATAACTTCACCAATCATAGGAACGAGATTAGGAATAATAGGTGGGTTCCGTTTCTTGCTCATTAGAGGCCTTTGTCTTTCGTTTAAGATAATGTAGCTTACATTCAGGTGGGAGGGCATAGAATATGCCTCGTGAAACCTCGTATTTTGCGAGGTGTACTATAGATTCCCAGTAAAGGGGGCTCTTACGAACCATCCTTGGAACTTCCCCCACTCGCTTAACAACAATGGCCATTTTCTCTTCAATCGATGGTTGGTATCGATTGTTATAATTGCTTACATCAGTCATCGCCTTAGATGTGGTTGCCATGTATGTTACAAAATCTGTAGGGTTATCAGAAACGAAAGATATTAGTTTACAGAGCACCAATGAAAAAGATCTCACATAGGATTAGGATAGGAAGAAGAAAATTTATACAAACTAATATACAACTGACATGAGCCTATCCACCCATTACAATTATATCAAGTTAAAAGACGTTAAATGTGAGTGAAAAATACCGATTGATCGACAAATAAGTCCAGTGACAGTAACTTGAATCTCAGACTTTAAGTACCTAGGCTATATGCCTATATCATATCAAGATCATGACAGAGCACACAAAGTCAAACACTAGATCAACCTATTCGTAAGTTGGCAACGAATAACCCAGCTGATATGTTTAACCATAACATCTATAAATCCAAAAAATAATTATAATAACTAAGTCTTTCTAACCAGAGAAACTAAAGAAAGAAACAATCTAGAGAGAACATAAGACTGACAAAACCTTCAGTGGATCAAACTGAACTATGTCAATTAGAAATCATACCACGGGAGAGAGCAAAGACGAACAGTTCTTTGAGCGAAGCAGCGAGAAAAGAGTACACAGACACAGTACACACAAAAAAAAAGGTGAATGATCCCTTCACCCAAGAAAGTTAAAGCGTTGAGCAGTTTCTTTGATATTATCGTCCTCATCCCACCTATGTATATTTTTATTTAAATATTAATGAATGAAGTTATTAAAGCCCAAAATCCTTCCGAAATGGGCTTCAAAGAAATTAATTAATGGGCTTTATATACCATTTTAACGGCCAATTTATGTGTCATATGCAGCTCATTTTACTTAGGTGGGTTAGTAAACTTGGAGGCAAAGTTAAAGAATGAGGGCACTTGGAAGTTGGAACCACTAAACCAGCTTTACCCGCCTAAGTCGCCGTCTTTTACCAAGTCCACCGGATAAAATTAAAATTAAAAGATAATTAATCTGTTACTAGATGTTGTTTACACATTGATCTTGTTTACGATTAATACTTGACTACTTTGTCAATAAATAATATATAGACGATATCACGAAGAAGAATTTTACTGGAAATCACAACAACGTATATCATCTAATGACATAAAGCCAAACCCTACTTCATAATCCACGCAACATCAAACTGATCAAGCACAAGAAAATAAACCAATGTATTTAAACAATAGAGCCCAAAAATTGGAATTGAAACTGGATTAAAAGCTTCTAGATACGGAAATTTCGAGAGATGACTGCTTGAAACCCAAGACCAAGAGTAGTAAGAAGGAACTACTTCAAATAACACAAATGGGCTTAAAACGATTAGTTAAGGGGCTCTGTTTTTTTAACGGCCCAATTACCTCATTTTTACTTAGCTGGGTTAGTAAACTTGGCGGTAAAGTCAAAGAGTGAGGCACGTGGAACCACTAAACCAGCTTCACCCCGCCAAAGTCGCCGTCTTTTTACCAAGTCCACCAGATAAAAAAAAGGAAGGAAAAAAAAATACTAGTAATTACTAATTATTAATTAATTTGTTGATTAAAAAATCGAAATTATTTATTTCTAAATGAAGGTTTAAGAAAAAAAAACGAGAGGCGATGAGGTTAGAAAATGTATGGCCTTGTTTAGGCCCAGACTAAATAAAATATCGAGAGGATGCAGTTATTGAGTGAAAGAGTAACGGCAAGCTGAGTAAATAAATATGGGTGTAATTATTCAATTATTATTTCTCTAATTAACTGATACGTATTAATTCTTAATAGCCGCCAAATAACTTTTAGGTGACGGTTACTCTTAAATTTGGTTACCAAACCCAAAAAAAAATTATGATTATATATATGTTTAAAAGAAAATCTGTCCCAAATATAAATAAATTAGTAGCTCAACTTTCATATATCGATAAGCACAGGATCGCAAATAATATTACGAATAAATTTTGTTTTTTTTCTAACTTTTCATTCAGCTCATTTTGACACATTTTTTTTTACAATATACACTTCCCGATAAATAAATAACCTCAAATCAATTATTTACTATATTATGTTGGCGACGAATGATTATTAAAGCTAGATGTGATTAAAAAAACAGTAAAAAAAAAAATTATGGCCTGATAATTAGGAGGTGGTTACAAATAATAAAAAATGTAAAACCCACAGTAACTCCCTCCTTTATATTCGCTAAAACCCTAACCTCTCTCGCTCCGTCTCTTTCTCTCTCGTATATATGCGTGTGAGACAGTTAACGAGTCATCCAAACTTACAACGTTGAAGTCTACTTGAACAAAAAGGACACGACAGTAGTATCGTCTAAAATCTATCTCAAGGTCTTTGATTCTCTCATTTATCCTCTCTTGTCTTTACAATTTGTTTATTTTTTTCTAATGTATTAGCTCATTACTAGTAAGTAGTTAAAGCTTAATAATAATGCATTTAAATACTTCGTAACTCCTCCAGATGCTTAACCTTCTTCTTTACCTCTTAATTTACAGGTTTCATCTCCTCAATGTCCATGGATTGCTTAAGCTACTTCTTTAACTACGATCCACCTGTCCAGCTCCAGGATTGCTTTCTTCCCGACATGGATATGATTATCCCTGAATCTGACAGTTTCTTCCTCGAATCTCAACCGCAACTCCAGTTCCATCACCCATTGCTCCAAGAAGAAGCTCCTTCACAGACCTACTTTGACCCTTTCTGCGACCAGTTTCTTTCTCCCCAAGAAATCTCTCTCCCTAACCCTAAAACCAAAATCTTCAGCGAAACACACGACCTTGATTCCTTCCTCCCTGCGCCAAAGCGCCAGAAACTTGTTAACTCGAGCTACCATTGTAACACTCACAATCATTTCCAGAGCCATAACCCGAGTTTCTTCGACCCTTTCGGCGACCTTGAATTCGTTCCAGAAGCTTCTTCCTTCCCGGAGTTTAGAGTTCCAGATTTTTCGTTAGAGTTCAAAGTAGGCCGAGGAGCTCAAGACGACACCAAGAAACCGACGCTTTCATCTCAGAGCATCGCGGCTAGAGAGAGGAGAAGAAGAATTGCTGACAAGACTCACGAGCTCGGAAAACTCATACCTGGTGGCCAGAAACTTAATACGGCCGAGATGTTCCAGTCCGCCGCTAAGTATGTCAAGTTCTTGCAGAGTCAAGTTGGGATTCTACAACTGATGCAGACCACAAAGAAGGTAATGACCAACCCCCAAAAAACAACCTTATAATCCAATTGAAACTAAGTTAGAAGTTTTTTCTCACGAGCTGGGTTAATTTTGGTGACGCAGGGTAGCTCCAATGTGCAATCGGAAACTCAGGTTTTGCTTGAATCGCAAGCAATCCAGGAGAAGCTATCAACAGAGGAAGTGTGTTTGGTTCCGTGTGAAATGGTTCAAGATCTAACAGCTCAAGAAACCATTCTGAGAAACCCTAAGATTTATCGAGAGATCAACAAGCTACTGTCTAGAGATCTGACTAAGTAGTCTTAGTTTCAAGCCTAAAGTTCTCAATGCCTAAATTTGTGTCTGTTCTGGTTAATTTCTGTTTTTAGTTAGTGTTTTGTCTGTTGATGTTGTGGCTAATTATCCTGGTTAATCTCCTCTTAACTGGGAACTAATACTTTGTTTGTAACTTTGTATTAGTCTATGTATTAGCTAAGCTATTGTCTGACCTTTTTCTTGTTAGCAATGTATGTCCGCAAGTTGAAACATTTTTACTTAAAAGTGACGAGATCTTTCATCTTTCTTTATTCAGCTTTTTTACCCATAACAATTTTTGGGGCTTATTGTTTCGTGGGTCTTACAAGATTTAAGCCCGAACAATAAACAAACTCTCTAGTTCTCCCGATAGAAAAGGGCCGTTGAGTGATTGGTGCCTTGATTTTGGGGATTCTCGAATTTAGTATTTACTACTATTTTTTATCACGCCTTTATATTTACGGGGGAACAAAATTTAAGTTTATAAAATCTCGGTTTATATCTTTTTATGAAGTAGTTTGGTTATAAATTAAATTTAGAAACATCATTTAACTGAGTTTACTTCTATAATACTGAGATTGAGTTGTAGGAACTAGGAATCATGGGATCATGAGGGAGATAGTCCGTAGTCGTGCTCTAATGTTGATCTTCATATCACTTTTATTTTTTTTTGTTTATTCTTTCACTATGATGATTATTTTTTAACTTTTAATAGGGGAACGTGGGTTTTCCTTTAATTTTGGGAGTGTTTTGGATATTAATACACTTAAAGATTTTTTTTACAAATATCATACTATTAAAAACTATATATCATCAGGAATTGAATGAAGAAATTGCCACCTTACTAATAGTAATGATATATGTGTCAAAAAATGATTATTTGGTATTGGTATTTTTTTTAATTTTTTAACCTTTTTTTTTTCCTTCTTGACTTGTGTGTATGTTAGCTGAGTTTTCACTTAAGCTAGGGGAGAGAATGTTTCTGAAGATCATGCTAGACTAGAGTTGAGAAAAGTCTGCGTTGTGGGATATATTTAAACTTTCAAAACACCACATCGTACTTATTAACTCAATTAAATATACTTACTATAGTAATAGCAACACCATATTTTATTATATACTTAATTATTCATAATTTTAGTTTATCTATTTGGAGGGATTACTGATTAGTCTTAAATTTATTAACAAACCATCATTATCACCTTACTGGTTTATTCTCCTTATTATGATTTAATGTTACAACGAAGCTAGTCTAAAAAGCTTATCGATGGGACTTACCACTATACTTTATCATGTTATTATTTTCTCGATATATAACCAAAAGTTAATGTCCCATAATTATACTCAAAATAAACATCATAGTAAACACTTTCATTAATCTAAAAGAAGGTGACACCAAATAGTAGCATCCATAAGCCTATTTACCCACCAAAATCTTCGTCCAAATTAATATTGGCCTCTCGTTCTATATGTCCCATCGTGAGAGAATAAAATAAAAAACCATAGAAAAGTAAAAATTATGATAATTAAACGTGTAATATTCGACTGTTCTTTTTGTCTTGCCCCCTCATCAAATCAAATACTTTCCTTAGAAAATAATTTTAAATAGGTTGTGATGCAACTTTTCTTTCTATCAATCAGAATCCGATGGATTTGACAAAACTTAAGGTCACTATTTCCAGAATGATTTTGATCAAAAGTTGAGATCCCACACACTCTCTTCTATCATCATATAATCTTTGTTACCCTACCGGTGATTCTTTTTTTTTTAGTTGTTTAAGTTAATTGAAGAATGTGTTGCACAAATTTATTTGATTAATTTAATTTTTAAAAACATGCCGCTGTAAAGAAACTACAAATGAATTTAGTCAAAGGCAAATACTAGCCGGGACAGAGAGTTCAAGGTCATGATGGATAAGATTAGAAATCAAGAAAAATCAAGAAACAAAGTAGACGACAAGTCTATTTCAAATATATGTATAACATAGCTTATTTTAGTCAATAAATAATAGGATTTAAGTAAAATAAAAACAAGTTGTACTAATTAACTATTAAGGTAAGAAAGTTCGTAAACGATGCCGATTTTTTTTGTAATACAACTTCTCAAATAATTTATACAAATGTCATACGAGTCACAATTCAGCCAGAATGAATAAAGACTATTATATGGGATTCTCATTTAATTCGTCCCGTAAGAAAAGCCATGAAACTAGGGTTTTCTTCCTGCCTTCCAAGATCATCTACATGCATGGTCAAAAAGAGAAATTGTTCTCACTATCATGAACTGTTTTCTTAAATTTATATTCGATTTTTAATTTTAGTTTTTGGAGATTATTTTTCAAACATCTCCTTCCCCAAACATTTGTTTAAAGGAAAAATATCAAAAGGCAACATCTTCACAACTGAGAAATTCAATTATAATTAATGGGTGAGTCTGAGTCATGCTACTAATACTGTGGATGGACATCTTCGCTTTGTGTCCCATCCACCAATATTCCTTAACCCCACTTCTCTTGCTCCATCCCAGTACCAGTTTAGCACGCACAAGCACAAATTTATATACACACGTATCACCTATGTGTATATCTATGTCGTTCCATACCATAATTCCTATTAGTTAATTGATTTAGACTAAACTGGATAAATTAATGACCCTAGGATTTATATTAACTGTCTTAACTCTTAACAAGAGCCACATAAGCTCTGGCCACCTCTTGAATTTGAGTTCATTGTATGTAGTTAGAAATAGCTTGTACCAAAAAGCAGTTTTCAAATTATAATTCCAATTGGAATCTGAATTATATCAATTTAATGTGAAATATGAATGCTTATATGACAACAATATTTGGTCTTTTTCTGTAAGCACTGAAAATTAGTTTGGAACTCTAGTCTGAGATCTTCGGTTATAGAAAAAGGAAAGAAAAAATAGTTTTGCTCGTTAAATTTTATAAACAGTCTTTAAAGAAAAATAAAAACACATAAGCTAGCAAAAATACAATGGAGTTTTAGTGAACTAGATGGATCTCATCTAAAAAAATGAATTGTAAATGACTTGAATTCTCTTAATTGGCTACTCGGCGGTGGCATGCGCTAGGACTAATACGTCATTTAGTACAATCGTATCACAAGAATAATATAATTCTATGTTTACATAATTAGAATATTTATAAGGACCTTGAGGAGTCGTCGTCATCAAAGAAATCGCTAAAAACGTCGGGAATGGTCGTTGTGTTATCCATGTTGCCTCCGCCGCTACTGTGAGATAGCAATATATTCAAAGAGTCTCCCTCAAGCTCGTCAAGATTTGCGAAGAAATCCTCCGGCTGATGTTGAAACTCGGGCAACAACTCCGGTCTATACGTATCTTCAACGTCATTATCGAACTCCATATTGTCATGGCGCTCCTCCACCTTCTCCTCTTTAACCCCCGCGGCCGCATAAGGAGGAGGAGTGGAAGAAGAAGGCAAGTGGGACTTATTGTGTTCGTCTTTGTTATTATTGTTTTGGGAGAACCTGGATGAGGGAGACGTAGTTGTGGCTGCGGTTGCGGTTGAGGATTTGGAAGAAAGGTATGATGAGGAGGAGGAAGAGGAACGAGTGGAGCCGGCGAGAGCATTGCGTTGAGTGGGCCACGGATGGTTATGTTCAGAGGTGTAAGTAATGACTAACATTTTTGGATCAGTGCGGCTACGTTCGACTTGTTTCCTAGCTGAACAACCTTTTGAGCTGCTACATCTGTAGTAACCCCTGAGAAACAAAGAATTTATCCTTCAGATAACCATCAAAGACTTTTTTTTTTTGTATATATATCATTTCAGATTTATTATTAAAAATAATAATCATCAATAAATCTGAATGATATCCTAGCTTTTCCGATGGAATCTATATTATGATTATAAGATAAGTGTGCATCAAATGTCCCAATAAGGCATTTAATAGGCTTAATGTGGGCCGTAGAAAATTAAACGAACTTTATACTTTTATAGTTCCATGCTAATGATTGCAACTGCAATATTCTTTGTGAAAGGAGATGCAAAGCTGCAAATTCTACTTACATGTGAATTCTTTTTCAGTGGTTAATCAACAAAAAAAGTATTCCTTTTCTTACGAAACTTGGGACGAAATAATAAGACACAATGGAACTAACCGACATATACATTTTTGTATTAAAAATAGTGATTTTTTCATGTTGTTACAAAACTTTCCTATTGAAAGAACATACTTAATTATATATTTATATATATTCGTAATATGTATAGTCAGTATAGACGATCGCGAACATATAGGGTTATTATAACTATAGAAATGCATGAATATATGTGTGTGTGAGTATTACCTTGGATAAGGAGAACCTTTGATGGGTTTTTGACCGTACTTTCGCCAAGCCCATAGATCAGACGGAACCACTTCTCCACTGGACCGGCTGTTCATCGCCGCTGGAGCTGGTATGCACACCACTTTCTTTGTCTGGCTCTTCCTGCATCCATTTTGAAGACCCATGTAAGTATTACGTCGTCGCTTTTAAAGCTAATTTTGTTATCTATGTTAGTGTGGGTCATGATGAGTTCGGTTTGAGATATGATGGGCATGGGACGTAGTAAATGATCGTTGTTTGGTTACGATGTTTACACTTCATATATGTATCCTGCGCATACTCTTTTTCAGTTTGAAGTCTAAATCTTTATTCAATCAAAATCATCTAAAAGTAAAATGAATATTTTTAAAAATAGCAAAAATTTAACATTTACACCCAAAGAAAAAAACACAAGAAAATAAGATCGTACACAAACAAAAGCAAACAGAATTAAAAATTGAAAAACGAAGAAATACAACATGTAAGATTCGGAAATTTTACATGAAGGGTTGCAAATACATGCACAAAAACGAAACCCTAGTTTCAATATGTCTTATGTTTCATGAAAATAAAAATAGATTAATATGTAAACGTTGAGAATTGGTTTTAATGAACAAATTGCGTTTCATTACAATTAATTTTCTTGACACACTAATTGTAGCATATATCCCATATAGTTTTTTTTCAAAGGATGTAACCTTGGTGAGTAGCCTAATCAAATATGAAACTTAGAAAAAATGGTTGTCATTCGTTATACGTACAACATTAATATAAAATCTCCAAAGGAAAAAATTCAAATATAGTCAATCACATGGTGTTATTATATATTTATCACGACCATGTAACATTAAATGATCTCGTTTAATTAAGAAGGGGAAAATGATAAATAAATCATATAGATCGAATTTTAATCAACTTACCTTCTCTTTATGCCAAGATTCTGAGGGGAAGAGGAGATCTGAATCTGTGAGGATGATGACATGTTGTTACTATTATCGACTAGTAAACAGTTTCTTGGACTGTTAGTGGCATCAACGCGGATCATCCCCCACGGCGAAGTTGGGGCGTTGGAGACGGCTATGGCCGGTGAATTGCAAGTGGATGCATCTTGGGTAATATTGCTTTGCGAGATCCGGATTCTTGGGAAGGCACTGCATTGACTCGTAATTTGGTCGACATCCTCAAAACCCTTTGGCAAGACTGCAAAACTGTTGTTGCTCTCGTTATCTCCGGCACCGGATAAGAAACCGAAGTTGGCCGCGAGGTGGAGGAGAGGATCCGTCATGCTTACGAACGGGTCGCCAAAGGGATTTGTGAGACAGCTGACAGAAGCAGCGGCGGTGGGGAACTCTACGTGGAGATCTGACGTTGGCGGGCGAGACATGCTGCTCGGAGTTGGACCTTCCGGTGGCCCAGGAGATGACACGTGTCCTGAACCAATTCCTCGTACGACGTCTGTTAGGTCTCCTTGGAAGTTGTCCATGTTTAGTAACTCAAAGACGCTGCACATAATATGTATGTATGACGCGTGTTTATGTATATTATATATACACAGAAAAAGAATTAGAAATCCCAAAACCTAAAGAAAAAGTAATTAGGAAAAATGATTTGGAATCAGGTACATATATAAGTTTGGTTATAATTCTCGATCGAGTTTTTGTGGATATATCGGAAAAGAGTGATGACAAGTGATGTTGAATTATTTTCTTGGGGAAAAAAGAAGATGATGAAGAACAAAAAATGGTTGATGAAACGAGAAAGGGGCGCTGACTTTTCAGAATGAGAATATCTTCGACAACTTTTTCATGTTAGAGAGAGAGAGGGGAGATCAGATTATGTAGTCTTTTATATATAAAATGAACTAATTCATGACATTTGATTTAAGTATATATATCTTAAGGAGGTGAAGTGATAATAATTTTAAAATGTATACAAAAATATCAGGATCGAGACATATACGGCCAAGTCTTGTAGTACTTTTTTTGTACACTATATTAGTAAAATATTATCATATAATGTGAAAGGGCATAATGAGATGCTGCACTTGAGAGAAAAAAACAAGTGACTGGGAAGTAAAGAGATCGGCAAATAGCCGCATTTCTCGGAGTCCGTTTTATTTCCATCCAATATGATCAGCCCACGTAAATATTCTGAAATACATTTTGCTGTTGTCTTGAGTACCAAAAAATTTGTTTGTCTGTATGTATTATTGTATTTGTTTATTCTTATAAAAATGAATGATATGGGACTTACTTATATGAATTTTTATTTTATTTTTCTTTCTCCACCCATCTATGATATAGACTGTGTTTTGTTTTGGACAAAATATGATAGACTATGTTATGTGATCGTTTATAATTGATTTCATCTGCTAATTTATGGTCCAGTTATATACATAACAAAACAAGTTATATTCGTTACTGTTATATATTGAATTTTGTCCTTATTCAAGTCAACTGTGGTTGACTTGTTATTTAGCAGGTCATTTCGTGATTTACAGTAACAACAACAAAAGAAAGAGCATAAAGCAGTTTTAGTTCTTATAAAACTAAAAAAGGAGTTGCAATTTTAGTGACTATTATATGCCCTGCACCCTAACTAAAATCATTGTTTAATCAAAATTTTCAGAGGATTATGGGGCTAATAACTAATCAAGAAGAAATCATTAGCTTGCATATAATTACACCGGGAAAGACGAAAGATATGACGAGGAATTCGTTTCCTGTCAGAATCGTATATGACAAAAGAATTCTTATACTACTTATTAGTACAATTTTAACAAGTGTTAATATATATGTAAAGAAATGATCTTGTTTTGTTTTGTTTGTGAATATAATAACACTTTTCCAAACTCGTCCTCTTCGCACTGTTTAGGCATATAACCAAACAATCTCATCAAACAAAATACATAGAATTGTTTTACATTATAAAAGACATTTGATGTAATGTAAGTGGCCAAGACTGGCAAAATAACGACTCTTCGTAATATACGAACAAATATTCTATAATTTATAATTAATCCAATTTCCAAATCTGAGTTGGTTTCTTTGAAAACGAAAAACAATTCTCAGTTGGCTTATGGATGTAGATTGATTTAGTATTGGTGCCAACTAATTATACGTTTGCAGTTATCTCATTCTAGATTTGCCATTTTGTCGCCAACTATATATTTCTATACTACTTACTATTTTCATTGTTTAGATATTCTTTTTTGGACAAACACTTGTTTTCATTTATTCAAAGAAAGCCAAGTACAGAGGTAGCAAAGGATTCAAAGATCCATTGGTTAGATACTATTTACACCAAATTTCTTGAAAACATATATATCTTTGTATGGTGCCGACTAAATAAACTCAAGAATGAAAGTTGTATCATGGGTAATAAATTCCTCACATGGTATTAGCATGTGTTTTTATGCATGTTGGACTTTAATTAATTTGTTTGTATATTTATAATCTCATTCACAATTATTATTGATATACTCGCACTATATAAAATATTGTAACTCACCTAGACACCTACTTGGTTATTTTTTTTTGTCAACTAGCTGGTTAACAACAAACATTTTTGTGTGTTGATTAAATTAAATACAAGAGTTTCGGAGTAGCTTATAGCTGCCAGAATATTATTGGTCAAATTAAAATAACCCATTTCTTAACGGCTTGAGATATAATATAAGTTAACCATTGTGCAAATAAATATTATATGTGCTAATCCCACACATTTAATATATAACTCCCTCTTGATCAAAACATGTAAATGTGTAATGTACTAGTCTATCTATTGTACTCGTTGTGTTCTTACCAAATTCATATATCACAGTGATACTACCAAAATCAAATCATATGGTCTATATGTTGTTAAAAATAAATTCTAACTTTTTCCATTCATTCTAATAAAAGAATGATGAATGAAATGTTTCATATGGTCGATTCTTTTCAGAAAAATATATATATATACATATATAAATCTTTCGCACTCGTTACTTTTTGTCACAGTATATATAACTACCGAGAACAATTGTAACATAAAATAACCACACCTTTCGTCATGTAAGATGTTTCATAGAAAATAAAATTTACCTGTTCCAAAGAGGAAATGAACCCCCACAAAAACAATTAAAATTTCATTTCTTTATAAAAAAAAATCACAAACACTATCAAAATACCTAGTTTTGGAATGTAAAAAAAAAATGGTCGGCTTCATGACAGACACTTAGATCCACGTTCGTACATTACAACCTCATCACTACTATCTTTTATCCCATATTATTTATCATTTTTGTTTTCCTTTTATTTTATTTACATTATCAAATTTATATATCGATTCAATTTGCTCATATTAAACAGTTACAAAATCGACCTATTAATATACATATACACACATATTCATGAATTACGACAGATTTCACTTTCGTTGGAACTTGGAAGTTTTGGAGTTGGATCAAGTTTATAAGTGTGGACTGAAAGTTGAAGCTGTCTTCAACTGCACAAGCTTGTTGTTAAAAAAAACCGCACAATATATACCACTGCTTCAATTGGTGATTCATTCCATTCGGATGAAAATAATGATTCATACCCACAAAAAAACAAGATTAAAGTTTTTTAAAGAAAAAAATTAGACATATGTTTCTATTTGCAATTGATTCCTTTATATGTATAGTCTCTGTGTTTTATTTTTTTGTGCTAAACATTTTGAACAAAATGGAAGTTAAATATATCTTTGTTCAACGTTAAAATATACGTGTAGACTGTAGTTCTCACTTCCCGGCCCTATCGTTTCTTTAGATATTTTATCAAATGAGATAAAGAAAAAAGAAAAAGAAAAAAACAAGCACGACCCATATGATATGAAGCAGGCCTCGTCTCTAATGGCACACAGATTCATTTTTATATGAAACGACATGGACTTATACATTGTTTATATCACAATAATTAGACCAGACGGTGCAAAAGGGCAAAATAAGTCATGCCTCCCTCGTTCTACGGTGACGCATGTTGATGAACGGATTCAATAATGATAATAGTAATAATATCTATTATCCAATACCAATACTAGTATTAAAAAAAAGTTAATAGATGAACATATATTTTGATTGGTAACCACGAAACATGTGTTTTAGATTAGAAACGTATGTTTAGATACAATCAATATTTTAAACAAGCACTTGAAACATATGTATATATGGATTGGCAGAACACGTCATGAGCAGGTCTTCTTTGGATTAGGGATTTCAAATCGCAAACTAGTATTGTATTATAAAAGTGGACAAAAAACATAAAACAATAATTAATCACGAAAATTTTGCATGATAATAAGAACCAAACTGAAGGTGCTTGCTTATTCCACCAAGTAGATAGATTTTACATTTAAAAGGTGCGTGTAAGTAACTAGTAAGTTATGTCTATGACGAGCGTAACACATATTCTATGACTATTCTAGTACAGCTAAAAACCATTACATTGAGAATTGCAAGATGGTCACCAGTACAAATTGATTCAACATTAGAGTAATTGACTAATGTTATTGGGTTGTGTAGCACGTGTACGTACTACTTTGCACATGTAAAATGGATATTGACTTTACGTAAAATCGTACCATTCCCTTTAAGTGCTCCCAAAGTTCATAGAAAAAACAATAGTCATCCTCTTATTATGTATCATAATTCATAAACATGATTATTTTAATTTGAATTACGTAAACTTTAGCTATTTGCTATAATTTTGTTTTAAGTATCTGACTGGTCTAACAAACAGATCATAGCTCGTAACGCAAAATATAAGCCCATAAATTAAAGAACTTGTACTTCGTTATTTTACCACATGAGGCCCAAATCAGATTCATGGTGTCGATTGTACAAATTAAAAGAACAGGGGGCTCTGATGCATAAGCGTTGTAGTTTAAGGGGTTAAATGTTATTAACCCGTTTACTTCGGTGTGTTTTTGTTCGTTTGGTGGTATTAGACTCGAATCTGTGAGACCTTCAGGAAGAAGAAGCAATGGCAGCCATGGGAGCAGGACCAGACCACCTCTTCAACCTAAGAAACAATTTCTATTTAGGAGCTTATCAAACAGCGATCAACAAAAGTGAGATCCCTAACCTCTCTCCGGAAGATGCCGTCGAACGCGATTGCTTCGTCTTCCGCTCATACATCGCTCTCGGTAGCTATCAGGTTTCTCCATTGATTCACCTCCTCGATAACATTGACTTCTTCTGCGGATTCGATTTCGTTTTGTTTGAATCTGTTCTTTGAAATTTTTTGGTGCTGTAAAAAAGCTTGTCATCAATGAGATCGATGAATCAGCCGCTACGCCTCTACAAGCAGTCAAACTCCTCGCTATGTATCTATCGAGTCCTGAAAATAAGGTAACTCAGCTTTTGATTTGTACATGTTATATAGTAGTAGAAATTGTCAAAGAGATTCGAATCCTGATATGGAACGGTTGTTCTTGTTGGTTCAGGAATCAACAATTTCGAGCTTGAGAGAATGGTTAGCAGGTTCAACAATAAGAAACAGTGATACATTGAGGTTGATTGCTGGTATTATATTCATGCATGAGGAAGATTATAATGAAGCTTTGAAGCATACTCATGCTGGAGGAACTATGGATTTGTAAGATTTTTTTTCGAAATTCTTTGGTGGATTGTGATTATATTCTGGTCTGGTGAGAGTGGTTGTTGTGTTTACATGCTCTTTGATTGTTTGTTTGTTTGTTTGTTGCTGCTTTGTTTCTAGGTATGCCTTGAATGTTCAGATATTCATTAAGATGCATAGATTAGAGTATGCTGAGAAGCAGCTTAGAGTGATGCAACAGATTGATGAAGACCACTGTCTCACTCAACTTGCTAGTGCGTGGTTGAACCTGGCAGTGGTATAATGCGAAGTTTTGATCGTTTTTGTTGGGCTTATTTCGCATAAATTTTAAACTTCTTGTACTGATACGATTTATGATGATTTTAGGGGGGGTTCGAAGATACAGGAAGCTTATCTCATTTTCGAGGATTTCACGGAGAAGTACCCGATGACATGCTTGATCTTGAATGGCAAAGCTGTTTGCTGTATGCAATTCGGGAACTTTGATGAAGCTGAAACGCTACTGCTTGAAGCACTAAACAAGGTAACTATAATCAGACTTGCATACCTTCTTCACTGCACTTATATGTTATATCTTGGCTTTTCTGTGTGTTGGCAAGTGTTTATACGAGTTGTGGTGATTGCAGGATGCTAAAGACCCAGAAACTCTTGCAAACCTTGTTGTCTGCAGTCTTCATGTCGGGAAATCATCTTCACGCTATCTAAGGTAAATTTTCATCATCAGCTCGAGTATAAGGCGTCTTTTAGAACTCGCTAAAATTTATTTGAGAGTTATGGTATCCTTGGTTCTTATAAAAATATTGGGTAGTCGCATTAGTTGAGTCCATTTGTATTCCCAAACCTTTTTGCAGCCAGCTGAAACTTTCACACCCCGAACACGTACTTGTGAAGCGTGTATCATCAGCCGAAGACAACTTTGAGAGTGCTGTTCAATCAGTTGCCTGAAGACTCTTCCATGGTTGAAGCTAAAAGAGTTGTGCAGGATCGGTTTGCTGTACCGCATTCTCTATTAGAGTAACCAAACAACCATACTGTCTATTCTTTTCATGATTAGTGTATTAAACAGATTTTGCCAGTGGATATGTTACAGTTACTATCTCATTACGTCTAATATAAAACTTCCACTTCTCGCACTGTCAATTTTGTTTGTCATTTACTTTCGAAGTTAACTGATCCAGATGTGTAACCAAACCAAAGCCTTGAGGGGATTCACGTCCACGGCCAATCTCACCATCTGAGGAATCGATAATTTGAATCCAAACTAAATATACCAAAACAACACAAAAGCTTCTCACTTGGCAAGAAAACTTAAAATTTGCAACCACTGTTTTTCACTTCTCCACCAAGAACCAAGATTTTTAAAAATCTCAATCACAATAAAATATGTGATTGATATAGATTTTATTTGATTAATCAATAATCTCATATATAATCTCTATATATGGTTATGCATACAAAATAGCTAATAATAAACTAGTACTCATAATCTTCTACTACTTTTACTACCATCTATAATCAAGACTCTAAGAATCTCTATAGCTATCATCTACTAGGTGAAGGAGTCCTTGAAGAGTAAATTATCACAAGAAAATGCAGAAAGGTCAGTATTCAGAAACCAAGGGAGACGATCCATAGCCGTTGCGATGAAGCTTTTGCCATCTCCATGCCGTCTCCAAACTCTCATGAAGATTCGTGTGCTTGGCTGTCCAATTCAGCTCTTCTTTGATCTTGCTTGGATCACTGTAAACCTCTGCGTAATCTCCTGCCCGTCTTTCCAAGTAATCAACTTTTATATCAACCCCTGTCGCCTTTTTACAAGCTTCCACAAACTCATTCACTGAGCTACCTGCTTGCACAACAATAATATCACATTTGTCTATATATTTATTCACTTCACTTCCCAAATTTTTTTGCCTACAATCGATTTTTTTATACCTTTCCCAGTACCAACATTGAAGATCCCAACTTTGCGGGGTTTGGCCTTTTCAAGAGCTTTTACATGGGCATCAACCAAGTCCGTGACATCGATGTAATCACGTACGCAAGTCCCATCCACAGTCTTGTAGTCTGTTCCTTTAATCTGCAGATAAAAAAACCAAATAAACATCTACAAAGATCTTTTGTAATGATGACACATAGCAAAGAGCGTGACAATCACCTGCAGCCCGGGAATGATGCCTCGGGCAGCATCAAAGCAAGCACCAGAGATACGTCCATGCTCTCTGAGTTCAGGTCTTGGAGCTTCACCCAGTCTTCCTTCAGGATCAGACCCAATCACATTGAAATATCTGAAAAAAACTCAAACTTCAGGGGAGGAGAAAACAAAAACAGAGCCCTAAACACACACACATAACAAAAGAATTAACTAACAAACCTCAGGATCATAACGGCCATATTGGAATTTTTGGAAAAATCCAAGATGATATCTTCTGCCATCTTCTTAGCCTTTCCATAAGGATTGATTGGGACCTGAGGAGTTTCCTCTGTTATTGGCATCTTCTCAGGCTCTCCATACGTAGCACATGTGCTTGAATATATCAAAGTCTTCACACCGTGAGCAGCCATCGTCTCTAAAACTACCAACGTGTTTGATGTGATATTGTGATAATACCTGCAAATGACATAACATCAAGCTACTTAGCTACTATATATACATATATGATTCACAACAAATTTGACAGTGAAGGTCAAATCTTTCTTGAGAAGGATCAAGCTCACTTGAGAGGAAACTCTGTGCTCTCTCCAACATAAGCAACAGCGGCGAAATGCATCACAGCGTCAAATGCGTTTTCAGAAAATATTTTGTTAACCTGAAAACATTTCTTCCTTAAAAAACACACAAAAAAAAAAGTTTGCCAGTTGTTTTATTAGGGGTCTTATATGTAAAACCACAATGAAGGATCATACCGCATTTGCATCTCCAAGATCAGCATAAATGAATTGGAGCCTTCCAGGTTCTGGAAACAGTTGTTGCAGTATCTTGACTGCAGCGAGGTTCCCTCGAGATAGATTGTCCTGCCAAAAACATAAAAAGATTTACTTTTTTACTTGGATACAACACAAGAAGCATGAAGCTATGTAATGTAAGGCAATGAAGATGCATTTCTACCACAATGGTGACTCGGTATGAATCTTTAAGAAGGCGTAAAGCTGCATGTGAGCCGATATATCCAGCACCACCAGTGACTAGAACATGGGTAACTCCTGGTTCATGTTGAGAGAACTGAAAGATGAATGAAAACATCATAACAACCACTCAAAACATTATTACTTCAACAATGAGAAAGGGTATATCAATAACAAGTTAATAACATTATAGGAAGTAATGTACCACGCTTGGGGTATTGAAGGTTGGGGATTGCTTAAGCAAGAGAATGCACATTGCTGTAAGTGTCATGGCCATAAGAATCTTCCCCATGTAATTGTTGTTCTTCTTTGGGTCTGCAAAATCCAATCCTACACTCCAAACATCACCAACACGTGTGAATTTTGAATCCAAATTAGAAGCACAAACAAAACAAAAAAAGCTTTTGACTTTGAACTGGAGCTAACAAACTCCAAAAAACCTGGAACCTCTGTACCAACTTACCAACCATTGATGTCAACTACTTATAGACAAGAAGGCCTAAAAAGACCTTACCAAAAAAAAAAAAGAAGGCCTAAAAAGATGTGAAAAATCAGAGTTCTATTATAGATGAGTACTTTCAAAAGGCATAGATCTGTTCTGCCTCCCGATTCTTGCTCTGCCAAGATTCAGCATTTTGATTCTTAAAGTACACAGCTTAGTGTTCAGTTTCAGCTGCAAGAGATTAACAACTCGAATGTTTTAAAAACTCACATCTGCAAAAACCTCAGTATTCTGCTTAATTATATGTCTTTTAAATAACTTTGGGAATACGAAGTAACTCCAAAATGGGTTGGTAGGTCTTTCAGAAAAATGAAAGGATAATTAGATATATATAAAAAAACTACTACTACTACTAGTCTACATATGCATATAATCACACCGACACAGAATTTCACAAAAACAAAAAAAGGCCAACATTGTAGCCTGATGATCAGGAAAACAGATGAAAACTCTAGCTAGAAAGCAAAAAATGTTGTAGAAACTGGACTTGATCAAGAAGCAGAAACGGAAGAACAAGAAAGCTTAAAAACGACATTAATATCAATATCAGAGCGAGAGAGAGAGACGAACCTGATAGAGGAGTGATAAAGACTCAAAATTTTCTCGTGGGTTCTCTTCAATAGTAAGAACTAAGAAAGATTCGATCTCAAATTCTAAGCAGAGACGGAGAGGAAAAACGTATAAATAAGGAAAGCAAATAGAGCGGTCTTGACGGTGAAAGACTGAGAGAGAGAGAGCGAAGAGCTATAAAGTTTGCAAGTAAATGATAAAACTTTATTAAATGAGGTGTTGTTTGTTTATATAAAAAGAAGCAGCGAATGAGATTGCAACAGATATTATTAAGGGGACGCGGTGATTGGAACGAGGGAGCCCCAGCATCTGTGCGTCCTCGACGAACTCTCTGCTGACATGTCGGTAAAAAGACTCTACTACGTGTCTTTCACTTCATGGCCAAAACTTTACGACCTCTTGACAAAACACCATTATTACTATGTACAAATTTATCGAAATTGTTACTATAATGATATATTGATATGAAAAACAAATATAGGTGGCTGTTAGTATCGTTGCATGTGAAGTACTTTTATTCAATAAATTATAAAATATTTGAAGTGATTGTAGTATAAAATGAGAAATTATGTTTAATCAGAACTTTTGAAACATTTTCCAAAACTGAGTGTTATAGATTTATTATAGTTATACTAATTTGTACTTATTTTATATTGTAAGCATAACTATTAATGATTCTAGGTGAATTGCATGAAAAAATTAGAAAATCCAAATTCAAAAGGACATCACTGTAGTTTTATTTCGCAGTTAATATATTTATCTCAAAAATATACAAACTGATAACTGTTTTTTGTTTATTATAAAATAGTGGAACTTTTAATATGGAAAAATAATTGACTTCATTGCATTTAGACAAGTTTGCAACTACATCTTTGAACAAGCAAAGCAACCGACAGTAGTACCCATGCACATTGACTTGTTAGATCTTGAGACCATATATTCCTCCCTCTATATATTTCGATTCTTTATCATATACATCTACATTCCATTCATTTACTATTAAACTAATTTCATATTTAAAAATTGAATTATACTAGCAAGTTAAAAAGACCATATTTATTAAAAATGAAGTGAAGTGAACAACCATATTTGTGTTCTATTAAAAATGTGATATAAAAAAGTAAATAAAATAAAAATGTGTAAAAAAAAAAAATTCTTTATGAAACAGCAAATTTAAACTTAAACCTTAAACTCTTCAGGTCTGTTATGGAGCAGGCCTAACGGGACTAGGCCTTTTAAAACATCTCTGCGTTTTTTTATTGGTTCAAAATGAAAATAGTTAGAAATTTTGAGATTGAAAAGTACACGTACCAATCTGTAAAAGTTATTAAAGTAGGTGCAACAAAACGAAAATATCTGAAACATCCTTTAGATGGTTTTGGGTGTCTCTCTGGTTCGCCAGTAAAATTATGACCGCAGACTGAAAAAAAAAAAAAAAAAAAAATGGCGGCATCATCGTCTCATCTCTTCTTCGCACTCCCTTCGTCGCGTCTCCATACACCTTCTCCAGCTGCACCAAACCGGAACCGAGTCCGTGTTCTTGCGAAATCATGCCCGGAGAATCAGACCTTCGATTCGGACAATTCAGATTCTTCCTCGGAGACTTCCAACAAAACCCAGGTTAATGATCTAACTTGGCCTTTCTTCGTGCAATATTCCGAGTTAGGGTTTAGGAGATTTGTACCAGCTGCAAAAATTAAAATTCAAATGATCGTTTCGACTCTGTGATGGTTTTAATTTGGTGACTTACTTTATACACAGCTACTTGATTTGTCACATTCTCTAGTTACTATTGTGTGTATTGTCCTAAGAGAAGAAATTTCAAGTCTTGGTCTTTAGTTCTGCTACAAATTTGTGTCTTTGTTACTGTTCACTGTAAATTTGGAGCTGAGCAAGTTTTTAGTTGTGTTTGGAAGTGCTTCCATTAGCTCTTAGTCTTAATTTCTAGTATTGAATTTAAAAATTGAAGTGGAGACTTGACTTGGCTTTGTGTTCTTGGCTGCAGCAGGGTGATCAGAAATCGGTGTCACGGAGACAGTGGATGACGGCATGTGTGTGCGGATCTGCAGCTTTAATTAGCAATGCTTATACCTTTGTCTCTGTGGAAAGTGCAGCTGCTTTAGACAAGAAACCAGGAGGTTCTTGCCGTAACTGTCAGGGCAGTGGTGCTGTTCTTTGTGAGTCTCACTCTTCTTTGTTTTCATATTGAGCACCTTGCTATATTAAAGGTCATATTGAGCGAGCACCTTGCTATGTTTTAATGTTCTCTGTGTTTCCATTTGATGTACCTCATGAGCTTACTACTGATGCCATCATGCCCATATGGTTTTAACTGTATTTTCTTATGATATTAGGTGATATGTGTGGTGGTACAGGAAAATGGAAAGCTCTCAACCGGAAACGTGCCAAAGATGTGTATGAGTTCACTGAATGTCCAAATTGTTACGGTTTGTATCTCTTTCCTACTATTTCTTTAGTTTGGTGACGCTTGGGACAATGGATTTCCCTGATTAACTGGTGGCTCCTATTGCAAATCAGGTCGGGGTAAGCTTGTTTGCCCGGTCTGTTTGGGTACAGGTTTACCAAACAACAAAGGTCTTCTTAGAAGGCCTGGTGCTCGCGAGCTACTCCAAAAGATGTACAATGGTCGGCTTCTTCCCGATTCATGAGCAGGTAGGTATGAGTTCATTTTAAGACTTTCACATGGAGATTATTGGTCCGTTTACGAATGAAAAGCTTGGTGAGGACATACTATACTAGCATAAACCACTATAGTTTTTCCTGTTTCTCATCCTTCCTTCTCTTGGACTTCTCACAGATTGTGTGACTGCAAATCTTGCTTTTAAGCACAGAGTCAATAGACATGATTACAGCAGCGGAAAAAAAACTTACACATTGAGGAAGCATGGAAAGTATAGAAGAATTTGAACAATTCAACATGTTTTTGTAATGTTGCTAGGTTTATGTTGTAAATTCGATAATCCTTAAACTTTCCTTCTCCCGCAGACCCTGATCACCAACATGAACCATAAACGAGTCCCTGAGCAAATGCTTAGGTATGAGCCGAAGAAAAATGTGAGTGTTAAGTGTATATGCATGATAAGGTCTCTTGGCCTTACTAGTTACTACTTCTTCCGTCCTTTTTAGCCTCATGGCCCTCATCAATATTATATAATACGCACACTTAATTATGGATTTAGGCATATAAATTCGCACTCATTTGTACTTCATATTTATGGACCTCTAAATCTACTACTCCATCACAAAACAATGCCTTGGACACTCTTCAAATTTTCTAGAACCATATATGTTCCTTACATACCCATCATTTCATATTCAAAAACAATAAGTCTAGTTGGACTTAACAAGAAACAAACCAATGTTTAGAAAGAAAAAAAAAACAATTTCGCTAGGGTTCGGTAAGCATACAATGATACAATCATACAAATGTACAAAACAATAAATAGGATAGTGAAATGTGAATGTTAAGAACATGTTAAAATGTAAAAAATACAGCTGGTTTCGATATAATTAGACTAATTCAATGAGCTCTAACCAAGCTGCATGAGACACACATGTTCATGTGCATGCCTCTATATTTATTATTAGTCAATTTTCATGTTTCTCCTTCTGTTTTCAACCAATTTTCATGTCAAACGTACTGTTATTTTTATTGGAAAAGTATGCATGCAGCAGCCAACATGCGATGCACATGCATTTGTAATTGTTAAATCAGTCCACTGATTTTCGAATTCGGTACATTCGATGTTTTATAAATATTGGCACCATTGAATTGCGTTTTGTACGTAGGTAAAATATTTTTAAAACAATTTAAATTTTCGTTAACTTGTGTGAAAAAAAAAAAAATACCAATGAAAAAATCCATAGGCCTATATATACTCCTCACACTAAACCTCAGCTAGCTATTGCAACAGACAGAAGCAGATTAAAAAAAAAAAAAAAACACACAAAAATGGCTTCTTCAGTCATCACTATAGCCCTAACCCTAATCATGATCTTCAACCTCACGCCGAAAGCAACCGTTGCTCGTCGTCTCAGCGATCAGAAGCCGAGTGATGAAAGGGTAGCCACCACTTCCGACGAAGCGAATAACCTGCCTTTTCCACCCGGGTTGCCATTCAGCGGCGTTCCTCCGTTACCGTCACTTTTTCCGCCGTTTGTGCCTTCTCCATTCCCTGGAAACATCCCGTCCCACGTTTACCGTTTCCGTTTCCGATGCCGTCATCACCTCCGGCGCCATCTATACCTGGCTTCCCTGGCTTTAATTTCCCTCCCCTGCCGTTCCTCACGCCGCCACCTTCGTGAACGTATAGGTTAATTAACGCCGTTGTTATAGTAAATAACTATCACGTTTGAAATAAACTCATGGTAATATCGAAAAGGATCATGTGTACTCGATGATAGTAGTATAAATATAAATTATGAAAAATTAGTTAAGATATAGAGTATTTGTCGTGTCTGTATCACAATGTTGATCTAATTAATGAATAAAGACTTCGGTTTGACCAGTTTTAGCCCTGAATTAAGATCTTGGTTTAAATCGGATCTTTGGTTTGTCCGGTTACATTTTACAGTTGAACCAGACAAAACCGAATTGGTACGGCCGGTCGCTACTTAGACGTTGAACAACAAAAGTTACAATATTGCAGTTAGATGAGAGAGAGAATATAATGCAAGGATTCGATCTCGATGAAAAGAAGTCTAAGGAAAGGAAAAATTGGAGAGAAGGAAACATTTCAATGTTGTTGTACTCATAATCGATAACCTTCCCAGGTGGAAGAAACTATAGTTATAATTACAACTCAATCCTAACAAGTCTTTATCATAAAACTAGAAATTAGGTCCATAAACGGTAAAGGCCCACTTGAGCCCATTATTCAATATCTTAATCATAATAAGTTCATAACACTCTCTCTTCTGACAAATATTCTTCAAGTACGGTTCAAGTCGGACTCAAAAGGTCTTCCTTTGATGGATTTCAGTATCACGGCATATTCATTCATTTCCAACGAATCCTTCTCATTCTTATGGTTCCAATACTCCTCTAGGCGATGGTTCGGGTCAAGAGCCTCAGTGGCCTGGAGAGATGAAGATGATAAACTTGTGTTAGAGAGACCAGGTATCAAACACAAGACCCTAAAAGTCGATTCGATTAGTTAAAATTTTACCTGAATTACAAACTCAGAGCGGAAACCGAACATTTGTAGCCCGTCGATGTTTTCCAATGTTTGAACATTTTGTCCTTGGCTGCTGCGTTCTGTTCTCTCTTTGTTAACCCTCTTCAACACCATTTCCCAGCATTTCTGAGCTGAGACATTACAGAAGGTCTCTTCTTGAGACCCTTCCAAAGTAACCTGAAACGTTATTAACCAACACACAATATAATGTAAGGCAAATTCCAAGCCTAACACAAACCAATAAGAATTGAAGGGCTCTTACCCTGAATAGTGGACCATTAGATCCTGCATCTTCTTCAATCTCAGACATGTAACAGCTAATTCTCATTGGATCTAGCACGTTATAGAACTTAACCCGACTCTTAAACCCTGTACAAAATAAAGTACCACAAACTTAAGCTCTTTCGACTCATGCATATGTGCATTAATGAAATTTATCTTAGGTTATTATAAATGGTTTAGGGAGATGTGCATGCACCTTTTGGAAATATAGCATGCTTGCTATACCAAAGATCTCTGATAACCAAGGAACCGAGATTTATAGGCTCGATAGAGAGAGCAAAGTTCATCATGGATGCATCATCACTGGTCTCTGAAGAAGCATTCAACTCCTCATCCAATTGAAAGTCAAGATTCACATCAAAATCACGAATTCTATGTGGTTCTTCCTCAACGGTAACCGGACTAGATTCTTCCTTCTGAGAGCTCTCTGAAGAAGAAGAACCGAACTGAAACTCAAGATTGGGATCAAAATCACGTCTGATCCCTGGTTCTTCCTCAACGATAACCGGACCACATTCTTCGATGGATTTAGAAGTCCATGTTATATTATCATCTGATTCATAACCTTCAAATGCTCTGGCCAATGAGCTTAACTCATCTGCGGTGTAACGATAGAGGATGAAACGATCACTCTTTTCACATGAACAAAGATCGTTCGCGTGTTTCGTGCAAGTGTATTCTCCTATAGAGCACTTGGTGCAGCCGGAAGCAGTGAGATGCAAGTCACTTAAGCAAAAGACGCATTCCTTTTCACAGTCCAAATCAAACTCCTTCTCCATTTTTAGGTAGCTGAAACCATTTCCAAGAGCCTCAATTCTTCCTTCTTCTAGACGCAACCGAGCCTCATCAATTGCCTTAGTAAGTTCACCATTCTTCCCACAGAACGTCTTCCATCTTAAATACATTGTTTTTGCTTTCCCAAGAGGTGAGACTTCACGAAGGGACTTAACAGCTTTATATTCACAAAGGAACTTAACAGCTTCAGAAGCTGCTCCGAGGAGAAGCTTGTCATGGGATAGAGAAGTTTTCCTGGTCTCTTGGCTATAAAGTTCGATAGCATTCTGTCCGTAAGGCAACCAGTCAAGCGTAGCCAAATTCACTGCTTCTGCACAGTTGAACCCGGTGTTGAATCCGGAGTGATATGCCCTAGGGAATGTTACAATAAATTCCCCTGCTTGCTGAACCGCTCGGTAAACCGGAACCTCCTCAGCTTTCAAGATGGAAGGAGAGAACTGAGTAACAAGTCCATGAAGTAGATCAGGTTGCTCCTTAAACAGATCTGGTAGATGTCTTCTCATCGCCTGCTCCAGCGCAGTTGCATGGCTTCCTGGAACTCCATACCATACTTTTGGGGAGCCAAAGTGATTATAGTTCACTGAATATAGGTGATGGTCCTCGACATGCTGTTACGAGAATAAAAAAATAACAAACATTTTTGGTGAAACTGAGAAAACCAAAAATAAAATAAATGATTAGAGATCTGTGAGAGTGTGATCTTACCCAACAAAACGTCGAGAAACACATGCCAACATAGAGCCATGGCACGACAACACCTGAGATATCACAAGGCTCATACGACAATAAAGAGCCAGGAAGACGAGGTAAGTTATTCAAGTTCCAACCAGAATATATGTATTGATCCACTTCAGTATCTCCAGTCAACATGTTGACTCCTTTGTAAAATCCACTTCCAAGCACCCGTCTCTCCAAGTCTGCCCCATAGTAGACCTGCCAACCACAGGTGACAGGACATCTAATGACAAAGCTGTTTACATAAACAACTAGCTATCTGGTTTTTTAGTTATATTTTAAGAAACGCTTATAACATTTTCATTTTTAGTTATTGTTTTGGGCTCAATTTTTTTTTTTTCAAGTCACAGAAATCTTTTAAGAAACCCACAAAATCTCTTATATAGGGAAGAATCTATTAAAATCTCATTTTTCCTATTTTTTATGATATGGTCTACTTATTTTTAGAATCATGAATCAAAAACCAAAAATATGTAGCCAGCCAGTCAAGGGGAATGTAAAATGTACCTCGACTTCATCTGTTGGTTGCTCAATGATCCTCCAGTACTCTCCTTCGATTTCGTTAACAGATGGGGCCCATTCGGTATCTGCAGCATTGTCTTTTCTTTCGAAGTATGATTTCTTGAAAGATCGATCATATTTCTCAAACTCCTTAAGAGTGAAATCTGAACCAGAGTTGAAACCAAATTTCTCTTCTTCGGTCTTCTCGGGAGAGGAAACAGAGCTAGAGACAGAGCCATGTATTTTCTTGGGTAAAGCCACACTCGGCTTTCTTCCTCGTTTACGTTTTCTTCCCTTAGGTTTCTCCTTCTTCTTCATGGCCTCTCTGTTCTGAAGCAGATCCACAATCTGAATACGGGTTGGGAACTTTGTCTCCTCCCATAAATTTCTCTCCATAAGCCGACAAGGAGGACACCATTTCAGAGGTGGTACGATTCGACAAATACCATACGGTTCGGCTAAGTGACGTATGCTTTCAATGTAAGCAATTGTATCTTCAAACTCCTAATAACCAAAATTCAGAATAAAAAAATATGGAAAAAACAAAACATCAACATAACCTCTGAAACACAAGATGGAGAACAATTAGTAATACCTCTGATGAAGGGTGGAATGTAATAGCTTCATCAATGTTTGGCCTCTTAGCTTTAGATGGATCCCATCTAGCAAGAACCTACATTATGTCAAAAATAGGTATTTGTAAGCCTTTATGGACTACATTGGATTGGTGCAAAGTAAAGTTTACGCTCAGCTCCGAGAATCACTTTGGCCTTACCTTCCGATGACGGGGACTAGTAGGAGGGTCTACATTAGTGTCCTTGTCCTGAAAAAAAAAAAAGGACATTAGTATGCTTGAGAAAAAAATCAAGAGAAAATTAAGATGGAGGAGACTACACTTTGATAACGAAAAACCTCACAGTTGGATTCCAATACTAAATTCAAATATAGTGATGGTGACATTAATATGCTTGAGAAAAACATCAAGAGAAAATTAAGATGCTAGGAGGACGCTACATTCTGATATCAAAAAACCTTAGAGTCGGATTTCCAATAAATCCAAATAGCAAAAGTAAATGAAAGCAAAATGGTGATGGTGAAATTAGTATGCTTGAGAAAAACATCAAGTGAAAATTAAGATGTTAGGAGGAGGCTACACTCTGATATTGAAAAACCTGAAAGTTGGATTTTCAATAAATAAAAATAGCAAAAGTAAATGAAAGCAAAATGGTGATGGTGAAATTAGTATGCTTGAGAAAAACATCAAGAGAAAATTAAGATGCTAGGACGAGGCTACATTCTGATATCAAAAACCCTCAGAGTCGGATTTCCAATAAATCCAAATAGCAAAAGTAAATAAAAGCAAAATGGTGATGGTGAAATTAGTATGCTTGAAAAACATCAAGAGAAAATTAAGATGCTAGGACGAGGCTACACTCTGATATCAAAAACCCTCAGAGTCGGATTTCCAATAAATCCAAATAGCGAAAGTAAATGAAAGCAAAATGGTGATGGTGAAATTAGTATGCTTGAGAAAAACATCAAGAGAAAATTAAGATGCTAGGACGAGGCTACATTCTGATATCAAAAACTCTCAGAGTCGGATTTCCAATAAATCCAAATAGCGAAAGTAAATGAAAGCAAAATGGTGATGGTGAAATTAGTATGCTTGAGAAAAACATCAAGAGAAAATTAAGATGCTAGGACGAGGCTACACTCTGATATCAAAAACCCTCAGAGTCGGATTTCCAATAAATCCAAATAGCGAAAGTAAATGAAAGCAAAATGGTGATGGTGAAATTAGTATGCTTGAGAAAAACATCAATAGAAAATTAAGATGCTAGGACGAGGCTACACTCTGATATCAAAAATCTAAATAGCAAAAGCACATGAAAGCAAAATGGTGCACGGGAAACCATGACTCATGAATCAACATTAGTAAATCAGATAAGTAACAGAGTGCAACATTTAAGGCAAAAGTCATAATGCAAAACCTACTTTACAGTCTCAATATTGTCAAATCAAGTATGTCAATATAGAGTAAGATCTGTAGCAATAACTATACCAAAATGACAATACTATATACATGATTCAACAATAAATCATCCTCATAACTACTCGCAATTAATCGATGAGATCTTTAGAACTATGGGATTATTCGAAGAATCATCCTTAGAACTACACGATTGATTGATAAATCATCCTTCGAACTACACGATGAATCGAAGAATCATTCTTAGAACTATGCGATTTTTTCGATGAATCATCATCGAAAACATATAAAGAACATCAAAAGCTTACCTCTTGGATCTGAGCAACACTGAAAGGTTCCATCGAATTGAAACCCATCACTTCATTCCACAAAACCAAGGGGACCCTAATAAGAACCGAGAAGACAAAAATGAGGTACCCCAGAGGATCAGACAACCCTAACCCTAAATCCAATTAAAGTGGTCAGCAAATGGTTAAAAACATATTTATAATAATAAGAATAAAATCTGAAGATATCATACCAATCAAAAGGACAGGTCAAAATCTCTTATCCCAAACTGTGAGTCTGTGACCATAAAATAGCTTAGGCAAGTAAAAGAAAAATAAAATACCCGGAATTTGGAAAATTAATTGACCTATTAGTAAACTAGTATTGTAGTAAAGTAGTAATGAGTAAAGGAGAAGCAATCCAGAACAAAAGCTAACCGATTAATTACCAGATAAAAATAAATTTACCATTAAAAAATACATAGATGACTTAAATTATCGAAAATAAGTTGTTAATAAAAGGTACTAAGACTATATAAGTTCACCTACGAAACTTGTGCGCTAAGTGTCTTTAAAATTAAATCACCCTGATTTATCGCATAACATATTCAAATATAATGAGCTCAGTATTATTATTAACATACTATAAAAATTGGATTTTTTTTTTAGCGTATTTAGACAGAGATAGACAAAATAAGAAGATAGAAGCGAGACTGTGGGAAGAGGACGAGGAAGATGGAGCACAAATAACCGCCAAAAACTTAAAAAACTCGTACGTACAATTCATTTTAATTTTTAAGTCAAAGGTACGACATAGACCCTCCACTTCTATGTTATTTACATTTTTGTGACCTTATTCTCTTCTTTCTCCTCTTTTGTCCCTCTTCCGTAGATTTTGTATGACATTTGATTTTTCGGTTCGGTTTGCTTCGGTTCAATTGAGCTAATTTGATTTTTTGGTTCAGTTGTGGTACTTTGATTCGGGTTCAAGTTTTTTAGATTTTGGAATATTATTCTGGAATAGATCAACTTTTGTATATATATTATTTGTATTTAATTAAAATTATAATCTTTGGTAAATTTAGGTCTAGCTGGTTTGATTTCTCGGCGGGTTTTGGTAAGATTATGTTCGGTTTATTTGTGCGGTAGAAAATCCAACTAGTACCATTGTGCTCGAGACTAAATGAAACATGTCTGAGTTAAAGAGAAAATGGTTGAGTTAAGAATGTAACCCAACAATAATTTTGGCCGAGTTTCTACTTGATGGTTGATTTGTCAAAAAATTGACTGAGTTAATACTTTGACACGTCTCAATTAAGCTAATTTTATTCTTTGGTTCAGTTGCGGTACTTTGATTCGAGTTCAAGTTTTTTTGATTCGGGTGCCGAGTTAGTAGCAAAAGATCAGTTACCAGAATAACATGCAATTACGGCCGACTTATGAAGCGATACGGCTAAGTTACGTCATTAAACGGCTGAATTTGGCAGTCATGTTTTTTGTTTTTTAATTACTGTAATAATATTTATGTTGCGATTGACTTATAGTTTTGTTTGGTGGCTGGTTTCATTAGGTTGATTTACATGTTCGCTTGGTGGCTTTCTTGCCACTTCATCATTAAAAAAATGACGTCGAATGAATCATTCCATGTCATCATCACCAAAAGAAATATGAAACTATTTTTTCTAGTTGTATTGTTCTTCACCTTGTTCAAAAAGGATTTACATGTTTTTTACCTTGTTCTTCACCTTGTTCAAAAAAGATTTACATGTTTTTTACCTTGTTCTTCACATCAACAGAGATATCCATAACTTAATTTTTGAACATACAATTTGTTATCGTCTTCCTCATTATTCTTCATTTTCTTTCTTCATGCTCTGATTATGTGATGGATCCGGTTCCAGTAATTATTGTTTTCGATAATTGGGTAAAAAACACAAATATGTATTTAATACCGACGATAGAGGGTGTAGAGTTGTGCAGATAGATGCGAAAAAGTTGTCGATGTAGTATTGTTGTAATACATTTGTTTACTTTCAGTTTCTTTCTTGTAATAACTTAGCCGAGAAGCAATATAAATCGTTTGTTAAAGTTCAGTTTTTTTTCTTTTAATAAGTCAGTCGCAAGCAATATAAATCAGCCGTCATATGAATTTACACAACATTTCGTCTTCCGTGAAGTATTATAACTCAGCTGCAAAGCAATATAAGTCAACCATCTTATGAATCTACGCAACCTTTCATCTTTTGTGAAGTATTATAACTCAGCGGCAAAGTAATATAAATCAACTGTCATATGAATCTATGCTATCTTTCATCTTTCGTGAAGTATTATACCTCAGCTGCGAAATAATATAAATCAGGCGTCATGTGAATCTACACAACCTTTTTTCTTCCGTGAAGTATTATAATTTAGCCGCAAAACAATATAAATCAGTCGTCATATCAATTTACGCAACCTTTCGTCTTCTGTGAAGTATTATAACTCAGCCGCGAAGCAATATAAATCAGCTGTCATATGAATTTACACAATCTTTCGTCTTTCATGAAGTATTATAACTCAGCCGCGAAGCAATATAAATCAGCCGTCATATGAATCTACGCAACCTTTTATCTTCCATGAATTATTATAACTCAGCAGCGAAGCAATATAAATCAGTCGTCATATGAATCTACGCAACGTTTCATCTTCCATGACAACATTATAACTCAACCGCAAAGCAATATAAATCAGACGTCATATGAATCTACGCCACCTTTCATCTTCCGTGAAGTATTATAACTCCGCCGCGAAGCAATATAAATCAGCCGTCATATGAATCTATGCAACATTTTATCTTCCGAGAAATATTATAACTCAGCTATCAAATCGAATATATCTAACAAATCAATCACCATATGTAAATCAACGACAGCGACAACAGTCGTAAAACATCGATAAAAACCGTCAATAAGCCGAAAAAACGGTTAAATCACGGACTATTGTCGGAACACTAAAAAACAAAGATTTGACACATACCAGAACACGAAAATATGAACACAAGTGTAGACGTAATGAGACATCAATGACGAGGGAGAGAGGGAAAGAGAGAAAAGACGATATTAATTGTAGTTACACGCAGTACACTAAATATATTAGCCCTGGGATTTTAAACCGAACCGAACCGAACCGAACCGATATTTTTGGTGTTCGGTTCGGTTTCGGTTATGGCGGCTGAACTGATCGGTACAATTTTTTTTTTTTCAAAAAAACCAAAATATTTTGGTTCGGTTTTCGGTTAACCGTTTTTTTTTTTAACTTTTTTTTTTAATTTTTTTAAATTTTTTTTAGGAAAAAAACTAATAAAACCGAAATTTACCCTAAAATAACCGAATTTACCCTAAAATAACCAAAATAACCGAAACCGAAAAAACCAAAATATTTGAAATAAAACCGAAAAACCCGAAATTATCTCTAAATAACCGAAAAATCCGATTTTTTCATGTTTTTAATCAAATTTTGGTTAATTTCGGTTTTGAAATTTTAAAACCAAATTAACCGAGAAACCGAAATAACCGAACCGAAATATATTTCAGTTCAATTCGGTAAGATTTTCAAAACTCAAAAAAACAGAAAAACCGAAATAACCGAACCGAATTCACCGAAATAACCGAAGTCCCAGGCCTAAAATATATGAGTAAATGTTTTTAAAATATATAATCTATATATATAAAGTTAACTTTGCTCACTTCTCCCTCCTCCGTATCAACATCCACCTAATCAATTTTTTTTGTATAAAAATATTATTTTTAATATCCATTCATTGCATATTTATTACTTATAATTAATAATAATAAAAAAAATAACGAATTAACTAAATTTAAATAAATTTTAAAATAGTATAAAAATAATATAATATTTCTAGTAAATAATATAATATTTCTAGTAAATAATAAAATTAATAACTATCTAAAATGAATTAAGTAAAATAAATGAAAATTTTAAAATAGTAAAAATAATACTATAAATTTGTTTTAGTAATAATGTTATTATTAAAATTATAACCAAAAAAATGATTATATTCCAAAATTTATAATGGGTTAATGAGTTTTAGAATGTTAGTAAGATTTTAATGCATGGTGGAGTAAAAAAACAAGTTATGTAATTGTATTTATAAAAATCTAAACATGAAAGAAAATTGAAGTAAAATATTAGTTTCTAAAAAACATATACCATCAAGATATCTTATTAAATTTTACTTATATCACAGAAAAAAATTAATTACTTAACTTAACTTAACTTTTAATTTTTGATCTAAAAAAAAGATAATGTAAATGGCGCACTTTTTTTTTGGGACAACTATGAAAAAGAATTTTGAAATATAATCTATCTAAAAAAACAAAATTAATGTGAGAAAATATAGAAAAAATGATATGTAAGCCGTTACAAAAAGTGGCATGTGATTTGTGTAGCATATCTCATAAGCTATATTATCAACTTGAGCTACAGTTTTATAACATAATATAAAATATATATAACAAATATAACATAGATGTATATATATATATATATATATTATCAAATGTTTTTAACCCAAAACATTGGTAAAAACAACATATTTAAAGTACACTATGTTTCTTTTTTTGAGAAGACGAAGATAGGGTTGCATCACAAAATTAACATATGAGATTTTAGAAAAATATGTAATTTGGATTAGTGAATAGATATTTATTGTAGGGTTTAAATGTTTCATCATTTAAGCATTTTTGATTTAGTCGGAAATTATATTATGGAAGATGATGCATTTGGACAACCTTATTGTAGCGACATAACACTAAAACTGTTCAAAACTTTGTATATTTGCATTTAATCTAAAATATTGATATGTTTAAATGGTCTCTATAATAAGGTCAACGATCGACATTGACGTTAGAACTTTTAAAATTATGTTTTCATGAGATATGAGTATGGAAGAACTCTTTAAAGATAAAAGGTAAGATGATTGTCGACAAAATTATTGCGACAATAGACAATATATGATATATATAGATTAGTAAAATAAGTACGGCATTTATATAGATTTATCTTTTAATCTTCAAATTATATTTATGTTCAGTGGTTCTTATTGATAAAAATTTTAACTAAAATCCCACGTAAAATCGCAAATAGATATAACCATTATAACAAATAAATATTATCTTCAAAAATATATATGTTGTATATCACTGAGTAAAGTAAGTTTAATATTTATATAGATTTATAATTAAAAGTTAGAATGATTATATTTGAGCTCAACAATTTTTACTGATAAAAAATATTTAAAATTAAAATCTACAAATTCTAGTATATTATAATATTTATACTTTTCTGCAACATTGGAGTAAATTTATTAACTTATTTGACATCAAAAGCCAATGGCTTCATTTAAAGATGTTTCTCTATTCTTCCAGGAAAAAAATACATATATATAGGTCTCCGACAGTTGAGCTTTATTGCAGCTGGACAGATAAAATCCAAGATAAAGAGAAAATATAATAAATAACAAACCCATAAAGATGGAACAAATCAGTCACTGACGTCTATTATTATGTCTTACATTGGATAAGATGTTTCTGAGCTCTATTGTTGGTTTCATTACTAAAACCAGTTTTTTGGACCAAGCCTTGCTTCTTTTCCAAGTACCATAGTTTGGTTGTCTTGGTGAATAGAAACTGGATTCAGGACTGTTTCTAGCTCACCACAGGATGCTGCTATTAGTCCTGGATACAAAGAATTGTAATTTGATTCAAATTTTCTGAGCATATTGATATATAAAAAAAAGTTTTGGATTTGAAACAATGACAAGAACTCTGACCTAAGAACAGAGGAGATACTTTCCCGGGTCTCGATTTGTACTCAGGATGGAATTGAGCTCCTATGAAAAAAGGGTGGCTTGGAACTTCTACTATCTCCATGCGCTCCCCAGTTTCATCTTTTGCAGCGAAAGAGAGACCCGCTTTCTCGAGGCTTGCAACCATATCAGGATTCACCTGCAAGAAACCAGTTACTTGTATCAAGAAATGGCCAAGCTTTCAGAAACTAAAATGTGTATTCAGGCTTGCAAGAAACCATACCTCGTATCTATGGCGATGCCTCTCATCGATAAACTCTTTGTTCCCATATCTGTAAAAAGCAGTTTACATAAAGTAGTAAAATGTAGCATTGGGAGAATTGAATTGGATCAAGTTTGATGGTTTCTTACAGTCTTGCGGATTTACTGTCCTTGACATGAAAATAGGCTCTTCTCGAGCCTAACCGCATTGTGCCTCCCATATGAGTCGTGGAGCCCTCAGGCATGAATATGATGCATGGAGTTTGGTTTCAGGTTCAAACTCTGTGCTATTTGCATCAGGCAAGCAGAGAAGTGAGCGTGCAAACTCGATGACAGCGATCTGCATCCCAAGACAGATACCAAGGAAAGGGATATTGTTTTCTCGGGAGTATGTTGCTGCAAGAATCATCCCCTCCATTCCCCTATCACCAAACCCTCCAGGGAGAAGAACTCCATCTGCGTCCTGAAGAAGCAAATTATGCTATGTTTTGAATCATCAGGCTTCTCAAAGATTGCCAAAAAAAAAAACAAATAACAAACCTTCAGTAACTTCCAAGCAGCCTCATATGCGCGTGAATCCTGCCCAAAAGAGATACAAATTCTGTTTTAGAGTATTCATTAAGAGGCATATTAGCATGAACGTGATTAACCACACTTGTTTACCTCTTTCTTGGTGGTCTTTTCGAGATCACAAGATGGAACCAAATCAACTACAAGCTTTTTCTGGATAGCCACAGAAGCATGGAAGAGGGCCTAATTAACCAATGAGCAGGGTCATTAAACCAAACCTTAAGAGTGATGTGCCATGAGAGAAAGTGATGAATAAGTTTACCTTCAAGACAGAGAGATAGGCATCTGAGAGATCTGTATATTTCCCCACGATAGCGATTCTCACCTGTAAAACATTTACTTGGGTTTCAAGAAAGAGACATCGAGTTTTGAAATACAGAAACTATTCAAATCTTTGGCAGTTGAGACCCACCGGTACATTTAAATTGTCACTAATGTCTACCATTGAAGCCCATTTGCCTAAAGAAGGTTCTTTAGCAATACCAGAAAGGTTCAGGACTTTTGAGATTGCTTCATGAGCCTTCTGATCCTGTTTCATGGGGACAACGAGAAGTGTTGCATCTAATGAGTTTTGTGATAACTTTCGAATATCATGCATCACAGTAGTTGAAAAATCGTACATTCAGCATCGAAGGAATGTGCCAGATGTTGTGAACATCATAGAGTGAGAAGATATTCTGAATCTGAAAACAAGTTTTCAAGCTGATTAACCGAGAGTTTTGAGTAACCAGGAGTACAAGACAACAAGGAAAACTAAAACAAGATGCATCATACCGGAAGATAGCAAAACCGAGATAGCTTTGCTTTTACATTCTCTTCAAGTACCTAACAGTAAAACAATGTTGGAGTTTGTATAATAGAAACAAGAAGATAGACACCAAGATGAACAAGTTACGTTAAAACCTTTGTGCTCCGACAAGCTATGATATTAGGTGTCAGTCTCAAGCTTCGTATATCTCTAATGCTGTGCTGTGTTGGTTTTGTTTTCTGAAATAAAAGATTCAAAACAAATGAAGTTTTTCAAAGACATATTACTTCTGGAAAATGTATATACATACCTGTTCACCAACAACACTGAGCACAGGCACAAGAGTAACATGGATCAGGCAGAAGTTATCAGGCCCTACACTGTATGATAATTGGCTAAGTTCTTCAGTGAAAGGCCTGGACTCATTATCTCCTGCAAAAACACAAAAAAAATCTCTGTTTTTATATACAGAAGAAGCAAACAAAAAAAAATCCAAATTCCATGTGTTAAAATGTTACCTATAGTTCCACCTAATTCAATGATGCAAACATCAGGAGGACCTTCTTTTCCATCAACAGGAATCATTGCAACTCTCTCAACCCATTCTCGAATTGTATCAGTGATGTGAGGAACAATCTAAAAATCCATTACCAACCAAAAACATATAACTCAAAGTTTATGATGATGAGAGAGTAGAAATGTTGAAACTATCTTTCATTTACCTGAACAGTCTCTCCTAAATAATCTCCTTTCCTCTCTTTATCCATCACATCTTCGACGTTTTGTTCCAGGATATAAACGTCGAAGATGAAGTACGTGCTTGTAACTGGAGGTGTTGTGAGTGGATTAGGAAAAGGAATTACTGCAAGCAGTGTTGGTGTTCTTCTTCAGTCCTGTGGTCTTCGCGTTACTTTTATCAAAATTGGTATCTTTCTTTCATTGAGTTCAAAATGTATATGTAATGTTTGCTTACGGAACACTCAATCTAAAACCAGTTTTTATTATTTCTAGATCCTTACGGAACACTCAATCTAAAACCAGTTTTTATTATTTCAAGATAACAACATCACTTACGGGAAGATTCAGCAGGTAACTAATTACATTATGTTTATCTTTGGATTTATCTGCAACAAGTTCATAACTAAAGTACTTTTGTTGTTGTCACAGTATGTGATGGATAAAGAGAGGAAAGGAGATTATTTAGGAGAGACTGTTCAGGTAAATGAAAGATAGTTTCAACATTTCTACTCTCTCATCATCATAAACTTTGAGTTATAAGTTTTTGGTTGGTAATGGATTTTTAGATTGTTCCTCACATCACTGATACAATTCGAGAATGGGTTGAGAGAGTTGCAATGATTCCTGTTGATGGAAAAGAAGGTCCTCCTGATGTTTGCATCATTGAATTAGGTGGAACTATAGGTAACATTTTAACACATGGAATTTGGATTTTTTTTTTTGTTTGCTTCTTCTGTATATAAAATCAGAGATTTTTTTTGTGTTTTTGCAGGAGATAATGAGTCCAGGCCTTTCACTGAAGCACTTAGCCAATTATCATACAGTGTAGGGCCTGATAACTTCTGCCTGATCCATGTTACTCAATAGAATAAGGCATTTCGTCAGAATGTTTTTCCACACTCACATTTTTTTTTTTTAACATTCATTATATTTTACATTGAAATGAACGTTTGAACTCTGGAAAGTCCCTAATTTATATTTATATTGGTGTTACAACAAACTCATTCTGTTCCTTAGGGATGGATAAACACAGATATGATATTGATTTAAGCCTTCTTAGCTCTTTTAATTGAAGCTTTGTTGATTGCATCAGAGATCTCTCTCCGTCTTTTCGCATTGTTTTTGTTGATCTCTCCAGTATTGTTGTTATTGGTTTGAGCGTTTGTTCCTCCAGAGCTCTTGTTAGCTGCTGCTTTCAATGCTTCTTGCACAAACACCTTCAATCTCCACAAGGTAACATCCGTCTATTCGAAAAACAGAGAGAAAACCGTTAAAAAACCTGAAATTTCTAATGCCAAAACCACAAAGAAATAAGAACACGATTTTGGTGTTTACCTGAACATCAATGTCAAGCTCAACTTCTGGTGCTCCAGCCGGAAAACTCGGGTTGCTCTCTGAAACCATTTTCAACGCTTTCGACAGATCCTCGGGAGAGAGTCGACCTAGTGCTGCAGATAGTCCCTTCTTTTCTTGAGTGGACAGTTTCCTGTTCATTTCAAATCCAAACGAAAACTCTGTTAAGGACCCTTCAATAAGACCGTTCATTAAGGGTAAAATGATTTAACAGAGGAGGCTATTAACCTGCATCTCTGAACTACTGATTCCCGGAGTCTCTCCAGCTCAAGATCGATCTCATATAGCTAAAGATATGTACAAAGAAAACTCATCAAACCGGAGCTACTATATAATCAATGGCCTGAAACAGAGCAACAAGTAGAAAAAGGTTTTTCAAAGTATTTTGCTTACTTCATTGCTTAAATCCCTAGCCATTTCCGCTTGTGCAGCCTCCAGAGTAAGCTGTTTATTTGCATGCTCCTCAGCTTCTTCGTCTGCTTGTTTCTTTTCCTGTTCATACCAAAGCAATTCTTCTAACACACTATTATAAAAAGGGTGATTAATTGGAAACTGAACATTTGGTTTACCTCTTCTACAAGTTTAGGCATTATGTGAATCCATTTCTCCTCGAATTTTTGCAACAGAGATTGAGCCATCACATAGACATCTTCTTTTGCTTCGTTATACTTCATCGCATTCTTGAAAACTAGCCTAACATCAGCATATATCTCCCGCACATTGCTATACTCTGAACCCTCCATTTTCTTTTTGATCGTTCCCAAGTCCATTGGCTTCTCTATAACCTGATAAGTAAATGAACACAAGCTATCGACATATATCAAAAAAATCATTTCAACATTTATCGAAAACAGTTGATTTCACCATACATTTAATTTGGCCTACAGAGTAAAATAGCAAAGTTTGTAATCTTTACCTTGTAATAATCATGGAGTCCAAGTCCTTTAACATCAACAGGCTCCATGAACGGCCATGCCCATTTATTTTGAGTAATCTAAGGTATTAGAAGACGGAAACGTTCAAATGCAGCAAACACTGAGCAAAAATCTTTGCTTGGCAAACTAAGGAAGCATCAAACGAAGTAAATCAAAATCCTAAGCTTCGTATCATCAGAAGAAAAAGTGATAAGTTTTTCTTGCTTACCTGACGAAACATTGTAGCAAATTGACGCATAAGTTCAGGGCTGGAAACATGTTTTCCCTTTGTTTTATCTTTACCAGCCGAGTTACATTTCGAGATATTTGGTTGAGAAATCGCAATCTTTTTCCCTCCTGAGTTACTCTTAGAAGTATTAGTTTGAGCTGCTCCATCTTTGGTAGAGTAAAAGTGTTCAACTTCCACAACTTTTTGCTCAAGCTGCCATCACATATAGCAGTAAGAGACTCGACACTAAGAGAGTCATGGCGTCAAGTGAAAAGCAATTCATTTTACCTGATTCACTCTTTCAGTAATATCATCTATGCAAGTCCCAAAATCCTCAAGCTCACTAACTCCATTTCCATTGAAAACAACAAGCTCCGAATTCTCGACATCACAGTTTTGCACAAGCACAGGTTCCTCCTAAACAGTGACACAAACTAATCAAGAAAAAGCTTCAACACAGCTCCATGCCTTAAAACAAACTGCATCTTTCTACAATAAACTCAAACTGGTAATTGAGTCTGTATACCAGTTCTAACTACTTAAAAGTGTTCAAATTGAACAAAGTTGAAGACTTTATGATAACCCAAAACCTCAAAAGAAGGTGACTTCACAACAGAAGTGCTAGATTATGAGACGGAATAAGCCAAAATGTAATAAACAAAGTCTGGGATTGAATCCAAACAGAGGCTGCAACTTAACCGGGAAGTAAAAATAAACTTATGTACCTTGACATGTACAGACATTAGAGAAGAGTAGTAGTGACTCACGAGAGCTTTTTCGAAGGATTCAGAAAGACAGACGCAGGTCGGAGGAAGAAGAAGAAGACGGAAGAGAACGCGTTGCTCCGGTTTAGGGTTTACAACGAATAGGCTTTTTTCGAAAACTCTTTGTATCAATATGGGCTTCTCTGTTCGGCCCATTAATAAACTATTATTACAATCAACTAACATTACAGACAATTACGCGGTTTTATTACCAGCTAAAATATCGGGTTTGTTGCATCTTCCTCTTTTTAAAAAAAAATGTAAAATTGACTTTTTAGTATTTTCATTTTCCTCTATAGAAAGAAAGAAAAAAAAAATCATCTGAAACGTCATATAAAAATAATTATCTTACTTTTTTGCATTTTTAACTATAATACTTTCTTAAAACCCATAAAATATTTTCCAAAATCGTCAGTTAAATTGCCTATAAATTTTATATAAAAGAAAAAAAAAATTAACAAGGAAGTTGCAAATGCTACACCTCGCTACATTGGGTGTATAAAAAAATACTTTTATAATTTAATACCTAAAATACGTTTTCCTACAATTCTCATGCATTTTTTTTGGTCCTCTTGGCATTGGCCATGCCATTCATGTTACTACAATTAAAAACACTCGATTAAAATACTTTTAGCAATTTTTTATTGACCAACATAAAATTCTGAAGACACATTGTTCCAAATGCAGTATGGAGCCTAACCATCCAACAACAAAATAATCTTATCTTATTAACTCTCAAATCTTTTTACATTAAATCTTGTCAAGATTCTCAATTCATTTTGATTATCCACGCGTACCTAACACTGATTAAATAGCTTATTTTGGTCAAACATGTGGAGACACGGATTTAGTATATTCAAATATTATCCTGTTCCTTCTTCTTCAGACCGCCTCTGTATTAACATCGCAACATGTTCGTCACTACTTCTCCACGCCGCCATAGACGTGCTTTCCACTTATGTACTCCCCATTTTTACATCTATAAATATATTTTTTCGTAGAATTCTAACCCAACCTTAAAAAATATAACTCACATTTGTCTACCAAAAAAAATATATATATAACTCACATTTTACTTTCATCATCTTCATAGTATTATACTGTCTGGGATTTCTGAGTATAATTGTTATGTCTCCTCCAGCATTGATCGTGTTAGAAGATAGTTTAGCCCACAAATGGAGCAACGACGAGTGGCAGGGTTTCAACGTTTATTCAGGAGACCAAAACCCTAACCCTAACATTAACTTCTTGGTGAAGAAGGCGGCTCCGCAGAATCAGATGATGGTCTCCCGCCCATCGGTGAACGAAGAAAGCTTCAGAATGGTCTTGCCTCTGGCCATGTCTCCGCCAAGAGACAACGCGGTGCCGCTTCCTGTTCTTCCCCAACCGATGATGAAACAACGGAAGAAGTTTAGCCACCAAGAATCCATGCTTTCTCTAAGAAAAACTAGGTATCCCGAGAAAAACTTCTACCAAGAAGAAGAAGAATTCAAGTGCAATGCCTTCTGTTTATCCCTCCCTGGGTTTGGGAAAAAACCTGTGAGATCACCAAAAAGCGAGGATTCAATGAAGAAGAAAATGATCAAACCTTCATCATTCTCAGATTCAACTGCAGTCTCCCTAAGCGCTTCCCTCGAGAAATTCGAGTGTGGCTCATGGGCTTCAGCGACAGCTCTAGCCCGCGAAAGCGGTCGATTGTATTTTGATCTACCGGTGGAGATGATAAGATGTGGCGGTGGAGATGTGCAAGAACCTGTGAGTTCGGGTTTCTTCTTTGACAAGGAAACAGGAAGTCTTGCTTTGAGAAGTGTCCTAAAGAAGAGCAGTTCTCTGTCGGGAAGACAGCTAGGTGGTTCGGCAGAGACATCACCACAACGCCGTGTCAGATTCTCGACCATAAATTCGGATTCTTGCCCGGCTTCGCCACGATCTTGTATAACCCCAAGACTGTTGAAAGCTAGAGATGACTTCAATACGTTCTTAGCGGCACAGAACGCGTGAAAACACACCAAAAGAATATTTCTCAGCTCTCACTAATTAAGACATTACAATAATATACATTCGTATCTACGAATGCTCGGTCTGTATATATCAGTGGTGAGATCATGTATTCATGTTCATCTTCTTTTTAGATTCGAGTCTCCTCTACGTTACAAAATCGATGAAAGACATTGAGCATTTGAAAAATATGCTCTGCTTTGATTTCCTCTGTTTTTTTTCTTCATAATGCTCCTTTTTTTACGAATGTGAAAAGTACCAAATTTTTTCCTTCATTATTTTAAGATTGGTACATTACACAAAATATAAAATAAACGCCAAGTACTAAAACCTCGTACATTCTACAAATCCTGTTCCAACTTGATGCTAGGAAAGTGAAAGGAGGTATATGTAGATATTATCTTTACAAGATGAAAACTTCAACGCCAACAACAAAAAAAAAGAGTTTGGTTAGTAATTCACATATAAAAAAACATATATATATGAATCTCGGACGTAGATCCAAAACGCAAACGCGCTCCGGTCAAACGTGAAAGCAAACAGATGAGTTAGAAGAAGAAAAAACGTATCATAGGTATGTATCGTTATCGTGTTGCACCGTTTGGTTTTAGTAATTTTCAGGTTCTTGAATCAACGAAAACGCGAACGACGTCTAGAATCATGGCACAACAAATTGGACATTTCCCGCCATTGTATTTTAGTTCGTTTGCGCATCTCATGCATGTACACATGTGCCCGCATCTGCAGAAATCAAACGGAATAGATATATTTAATAACGTTTTTTGGAGTCACCACCAAAGCAAAGTAATATATAGGGTTACCTGTATAGAAGTGTTTCAATTTGGGTTTCGTTACAAACGCAGCATTTGCGTTTCAGGGGATTTTCAAGGTGAACTGACTTTTGAAGTCCGGCGTTTACGTCCAAACACGTTTTGACAGAGTCTCGTAACTCAGACATTTCTTGTTGGAGCTGTAAAATGCTTGATCTCAATTCGCTTATAATCTCCATCTCCTGAAACATTTTTTTAAATGAAATGTAAATGCCAGCCTCATCAAAACAGCTGATAGCGACATTTCAACAAGAAAAGAGAGGCTCACATTGGAATGAAGATTGTGCATAGGTGTTGAAGGCGCTGAAGATTGTGCATAGGTGTGAATAGGTGTTGGAGTAACTCCTATGTCCTGAGAACTCCATGATCCTGCCGGAGACGGTGCAAATATCTGCGACGACGATTGGCTTAAGTCATCTCTGTCTTCATCTTTCTCTTCTTCTTTATCAGCTTCTTCAATCCGCTGAGCTGGATGTGTCTGAACACGGGACATTATAAGCTTATCGATCTTCTCTTGTAATCCGCTCTGGAGGAAACCCGAAACAGTTCCTCTGTTTGAACCATAACCAATATTAAGATCTTTCTAGAAAGTAATAAAGAAGGGTTTTTGACTTTGGTTTACCTCTCGAGAAGTCTACATATATCGTCTTTGTCAGATCTAGTGTTCATCACTTCCAGATACCGAGATTTCCTCAGATCTTCCCAATAAGTCCGAGGCCGAGATATTTCTGTAAACCAGTCATTGCTCATGTCTCCGTAATAAGACTGCTCATCCTCATACTCTTCTTGCTCTTCCCATCTGTTTTGGAACGAGGTTTCTTGTCTCTCAAGGAACGGTGTCTCTTCTTGAGTTCCATGCTTACCGCTTTCAACCTTGTCTGTTACCTCGTTGCCTAGTATCTGCGGTTCTTGATAATCAGTTACGCTTGTGATCATAGGGCTAGTGCTATTAGAATTTCTTTTCAAAACTTCAGTTTCGTTCTTGCGTAAGATTGCTTCCTCTGTGTTGCGGTTTTGAGGGCTTGAACGCTCTGTGGAAGGAGTATCTGGGATAACACTGATTTCTCTTGATCGCAATCTCTCTGTTTCTACGATGGATTGTTGTTGACACTTCATTCGTTCGGCTTCAGAGGAGGCGTTTGCTGCATTTTCCCGGAATTTTTCTCTGTTGCAATTTTAAGACTGAGGAGATGAGAAAATCAAGTTCATGAACTAGTGGCGTAGCCAAGCTCGAAGTCAACGCTAATGCATACGGCATACCTTAGATGAAGAATTTTAGAACAAGGTTGGACTCGATACAAATCACCTTTCGTGCTACCGCGATGACGATCTTGAATCGCTAGACCGCGTTTGAGACTCCTTAGCCGCAACATTGACTGTCCAAAACAAAAACAAAAAACAAGACTTCACCTTTTTTACAGTGAAACCTTAAAAAGGTTGTGAGCTGTTTTGTATAAGTGATGCAAAGTACGTACCTGGAGGCGACCGCGCTGAGAAAACCTAGAAACCGCGTTGCGTCCAAGAAGCGATTCCAATTCGCGGTGGCGTTCTCGTACCATATGCACAAGCAAGTCTGACAACGCTTGCCGTCCTCGGATTCGTGGCGAACAAGTAACCACCGGAAAACTTCTTTGCTCCGTCGTCTTCGGCGTTTCGACGGCACCGACATTATCTCGGGGAGTTCGCTTCTGTTCGTTACTCAATCTCCGTACCATTTCACCGACACGGCCCCATTTGCTCTCACCGGAATCAGAAACCGTACTATTCGGAGTCCCAGATTCAATCTCCAACGTCTGACCAGGACTCTTCGACTCGTTCTCCGACTCAGAGTCGCCGTCGATGGGTGGATCCGGAATGTGGATTTCTTGAACGCTCGCTTCTGAGCTGGTGCTCTCTGTTGATCGACCATTAGATCGGTTCAGCCTTGCCTCCCATATCTGCACAAGAGAAGAAGCACCTCCAGGACTGTCTGTAAAGTTATTCCCTTTCCTCGAACGTGGTTTCTCCGGCGATCCAAGACGACAGTTGTTGTTCTTTTTCCGCTTGTTCCCGATCAAAGAATTGACTCTGTTCTGGGAACCCTCGTCGGAGATCTCCGGAGGAGCAGTTTTCACTAGAGCTTTCAGATTCTTCTTGAAAACGAAATCGTCTTCGCTGTGCCGTTGGTTGCGATCTCTAAGGACACATCCGAAGCTAGGTCGTAACGAGGCCATTAAAGCCAATTGACTTATCTGTCAACGATTGCAAACACAAAGACCCATCTCTGATTTGGATCTTAGAGAAAAAGATCGATCCAAGGTAATGAAATAGAAATCAAAACCTTTCTCTTTTGAAAGGGAAAAGAACAACAAAGTTGGTTTTGTTTTAGCTAAAAACAGAGCAACCAAAGTGGTGTGTTAGAATCGTAACGATGAAGAAACAGTTAATTCAAGTGAAACAGTATGTTTTGTTATATCTATATTTAGACATAGCACTTAACATTGATACCAAAATAAAATATTTAGACATAGCGACGAAAAGTAAAAGAAAAAAATGTGAGTCATAGAATTGTTCTGAGTCTATCCTCTAAACTTGGAAACGTGTCGGAGAGAGAGAATAAAAAAAAAACAGAGTGTAAAAAACAGGGGAAGACAGATTCGGACGAAGACAAAGTATATGTTGAGGTCTCGAGGAAGCTTCTACAAGTTGTTTTGTGAAGTTCTTTAGCGATGGAATGCAGTATTAAAGATCATTTAACTTTATTGGTTAGTAGTTATTTCTCCTAATTAGATGATTAATTAATGAAAATGAAAGCGTGGAGGGTCCAAAAGCGGAGACTCCAAAGGAGCCGTTGGGTTGAATTAGCCGTTGGCAAGTAGGGACTTTTAATTCACACTTATTAGTTTTCTAATTATCTTTAAAAGTTTTTTTTTTTTTTGGTGTGTCTACCATTAAACTTGTGGTTAGTCTGTTTTTTTTTTTTCATGTATTGGTTTGATAATTGAAGGGGAAAAAGATATTGGTTTCAACTGTTTTTGGTTTTGAAAAGAAAATAAAAATCATTACAATTTTGTGTTTGGTTTATTTTTACTTAAAGTGGGTTAATTTTAGATTTTAAATGTTTTTTATTTTAAATTTGAAATATATTTAATAACTAGAGAAGTTATTTATAGAGCATGAGAAGTCATTTAGATTTCTATATGTACAACAAAATATCAGTTGAACTGGAATTACATTTGGATCAACTACTCTCTTATTTAGGTGGAATTAGTTAGTTTGATTTATCTTCAAGATTTTTGTTCCTAACTTAAAAATTACATACTGAAGTTGTGTACTATATAAAGTGTAGACGACGATGTCTAGTGTTTTAAATGTAGGAATATTATATAAGAAAATTAATAAGTAATTGTACATATGTTTTAAATAACTAAAAAAGAGTTTATAAGTACCAAAGTGGTATAGATAAAAATTCATATATATTCTAAAGATATAAGATTCGTTTCCTATGAGTTATGATCTACTTCATAAATCATAACTCTCTAGCACTTCTTTTTGATTCTACTGCCTTTCTTTAATATTCTTATATCAAAACCAAAAAAAAATCAGTTGAGTTCGTTTGAATGAAACATTGAAGTGCCGTAAAACATGGTTGCGACTTGCGATCAACAATCTTCTTGGTTTTCTTAATAATGAGTGACATGAGTGAGGTGAGTCAAACCAAACCAATTAATTAAACGAACAATTAGTATATATAGGGATATTGTATATAACTATATATGTAGAGTTTTAAATGATTGGCTGGAAATCGTTTTCCCAAACTATTGATGGTGAATGCAAAATGGGTGACGTTCTTATATTGTTTGCTGGTTATAATAGACCTTTCCCGAAAGTGGATTTGTCGCTGGAGGCAGATTACTAAATACATGTTCTAGAGAGCCAGAAGATATCCATGAATATGAATATTAGGGATGTTTTCAACTTATTCATTAGCAGAAACCTCATCCACAATATTTTATATGTGGACATCTATTACAACTACTAACTATAGATGAAACTACTTGTTGCGTAAAAAAATTGTATGTTGTAGTCCTATATCATACCATTTGCAAATGCTTGTTTGACTGGATATAAAAAAAAAAGTCTTTACCAAAACTCTTGATAATGTTAGTAGAAGTTATTGTGTTAATAGTAAGATTGATGAGATCGGCATGAGAGAACTGAGAAGGCATTACTCTATCACCGTTGAATTTTGTGGTAATACATTCTGAACCAATATTAGTAAGATTCAAAACTTTTTATTAGTCTAGTTTATATTCCAATCTCTCCTCTCCTTCTATCTTTTTGTAATTGATTGGTACCTAATTTAGGAGCAACCGGGAAGACCAAAAAAACAAAAAAAAATCTTCTGACCAGTGTTATGAAAAATGTTTAAAATAGGAACATGACATCGTTAAATCTTGTCATGGAAGAGACTCTTTGTCTTTTGTGTGGCTAATTTTCCGTAATTTAGTATTTCTCTTTCTCCTTTTCTTCACGCTTTTCCTTTTCTTTTGGGTAACTAGAATTTTGGTATAAGATGAAGAAAAAATAGTGTTCGTCGGCTTGTGTTTGTCTCCGACACCTCCAACCAAATCAATTGATGAGATTTGTCGTCGGCAGCTTTAAGTTAAGCTAAAAATCCATCACAGATTTACAACAATTTTTTTTTTTTAATTGTAGTAGTGTAATTATATATATTTTCAATAAGTGTAATATTGAGTGTTTATATAATAAACTTTGGAGTCATATATTAACCCCTTTGATTTGACAGTCTCCATCAATCCTCAAAGTTCACACCACAGACAAAGTTAAAAAAAAAAAAATCGTACCATCTTCGCTTTTTCTTTTATTTTCTTTCTTTACATAGCTTATAAACACTTTCCACGCATTAATACACAAAAACAAAAAGAAACACTGCCTCCACAATCTCTTTCTCTCTATAACTCTATTAGCTAAAGTTTACAGAAAAATCAAAACTCTTCTCTTGATCTTTCACGAGCTCCCCAGTTCTAGTATAACCCTCAAGTGACATCAACCTTTTTTGTTGTACCGCTTTAAGTTGTATTATAATATTTATAAGCTTCTTATCTTTTTTTTTTTTTTGACATCAAAGCTTCTTATCTTATATTGGTATAACATGTGATGAGATCTCCTCACATCATCATTTTACTTGCTCTCTTCTTCTTCCTTTCTCTAATCCTCCAGACCCATCAAAGAACCATTGATGATCAAACTCACCGGATTGGCTCCAACGTTGGAGACGTCAGTTATGTGGCAGTGACTTCGCCGGAAGGAAGAAAAAGGGAGAGGTTTAGAGTTCGGCGACCGATGAAGACATGGCGGAAGGGGAAGATGTTCGATGCCCGTGAACATGGAGTCCCAAGTGGTCCAAATCCCATCTCCAATAGGTAGAATATATATTTTAATACATAGAGCTTGTTGTATGAATGTTTTGCCTAGTATTATAGTATATCTCTTTGCTTCTGAGGCTGCACGTTCAAAAAAATAAACGACTAATTATGTTGTTTGTTGATTCAAAGTTTGAAATTGGCAGAATATATTTTATTTATTTGGAGTTAAATGGAAAAAATAATTAGACATATTTATTTCTTACAAAGGTTTTCGATTTATTTGGAGTTGATGACACGCTACTTTGTATTGTATAAAACACGGTACCGCTAAATCAGATACTAATGTTTGACTGACAATTAAAGATTTACGTGAATCTAGCAATTACGTTACTTTCTCTTATATATATATATTTTTAATATGTATATTATGTATAATTTAGCGAAGAACCATAAATATATATATATATATATATATATATAGTGCAAAAAATAGCAATGAGAAACAATTTTAGACGAAAATACGTCGAAGGGCCAAGGCCATGGGGGTCCCCGGGTTATTAGATAAACAAAAAAAACAAATACACATCTAAAAACGCACGCATATGTTAATAAATACGTAGTCAAGGGTTTGATGATGAATCATTTCCATTTTTAGCATGTTTTCTTTGAACATATCCACTATGTTCTATATTCCTGAAGCAATTCTAATCTCCCATGCAAAGATGGCAACCTGAAAACACATAACTTCAATATAGACTTGTTCAGTCGTTACTGTTCTTATATTGGTATTCTAGCCATTCGACACTTGTTACACGAAAAAAGTATATAGGGCATATAAATGACAGTAAATAAATATTAAGCTATAGATCACCTTCCAAGAGCCATATAATCAGGTGGCTAATTAGTCGCACCCGTAAACCAAGGCATTAAGAGTTCGACTCCTCTTCCAGCGTGGGAATCAACCAAGCTACATAATGTTTTCATTTTTCCAAACTACAGCAAAATGAAAGAAAAGACGTGAATTTTACATCATCGTTTACAAAGAACATACACTTCCAAATTCGAAACTAGGTAAGAATACAACGATATAATCGAGCTAGTTTAAAGATAAAAGAAGAGCAGAAACTCGCAAGAATACACGTACATAATTCCCAGCCGCCGGTTCGTTCGATTATGTGATGGTAAAAAAAAAGAACAGATATAGCTAGACAACGTGTCAACGTACGTACTTATTGTAAATTCTTCTAGTATAGTATAGTTGTGTCACATTAAATAGCGCCACGAACCATGCAGTAGGGATCCATACAAATTAAACTGTTCGGGTATTAATTATAGCTAGTACTTGCATGGTGACTTCAATTCAAGAGGTCCCCCAACATATACTGGCACATGCATAGCGACCTGCATTGATGTTGTGTCAAAGAATAGGTAGTGATGACTGATGATGATGATGACTAGAGTACTCCACAAGAGTATTATACTTTTTCTTATTAATGAGGACCTTAGACCATAATCATGGGCTGTCTCTTATAAGGGGTTGTTAAATTTTTTATGAATTAATTGTGTATTGATTCGAATATAAAAACCCATGATCTCTTAGATAAAATTTGTTTTTCCATTGGTAGGTTCTAATTTTGGATATCTTATTTTTGAAAATATTGTTTTTTAAAATTTAAAATTTTAAATAGAATAGAAGTGGTATAAATGTGTAAACATTAAAGATTTTTTAAAATTAGAAAATATAGCATTTTAATTAATTTTCAAACATACAAAACATAATAAAAACATTAATACATATTACATAATAAAAACATTAATACATAATTTTAATAATGATTTCCTCCAAATTTTGTCCAAATATTCTCAACCAAATCATCTTGCAAGCGTTGTTGTTTTTCTCGATCACGAACATCCTTTCGATTCTTGAGCATAGTAGCGACACATGAAGGTCTAGGTGTTGGAAGCGTGTAGTCAACTTCTGAAGCTCTACTTGACTCTATTTGTGCGAATTCAGTTTCATCAAACAGATTGTACCCATCTCGTTCGTCCTCTACTATCATATTGTGCAGTATGATACACGCTCTCATTATTTTCCCAAATTTTACCTTATCCCAAATAAGAGCCGGGTTTTTGACTATGGCAAATCGAGCCGCAAAACTCCAAAAGCACGCTCCACATCTTTACGTACCGCTTCTTGTTGTCTCGCAAATAAAGAGGCTTTTGGAGTTTGTGGCAGTGGAATAGATTGGATAAAAGTAGACCATTTTGGATAAATACCATCCGTCAGATAGTAAGCCAATTTATACTCATGTCCGTTGACACTGTATTTAACTTTAGGAGCTCGACCATGCAAAATATCATCAAAGACTGGAGATCGGTCAAGAATATTGATATTGTTTAATGTACCTGGTAGTCCAAAGAAAGCATGCCAGATCCTGAGGTCATACGAAGCCACCGCCTCTAAAACGATTGTGGGCTTTCCAGATCCGCGGGTGATCCATACGAAGCCCCTTTGCAGCCTTTACACCTTGAGGACGGGGATGTGATCCATCAATATCATTAACCGGATGTGCATCCTGTTCAGACCCATCAACACACACCCTTCCCCTCTTCACTCCATTGCCTTTAGTAGATGTGGATGCACACCACTTTTGATCGTACCTTAAGTCTCTCCAAGCATGCTCCAAGGTAAACCGATATCCTTGATCATCAAAGTATATTTGGTGTGCCAACTTCATCACATCATCTTCATTCTGTCCACTACTCTTCTCTCTTGTCGCAGTCTCATAACAACCAACGAACTTGCACACCAAGTCATTTATCCTCCCCCACCTCTGCTTACAATGACTTGCCTCCCTCTTTGGCCGACCTGCAACATTTGGACACTTTGCAAGGTAATCCGCAATCCTTCCCCAAAAGGCATCAAGTCTTTGTTGATTCGAAGTCACCGGATCCTTGCTCGTGTTGAGCCAAGCAGAGACAAGCATGATATCATCAATTGGTATCCATGCATGCCTTGTTTTGCGGTTTTCTTGCGGTGATGCAGGTTCAAATGGAGTTTCATCACATGGACTTAGAGAAGGATTGCCTTGGAGGTTTTGTGTTTCAAGTTGGCTTTGTAACAGATTCAAATAGCTAGAGGTGGGATGATATGGATTCATGTAGTCGTCGGAATCCATATCGTATTGTGTTTGTTGGTTGAAAGAGTTTTGGTGAAAGAGTTATGATGTTTTGGTGTTTTGGTTAAAGAGTTTATAAGGTTTACAAGGGTGTAATTGTTTTGGTGTTTTTTTTACTATGAAGAGGAAGACTATGAATTTATAAGGTTTATGTTTTTTTACTTTACAACTAATTAAGTCTTTACCTAAACTACAACAACCACACATTAAAAATCTCCACAACCAACTAACACAATACTTCAAACAATAACATCAATGACTGACTAGACTAATACCTACACTAACAAGTAGTAAACACATTTATCACAACCAACAAACAAAAGCTTTAACATAAATGACTCACTCTCATACTTTAACTAACATCAAATAAATGAAGAACGAAGAGGATGATAATTACCTTCCTTCATGGCCGACGACACACACTCTATACTCATCAATCCATCGACATCCTTTTTGCCCATTTAACCTCAAAACAAAAGAGAGACATACCACAAAACCGCAAATTACAATGAATATCAAACAAGGACAATATACTAAAGGAACAACACTAACTTATCATGCAAACAGAAGGAATGAAGCATACTACAACCAAAATCGAACAAGAACAATATACTTTGTTTTATGACAATAATGTCTAAACAAAACAAAAGATCACTTATCAATCGGTAAACAAACACAAACACACCAAAAACTATACACAAACAGACCAAACACATGGTTCTCAAGAACCCTAATCCTTTTAAAGCCACCCTTATCAATCGGTAAACAAACGGACCAAATCGGAACACATACACAAACGGACCAACTCATAACACAAACACAAACAGACCAAATCGGAACACAAACACATGCACACCAAGAACCCTAATCCGTTTAAAGCATCAATTATCAATCAGAACACAAACACACCAAAATCAAATCAACCTAACAGTTTACCTAATTATATTATTGTAGTCAAAAACTTACCCTCTCAATCGAATTGATCCAATCTCTTCCGATTGAATCGCCTTCTCCTTCAAATCCCCTCCGACACAATCTCAACGACGATTGAAATCTCCACCGCTACAGTCGCCTCCGATAAGATCACCGCCGATAATAATCGCCTACGACCCAACACTCCATCGATTTTATTACCTCCGATTAAAGCATCTCTTTCTGACATCAAATCGAGTCTTTGATCGCGAGAAAAAGAGAGAAAGAGAGAAAGATGCGTAAAAAATAAATAATTAACCTTTTGTTTTCTTCTCTCAGCCAACAAGAAATAGACATGTAGCGTCTCGTAAAATCGATTTGAGGCTGTTATATTAGAGAGTCTCTTCTATTTTTCTTTTTCTTTTCATTTATTTTTAACCCAAAAAAACCTTAAAACCCCTTAACATCCCCCATAATCTTGCTCTTAATGGCTTAATCTGCTATTATTATAGTATCTAAATTTTTTTGGATCTCCACGGAAAAAGAAAATTTTTGGATCTTTCGATTTACATCATGTTATTGCGTATACATTATCAATAAATAATAACGTAAAAAACGCGTTTTTGAAAAAGGAATTCAAATAAATATACGTATATATATCTAGTTTGGGTCCTAAAAAGGCAAAAAACGGGAAAAGAGAAAGGAATAAAAAGGAAACCAGAAACGGCATAGTTTAGCGTGTAAAGGAGAGACAGATCTGGCATCCAAAGTTGCTTGCATTGCATTGGACCATCATTTTCTTTACATTCCTCAAATCCTCCTCTTTATCCAAACTAAATTATAGTATAAATGTATAATCCTAAAAAACATCGATTTATACACTCCATAGTCCATACCATACATTTAGTAGCCAAGTTTCAGCATTTTTTAGCTTTAAGAAAACTAACATGCATTTACCTTTTTTCTTTTTAGTTCAATTTGGTTAAAACAAAAAGGAAAAAGAGATGGTACCAAAACTTTTATTTTTCTTCAAATACAATATGATATGAGAAGAGAGGTAAACGTTATAAAATACTCGAAAGATATAATGGCTTAGTAAGCCATCGAAGCCCAGTTTGCTTACTCTATTGGGCCAAACCGAGAAGATGCAAATCCATTAAATATGCACTTAATTTCATAAACCGGAAACCAAACCGAGAAGATGCAAATCGAATTGTTTGAAAACCAAAATCATCGACTCAACCGTTCCAAAATGTGGAAACCAGAACAAAAACACCGGTTCGCGTCTGACTCGTCGTTGTTCTCTCTCTCTCTCTCTCTCTCTCTCTCTCTCTCTCCCCAAGGTTTAACTTCGCTTTGCATCGTTGTTGAATCTAGAAAAAGCTCTCTAATTTTCCGATGTCTTTCAAATTAATCTAGCTCTCACTCAGGTTGATTTTCTGAATTTGAAACCTTCTTCTACTCTCTCCAGTTGATTGTGTAGAACAGTCGATGCTAGTTGTGGAATTGCATAGAGATTTTTAATTTGTCATGATGATGATGGTTTATATGATTAGGCTTTTGTGTTGTTCACAAAGTGTGCAATGTTCTTGTTTCACCTAAATCATTTGTTTAGGGTTTACTTCAGAGGATTTGTATTAGTTGGTTGCTTTTTGCAAGTGATGATGCTTAAATTTAAGTTACCTACTCAGTTAGTTGTAATTGTGCAGGACCAATTTCATAACTTTCCAAGTTTTATTCAGAAAATGTCACATGTAATTGTTCGTTGCATCGATCTTTCTTAAGAGGCTAAAGTTCCTGTAACTGATTACAACATGGTCATGGTCACTATAGAGCCTGATAATATTATTGTTATTGGTATATGAGAAGGTACATTTATCTTGCAAGGTGGTACTTCTTAGCACCGTATGCTCAATTCACTACAACATTTTGCTATTTAATGTCTTTTGGACATTTTTTAGGAAGTGGTTTCCCACAGAGTAACTCATTTCCAATGTAAATGGACGGATCTTGAAACTTGACAAGCTTAGGTATGCTCCCCTCTAGTTTGTTGAACGAAAGATTCAGGCTTTGCAGAGAAGATATTGCTGCCAAGCTCTGAGGAATGGCTCCAGAAAGCTTGTTTCTTGATAGATCAAGCGTCTCCAAGCGACTCAGTTCTGAAATTTTCTCTGGAATGTTTCCTGCCATGGAGTTATTTGATAAATTCAGGATTCGGAGATACGAGAGTCCCAAGATTTCTCTTGGGATCTCTCCGCTTATGTTGTTTCCTGAAAGGTTTATGCTATTGACTATGTCTTGGTATTCACGAGCTCTCGTCACAATGAAGACTAGATTCTGGAACACCTCATTGTTTGTGCCTCGAGCAATGGCTGTGAGATTGCTGATGCATTTTGGAATTGGTCCCGAGATTTTGTTTCCGGAGAGATCCAGAATGCGTAGATTTGGAGCGCTGCAGAGATCATCTGGAATTTGGCCAGTGAAGGAGTTACTTTGCAGACGAAGCATGAACAGAGAAGACAACTTTCCTAGCCATGAGGGAAGCTTCCCAGTCAGTTTGTTTCCTCCAAGATCGATGTTCGTAAGTCCAGAGCAGTTCTGAAGACTCTCTGGGATTTTACCTTCCAACGCATTTTGGTTCAGAAGCAAGACGCTGAGAGAAGGCAACAGATCTAAAGACTCTGGTATTTGGCCTGATAAGTTATTCTCTGACGCATCAATTCCATAAAGCATGAACTGCCGGTGCCAACAGTTTGGCAAACTACCAGAGAAATGGTTCTTCCTTAGAGATAGAATTTGCAGCCCGGAGATATCACATAGAGATGATGGGATGTTGCCAGTGAAGCTGTTATGAAAGAGGTAGATATTTTGAATCCTTGGCATCAAGACGTCAATGTTCTGAGGAATATAACCCGAGAAGTTGTTCTCGTAAAGACGCAGCTCCGTTGCGTTTGTTGACCAGAGAGGAAAAGGGCCTTCAAAGCTGTTGGAGCTCAAGTCAATGTTGTTTAACTTTGGGAACGCAAGCTTTTGAGGTAATCTACCTTTGATTCTGTTGTTTGCTAGAATCAGGTAAGTTACTTCAGAAGAGATTCCTGAAAACCAGCTATCCGGTATTGTATCTTCAATTCCAGTGTTTCTGAGTACGACATAGTTGAGCTTGGTCTGTACTTGAAGCCACATTGGAAACGAAGGACCGATCTGGCAGTTCTCGATTTGAATTAACTCTAGTCTGAAAGGAGGAATCCAAGTAGATGGTACCTTGAAGATAAGAGATCTGTATGGTTCAGTTGTGAGACGAATGGTTTTCAAGCTTCTGAGATTCACGAAATGAGACTTTTGCAGAACGCCTTCCCATGTATTCGCCATCAAGTTCAGATCCACGAGCTCCGCAAGCTTCCCGAAGCTTTCTGCTATCGACCCGTTCATGGTATTGTAAGAGAGATCAAGTTTCTTCAGTGACGCCATGTTTCCTATAGAGGAAGGGACCGAACCCGTGAAGGTATTCGATGAAAGATCCAGAGTCTGCAGATTCCTCAACGCTCCAAGCGACTCAGGCAATGCCCCAGCTAACTTGTTGGAACTGAGATCGAGAAAGACCAAGCTGTTGCCTTTGTTTCTAGACAAGGCGTCTAAGAAACCATTGAGTTGACCATTGAGTTCGTTTGCAGAAAGGTCAAGAAATTTCAGTCGAGGAAGGTCTCCGAGAACAGATGGAATCTCGCCCTGGAGTGCCAGATTATTCGACAGATCAAGTGTCTCTAGAAGCTTCAAGTTCTTGAACTCGGTAGGAATGGAACCTTCCAGAAAACACCATCTAAGGGATAGCTCTCTGAGGTTGGTGAGACTAAATAGCCAGTTGGGTATTGGCGTATTGAGAGAGTTTCCAGACAAATCAAGAACTTCAAGGTGCTTCAGATTGGCAGAGGAAGACAAAGAGAGAGGCAAGTTCTTGATCTCACTATCGGACAAACGCAACTCCTTAAGCGTCGTGACTTTGCTGAAATCCTCTAACCAGGTTTCACCGGCACCGCTCAGATTCACATTTGCCATGTTGAGGTACTTCAGAGAAGTAGACAGACCAGAAAGCCACCGGAGGTTGCTTACACGCAAAGAACTAGCGTAGAGATCAAGAGACTCCAGCTTCGACAAGTTCCCAAGATTGGCAGGAATTTCCCCGGAAAACGAGGAGGAAGAAAGATTCAGGTACCTTAGGCTAACGATTTGGCCGAGAAATTCTGGAATTTCCAGTCCACCGAAATCGTTTGAACTCAAGTCCAGGTAGCTCAAGAACTTGAGAATGGTCAAAGACTGATGTAACTTCCCTCGCAAGGAACTTCTTTCATACTCATCGGAGCGAACGTCTTGAACCGGGTTTCTGAGATCAATCTTGACGACGTGGCTGGTCCGTACGTCGCAGAGAACACCGGACCAGTTGCAACAATCAGGTCCGGACCAAGATTTGAGTCGACCCGAAGTATCATTGAGTGATGCTCTGAAGGTGAGAAGAGCTTGTCGCTCGGTGGATATGCATTTAGGCTTAGCTGCAGATACGAAATCAGGGACTTTTAGAAGTAAAATGAGAACCAGAGAGAAGAGAAAGAAGCTAGGCCTGAGCTTAAGTTTGAGATCCATACTTTTGAAAGCTGAGTATGTTTAGTTTCTTTTGTCGAATGTTTCAATATATACATGTTCGAACGCAGACATATTGGACCAGCATTGTATGGTATATGCATATACAAACAGAATAGATGTATAGAAATATACGCCTGTATCTTAAACAAATACGAACACGGTTTTATATCAAAGTAATGTATATAAAATATGAATATAGAAACGTGTTATTTTGCTGGTGCGCATTGAAGTAAGTGCAAATAGATATTTGCGCACCATTCAACTCACATGGCTCGTGTGGGGTTTGTTCTCTTTGTTGTATTTTGTCTATTTGAGGCACTCTTTTTTTTTTTTCTTTGACTTTATATTTTACAATTTATACACCGACGGACTCCTCGATTTTTGTTTTTATACAAAGCAATACGATATTTTCTTAAATTGGGATCTTGTTTTGTCCAAAAAAAAAAAATTGGGATCTTGTCCAATCTTAGCGAAGCAATTTCCTTATAAAATGGGCTTGTAAAGGCCCATTAAATTATCAGTTAACGAATCGTTTTGGTCCATTTGGATGTCTTAATAAGCACGACTAATTTTATTTTTTATTATAAATTTGCCTCGTTAATTATTTGGTTACAGAGACACTAATCATCAGAAAGAACATTCGAAATAGTTAGTCGCAGAGTCATGGTAGCTCCGCTGACTTTGCCAACTCGTCGTCACTTCCGTAGCCATTAAGCTGAGCTCAAATTTTTCCTCGAGAAAAAAAAAACAGACTCTGCAATTTGTTATTTTTTCCTCGAGAAGAATGTGTCCTCCGAGTAAAAAAGGAGCTGTCTTGGGCCCCTTGGCTGTGATTCTAGCGTTGACCATGGTGGTGGTGGTCAACGGGGTTTCAGCGAGATTCTTCGTGGAGAAGGGTAGCTTGACGGTACTTAACTCATGGACAATGGGAGGTAAGCATGACGCAGCCATCGCAAACTTTGGTCTCCCCAACTACGCCGGTTTCATGATCGGCTCCGTTGTCTACGCCAGCCAAGATGCTTACGGATGCGACTCTTTCAACAAAACCTTCAATCCCAAGTCTCCTTATCCCAAAATTCTCCTCATTCATCGTGGAGGTACAATTACAAAGAAAGTTCTGTAATTGGGCTTTTGCTTCGATTAAATTAGTAAAAAAGTTAAGCAATTTTGACTGTTTCATCAAGAATCTGGTTTTTTTTTTTGGTTAACATTGTGATTGAAGTTTGAAACTATTTTGGTTTTGATAACATTGTGATTGAAGTTTGAAACTGTTGTGATCGATTTTGAGGGTTTGTGAATTTGACTCTACTTTCCTTTTTTGTTTCTAGTGTGTAACTTTGCTACGAAGATATGGAATGGGCAACAAGCCGGTGCAGCGGCTGTTCTTGTAGCAGATAACATTGTTGAGCCATTGATAGCAATGGATTCAGCTCAATATGAAGATTCTGACTTTATAGATAAAATCAACATCCCATCAGCTTTGATCCTTCGCTCTCTCGGAGATAGTCTCAAGAAAGCTCTGAAAAGAGGTGAGGAGGTCATCTTGAAGATAGACTGGAGTGAGTCTATACCAAACCCTGATGAAAGAGTTGAGTATGAGCTATGGGCTAATACTAATGATGAATGTGGTGTACACTGCGATAAACAGATAGATTTCATAAAGAACTTTAAGGGAACAGCTCAAATTCTTGAAAAGGGCGGTTTTACTTTGTTCAGACCTCATTACATTGCTTGGTTCTGTCCCAAAGAGCTTCTACTTGGCAACCAATGTCAGAATCAGTGTATAAACCAAGGGAGGTATTGTGCTCCTGACCCTAAGCAAGACTCTGAAGATGGATATAATGGGAGAGACGTTGTTTACGAGAATCTGAGACAGTTATGTGTTCATAGAGTAGCTAAGGAAAAGAACACTTCTTGGGTCTGGTGGGATTATGTGACAGATTTTAACATCAGGTGTTCTATGAAGGAGAAGAAATACAGCAAAGAATGCGCAGAAACTGTCGTGGAATCTCTCGGTAATAAAGGCCTTTTGTTTTCCTGAGAGATATCACAATCTGCTTGCAACTCTTTCTTTAACAGTGTCAGGGCCTTTTCTTAGGGTTGTCTCTTGAGAAGATCAAGAAATGCATTGGTGATCCTGATGCTGATGTAGAGAATGAAGTTCTAAAAGCTGAGCAAGCTTTTCAGGTTCGCGGTCACTTTCAAATTCACCGAGCTGTTTATTCTACTCTTTTCATGACATTGTGAAGTACAGTTAGGGCAAGAGAATCGCGGGGTTGTCACAATCTTTCCAACATTAATCATCAACAATGCTCAATATCGTGGTAAGCAGCTCTTCCTTCTCATAGATCATCAAAAAGTTTGAAGATTATACAATCTTAATGTGTTCCATGATCAGGTAAATTGGAGAGGACCGCAGTGCTGAAGGTTATATGTTCAGGATTCAAGGAAAGAACCGAACCTTCAATATGTTTAAATACAGGTCAAGTCCTTTTCCTCGAGTAAGATAGTCGTATTCTGTGACAAACATACTAAAAAAAATCTTCTTGAATCTTATTCTAAACAGATATAGAGACCAATGAATGTCTTGAAGCAAATGGAGGATGTTGGCAAGACAAAATATCCAATATAACGGCTTGCAAAGTATATAGTGATAACGAGCCATATAACAATACTTTTATCGTTCTAGAATCTATTCTATATCATCTCTTCTTTATAGATTACATGAATTTTATCAGGACACATTTAGAGGAAGAGTATGCGAGTGCCCTGTTGTGAATGGTGTTCAATACAAAGGAGATGGTTATACCTCCTGCAAGCGTATGTTTTTGAAACTTCCTTTTTAATATATCTCATTGTACACTTTTTTTCACTGGTCTAATCAAAAGTTCTTTGTTTCTCGTTCTTGATTACAGCTTTTGGACCTGCGCGATGTTCAATGAACGATGGAGGTTGCTGGTCTGAAACTAGAAAGGGTCTAAATTTCTCTGCTTGTTTGGTTAAGTAACTGCTGCTTTTTCTCCCACTTTGCTAAATTTTGAAACTTTTTCTGACTTATGTATGTGTTTGATGTAGAACTCGGAGACATCAGGATGTCGTTGCCCTCTAGGCTTCCGTGGAGATGGTCTGAACTGTGAAGGTGAATTCTTTTTGACAATTTGTCATAGTAAAATCGAGTTTCTTTGACATTGCCTCTCACCGATAAAAATTGCTTCATCATGACTAGACATTGATGAATGCAAAGAGAAATCAGCTTGCCAATGTGATGGCTGCAAATGCAAGAACATTTGGGGAGGATATGAATGCAAATGTTCTAACAGTAGTCTCTATATGAAAGAAGAAGACACTTGTATCGGTATGTTCATGTAAATCTTTTTCTGATATCACTAGGAAAAAATCCCAATGTTTATATTTGCGCCGGCTTGTGCAGAAAAAAGAAGTGGATCAAGAAGTAGATGGTTGTTCACAATTGTGGTTCTAATCGCCATTGCAAGCATCTCTTTAAGTGCTTATACATTCTACAAGTACCATGTTCAGGTAATGTCACTTTGCCACTTAAGACATTTCTTATGCATCATCATTCATCAAAGTCTGACTGTCCTTTCTCTATGCAGTCATACGTGGATTCAGAGATCGCGTGTATTATGTCTCAGTACATACCACTCGAGAGCCAAAGCATCAACCAAGACGCTAAGTAAGTAAGAACTCTGCTTGCCTGAAAATGAAGATTGTTGAATCTTGGTTGTAATATAGGGGTCTTTTTTGTAAAGAATCAATTTTTTGATGCGTTATTTAATGTTCTGAAAGTTATATGATGTAAAATAGAAAATAATAATAATTGCTTTCATTGAGAGTTGAACTCAAGACCTCCCGCTTACTAAACGGGTGCTCTAACCAACTGAGCTATGAAAGCGTTTGCACCACGTATTTTAGTTATTTCTATGATAAAATCGATGCTACCGTCTCTGCTCGTCTGATCCTTCAAGTTCAAATCGTTTCCACAATTTTGTTGTTTTTTAATTCTGGGTTTTGACCCTAGACCCTAAAAACTCGCATGAGTTTTGATCTAGCTTTTGAACGATAGTAGTTAAAGATATAAAGGGTTCATCATCCTCCTCCTGGTAAGTCTTTGTTTTCTTATCCTTCTGAATGATGTGATGTACCTTAATACCACTTGCGTTATACATTTTTTTGATCGCTGTACCTTTGTGCTAGTAAGTTGTAAGATTGGAATATGAAATGATTTGGAGATATAATTGGATGAGTTAGTAACTGATTTCAATTGGGAATTTCGATTCCATTTTTATTGCTTATGTGATTATTTTGATTGAGAGGGAAGAAGGATACAAATAAAAGAGTAAACTTTGGGTTAAAGTTGCAGAGCATTTCGAAAGTGGTTGATTTTTGTAACGAGGATGGAGCCTGAGAGAACAATTTTGCAGCACAGAGTAGACTTTCAGTTTGGATTCTATTTCATTGATGGATCAAAACTCCTTGTGAAAAAGCTTTTCTTTATGCATATTCACAGAAGATTCAAACTTTTATTGTTGCAGTCTTGCAGATTCCAGGGAAGATACCTTTTGGGGAGCTAAATATAGTTTCTAAGATTTTGGCACGGTTTGCTGATGAGCCATATCGAATGTTGCATGAAGACCAAACAACAAATAGTAAACCAACATAGCTAAAGTGCAAACCCCAAACCTTATAAAAGCCTCAGCTCCCAAAGATCCCATGAGAAAGATGTTTGTTGCGATTGATAAGCACGGGAGCCATGGGACTAACGGTACGCCCCACACTTTCGGTGTTCTTTGCTGAGGGACGAACAAAACAATCCCCAATGTCCCCAAGAACCAGAAAGGAACTGTTATTGTGTATCCGATCCATGATCCCTTAAGCCGCATCCCCCAATAAGCTGAGGTCCCCATTGAAGAAGCAACAACGACTAAGAGACAGATGATAAGCTTAAGAAGATCAGCTCTTGGAGTAACTTCTCTCACGTAGTATCTCCTCACGAGTAGTGCGACAGGCATCATTGTGAAGATAAAGAGAATACTTATCGATAGGAGGCTTGACAAAACATCTAAACCCGAAAAGAAAGCGATTAGAGCACTTGGAATTGATACTAGGAGGTTAGCGTTTATAGGTGTTCCGGTTTTGGGATGGACGAGTGCAAATATAGGCGGTATCATGTGTGTCCGTGCGATGTGAGTAACATATCGCGCGTGTGCTAGTGCTGCTACTAAAAGAACTGTGGTCATTCCTTTGAGAGCACCAAGCGCCACCAGGTACTTTCCCCATTTCATTCCAACGCTCTGAAATGCTACCGAGTAAGCTGCGTTTGGATCTATATCTGTGTACTTCTGCATCATACTCAAGGATAATGCCATCAAGCAGTATATCATCGTTATTATCGACATTGAACCGAGTAACCCTATTGGTATGTCTCTTGATGGATTCTTGGTTTCTTCAGCCATTGTTGCTATGCTATCAAATCCTCCATACGCAAAGTACACAACTGCAGCTGCTCGGAACACTCCCTCAGGTCCATAAGGCAAGAATGGAGTCAGATTTGATGTGTCAGCGTGAATGAAACCCGCTACTATCACAAATAATATCACAAAAGTGTTGATAGCAGAAGCTATCCAGTTGAGCAATGATGTCTTTCGGGTGCTGATCGATGCGATTGTGGTTGCAGCGGCTATAACCACAACAGCTATTGGGTCCAAGAGATTAAAACCGGAACTGAGATCTGTTTTGATCCGTAGAGCGTTGGGTTTGCGATTCAGAAGAGTAGCAAAATATGAAGTCCAGGCTCTAGCAACAGCTGCAGTCCCAACTATACTCTCAAGAAGTATGTTTCCTGCGGTGATGAAGGCCGCAAAATCCCCAAGCTCAATCCTTAAATAGGCGAAGGAACCACCAGCTACGGGGACTTCCATAGAGAATTCCGTGTAGCAGAAGACAGAGAGCATAGCAGAAACACCTGAAACAACATAAGACAACACAATAGCAGGTCCTGCTTGTTCATGAGCTTCTTGACCTGTCAAAACAAAGATTCCAGCTCCAATCACTGAGCCGAATCCGAACCATACTAAATCCCACCATGTCAGACACCTTTTCATCTCGTGCTCGCTCTGTTTCTTGAGCTCGAACCGCTCGGTCTCGTCATCAGACCTACTAACCAACCTGTTCTTGAACCTGGAACATGTCTGAGACAAAGCAGCTCTGTAATTACCAAAGCTTTGAAAAGATTCCTCAGGGAAGAAATCTCTCTTGCTCCATCTCCAGTACCCTCTCTCTTCACCATCCATTTTATCTCTCTTGCTTCAAAGATTTTGTTAATGAAAGAGAGCTAAAGAAACACAATAGTTTGACTAGTAGACGGTTTCATACAATTCTTTTGTACTTTTGTAGCCTCCCTCTTCTTCCAATGACACGAAACTATCGTCAACTATACTGTCCATTCAATTAAACTCCCCACTTTTTAGATTTGCTTTCGTCATCTACACCACTCTCATTGTCTTTACTTGAGTACCTCAAGGTCCCCAACCTTGAAAATTCATAATTCAGTGCCTTTACACTTAGGGGACTGTAATGTAATGAATTTGCAAATTAGACCTTGAATGTTTCAAAAGTACCACCACATTTAGTCCCTATTCTCAATTTGTCTTTTTTTTTTTTTTTGAACAACTTCCTATTCTCAATTTGTCAACTTCAGTTTTATATTGGAGAACTCAAGGTTTTAGATATTTTCTTCCTGAAATCGAATTTGATCAGTGAGAGAGACGGAGGAGATATGGGTGGTCAGAAGAAAGGCGGCGCTAGGGTTTCAGAGGATGCGGAGGAACAGAGTCCTCAACGGTTGCAAGCAATTCTTCTCGCCGATAGCTTCGCCACAAAATTCCGTCCCGTAACCCTAGAACGCCCAAAGGTACTGTTACCAATAGTAAATGTCCCGATGATTGGTTACACATTGGCATGGCTCGAATACGCTGGGATAGAGGAAGTATTCGTGTTCTGCTGTGCTCATGCGATTCAGATTATCGAATATCTGGAGAAATCTGAGTGGTACTCTCACCCAAACTTGGTTGTGAGAACGATTGAGTCTCACAAATCTATCAGTGCTGGAGATGCTTTGCGTTACATGTATGAACAACAGGCTGAGACGTCTCAGATTCAAGGTGATTTCGTTCTCGTTAGTGGTGATACTGTGAGTAATATGCCACTTGCTGATTTGATTCAAGAACACAGAGAGAGGAAGAAGAAGGATGAGAAAGCTATCATGACTATGGCTATTAAGCAGTCTAAATCATCGTCACTCACGCATCAGTCGAGATTAGGAACTGATCAGCTTTTCATTGCTGTGGATCCTTTGACAAAGCAGCTTCTTCATTACGAGGAGGATAAGATTGATCATCCAAGAGGGTCAGTTTGCTTAGATAAGTCGTTGTTGGAAAGTAACCCTTCTGTTTTAGTGTCTAATGATATGCAGGATTGCTATATTGACATATGTTCTCCTGAGGTGCTTAGTCTCTTTGAAGATAACTTTGATTATCAACATCTCCGTCGTCATTTTGTTAAAGGTGTGCTTGTTGATGATATTATGGGTTACAAGATTTTCACTCATGAGATTCATTCGAGCTATGCTGCTAGGATTGATAATTTCCGAAGCTATGACACGGTTAGTAAGGATATAATTCAGAGGTGGACATATCCTTATGTACCAGATATAAATTTTAGTGGAAACCGCCCTCTAAAGCTCGGGAGACAAGGGATATACCGGGCTTGTGATGCTGTTCTGTCACGATCTGCTGATGTTGGAGCTTCTTCTGTCATTGGATATGGCACGAAAATTGGTGATGGGGTTAAGATCTTGAACTCGGTTATTGGGAATGGATGTTCGATTGGATCAAATGTCGTGATAGAGGGATCATACATATGGAACAACGTTACGATTGAAGATGGGTGTGAGATAAGGAACGCTATTGTCTGTGATGGGGTGAAAATCAGAGCAGGAGCTGTTCTGGAGCCTGGTGTTGTTTTGTCTTTTAATGTTGTAGTTGGGCGGGACTTTGTTGTGCCTGCATACTCCAAGGTTTCCCTACTTCAACAGCCAACGACAGAAGACAGCGATGAAGAGCTGGAATATGCTGATAGTAGCAGCGGGACTGCAGATCATTTGTCAGGCCTAAATTTGCAAATGGAGTCCAAAGCATCTGAGCTTGGTCCTGATGGAGCAGGTTACATATGGGAAGTATGTGAAGGGGCTCATGATGAGGAGTGGAAGCATTCAGTTGCACCAATCCCCAAGGATAAACTTGCTGAGATTACTCAGGCCATAGACGATGATGACACCGATGATGAAAGTGTTGTCCCAACTTCTGGAGAGTTGAAATCTGATGCTGATAGTATTAACACTGATATGAATGATCCCAATGACGACTACTGTTACTTTGAGAAAGAGGTTGAAGGTACTGTCTTAAGGGCTGTTGAAGAAAACATCAAAGTGGACCTTGTAACTTTGGAGATTAATGGGCTCCGGTTGTCATACAACATGGAATCTGCAGATTGTGCAGGAGCAACATTCTACTCCATGATGAAACTAGCAGTTGATACTCCACACAACTCTGCTAGTGAGTTGTATAAAAACGCCGCGAGTATCATTACAAAATGGAAGGAGCTTCTTGGGTTCTATGTGAAGAAAATTGACGAACAGATAGAAGTGATTATGAAATTTGAAGAGATGTGCCAAGAACCTCCCAAAGAGTTGGGCCCTTTGTTTACACAAATCCTGCATCTTCTATATGACAAAGACGTGTTGCAAGAAGATGCCATCTTGAGATGGGCTGAAGAGAAAGCAGGCGCGGATGAAACTGACAAAGTATATCTTAAACAATGCGAGACATTCATACAGTGGCTTAAAGAAGCATCTGAGGAGGAAGATGAAGATGATGAAGATGAAGAAGACGATGACTGAACTGGTAAACATGAGTTGGATGGCTTTCAATTGATTGCCTCACATTTTGATTGATCATTTTACTTTTAAGAGATACTCTGTTTTTTTCTGTTATCATCAATAATCTTTTTTTTTTCCATGTCTTCTTCTGTTACTTCATGAGATGTTTTCTCATCTATCGAGTCTGCACATGTATGCGTTTGACGTATATTTTGAGTCTTTACTAAATCTCTTGTAATCGTCATGCAAGAAGAAATGTGTGTTTTATTTCATTTTCCAATTACTCCCTTTACTTTCTCTTATTTACAAATAATAGCATTACAATTTCACTAGATCTTCCCCTAGTTCCTGCGACGCGTTCTCTTCCTCTCGATTCGATCTTCTATCTTTAGACGAATCGGTGCTTGATCAAGGTTACGTAAGAACCCTAATTTTTGGATCCAAGAATCTAGAACCTCCCAAATGGAGAAGAATCTCGCCGGAGGCTCAATTTCGAGACCGAAATGGAGAAAAGTAGCTTACGGAGGGATGCAAATCGGATACGACGACAACTACACCGACGAATCATTCCTAGAAGAAATGGTGATGAACGCAAATGTGGTGAGGCGTGATTTGCTCAAGGTGATGAAGGACTCTGTCTCAATCTCTCAATACCTCTGCATCGTTGCGTTTGTAGTCTTGGTTTGGGTTCACACTCTTGAATCATCTTTGGACGAGAACTCGCTTTTGCTACTTGATCTCTCCCTCTTGGCATCTGGGTTCTTAATTCTCCTTTTAACCGAAGAAAAAATGTTGTCTTTGAGTCTCCTCTTGCGTTACCTCGTCAACATCTCTTTCTTCACCACGGGGCTTTACATCTTAGCTCCTATTTACCAGACGCTCACACGATCTATCAGCTCAGATTCGATATGGGCAGTCACGGTTTCGCTCCTCCTGCTTCACCTGTTCTTGCATGATTACTCTGGCTCCACCATTAGAGCTCCTGGAGCACTCAATACTCCGAATCTAACAAGTTGCATATCTGTCAATGCTTCAATCGTTGCTTCAGTCTTTGTTGCTTCACGTCTTCCTTCTAGGCTCCATGTCTTTGCTGTGATGCTTTTCTCACTCCAAGTCTTCCTCTTTGCTCCTCTCGTTGCTTACTGTATCAAGAAATTCTCATTTGGGTTGCATCTTGTCTTCTCCTTTGCTCTCATGGGTTTGACGCTTTACTCTATCTATGCTCTGCATAGACTCTTCTTCCTTGTCTTTCTTCTTCTTGTGCTTCTTGTCAATGTTGTATGTCCTTATTGGCTCATCAAGATGCAAGAGTATAAGTTTGAGATTAATGGTCCTTGGGATGAAGCCAAGCTTTGTTTCGACATTACAGATTGATTGATTAGTGATTACTCTCTTGATATTTTACTAGACTTGCCTCTCTTATTTTGTTTTGAGTCTCCCTATATAGTCTGATGTTAGATTTTGTGATGGTCAAGTTAATATAGTTAAACAATCATAACAGTCTCATGATATCAAACATATCGTAGTCAACTTGTCAACCAAGTCAGGATAGCCGAGTGGTCTAAGGCGCCAGACTCAAGTTCTGGTCTTCGTAAGAGGGCGTGGGTTCAAATCCCACTTCTGACAATTATTTTTCTATTATATGCTCTGTTTTATTTTTAAAAAGGTCATGTTCCAAACGCAAAACTATGTTGACAAAATACACACACAAGAAACATTTGCATTACACTCGATCATCTGGTAAAGTCTTAGACGGAGCCACCACATCTTTGCCACCGGAGGTGGACCATGCACAATCAGAGAAGGAGAAACTCACTGAACGCAGCGGCCGATTATTATTCCGTTGGTACGAGAAGACGCTCCTCTCGCTTCCGGCACTTCTGCTTCTGTATCCCTGCCGCGAGCTCCTCTCTTGAGGTAACACCAACGCCACATGGTCCACCCTCTTCTTCGTCAGTTGCGCCCGTACTTCTTCTGGTAACCGGAGCGTAAACCGGTCTAAATTATTTACCGGTTGAACCACAGAATGTCCGGTCGAATGCGATCTCGAGAATAATATCTGAGAGACGCGACAGTGTGACAACCTCGTTGACCATGACCGGTACGCTCTGTTTGCATTGGTCCACGTCACACCATCGAACAAATGCGCGTTTGCAGAATCCGAATTTGGATCCGGAATCAAGACGCTCCTCTCACCCGGTTGGAAGAAAAGATCCACACGACAAAGCGGACACGTGGAGTGATCAGAGAGCCAGGCATTTACGCAATCAGCGTGAAACACGTGACAACAACTAGGTATCAAACGCAGCGTTTCATCGTCTTCAAACTCACATAGACACACCGCACACTCGACTCCACCTATCCCGATCCTACGCTCCTTCACCTCAGAGTAGAGAAACGTCGGGAACGAGTTGATGATAGCCTCGTCGAGCCCGCGCGTCGCCGTAATACTCGTACGGGATTCATCGTCGGAGGAGTCTGTGAACGGGTTGATGATGGATTGTGCAGAGTGAAACTGGCGAGAAGTCCAACGAAAGCAAACCGAAGCCAAGCCGACAACGAAGATGGCGAATAGCAAAAGCGTGATTACTATGATGGCTAGGTCGATTGCTTTTGTCTCGGTTCCGCCAGGCTGCGCCATTACGTAATCTGATGATTCGTCCGTTACGTACTGGAGCAACACTCTTATTTTTCTCTCAAGAAATACCATATGATTTTCATGAACAGAAGTATACAATTAGTTGTCTTTGTGGTGTATATAAGACATATGGATAAACTACGAACGAAAGTATTCACTCTCAAATCTTACCTAGGCCATTTTTTTCTATTGGTTTTAATGTCTTACCTAGTAGGCCTTTTCTTAATATATATATATCAAACATTTAATATCAAAAAGGTTGACACAATAATTAGCTTGCCATAACCAAATTCAAAATAAGAATCTTCATAAATAGGTATATAATAAATATGCTTAATGCATAAAGCATGTGTGTTGACCAGTTTATTGATTTCCAAAAATCTTTAGTAAATTCTCAAATTATTCAGTATAATGCCAAAATTGCAATATGATCCAAGGAAAGAAAAGACTGATCTAATTTCACAAACGTGAAAAAAATGCACCACACCATTATTCCAGGCGAAACTAAACCATATTTTTTATTGGTACTGTATAGGTGTTTGTTTATACATCAATCTTTGTGAGATAGATGGAGTATTACATAGTGGACGATCTACTCAAATGTCACAAAAACAAGCGGAAGATGACGTGACTATCTAGCAAAAGTAACTTAGCGAGATACCTTTTAGTTCACCGTCACTTGCTATCAATTGTGTAAAACCCATTTGGTACATTTCAAAGATTCACGATCTCACACTTTTTTTCCCCTGAAACCATTAAACAATTCTTTTTTTTTTTTGACAAACAATAATTGTCATTTTTGTTGGGTCATGCTCAAACAGTCAAAAGTCAAAAAAGCGAATACGAGGCATAACAACATTTAATCCCAAAAACAAATTGTAAAAATAAAAAAAACAATTATTTACACTCGTTCATCCGGTCGGAGGCGTTCGAAAGACCGTTCACCAGCTTCAATCGCTGTCGGAAGATTCTTAGGCCCATCTCCGGAGCAAGCTGACCGGACAGAACCACTCCGAAAAGAGAATGAGAAAGACAGCGAATGCAGCCGTCGACCATTATTATAATTCTTCCGTCCGTACGAGAAGACGCTTCTACCGCTCCCGACGCTACCGCTTCGGTAACCACTCCGTGAACTCCTCGCCTGAGGTAATAACGCCACGTGTCCCATCGTCGTCCTTGATGTCTTCATCAGCTGGCGTCTTACATCATCCGGTAACCTCAACGTAAACCGGTCTAAATTCCCAACCGGTTGAACCAGCGAATGTCCGGTCGAGTGAGATCTCGGGAATAAAATACCAGTTATACGCCAGCTAGACAATCCCGTTGACTTTGACCGAGGCGTTATGTTGCTATTGGTCCACGTCACACCATCCAGCAAATACGCGTCCGAAGATTCCAAAACCCCCCTTCCTCTGTCAGGATCCATACCCGACGAAACCGTACCCGGGTCCGAAACCATGTAGCTCTCACTGCTACTACTCTCGTCGTCACCCGTTTGGTCGAGGAAAAGATCCGCTCTACAGAGAGGACACGTGGAATGATCGGAGAGCCAGACGTCGACGCAATCGGTGTGAAACACGTGGCAACAAGGAGGCATCATACGCAGCGTTTCGTCGTCTTCGAATTCGCAGAGACAAACCGCACACTCGGCACCACCTTGCCCGATCCGCACCGTCTTCACCTCGGAGTAAAGAAACGTCGGGAAAGATTCAATAGCCTCCGCGTCGAGTCCACGCGCCGTCGACCTCGTGATCCTGACAACGCGGGCCTCGGCGTCTGCGTCGGTGGATTGGAAGACTGAGGGACGTGAGTAAAACGGCGCGTTGCTACGACGACAGAAGATGGAGCCAAAGACCATGACAAAGATCACGATGAACAGAACCGTGATCACTATCACAACAGGATCGTTGGCTTTCGTTTGAGGTGCGGGTGGTGTGGTCTGACCGGATCCATAAGGAACGGACTGAAGCAAGAGCAAGAAGACGAGAAGCAAGACAAGGTTGCAACGTGTGATCCAAAGGCTGGAGTTTGTGTCGATGATCGCCATATGATGATCATCATATGTAAGTGAAGGAGAAGAAGAGGTTTTGTTTGGTGTGAAAATATAAAGGTGGTTAGAGAGAGTCAACGTCTGGGTTTGTGGAAACCCACGGAGGTGTAAAGAGTCGTTGCGTTACGGTGGATCATAGCACTTGCTTATTTTTTTTTTTTATTTTATTTTTTTTTTTTTTTGATAATCTTTATTAGTAAAGGCAATTTTATTTGATTTGATCTATTCACACCTTTGACTTTGAAGAAGTCTAGTGTATCCTTTTTGTACTTTTACAGCTTGGAAAGATTACATTACACCACTTCTAACGATGAAACATTTCACGTACGTCTGCAATTAGTGGTAACAATCTTTTTCGAAATTAATAGAAAATCTCAATGATTTAAGTTATACGTTCTTAACAAAATATATCTTTGTGAAAATAATAAATGGGGCTATATCTTATCTATAACTTAAAATCTTGTATAAATGAAACAAAGTTAATGGTTTAGTAAATCTTATCCATTAAAAGTTTTTGAAATAAATGTATTCTAAGTGGAAAACTACAATAGCAAGATTTTCTAATGCAGAATCATCACAAGTTATTTTTTCTTATTTTTTTTTAAAAGTTTCTATGTTTAGCTAATCTTTTTAGTTCTCTTTGTATTAAAGGATAATTAAATAAGGAGATTAAAATAGTTTAGGTGTATAAAATTGTTGAATAAATTGTGTTACTAGTAATAACCAAAATTGACATCTCAATACAGAATTGGCATCCGAAAGCTAACCTCGGACAATTCATATATGATAATAACGTATATAGTAATACTTAATCTTGAGCCATATATGAGTCCACTAGCGAGTATCATATATCGGACCATATATAAATTTAATAATTGCAAGTGTAGGAATCTAATTATTATTTTTGGCTATATCCAAAACAAAAATAAGTGTTTATCATTTGACATCGTGACAACTATAAACTTTCTATATACCATCACAATCCAATCAGCCTATGTAATTCACGACCATCATCATTGACTTAGATAATACAAAATTAAATATAGCAAAACTTATGAAAAATTTGATGTTAGTTATCTCGTGCGGGTTTCATCCAAAAACATTAACGAATCATGGAGTGTTCAATAATAGACCCAAGATCCAATCATTACTTTGTTGGAGGAGACACTTCAAAACCAAAACACAAGGAGACAAACAAATTTCATTAGATAAATGACGGCCAAATCAGTCTGCGATCTAAACTGCTCTATTTTTAAGGTGGATAACAAACCACTGTAGACTAATTCTATTTGTATGCAAAAGCGATTCACAGTTGATCATTGCAGTTTTATTTCTGTTTTATTTGGACCACACCATTACGGACTACATTTACTAAATGGTAAATAAAAAGCGATCCAGTCCGCATACATATTTGTTCGCCCCAGTCGCTACAACCATTCACGCCTTAATAATAAATTAATACATTATTCAAAATCTTAGTCATCACATCATTGTTGTTTATTTAAGTATATACGACGCCGTGTTTGTATAAATTTAAAACATCCTTTTAATTGGGGGCTGATTTAGAAATCGTTACTTTTATGAGGGTCATTTTGCAAATTCCATTTCCCAAGTTTTCTTTCACCTTCTCCGGCGAACCAAACCTTTACAATCGGGATTTCGAAAAACCCTAAATCAGCAAAAAGGGAGATCGTCGTCCGTCGATCTAAGAAAGCTCGAGTGTTCATCATCTAAACGAGGGATTATGAAGGTAAATTGGTCAATCGTCCGTCAGGTTTTTCACCGCCGGTTCTCCACTCTCCGGTCCTCGACACCATCTTCGCGATTATCCACTTTTTCCAGTTCCGTCGGACCTCTTATGTTGGCGCCAAACTCGTTGTCGTCGATGATCGCCAGGAACTCGTTGTTTACTGCCTCCAATACTGGCCGATCCATAGATTGTAACTTCTCAAGCACTTCTCTTCTCCACCGGAGAAGCCTCTGTTCAGAAGCTGGAGGTAATTGGTTCTGCGGGTTCTTGTGTATTTGCGTAAAGATTGGAATTTGCAATCTAGTATATGATCTAGGTTAAAAAACGAGACGGATGAGAGAAAAAAGTAATGAAATTGGGAATTCATTTGTGCTCAGAAATGAATATAATCTTGCAATTTTGATATTAGGTGAGAAAGGTGTTGTTATGGTGAAATCAGAGGAAGATTTCACCAGTGCAATGAGCAAAGCTCAAGGTAAAACATTATCGGATGTGTTATTACTTACTTCACACACTAAGTGAATGTGACTTCGTATGATTCTCTGCTTATGTTGTCTCTTCATGTTTATCTGTATTTAGATGGATCTCTACCCTCCATCTTCTATTTCACTGCAGCTTGGTGTGGACCATGTATGTTGTTTCTTCAGAATCTGAGTTTTGTTCTGTATAGATATTCTTTTTTTGTGAGTGCCCTTATTAGTTGGTGTTCCATTTTACTTCAGGCAGGTTTATCTCTCCTGTAATCGTGGAGCTTAGTAAACAATATCCCGATGTAACTACGTATAAAGTCGACATTGATGAGGTATGTTGATTTGTTCTGCTTTTGTCTATTGTCCTTGACTTTCTTTGAATAAAAACCTTCCCACAGTGTTTTGAGCTTCAACCAAAGAATAAGATTATTTGGTGTTCTGTATACAACTTGGCTCGCCACACTCTGTTTCAATGTTTATACCTACTTTCGTATGTGATAAGAGTTAGGGAGTAAAGATAGCTGAAACATACAATAATGTTCAAGCATCTTTTTACCGTTCTTTGATCAATAATCTTCTGTTCTCATGAACGTCCGATTAAAACTTAATTAACAAAGATATTATTTCTTGCATATATTTGTAGGGTGGGATTTCAAAGACTATCAGCGAGTTGAATATCACAGCTGTGGTGAGCTTCGTTACCTATTCTTTCTAGAACATAATTCTACATTATAAAATCAGCAGGAATGACTCATATGTTGAACCAATCTCATGACCATTTATGATGCAGCCAACACTTCATTTCTTCAAAGGAGGCTCGAAGAAAGGGGAGATTGTGGGTGCAGATGTGACGAAGCTGAAGAATCTCATGGAACAGCTCTACAAGTAACTGTTCCAGTAAAAAAGGTGTTGAAAACTTTGCAAGATAGTTTGAGACTGTGCAATCAAATCAATGTTAAACGTTTATTTCTTCCTTTTACAAGAACCAGGCCGATGTAGTTTTCTCCAAATATGGTTGGATGGTTCATATTGGTTAACCAAGGAACTGAGGGTGGAGAATGTATGCAAAATATGATCTCTTTTGAATAATAATTGCTGAATCCGTTGCCTTTTAGTATTTAAAGCGTTTGAAGTGAGATGTGATTACTTTTAGCAAATAATTGACAAAGATAGGAAAGCTCTGTATATCATAATAAATTTGACAAAGTTTTCAATATATATATATACAATAAAGTCGACAGTTTTCAATCTATGAAGTTCTATAATGTCCAATAAAATCGACAGTCGACACCCCCGACATTAAAATTTTGACTCTCTCTGCCATGGCTAAAAGCCTAAAACTGGTCCTATTATAAATGGGACGCTTTTGTTGGAAAATTGATGAGTACGCTGTAGAGTAATAAATGTGTAGGCAAACAGTGGAATCAGCCGAACAACTATTTGATCTGAAGAGCAAATAATTTTTTGGTCTACACTCTACAGTGTATAAAAGTAAGAAGGTATATATACAGTACGTACAATTATGTTTTGTTTTATATGGAAGTTAATTTCAAAGGAGTTGAAACCTACGGAGTCAAAGAGAGGGTTAGGCGAACAAACTGCCGGAGGAGGACTTTGGGCCTTGGAATGAGACAGGAAGAAGGGTATTATGGTCATTTACGATACTACTACTGTTCTGTTGTCTTCTTCTTCGTCTCTCTCTCCCCTCGCGCATCTTCAGTGCTATAAAACTAACCAACGCGTAGATTGAACATTTTAGAGTGAGATTTACGTTTGAAGGTTTCGATAGACGAAGATGATGAAGGAGCCAACAACGACGGAGATAGAAGAAATTGGAACTTCAGCTGTCACGACGATGCCTCCTCCTTCTCTGACGACGGGGTCACCTCACCAGGCGTTAGTGGAGAGGCTCAAGGATTACGGACAGGAAGATGTTTTCGCTCTCTGGGATGAACTTTCACCGGAAGAGCGAGATCTCCTCCTCAGAGACATCGAGGTGAATCGGAGAATTTACACAGTTCCTCCGTTTCATTTTCGAATTTTTTTTTTTTCATCTTAAATATTCCTCTACTAATTCAGCAAAATTAGCTGAAGATCCTACAAATTACTGTGAATCATTTTCTCAATTTCGCATTTGATTTGGATTATTGTAAGTGTGATGTGTCTATCTCATCTTCCAGAATTTGGATCTTCCAAGAATAGATCGGATCACCAGATGCTCCCTTCACTCTCAAGGTTCATCATCTCTATTATTGACCTCAAACCAAAAGTTTTCTTTGATATAGAGAATTAATCGACCTCTGTTTTTGACCTTATTTAGGGTTGCCAGTGGCTGCAATAGAACCGGTGCCGGAGAATTGTGTGTCAACGGTTGATGAAAGGACAAAGGAAGACAGAGAAAAATGGTGGAGAATGGGATTGAAAGCTATCTACGAAGGCAAATTGGGTGTGGTGCTTTTATCTGGTGGACAGGTACCTTTACTTTATTCTTGCAGTTTTGGGGTATTTTTCTGTTACTTTGGAAACAAAACATATTGATATGGCTCTCAGGCTCTAGGGTCCTTTTCTTGGATTACTTCTAAAAGATTGTTGAGAAGGTTTTAATGATTCTCGGATTATGGTTGGAATTGGGATGTGATTGCTGAAATGATGTTGGAATAATGCGTGATACCTACTCATATAATTGCATTTATAGATTTCTGTTACTTAAATTATTGTGGTCATAAAGGCTTTATGTGAGTAGTAATCATGACTACTTTTAAAATATCTAACCCGTCGGTGCTTTCTTCTAGATAGTGTGAACCACCTTATCATGAGAAAGAATGGTTATCACGTGACCTTAAAGATGCTTTATAGGATCTTGTTATCTTCTTTTCATTTACTTTAGCATTTCATACCTTGAGAATAATTTTCTGTTGGTATTGATGGGAGTGTAATTACCTGCAGTTGTATGATATAGTTGGCCAATTGAACAAGATTAAAGAGGGGAATTACTACTTTCGTATAGGTTTTGATTGGCTCTTTGATCCACATTGTAGTGATTGTTGGTACATTCATTGAAAGAAATGAAAATGCTCATGAAATGATCTGGTTACAAAAATAAAATTTGTAGGGGACAAGACTTGGAAGTTCAGATCCCAAAGGGTGTTATAGTAAGTAGTTCTCATTTTCAGCTCTGTTTTTGCCGTACGTCTTCTATATATTGTTGCATATTGCCTTTTGCAAGTTCAGATTCTCTTATTTTAGCAAATGCGACATATTCTATAACATTTCTATGTTTACTGTTACCTCTATCTTTTGTTACCTTACTAGATTAGTTTTATTATCTTAGATATCGGACTGCCATCTGGGAAGTCACTTTTTCAGATTCAAGCTGAGAGGATACTGTGTGTCCAAAGACTTGCTGCTCAGGCAATGAGTGAGGGTAAAGTTTACAACTCTGCGTTTTATTTTTCCTTACAACGATACTACCATTAGTACCTTGTTTCACATAACTTTTTTCCTGCAGCAGGTTCAACTCGCCCAGTTACAATACAGTGGTATATAATGACCAGCCCATTTACTCATGAACCAACACAGAAATTCTTCGACAGTCACAAGTATTTTGGCCTTGAGCCAGATCAAGTAAGAGGGTTCTTAGCTGTAACGTTTTCTGCATTTCTATTGTTTTCTTCCTTGTGTGCGGAGACCAATATTGATCCCGATCTCTGCAGGTCACCTTTTTCCAACAAGGAACCCTGCCTTGCATTTCAAAGGATGGCAAGTTTATCATGGAGACACCTTTTAGTGTATGTGTCTTCAAAGCAAGCTGAAATAAGCTTAGATGCTGGTTCTTGAGGTTTATAGTCAGTTACTGTTTATTCTTAAAGACATTGGCCTTATGAATTTCATTCTGTGTGACTAGCTAGCCAAGGCTCCGGATGGGAACGGGGGAGTTTATGCAGGTATATATTCTCTAGTCCTTCTTCTCTAGTTATAGGAAATACTATCTTCAGCATTTTCTGTTTATCAGAACTTTTTCTATGTTTATTCAGCTCTCCAATCGTCAAGGTTGTTAGAAGATATGGCTTCGAGGGGGATTAAGTATGTGGATTGCTATGGTGTTGACAATGTTCTGGTTAGCTCTTTCAGTGCTCTCAAGTCTTTATTTGTGTACTTTCTCGATTCTTCTCGAACTATTAAAACGATAAACAAGAATCTTGGAAATCAGGTTCGAGTAGCTGACCCTACTTTTCTGGGATACTTCATAGACAAAGGTGCAGCTTCTGCTGCAAAAGTAGTGCGCAAGGTATATCCAGAGAACTTTCTAATTAATTGGTTCAACAAGCTAATCATCAATAATTTTTCACTTTCTAGCAATTAGTTTTGACAGAGAAGTTTGTTGTTATGAAAACAGGCATATCCACAGGAAAAGGTTGGAGTATTTGTAAGGAGGGGAAAAGGTGGGCCTCTGACTGTAGTTGAGTACACAGAGCTTGACCAGTCTATGGCTTCTGCAACTAATCAACAAACAGGACGTCTTCAATTTTGCTGGAGTAATGTAAACTTCTTTACAGGCTTTCTAAGTTATACCTATGACCATTGTTTCTGGCATTATTGCTATTGCTCCACTTCTATGCAACTTAGACATTGGTTATTTCAAAAACCTGTAAAAACAGTGAGTGCTGTTATGGAAGTGGCTATGTGTTCAAGTTCCTAATGAATGTCAAAACGTTGCAGGTGTGCTTACACATGTTCACTTTGGATTTCCTTAATCAAGTTGCGAATGGGTTGGAAAAAGACAGCGTGTGAGATGCTTTTTACTGATCATGCAATATGAGAACATTTGACATATTCAGTAACTAATTTTAAAACTCTTCCAGTTACCATTTGGCGGAGAAGAAGATTCCGTCTATAAATGGCTTCACAGAGGGACTGAAACTAGAACAGTTCATATTCGATTGCTTCCCTTATGCTCCTTCTACTGCACTTTTCGAGGTACTGTTATGTCAAACTGTTATATTGTTTGAAACACATCAAAAACGAGATTCACATGATTGTTTGAATCTCAATTTTTTCTGCGGATTTTTCTTGTCTTTGTAGGTATTGCGGGAGGAAGAGTTTGCTCCTGTGAAGAACGCGAATGGGTCGAATTTTGACACACCGGAAAGTGCGAGACTCTTGGTTCTACGGCTGCACACACGTTGGGTCATAGCAGCTGGTGGATTTCTAACACATTCCGTTCCTTTATATGCAACTGGTAAAGAGCACATCCCACTCTTCTATTCATTTGACTTTTTTTAGAGGCCCTAAACCAAGTAAACCAAACTAAATTGAAACTACTAAATTAAAACCAAATAGGTGTGGAAGTGTCACCATTGTGCTCGTACGCGGGAGAAAATCTAGAAGCGATTTGTCGGGGAAGAACGTTTCACGCACCATGTGAGATCTCCCTCTAATCTTCTTCTTGCTTTCTCTTATTTGTTCTTGTAATTTGGCCATCTTCTCCCTTTTTATTTGGTGTTTTGATTCTCTATATATGAACTGTAATCGGCGAAGGTGGTCAATAGTAGTCTTTTTAAAATGTGTCACTCGTCATTATTGTAACAGTGGTGAAGGTCTTCAAAATTGTGATGCGTTACTCTTCATTATTTACAAGACATCTTGAAGTCAAAAAGCTCTACAAAATTTGTGTCGAGTAATCTTTCACCAGGTCTCGAATTTGACAGGAAATGCATTATTAACAAAAATTGACCCACCAAACTTTCTTATATGGTACAAGATCGAAAAACAGACAAAAATTGACAGGAAGAGCAAGGAATTAGTATTCAGTACTAACTGGTATAAATGGTACAAGATCGAAACAGACAAAAATGGTCATCTATAAGTTGCATTTTCAACTACAAACAGAAAATTTCCTGCAAGCTGTGTCATATCATTTCCTTATCGTCTTGACACTTCGGGCAGTTGAATTGTTTAGCCAACACTAAATGGCTTGGATAAATTCGTCAGTTCACCGATCTTAAACCAAGAGCCTGAACACCTCTCCGGTATGCAGAAGGAATTCAAACAACCAAGAACTCATCTTCTCCCGCTTCTGCAGTTACGTTCTTGTTCTTCCTCATTTTGTTGCCAAGATCGGATACTACCGAATCCAAGGCTACAAACTGAGGATGTGACTTATCTCCAACAACAAAAAGATGCGTCTGATTCCCGATCTTAATCCAACTGCAACCCGGCTGTTTCTTCAACCCTTTCTCCTTCATCTTCATTCTCATCTCTGCAGCTTCTTCCCTTTTCCCGCTCGCAGCATATATATTAGACATCAATACATAAGTCCCAGCATCATCCGACCCTGTTTCCATTACCTTCTTCACCACCTCTTTAGCAATATTCACTTCACTGTGATTATTACAAGCGGATAAGAGCGCTCCATAGAACGATCTTGATAGCCTAGCCTCATCACAGTTGATGAAATTTAAAACATCTTTCAGTCTACCAGCACGACCACAGAGATCCACAAGACACGTATAGTGGTCTTCTCGCAGAGGAAGTGACTCGTCTCTCACAAGCTCCTTAAAGAACTCCATTCCTTTCTCTACCAGTCCAGCGTGACTACAAGCAAATAGCAAATTAAGATAGGTAACCTCACTAGGTTTGAACCCGTGTTTCCGCATCTGATCATACATTTCAATTGCTTCCCTCCCATGCCCGTGGAGTGCATAAACCGCAATCATACTGTTCCATGATATCAAATCCCGTTCGCATACCAGTCCATTATCGAACAGTTTCCTAGCAGCAATCAGTTCACCGGATTTCGAGTACATGTTAATAAGCGCTGAAGTCACAACTTCGTTCTTTTGGTGAACCGACTTAGATATCAACTGGTGAATCTGCTGCCCCTCCACAAGCCCAGCCAAGTCACTACAGGCGCTTAAAATGCTCACATAAGTTCCTACGTTAGGCTTAACACAGCCATCCCTTAACATCTTTGAGAATACTTTAAGCGCTTCTTCGTTTTCTCTATTCTCGACATATCCTGTAATCATCGTGGTCCAGGAAATAACATTCTTTTCAGGCATCCGGTCAAATAAAACACATGCCCTGTTAACTTTCCCATACCGTACAAACCCTGTGATCATCGTATTCCATGAAGCAAAGTCCCTCTCCGGTATCACTTGAAAGAGTTGGTCAGCTTCATCTATCCTGTTGTTATGTGTGTAACCCGTGATCATAGCATTCCACGAAATGATATTTCTCTCAGGCATACAATCAAAAAGCCTTCTCGCTTCATCTACCTTACCGTTCTTTGCCAAACCATCGACCACAGCAGTCCATGAAATGACATCCCTTTTAGGCATTCTTTCGAATAGATTCATCGCCTCATCTATCCTACCACGCTGCACCAGCGCTTTAATCATCGTGTTCCAGGAAACAATGTTTCTCTCAGGCATTTCATCGAACAGTTTCAAGGCTTTTTCAATTCTCCCTCCCTGAGCATACCCATCAATCATAGTATTCCAAGAAACAACATTTCTCTCAGGCATTTCATGGAAAAGCATCTCAGCTACAGAAAGCTGCTTAGATCTCAAGTACCCACTAACCATGGCAGTCCAAGTCACCACATTTTTCCTAGAATCAACCCTATCGAACAATTCCCTAGCTTCTCTCATATTCCCTAACTTAATATACCCAGTAATCACATGAGTCCATGTGACCGCATCTGTCTCAGGCAATTCATCGAACAGTTTACGTGCTTCTACAATTCTACCTTCTTTGCAAAGCTCCCTAATCAGCCATTCGAGTCGTGGCACACGCGAATTCGAGGTGTATCCTTCCCTTCTGTGTATATGGCTAGAAGAAGAGCAAATCGAACGAACGAGATTGAATACTTGCACATATCGTTCATGGCCTGATACGGGCAATACCAATAATCTTCTGTAGTAACTTCGCAGGTGCGACAATGCGCGAGATTGCATCAGCTAGAAGATGATCTTATTTACTGTTTGTTTTGGTCGATAGAAGAAAAAAGACGAGTAGTGTTGAAGCGAGTTTTATCACTTTATGTCTGTTGCGTTGTGGACCTTGTGGTCATATGAAATATTTACAAAAATATATATGTGAAAGTTTACAAATTGGGGAATCGAACTCGTGCATTGGAGAAGCAAATTATACTTTTACGTCTGGAGTGGAGTAACAAAAAAAAAAAAAAAAAAAGAAGAGAATAGAGTCAACAAGCATAAGGAGCTTGACCAAGAAGTGGTTGAAGCTCAGCCAATTGTTGCCTCAAGAAATTGTAGACAGACTCTGTAGAATCAGAAGCTATTCGAATCACAACTCCTTTTCCCTACAAAATATTTACACCAACTTTGATTAGCCATTTATGCGGATTTGAATCTCTTCAATTAAAAGTTTGACTGATATTAACCTCATGGCCGAAAGTGCTGCAGGAAGCTATAAACTCTGGCTTCATGACGCGATTACGAGAGCTTGACTCAGAGTTTTGTCTCCTAGAACGTCCTCCATAAGAGATCTGTAGTTGTTCAGACATCATATTCTTCACATTTTCTTGGACTTGCTTTTGGATTTCCTTCAGCTTTGACCTTGATTCATTGTCACACACATTTTAGCAAAGATACAGAGAGTAATGCCAGACTATAAAATGTGCATTACAATCACATACCCGAAGAGTATGACCATTGCTATGGCGTGATAGTCTTGCATCCGTTCGGCTATGCTTTGGATGCTCCTCTTCTCTAACAGTACCTGCAGTGAATAAAACCATTACTAAAGCCAAAGCTTGGTCTAATCTCGCTAACTGTAAGAGGAATTGTCTATAAATCTAAAAGTGGGTAAGAGATTAGTAATTACTGTGTCAAGAAATAGAGGGTAATCATCTTCCAGGTAGACGTTGTTGATGCTCTTGTAAAATTCAAAATCCCATTTTTCACCGTTTGCGTGACGCCCGCTAGTGATCCAATCCACAAGGACAAGATTAGAGTCGGAAACCAATCTAAAGATCTGTTTCTGATAGTACCGGGCAGTGGAGAAGCAAGTCACTGGATCTGGAATCACAACCAAGAGTGACTCACTCCCGATTCTCGCCTACTGTACACAACAAACCCAAAGATCAATCAAGAACACAAGACTTCAAAGAAAAGGGTCCTAATTCTATCTTCTTGTAACACAGCTCACAATGATTAATAGCAAAAGAAACATTACTTCCACTATTTGTTCAGAACACTTTGATCCTATTGCCTTGTATACCTGAATGGAATCACAAGATCCAAGTCAAGAAAAATCAACCAAGTAGGATAAAACTAGTGTTCAATTCAAAGAGAGAAAAATCCCTAATTTGAGTCAACCTTAGTAGAAGACTGGGTTGTAATCACTGCGGTGCATCCATCACCAACGGTGAATTCACATGAAATCGAATCTCCCTACATAATTTGAACAAGAACTTGTTCGATGATTCAAGCATCGATGGACAAAGAGAGAGCGAGACAGAGAAATATAAAGAGGAGGAAGAATGGAGATACAGAGACAATGCCGCCGCCGTAGGTGATGCTGTAAATCCAGACAACGTCAGTTCCGGCAGGAGCAGCCTGAAAGTTCAGTGTCGGAATTTTAAAAATGAAAGATTGAATTTTTCAAACTGTGAAAAGATTCTCCAGAGAGAGAGAGGGACCTTGCTCGGAAGTAAGAACTTGAGAGGATACTTGGAGAAGCAACTCGTAGCTGTAGATCTTCCTCCTACTTTCTCCACCACCACTTTCCCTGTCACCATCTCTCTCTCTATATATCCTTTACAGACGGGAACTTTCTCGTTCTAGTTTGAGTTGAAATGTTGGATATTTATATACACATCTCATCAGTTTCTGGGTGTTGCCAAAAAATATGATTTTTGGGTAAAAATGTCAACTCTATTAAGTAGGAACAACTCTAATCATAATACATAAAGTCGAACGCAATCCAATGTTACAACATTTTTTATTTCCCACTCTTTGTGTTGCCTGGTGGGTTCTCATCTTCAGAATCTCTTGGAAATGTTTATAAGAGCAAATATTTGAGGATTCATCAGTCAATGGCGGAAATGTCTAACGTTGGTGAAGAGCAGAGAGACTCCGTACTTTTTGCAGCAATCAATGGCGTCTTGGTCTCTAATACTGCCTCCAGGTTCTGCTATCACGCCTATTCCTTTCTCACACGCCTCTTCCACCGCATCTTTCCAAGCTGCACAATTCACACAACAAGAAATTTCACAATTCAGATCGGCCAACAGATCTGTTGGTTGATGAGTCATTCATTTCAGACAAAAGAATGGAAAAAAATACCGAAAGGGAAGAATGCGTCACTGGCCAAGGCAGCTCCTTTGGCTTCCTCGCCAGCTTTCTTGAAAGCTAATCTCAGACTCTCTACTCTGTTTGGCTGCCCACTTCCCATCCCCAGCATACAATTGTTCTTGATCCAGAAACCGAAGAATCAGAAACAAAGTATAGAAAGGGAAACAAGAAAAAGGAATCAAAGAGAGAAAAAAAAAAATTCCCAACCTTTGCTATCACAATGGCATTGCTCTTGACATGCTTAACGCAGAGCCAAGCAAATTTGGCATCCGCAAGTTCGCTTTCAGTCGGAGTTTTCTCTGAGACAGACTTGAAACTGATATCTTCTGGAGTTATATCGTCTGAGTCCTGAGCCAACCAGCCACCACCAACCTGTCTGAGCGATAGTTTCCCTTGGTCATTCTTTTTAGCCTCAAGGATCCTCAAAGTTTTCGATTTCCCTTTGAGGACTTCAAGACCTTTAGCAGTATACTTTGGAGCAACCACGATTTCATAAAACATTCTAGTTTCCCCATCTGTTGGGCTCCTGAACTCCCGGAGCTCCCTCGCAAGAACCTAGAGAGAAGATACAGATCACTAAACAATAGAATAATCTATGACACAACAGTAGCTTGATTTCTGATTACCTCGTCAACTTCAACATTGAAAGCTACAATGCCACCAAAGGCACTAACTGGGTCAGCTTCTACAGCTAGCCGGTAAGCCTCAAGAATATCATCACGAGAGGCCACACCACATGGATTTGTATGCTTCACGACTACACATGTAGGGTTTTCAAATTCCGACACACAGTTCCACGCAGCATCAGCATCAAGATAGTTGTTGTATGACATTTCCTGCTCACAGATATAAATAGAAAAGTCAAAACATAATTGGCAGTATAAAACTATGACCAGCTGCTATATACTTTTACAAATATGATGTGTAAAAAGTATATTACCTTTCCATGGTGCTGAATCGCTGTTGCGATACCACCAGCGTTCACTTCAGCAAGGCTCTTATCAACATAAAATGCAGCTTTTTGATGAGGGTTTTCACCGTAACGAAGAGAACTCTTAAGTTCAAGCGGAACTGTAAAGCTGGGAGGGAACTTCTCTTCTGAGAAAAAAAAAACAGGATTAGTAATCAATGTAAGTTGCCAATTTGCATAACTAGTGTAAGGAGAACCACATAAAAACAACCACATACTTCCTTCAGTCTGCTTCCATAGCCATTCTGAAACAGCAGAATCATATGCAGCAACATGCTGAAAGGCCTTCCACGCAAGTTTTCTGCGGAATTGTTGGTCACTTTGTCCTCCTTTGAGATACTCCAAAACAGCTTGATAATCCTCTGAGTCCACAACAATGAGAACGTCTTTGTGGTTCTGTCGAACATAATAGTAGAATAAGTACATTAATAATCATGAAATGAATGTAAAGAAAAAGTCTCATACGGATATACCTTAGCAGCTGCTCTAATCATAGCAGGACCACCAATGTCGATGTTCTCAATCCCATCCTCAAAGCTGATCCCACCTGGAGCAGTAACTTTGTCGTAGAATGGATACAGATTGACAACCACCACATCAAATGTACCTGTCAAGAAATACAAAAAGCAACACGTGAAGTTTAGTATGAAGGAGACATTATTATAGATGACAAAACCTTAGAACATAGAGGGTAAATTAAATGTCAAAACTCACCAATCCCATGCTCATTAAGAGCTTCCATATGATGTTCCACATCTCTTCTAGCGAGAATGCCACCGTGTATGTTTGGGTGCAAAGTTTTGACACGGCCATCTAGCTATAAGAGAAAATAAAAAGGAAAGCCAAGTTTAATATATACTAGACTCAACAAAACAATGGTACAATCATTGCCAAAAGTCACAAAATTTGACACCAGCCTTTTATATTTATCGAAATCTTTAAAGCATTAAAATAGAAGACAAAATCTGAAGCAAGAGCAGCGAGCTTAAGAGAAAAAAAAAAGCAAACTTGCCATTTCTGGAAAGTGAGTAATCTTCTCCACTTTAGTCACAGAGACTCCAGCATTCTCCAACGTAGAAGCAGTTCCTCCGGTAGATACAATAGTGTATCTACGCAAATAACATATGAAAAAAAAAAGAGAATCAATTAAACACATAAATTGAAATGTGAATCGAAAAAGAAAAATTGAAACTTGTATAGTTGTAAGCAAGAGAATTGTGAAGAAGAAGACATACCCCAAGTCTTGCAGACCGTTGCCAAGAGAAGCCAAGTCACTCTTGTCAGATAAAGATATCAAAGCTTGCTTCTTTCCTGATTCATATATGCTCAGATTAATTCAAAACCACACAACAGAATCAAAACCAATCTCTGGAATTTTTGAAAATTGCAGCAAAAGAGAAAAAAAAATTGCAAACCAGAGGAGCCAGAGGAGTGCGGCTGATTCGTCTGAGCAGTTGTCTGAGACTCCGCCATAGCTCGAACCGCAACGAGACTCGGACGCAGCGATGTACAATAGACCTGCTCATTGAAAAATCCCACTTAAACGTTAAAAAAAAAAAGTTAAGCAGAACGTGAAAACAAAGACACGAACCACACACACAAACAGAAGACGAGAGAAACTCACGGGTTGGGCAAAACGAAAAGGCGCGACGGTTTTTCTACGAAAATAGCCGCAGAGAATATCGCCGGAGCGAGCACTCACGGAGGCAGCGGTGGCGGCGGAACTGAGCATAGTAGTTTGGTTTTGTTTCAAAACAGTGTGCGTAAAAGTGTTTTGAGCTCTGTTTTAGGTTTTTTGCAAATTTGCGGCTAATTTTTGGAAATAAAATAAAAATAACAAATAAAAAAAAGGAAAAAAATATTTAAATATTATTGGCGTCAGGTGGAATTATGTATTTATTATTTATGGCCGTGACAGTTAGATTACACCCTGTATTATATATTTCCCCTGGAATATTTTTTTCGCAAACCTTTAATAAAAACTTTTATAGTTAAAATAATTAGTAAGAAATAAAAAGAAAAACTTTAGTGGATAATCAGACTGGCAAAAAAAAAAATATACACAGAGATGACATAAGCTTTTCTACGATTATTATTATATAATAATAAAGTTACATGTGAATAAAATAATGTACGAGATAGTAGTAATAATATAATTTGGTTTATATAACGCATACAGTACTTTGATTTCTCTTTTTTTTTTTTTTTGAGAGAGAGAGAGAGGAGAATATAATTTTTTTTTTGTGGAATGTCCAAAAAAGAAGAAGAAGAAGAAGAAGAAGAGAGATTAAGGAGGAGGGAGGAAGGACTTGTCTTCTTTCTTTCTAGTTTCTTTCTACTCATCGATCGTCAAACCTCACAGTCTCTCTCTCTCTCTCTCTCACTGTGTATGTTCTTCCTTGTGATACCCTTTCTTTTGCTCTACTTCTTCTTTTGCTTACTCAGCAGCCTTCCTTCCTTTAGGTTTATTCTGAATTTTGATCTTCTGTTGTCGAGAATTCTCTGGATCCGATGTGTTTCCCCTTTGAATTTTGGGTATTGATACTTAGATCTTGCTTTTTTTTTTTGGTGTTTCAGTGGTTTTTTTTTTTTTATGCTTGATCGGTTTTTTTTTTTTTGTTTTTTGTTCGTTTGAGGTTTGGAATTGTACGGTAGTGTGACTCTATTTATTTCGTGGACTTGATTTTGATTTTGGTTTTAGTTCTATTGGTTGATCCGTTGATTTTCACTTTTCTTTCTTTTTTTTTTTTTTTTTTGTCGGAGATACAAATGGGGTTTTGCTAATAGTTTGGTGAAGCTGGTCGATTTCAGATTTCCAGCTCGACTCGTGTTACCCAAATTGTAGATGTAGGTTGAGTTCACTCCTTTCAGTTGATCAGTTTAAATATCTGTAGCTAGTTTATTGTAGATTTGCTAGAGTAGGGAGTTTCACTGGTTTGTATACCCAAATTGTTCCTTATATAGTATAGTTTGTTTCCAGTCCTAAGGTTTGATTGTATGTGGTGTTTTTTTGTTCGTTCCTGATTATGTTTTTGATGTTTTAGTAAAATTACTCTTTCTCTAAATTTCAGGCACCTCAATGAGAGTTTGATTTTTTCATGTTAGAAGGTCTTGTTCTGCAGCCAAAAAAAACGTTTGATACTTACGAATGATGCTTATGCTAAGATTTGACTTGGGCTATGATCATGATCTGTCGCCTCCAAGCGTCTCTGAGGGAGTTGATGAACTAGATGGATAGACAACTTGACAAAGAAAACATGGATCAAGCAAAGGGCTATGAAAACGTTCGGTATACTTCCCCTGACCCTAGAGATGAGGGCCTTGGCTCCATGAATCAACGGTTTCCTCACGATTCTTCTACTAATTTTAACACCAATGTACGACCTCCAGATTATGCTATTTCGACCCCTGCTCGGCCAGTGCTAAACTACTCTATACAGACCGGTGAAGAATTTGCTTTTGAGTTTATGAGAGATAGAGTAGTTATGAAACCGCAGTTCATCCCAAATGTGTATGGTGACCCCAGTGGTATGCCTGTTCCTGTTAACTTAACTGCCATGGGAATGGTTCATCCGATGTCAGAGAGTGGCTCTAAAGCCACAGAAGATAAACGTCATGCCTTTGAGCAAGAGAGGAAACCTCCTTCTAGAATTGAAGATAAGACCTATCATGAGCTGGCCCAGTCTGCCCCAGTTACCTCTTCGAGGAATGATACTGGTCAAAGGCGTCCTAGTTTGGTTTCTTCTAGAGCTTCTGATAGCTCTTTGAACCTGGCGAAGTTCTTGTGTAGTTTTGGTGGTAAAATTATACCCCGCCCCAGAGATCAGAAACTTAGATATGTAGGTGGCGAAACGCGTATCATACGTATTAGCAAGACCATTTCTTTCCAAGAACTCATGCATAAAATGAAAGAAATGTTCCCTGAAGCACGTACCGTAAAATATCAGCTGCCAGGCGAGGATCTCGATGCTTTGGTCTCTGTATCTTCTGATGAGGATTTACAAAACATGATGGAGGAATGTATTGTGTTTGGTAATGGAGGATCTGAGAAGCCGAGGATGTTCTTGTTTTCAAGCAGTGATGTAGAGGAGGCTCAGTTCGTTATAGAACATGCAGACGGTGATTCTGAGGTTCAGTATGTTGTCGCTGTCAATGGGATGGATCTAAGCTCTCGAAAAAGTTCCCTTGGAATAAGTGCTCCCGGGAACAATTTGGATGAACTACTGCAAGGGAGTATTGATAGGAAGATCAATCGGGCTACCACAGAACCAGCAGTAGCTTCGGTTGCTCCTTTGCCAGGTAATGAATCTTTATCAGCGAGCCAAGCTTCTCAACTTGTAACAGGTTTGTCTACTGGAAATGAGCCATTTCCACAGCCTTATTTAGGACAGCAATTGCACTTCACTGGACTTGGTAGCCACCAAGTTTACACATCAGCTCACATGGCAAACATTGCCTATATAGATGAGAAGGGGTCTGCTTCTTTGCATGTTCAACCACAGCCACATTATATCCCTTATTCTGTGAATCCTGAAACACCTCTGGCGCCTCACTATCCACAAAAACCTGAGCAAGGAGTTTCGCGTGAGGAGCAGATCTTTCATGTACAAGACCCAGAACCAGAAGCTTCATCAAAAGAGGCTAAGATGAGAAGAGATGATTCATTTCAGAAGGTAAATGATCCTGCTAATGTATCTACTGATGAGAGCAATCTTTCGGCAAAGGAGCCAAAGATGAAGAGAGAATCCTCAACCCCAAGGGTCAGTGAGTATTCTGTTTCTTCTATGCCTGATGATTTGATAGTCCCAGACCACCTCGTAAAGGAAGAAGCTCCAATTGCCACACAAACATCCAGTTCAACACCAGATATAAGTTCTTCAGCTCTTCCAGAAAAAAGTCTTAGAAAATCCCAGGACCATGTTGAGAACAATCTGTCAGCAAAGGAGCCAAAGATGAAGAAAGGACAAACCACAAGGGTCAATGAGTATTCCGTTTCCTCTGTATCTACTGATTCTAAGGTCCCAGATCTCGCCCTCAAGGAAGAAGCTCCTGTTTCCATGAAATCATCCAATTCAACACCAGATCCAAAATCCTTTGTTTATCCAGAAAAAAATCTTAGAACATCCCAGGATTATGTTCCGAAAGCGGGTGCTTTAGCTACAGCAAGTGAAAGCATGACAAATAATCAGGACAATCCATTTTGTCTGCCTGGAGGACTCTCAGCGTCTGGACATGGTACTTCAGATGGTAATTCATCTAATTTGAGCAATGTCGACCAGCCTGTGATTCATCCGAGAGTTTTTCATTCTGAGCGCACTCTCCGAGATCCAGCAGAAACTAACCGTTTGTCTAAATCTGATGATTCCCTTGCTTCTCAATTTGTAATGGCTCACAACACTTCAGATGCATTCCTACCTATCAGCGAATCATCAGAAACTTCTCATGAAGCAAATATGGAGTCCCAGAATGTGCATTCTACCGCACCAGTAAGATCAGCTCCTGAAAGCATCTGGACAGCGGAGGGTAGTATGGCACAGTCTGAAAAGAGAAACTTGGAGCCTAACGCTTCGGAGCATGTAAGTCAGACAAAGACTTCATTAAAGGCTGTTCCACGAGGACACACTGAGAAGGGGGATATAGTTGTTGATATAAATGATAGGTTTCCTCGTGAATTTCTTGCTGATATTTTGAAAGCGGAAGAGTCTTTCCCTGAATTAGAGCCATTGCATGCCGATGGGGCTGGTGTGAGTTTAAATATTCAGAATAATGACCCTAAAACTTGGTCGTACTTTCGAAATTTGGCGCAGGATGAGTTTGAGAGGAAGGATCTATCCCTTATGGATCAGGACCACCCTGGATTTCCCACTTCCCTGACTAATACCAACGGAGTTCCTATTGATTATAGCTACCCACCATTGCAGTCTGAGAAAGTTGCTTCAAGTCAGATAAATTCACAAATCCACTTTGATGGAAATATCCAGCCGGATGTGTCTACCACTACCATAGCAAATTTGAACACAGTAGACACTCATGAAGATTACAGTCAGTCACAGATCAAAGGTGCTGAAAGCATAGATACAACTTTGGTAAGCTTATCGTATTCAACCTAAATATGGAAAATCTAAGAAAGTTTCACTACTAGAAAACACCTGTCTCAACTGATAATTTACTAATTTCTATAAATTTGGATTTGTATATGCAGAATACTGGAGTTCCTCTCATTGACTTTATGGTTGCGGATAGTGGCATGAGGTCTCTGCAGGTAATGCATTTTTCAGCGTATGGCTTAACATGTTTACAAGCTGTTGCTTTTGCACCTCTCTATTTAATCAGATACTATGTAATGTTTGAACAACCACCATTAGTGAAGTGAACAGCATCACAACAAAGAGCCTGTTTGATTGTTCTGATTTACTTTAATAGATGGCTTTCGTACAACGAAGTATTACTCTTTAGCATTACAGACCCTAAGTACCAGAAGGACTTTTATATTCTGTCAACCAAGTTATGACTTTCTAATGCAACCTTTAAGCTGTCTTTTCTGTTTATGGTATTGCCTGCTCTTGTTTAAAGGAATTTTGTAGAATAGGCATCATGTAGCCCCATTGGCAGGTGAAATCATTGAAAGTTTATAAATCTTGTTGTAATCTTGCTCCTGGGTTTCTCACTGATGGAGAAAAAATGAAACGATTGTTATCCATTTTGTTTTCTGTTTCAGGTCATTAAAAATGACGACTTAGAAGAACTGAAGGAATTAGGTTCTGGTACCTTTGGAACTGTTTATCATGGAAAGTGGAGGGGTACAGATGTTGCGATCAAGCGAATAAAAAGGAGCTGTTTTATTGGTCGTTCATCTGAACAAGAGAGATTGGTGAGCTTTCTTTCGTAATAAGTTGAGCGTTCTTTGGATTTATATAAGTACATTGATCACTGAGTGGTTTAAAGTAATTGTATTCATTAGGGTAACTAGAGTACTGCTAGAAGACACTACCACTATCTCAACTCAAAACCGAGCTTTTCATTGTCCATTTTTCTTTGCCTGAAGCGGTTTTTAGATGCTTGTTATGAGCAAGAAGTTGGCATTCCCTATAGAATCGTATTTGATTTTTCCATCCGTAAAGAAACACGATTCTTACTTTCACAAAAGTTGCATTAGTTTAATTGGTTTTCAGTTTCACCAACTACTGATTGAAATTTTCAGACCTCCGAGTTCTGGCATGAAGCTGAAATTCTTTCAAAGCTTCACCATCCAAATGTTATGGCATTTTACGGCGTAGTGAAAGATGGACCAGGAGGAACTTTAGCTACAGTGACAGAGTACATGGTCAATGGATCGCTTAGGCATGTTTTGCTCAGCAACAGGTAATTGTTTATTACAGCATGTCGTAATCCTTGCTTCATCAAGATATATCTAGTTTTATATCAATTCAAATTTGGCGAATACAGGCACCTTGATAGACGTAAGCGACTGATCATTGCAATGGATGCAGCTTTTGGAATGGAATATTTGCACTCAAAGAGCATAGTGCATTTCGATTTGAAGTGTGATAACTTGCTTGTCAACTTAAAAGATCCTGCCCGTCCCATATGCAAGGTGACTCTCCAGGACAGTTTGAGAACAGAATGTTGCAACATTTTCATTTTGTTTTGTTTAAGTAACAAAGATATGATGCTTTTTGCAGGTCGGTGATTTTGGTCTGTCAAAGATAAAGAGAAACACTTTGGTCACTGGCGGCGTAAGGGGAACCCTCCCTTGGATGGCTCCGGAGCTACTTAGTGGCAGCAGCAGCAAAGTTTCTGAAAAGGTAAGAGTCCATAACATCCTTGTGCAAATGAATGAATTCCAAAGCTCTCAAATTAGTTGTTGGTAGATGAAAAACAGAGATAATCGGTTTTTGTATTTATTTAGTTTCCATGCCCTAATCCTGCAAGTAATGTTTCGCCATGGATACTTCATGTCACACAGGTTGATGTGTTCTCTTTTGGAATTGTCTTGTGGGAAATTCTTACCGGTGAGGAACCCTACGCCAATATGCATTATGGGGCAATAATCGGTAAGTTACTCTCTCTTTTCTCATTCGCTCTCAGATCCCTTTCGTACCAACAAGGTTGTGTACAAGTAGGTTTGTCTGTCTTGGCAATGGTTTTAAAATTTAAAACTGTCCCCGGTTCTGAATCTATGGGCATACTTTCTAGAGCTGAGTCGGTGGGCTAACCCGCCTTAACATTCCTATTTGCATTAATGAATATCAAGCTTAACTGTTTCGGTAGTCTGAATCTCTTGCTCATTTGTTACTTGTGTGAATAAAAACCGTAGGAGGCATAGTGAACAATACATTGAGACCAACCGTGCCAAACTATTGTGACCCGGAGTGGAGAATGCTGATGGAGCAGTGTTGGGCTCCTGACCCATTTGTTCGACCTGCCTTCCCGGAAATAGCCAGACGTCTCCGCACCATGTCCTCCTCTGCGGTCCACACAAAACCACACGCCGTCAACCACCAAATCCACAAGTAATCTGTCAATTTTATTGTTGCTGGTACGTAATTCGTAAAAAAAAATGGTTTGTGTATAAAATATCCTTTGCTGCTTCTTTCGGATTTGTGTGCTGCTACAGTTTCAAGGTGAGAAACGATTGTGTTGATTTGTACAAGAAACCCTAAAAGCACATATTGTATAGCCATTTTTATTATTATTGAGTGTAAGTAAATTGGTTTTGGTACAAAGGCTTTGGACTTGGACTCTTTTTCTGTACTCGGAGTCTTTTTTCTTTCAATAATAAAAAGATCAATTTTATATGTATATGATTTTGTTATAATAGTTTAACTTGATTTATATAGTTCTTTTAAGTAGATATGCATAATGAGTTGGCATCTAAATATTTCTGCTCATGCACCAAAATTTTGGTATAAACTATACAACATCAGAGACATATTAACATACAAGCAGAGTATTTAAAACACATGCATATACATAAATACTGTTTATATCATTATACATAGAAAATCTGACCAACATTCAAAAGACTTTCCTGAGGAACATTGTAGATAGCACTATGTTCTCTACAAATCTTCCTTAAAAACGCATACACGTAGTCAATGGCTATCTTCTTGTAGAATCTCGCTTCTCTCCTGGCTCGAACTACCGTGTTCCCCATAATGTGCACCACTCCTGCATCACGGCACCTATTTATGAACTCCAGCTCGTCTACTCCACCGCTCATCTGGCTCGACGCTGTCACAGTGTGGCTCACCCGTTTCACTGGCGTTATCGACTCTATCGAGTCAAATGTATCAAACGTTGCCAGATTCTCGTTCTCGTTTCCGTTCCCAAGTGTTTCTTTATGCTGTTGCTGGCTTCCGCAGATGCTGTACTCATCGGAATCCGAACAGCCTCCTTCCATCATTGATTCAAGGCGGACGTACAAGAAGAGGCTCTCAAAGAGTCGTTTCTCAAAGTCATCATCTTTCTTGTGCAAATCTCTGTATCCGTACCTGTTAACACAATGGACGACGAAATCTATAATAGCTAATACAAGAGTGTTCAGTACACCCTAGTAATCACCGCGTAAACACTGTTTGAGATGTTTACCTTGCAACACAACGGAACATGTGGAAGTTTTTTGGACCAATCCTTTTAACGAGGAACCGCTCTTCCTCGGGGACGGTGTAAACAGGGAGGTTCTTGACGCATACGAACACCACAACTGAATGAATGGCCGGTAGATTTGTAATGAAATGAGAGAAAATGTGAGGGACTCCACTAGCTAGCTCCGTGTAAACGAGACCAACCCCGGGAACCCGAACAAGTCCAAGGCTAGGACCAAGTCCAACGATCCAAGCCATTGAGACTTTACTGTGCATTTCAAACTCATATCTCTTCAAAGTCCCGTAGTGCCATACCGACATGATGAGGAGAAAAGCTGCAGCTATCACAAGCGGAACCCAACCACCTTGGTCAATCTTGAAAAGCATGGCCGAGAAGTAAGTGCATTCCACGACAAGTGAGAGGATAGTGAATATGAGAACTAGAACCCAATGGCAACGCCACACGAGGATCATGATAAGCGTCATAAGAAGTGTTGTCACGAGCATGACAATCACAACTGCGGTCCCGTAAGCGTTTCCTATCTGACTCTGGTTCTTGAATCCAGCAGTGACAGCAATGCAAAGGATCATTAGGATCCAGTTGATGTCAGGAACGTAAATCTGACCGAGGAACTTGCGAGAAGTATGCACCACTTTCACTCTTGGAAAACACCCGTGGGCTAGAGCTTGCTTGACTAAGGAAAACGTCGCTGATATCGTTGCTTGGCTCGCCACAATAGCTGCAGCCGTTGCAATAATGAACATTGGCCAATATACACTTCCTGCAAAGAACATATAATTTTACTTAAAATGACCTTAAACGTTTTCTCTACAGAATTGAAAGAATCGAAGAAGAAACCTGGAATGGAACGGTAAAACGCATCAGCCACATGATCAGGATGCCTCCTAATGTAGGCAGCTTGTCCACTATAAGCCAAAAGAAGGCAAGGAAACACGATTACAGTAAAAGCTATTTGCACAGCTGAGACCGGAAAATGCGATAGATCAGCGAAGAGTGCTTCGATTCCTGCCATTTTCATGGACATTGGCAAGAAAAAGAACAATCAAGATCAAGAAAATATGAATAGATTTCTAAGAGCAGATTTTAGTTTTCTTTTTACCTGTTATACTAAGCATAATGCCTCCAAGAGAGGTCCAGCGATCCCGACCTCCTCTTTTAAAATATCGGTATATATAAACAGGGGAGAAAGCTTTCAAGACGCTAGTGTCGTGTTTCCAGATATTGTAGATACCGATACTTGCAATAGAGAGGAACCAGAGGAAAACAATAGGCGCAAAAAGCCAACCAACACGGTCTGTTCCATAATGCTGTACACTAAACAAGCTGACTAGTATCACAACAGCAACAAAAACAACCACACCTGTAAAAATAATAAACCACATAGTTATGATTACTATAGATGTCATATGTTTCAAGATGAAGCTGAACAGCTGCAAAGTGCTAATACCATTGCTTATGTGAGGAAGGTTTACTCTTAGCCCACCAGCAGCTGAGAGAACTGCAAAAAGATTAAAATTTATAAAAAGGGTTAAGGTTTCACATTTGTAGAAAACATGTAGATGTAAAGGTAAAAGGAAAACAAACCATGGAGAGGTTGCATACCCGAAATGGCGGGAGTAAGGATTCCGTCGCCGATGACCATACAGGTACCAACAAGAACTAAAACAAGAAGAGCGGTTTTTCTAGATGTATGCTTTTCTAACCACCTTTTGGTTTTGGCAGCAAAGGAATGCTCATGAAACGTAGTGCGGCTGTAAGTAGTAAGCTCTTCATCAGTACGGTGTTGGTTCTGAATTGTTTTCACTTTGGCATGTCTACAGAGTAATGAATACAGAGCAAACGTCCCACCTACACAAAAAAAAAAAAAAAAAAAAAACAATCAAGTCAACAATAAAACCAAAAAAGGAGAAGCTTGTGAACTGGTTAATAAAATAGATACATACCTTGACCATTATCATTAGCTTTACAAACAACGAAAACGTATTTGAGAAGAGGGATGAGTGTGAGGGAGTAAATGATGAGAGATAGAGCTCCAATGATATCTTCAGGATCTTTGATCCCATGAGGAAATGTATTGTAGAAAACATAGAGAGGAGAAGTCCCTAAATCTCCATATACAACACCGAGGCTCTGAAACGATAGCTGCAGGAGCAGAATAGCCGAGAATTTCTGCAAATATAATGTTAGAAAGTGTGATAAATCAATGGATCCAAAACTCATCAGAAACAAGAAACTGAGATGAATCTGTAATAAAAAAAAAACACTACCTTTTCTCTGTACATGTTTCTAAGACGACCAGCTTCTTCATCCATAGATTGATCAAGCTTCTGGTCCAAATCCCACATGCTACCTCTCTCATCACTCTCTTCTTCATCAATCTCAACACCACCCATCGATGCTGCTTCTACTCTTGCCGTCATTTTTATACTACTCTTCTGATTCTAACACATCAAAAAAACCTCCTCCTTTCAAAGTTCAGGTCTCTTTGATACATCCAAAACCTGAATTTGCTTCGAGTCTTCAAGAAAAAAAAAAAAAAGGAAATTTAACAAACGAAAACAGATTTTTTCAAGAAGAAAAAGAAAAGTTACCAAAAGAGGAATGTCGTAAGAGCTGATTATACCAAAAATATATAGAAAACAGTAAAAAAAATGAGAAAAAGAGATGGAATAGTAGCAAAGATCCTGTTTATTAACAACCAGCCAAAGATAATCTGGAAAATGTAACAATCAAACCCCAAAAAATATCAAAAAAAAAAAAAAAAAAAAAGAATATCCCTCTCAAATAAAAAAAACTTGTCTACAGTAATAATAAACCCATCACAAAATTATTAACTAAAGAGAATTCCAAAACCTTAGTGGGTCCTTTTTGATTCAGAACCATCGAATAATCTATGAAACATTATTCAAAGATGAATTGTTGAAGTTACCAGAAAAAAAAAAAAAGAGTTCTGTTTTTGTCTGAGGATTGAGAAAGAAAGGACGAAAATTAAACGCAGGAGAGAGCTGCGTTTTTGTCTTTTCTCTCTATCTCTCCGTAACGTAACTGATGAGAGTTGTTGTTAAAAAAAAGAGAAGAAGAAGGCAACTTCTCTGTTCTAAGAGAGAAACAGAGAGAGAGAGAGAGAAGGAGAAGTACATATATGATTCTGAAGTTTCTTCTGACAGAGATGAACGTGGAGAGTTTTTTAATCTGTCAAATTTTTAAGTCCATTCATGTTTTTTTTTTTTTATGTTTTGTAATTATCGAAGAAGGGTTTTTAATATATAGTTTTCAGATTGATTATACAATCCTTTATTCCTTTACACACACAAAGAGAAAGTACTCTACTGAGATAAAAAAAATAATAATAATAACTTCCAAAAGGGAACAAAATATTTGGTATTAAGTATTTTAATATCAAACAGTTTTTGGGATTTTGTTATGAAAACTCATCATAGTATGAATGTATATATGATCATTTTTAATTTAGTACTATTTCTCACTGGATCAATTGTGGGAAGCAGCACCATCACCAGATGTAATTTTGATGCATAAGGCTACTACCCACCTAAAAGAAGTATTGATTTGTGTTGGATGAATGATAAGAATAGATGATATAAAAACACTTGTTTACAAGATGTGCAACGTTACCTAAACCAAATTCCTAGTAAATGGATGAATTTTTTTAAAAATGTTTATCTTTCTATTAAAAACTAGGTTTAAATATATGTACAAGAAAATTTAAATGTTAAAATATTTTAACTATTAGCAATTTAACTTAACTAACTACTACTACCAATTTTTAATTTAATAGCTATTTTTTTTTTACCATATTCTCTTCAGTCGACGAAAAATTTAAAACCACCTTAACAAAAGGTCTAACAGAATCTCAAATCAACAATATTCTCAAAAATGACCTAATATTTATATTAGTGGTTCTTGCTAGTGCTTTTACTATATCATTATCATCATTTGAATTCAAGTACACATTGATGTATGTTGTTGACAAAAGAAAAATCAAGTAATAATGTTAAAATAAGTAAAGTATGTAACGTAATGTAACGGTCAGCGAAACTCATCAAAGGAAAAAGATAAAGAGGTGATTTTGTCAAACGTGATTCTTGTTTAGTCTGTCAGAGAAGAAAGGCTTTTTTATAGTGTAACAAATCAAATAATTAAGGTACTAAATTGTTGGGGGGAAAAAATTTAAGGTATTAAAATCTTGGATCCATTCCCTCTTTCTTTTTTTTTTTTTTTTTTTTTTTATATTTTCTATAGTTTATATCCACATCTCGATCTAAATACCCAACAGGTTTACAGTTTTTCTTTGTAATCTGTGTCATCAAATTTTTAATGCTCTTAACGAATTGCTGGCTGATAGTGCATCATGTAATATAATAGCACTTTTGAAAATCTAGAATGACTGAAATAGTTTATGTTTTTCTTAACTAATTAGACCAACCATAACTAGTCTATATATTCACAATGATTTTGAAATTTTGAATATATAGACAAAAGAAAAATTAGCTAGTGTTTGACAAAAAAAAAAAAAAAAAAAAAGAGAAGGTGATTTGTACTTCACCTAAGATTAGCTAGTGTTTCACTGTTTTTACTTTTTATTAATGGAGTTCTTGTGTCTTGATTTTTTTATTTAAACAATATTTTTTGCAAAAGTTTGTTTCGGTAGATATTTATGGTCTTTCACTTGCTTTGACCTTAGGAGTGTGTTTACTTATAAAAGACACTGACCGGGTAAACAAAAGTAATTTGTCCATTTTGGGTAACCCTGTCTCCAGGTGATCACGTACTTACCCTTTTCGACAACAATAATTAATTTACAAAGTCCTTCCAATTTTTTTTATTGAACCCTAACCTTAAAATATTGACACTTGCTGTAGAAAATAATATTCAGAAATTAAGATTCACAACAAGATCAATTGGATCCAAGATAATGGTTAGTAATGAATACAATTCTCTCTCGACAAAATTTTATATATATTATGAAAATTTATCATCGAGAAAATTGTTATATATATATTATCATTCCATGAAAGAAACCGTCACATCTTTTAAGCGAAGAGAATCAAAATGAAACGTTGTATATCCTGTGTAGGGTATGTAATACATATATTCTTTTCGATATCATTTATTTATCGATTAGGTCAACGACTCACGAAGAGAGAGCTTTCAATTATTTCTATTCACGTACAATTAGCAAAACAATTAGAAAAAAAAAATTCTATAGGACCATGCGTAACGCTGAACCAAGTTTCTTGCAAATAGTCTATTTATTTTGGTTGTACATATATGCACATGAGACTTTGTTTTTGTAATAAACATCACATGCATGGCTTTCGTTAAAGTCTTTGTAGTTCCAAAATTGTGTATAGAGATTGAAAGCAGTAATATCAATTAACATTAATATGAATATATTTTGAACTAGATCTATATAGTACAGGATCGATGCAGTAAAAACAAAAAAATATTTATATACTGTATAAATTACCTCACACTATATTCCACGACGTCATTATGTTGCATGCATCTCGTTTACACACCTGAATTCCGAAAGAATGTAATGGCGTGGCGTGTTGATAATTCATTAATAAGTTACCACGAAAAAAAAAACCAAATTAACTACGTGCAATTTTTAATCTGATGTAGATGATAAAAAAAAATATATATATTTCATTATAATTGAATGTCATATACCAAAATTACCAAACAATTGAACATTTTGCGTTCATATATTCATTTATGATCATACATATATGTAATATGTATATATATATGTATGTGGTTACAAATTGGTTTTTTCTTTCCTCTTAATGCAGCTATATAATTTATAATGCGATAGCTAGGTGCGCACCCACGTGGTTGTATGCTAAATATACATAATAAGACAGCTGGTACGGATAACTAATGATGTATATGTGGTCCTCGTCCAACACACTACCGTTCCAAGTTTTTCTTTTCCAAAATTATAAGAAACTCGCATATCGCTAAAAATTCAAAATTTGTAGACTAATGTTAATATGTAAGTTAAAGTGCTTACCAAAAAAATCAGAGAATAGAGATGCACATGCACGAATACTAAAGAGTCAAGATGTAAATATGTTAGTTTAGATACTTAAATGTAAGTACATGATATCTAGTATAGCTTTTCTTATCTACATATAGATATGTACCCAATCATTAGTAATAGTATAAAATTTATTTTCTTTACGGTTTTAGTGCTAAAAACAGTTATTCAATTGTTGTATATGTATATTGTTTCTTACCAAAAAAAAAAAATATGCATATTGTTTTTTTTTTTTTTTTCTTTTCCGGCCATCGATCAATCCAACTATATAGGTTATTGTTAACTATTCATTGCCAATAAACACATATGTCTTAACCGAGAGGACTATTAATCAAGATGATCTCATCCGACGAATGTAAAATATATCCGGTAAATCAACGTCGCTAGCTAACATGATAAATGTGGGTTTTTCAAGCTCATGCTCTTTTTGTGGTTTTGAACTATAGCCGACAACAATTTTGATGGATCCACTTAATCTCTGCCACCAACATTAACAACCACGAACAGATTAATATCGGTTATAAATCATGGGTTCGTCTATTAGAAACGGCAAGATAAATAAGCTCCTCCATGGGGACTATATATAACTCTAAACTACAAACTATTTTGTCAAAATGAGTTCTTCTTTGTCCGATCGTAGTTTGTAACAACGTTTTCGTGATTGTGATTGAGAGATGCATGGGGAGAATGAATGTGAGAGATATCGATGCAGAGTATTAATTTGATTCAGCTTGGAGACCAAAAAGAAAAGAAAAAAAAACAAAGACTAATTATAATGTTTAACATGGGATATTGCTAGCTATAGCTAGATTAGGCTTTTCCTTTTGCCTAAAAATGTGACCAAGACCAACCATACTTTGAAGAAGTTTTCGAATTTTCAGAAATAAGTTTCTTTCCAACATTTGTCTAAATTATCTTTGGTCCATGCATGATTGCAAAAAGAATAATATCCTTATTAAAATTAAGAGACAAATAATAATCGATATATTAACTTATTTGTTCAGAAGACAAAAAAAAAAAAAAATTAAAAGAAGGTATATGTACAAAAATCATTTATTCATGTCGTGTATTTATTCGTACGTGTTTTCGTTTTCGCAGCTACAATTATAGTTTTGTCAACATATGTGATGAATGTGTGTGATGCGATTATGAAAAATCACATCGGATTTTAATAACACGTAGCACAATCTTATTGGTGATGGATGACCCACGTGCCTGCAACAATGTCGCCGGGCATATCTAGATTTGAATCGAACCCAACATTCATACGCATAAAATATACGTGTGTGCCGCAGTGCCGGGTAGTTTTTAGGCCCACAAAAATTATTCTTTTAGTTTTCGATTAAACATTTGTTAATTTCACATTAAATTATTTTTTGCATAATTTTTTATTGAATCAAAAATATTTTTGTAATATTTATGCATCTTTTTTTTTTTTTTTTGGGGCAACAATATTTATGCATCTTTATTTTCTTAAAACTTATCCTTTTGGATCAAGCTACTTTTTCCTATGGATGTGTAGTCTTATTTTAGGAGACTTGTCAATTTTCAAAATAAAAATAGTTCGAACATATCTCTCTTTTCTTCTTCTCTTTAAAAAAAAAAGAAAGAAAAAGTAAGTCTAGAAAATATATCGTAATTAACATTGGCTACCAGCTGAAACCAAATAGAACTTGATTTTTTGCGTCGGTTAGATAAGATTGGGTTTTGGAGTTTCTGGTTTTATATGCAAGCTTATCTTATACTATTATTAACAACAAAATATGTTGGAAAAGAAATAAATAAATAAAAAAAACTATAGTTGTAAATATTGCACCAAAAAAAGGAGTAATTAATGGGATACTTGTAAACGTAGTTTATATCATAAATTCGATCTCGTCGTCTTTATATTCCTTGTGAAGCAAGAAGCCTTTTGTTTCGTTAGTTTCTTCAAGCATCCGTTATCAAATAAAAAAGTGATTACGATCTCCTTCCATGCACTAGAATCATGGCAATGCAGCAGACGATTAGCATCGGAAGAACCCGAGGAGGTCTGAGTTATCGCTCACTTTCTTGCGGGAAGTACAAATCTCTCAACCATGTCGACACATTAGGAACAAGTAAGGTTCTAGAGGCGATCAACGTACCTTCGACACAAGCGGAGGCATTAACAGGCACCATCACCGGTGGCTTGGAGTCGGTGATGGAGAAGGTGAAAGCCGAACTCTTCTTTTCCAAACATTCATCAATTAGTACTACCTATTCTCACTATTACAGGATGGATACGTAGAGAGATGCATGCTTTCTTGTATATCTCTTGTATGCATTGTGAACTTATCTTAGAAACTGTTAAGGTATCTTGTGATGATGAAACGTATCTCAGAAATATATTTTGTGTTGTGAACTTATGGTTTGTTAACAGATCTCCATGGTGTGATGTACTCTTTAGTTTTCTCACTAGGAATTAATGCTAGAAGATATGCTCTTTCCAACCTAGTTAAGTGTCCTTCATTGTCTTTTTGTGCAGGAGTATCAATCACAATCAGCTCGTGTTGCAGAAGAGGTTCGAAAACTGCAAGCCGATATTGATAAGATGCGAGCCGATCGGAGGTATTTGACTCGCTGTTTAATTTTTGTTAATTTGTCCCATTTAAACTAATTAGACCTTTGATTTTGAAACAGGTGTGATCATGATATAAACATACACAACAAAATTGAGCAGGTATAGGTTTTGTTAATATTGTTTTTGTTTTTGCACTTGTTTATTTGAATATTGGCGAGTTAAAGACTAGAAAGTTGCTAGTGTTTTCATGACATTATCAAATTAATACCCGAACGATAGAAAATATTCCACTATTCATTCAGCTTACACTTGTGACTTTAGGTTAGTAAAATCGGAAATCAGAAGAACTAATTATATGTTTTGGGTGTTTCAGGGTTTTAATGAGTTGAAAGCTGAGTGGAAAGCAACAAAATATGAAGTCGTGAAGGTTGCTATATATACATTGGCTTCTGTGGCAGTAGCTGGGTCGGGAATGTTTTGCTTGATGTCATAGTAGACACGATCTTGGATCTTTGGAAAGAATTGAAAATTTTCTCAGGGACGAAAATCCAACGACTCATAACTTATCCGGCCGCAACTAGATTAATGACTCGTGGACTTTTTTGGTTTTGTGCTTTTTTTATTGACATTGGTTTAATTATGCTTTTGAAAAGTGATATTTTTCACTTGCATTGTTAATAATAACTCATTAACTCCAAATTGTACTTCCGGTCATCACCTTAGCTAGTCCAATTGCATTAGCATGCAATAGGAAGTCAGCAGCATGAATGCAATAGTACGTAATATTGTGAAAGGAGTTGGGTCTCGTTCCCATCAAAGTCTTATCTTCTGATATAAGCTTTTAAACTCAAATTAAACAACAGACGCCTACTAATTTTGCTAATTTTGAACGCCCTGTAGCTAAGTAAAAAAGGGGACCATGCATCTGAGCTAATCTTATAGGAGGCCAACAATTTGTTTTAAACCCTTTAGTAGCAGCAACTAACAAAGACCGGTTTAAAAGATCCCTTCCAAATAAATCTCTTTGCTTCTAATTTGTAACTATGTTCATCCATCACCTATGTGCCACTTACTATGACAAAGTAAGCTTGATTTACTAGCGTAATCGAACCCTACTGGTTTACTTCATTCTTTCCAGGAACATCATGATCTCTTAATGGCGATGTCACCAGTTGTAGAATTGTCTCTGGAGGTCATATGGTTTCTTTCAGTGTCTGAATAAAAACTGGACCCATTTGCTTAACAATGATGAGATTGTGTTTGAGCGGTTTTCCAAGGTTCTGAATCAATATGGGATCGCATCATCTGTGTTTCTTTATGCTATTCAAGAAAGATCGAAACTTATTCTGGTGAGGCATATGGAAGGCAACAATTGCAGATTCTTTTGAGATGCAAGCTCAAGAATTTTATCAGGCAAAAGTCTATGAAAAAGCTCAAGAAACAGCATGAAAAATATGATTTCTAAAGTTACTACCTCCACAGTGTTTTGACCACATTTGCTGTTAAGAACAGCCTGTTATTGTTGCTGGAGTTCGAGTGAACCCAACACAAGCACATTGCAGCAATAATTACACAGAAGTTTCCCTTGTAGAGTTAGTGACCTCAGTAACAACCTCTCCTCTGCTCTGACTACACTTTTTAAAAGAACTTTATACTTGTTAACTACCATACAACAAGCCAGGTATTCATACAATACAAGTGGGTGCAAGTCTTGCAGTTGCTTGCGCATGCTCTGTTTTCAATTTTTCTTGCAAGTCACTAAACGTAATTGCTAATTGCTTTAATGTAAACAAACAGGGGTTAATGCAATCCTTATTTCACTAGCTAGATCATTTCTTCCCAAAAAGTATCTCCTCCCACTTGATTCTCTGGTCGTTTAGCTTCACCTTACGCGCCATCTTGTTCCTTGCTTTCGCCTGTTCGACTTCCTCGGTCCTGCCCTCTGCTTCAATCTGAACATCTTTTAAAATCTTCAAACCAGAGCAAAAACCACCAAAGGCAATGTTGTACGCTACCAACATGGACCAGATACGTTTCCCTAGCTTTGCTTTACCCATCTCTGCAGAGAAAACAAATAAATAGATTCAGCAACTATAAACTACAGTATAAACCCAAATATCGTCAAAAAAGAAGAAGATGAAGAAACTTTACCCACGAATTGATTGATTGATTCACAAGGAAGAGTCAAGAAAACGACGGACTTTGTTATCTGAGAAAACTGCAGAGAAAACAACCAAATCTATCAACCAATGATTAGAATAAACTAAGAGAAAGCATAAGGCCAAGAGAAAGAACAAGAAGTGTTTACCCACGAGAAGCAGGGAAGAGTCAAAAGAAACTGACATTGTTAGATTTTCCGGGAAAATAGAATAGAACTGAAGAGGAAACAAAAAGAAAACGAAATCAATTGAGAAAAGATTCGAACTAGTCTAAACTCGAAGATCGTCAAAAGAAAAGAAGAAACGTTATACATTAAATGCTTGAATCACAAGAAAGAGTTAAGAGCACACGGACTTTGTAATCAGATAAATTTTCCGGGAAAGAGGAGCTGTAGAGAAGGAAAAGAAGAAAACATAATGCCACGAGAAAGAAGCAGAAGCGTTACCTACAAAATCCTTGCTGCACAAGAAAGTGTTCCTTCAAGCTCAACTTCTTTACTCTCAAACGTCGTGCTTTGATTCCTTATGTGTGTTCTCGCTTGCCTCTTCAATTCCTCACAACTTTAGAAAGATCATTGTTCTTTGCAGAGAAGAGTGAATTCGCAATAACAACTGAGCAAGAAAGAATTGGGAGAATCACGGAATGACGGAAACAACCCAATTAAGACAGAATGTCACAAAAACTTAAAAAAGAGAGATAACAAACTCACAAAGGCTCTGTTTGATTCCGTTAGTTAAACGTCGTTGTTTAGAGCTCACAATTTTGGATAGACATTTTCTGATTTTCATCATCCCGAACCGAACCGAACCAAACCAGATTTTTTTTTTTTCCTTTTTTTCAATTCGAATTGTTCAAATTGACGAAGAAATTTATCAAAGTACTATATAGTAATGACTTTATCTTGTTGAATAATTTTAATTGAATGCGACTATATTTACAAACCCAAAATTGAATAATGACCAATGGTAGAAATGAGATTCCAATCCAAACGTTTGTGTAAAGAATTAATATTAAGATTTAAGACGTACCACCATTTGTTTAATAGTATATTACTTATAGTTACATGTTGAAACTTGAAATAAATAGTCTGTATTCTTTTTTCTTTTCGTTTTTTTTTTATAAAGTAGATCGGATTAATTGGGACCTCATTTTACCATTGGTTATTGATTCAGTTCGGTTTTAAATATAGACACCTATGAATTATGATATACGAGTGAGAGATTGATTTATTTATCAGGTAGAATTCGTAAAATTGTTGAATTATTATGAAAGCAAAAAATATGCTTATAGTGTTATTATTTTTAGCAACCGAGAAAAGGTTAACCCAAGACCAAAAAAGAACAAAAAAGACCGATCAAGTGAACATTTTTCCAGTTATTAAATTCTTTCTTTGTTATAATTAAAATCGGTTTCTGGATGGATAGGATTGTTTTCCCTAAAAAAAAAATTTGTGGGGTTTATCCAAAATTCAGATAGAGTAAAACCTCTATAAATTAATAATGTTGAGACCAAAACATTTTATTAATTTATAATGATATTAATTTATCTATAAATTAATAATTATTAATTTATAGATATATTTTTAATAGTTTAACTTTTAAAAATTATGAATTGAGACAATTTTAACAATAATTTCAAAATTTTATGGTATTGGAATTGAATTTGTAATATTTAGAAAACATTATTAACAATAAATTACAAATACAAATAGACAAATTCATTTATACACATGACATACATAAAATTAAATTTATGAATAATAATATAGATTGGTGTATTTTAATAGTCAATCAAACTATCAAAATGTAAATGATGGATATCTAAAAATTGAAAACTTAAAAAAAATATAGCTATATTTATGACATGTTACAAAATATTTTATATCATTATAGTTTGAAAATACAACATAACAATTGTTTTGTCGATATGAGCTTTAGGAGAAACATATATTATATATACATATATAATATAAATATATATATATATATATGTAAATTTACATGATTATTAATTTATGATATTATTGGGACCATATTTTACATGAAGATTTCAGAAATATTATTATCTTATTATCTTATCGAATTTTGTTATTTTTTACACTGGCCCGACTTGGAACTGACAAAATTTATTAATTTATAGTGTTTATTAATTTATAAAGTATTAGTTTATAGAGGTTTTACTATATTAAAAATATTCAAAAACATAATATACTTGCAATGATCCATTAAGAATATCTCTACAAATAGATCCAATCTATGTGTATGTTTTCAGTCATCCCAATCAACGCGGTGAGAAACATGCAAATAACAAAATAGAATGAAAAAGAGATGTCAATTTCCAGCGGCTGATTCTAAAACAAAGTTTTTGTATAAGACAAAATCTCTAATTGTTAAATTGACATGTTTCGCGATCATATGAGTTATTAACTTTGAAAACCAATGTTTATATAATAACATAATATTCAATATGCTATCAAATCATTCACCGATTAAAAAACTTAAGAAATTACATTAATTTCTTATTTGATTATCTTATTTTTCTTCCATTATGTTAATCACTAATTTTAACACATTAAACATTTTCATACTTTAATCACTTTTCTGTATTAATTTCTTTTTACTATATGATTATAATAAATAATAATTGCAGTTAAACTACAAATATTTTCCTTCTTAATTGCACATATTTTGCTTATTAATTGCATATGTTTTCATATTAAAATTAATAATTTAATAGATAACTTTCCTATTAGAATTAGTGATATAATATATTACTTTTGGTTTTATATACATTAAAAAATATTAATTGTAATTTTTTAATTTTTACGATTTTTTAATTTTTCTATAATTATCAAATAATTATTCTTTTAGCACATGTCAAAATATTATTGATATATTTGACATGTATCGCGATTATATGAATTACTAACTTTGAAAACTAAGGTTTATATAATAAGATGTCATTTTTCAATCATTTGTTTAATATACAATATTAAGTTTATCATAATTGTAAACAAATATTACACGTTTTTCCATTATGTAGTATTCGTATAAAACTGAAAATGATGCTTGTAATTTGTATTCGTATAAAACTGAAAATGATGCTTATCAATTAATATAAAAAATTATATATAACTACAGGATGTAACTGTTTGCAAACAAAATGTTATAAACTTTTGCTTTGTCAAATATATATAGAAAGAGGATAACAGAAACTGAAGGAAAAATGAAAATCCACAACCATTTTTGGAAAAGTTTATGTGGATAGGAATTTAGATTCTCCTTCCTTGATTATTACATTCAAAATAATCAGTTTTATTTGGGTTAGTTATTTGGACAAAAGTTTTGGCAAAAAACAATGACGTCTCTCTGCTTTGAGGGTGATTTTTTGGGCGATTCTCAGTTTTACTTTCGTCCTCCTCCTTCTCCAATTTGGAGTTTCTTTCCGACATCTTTTCTGGTTACTTCATAGGTTTGGCGGTTTTTTTCTGTTACAGTTAGCGGGTAACAGTTTCTCTTTCCCAAATTTTTGGGTTGATAACCGCCATAGGAAACCGCCATGGGCAACCCCATATATATACACGGTGTTGGGTTTCTGTTTTCCGACAACTTTTCAACCAATTACAGTTACGCCCTCTCAAATTGCTATCGCGATGAGTGATAACATCAAAAAGAATCTCCAAAATTTGGATCTGGGAATCAATGATGCCCCGGTTCCTTTACCACCAGAATTATGTAGTCACGCTGCCAATCTCAATCGTTTCTCTTTGATAGTCTCTCCAGTGAATCCCCAGAAGCAGAATGTGCGCGCTATCATGGCGCAGATGCCTAAAATTTGGGGCTTTGCTAATGCTTGCTGCGGTCGTGTTCTTGGTAATGGAAAGATATTGTTTATCTTCCAGTCTGAGGAAACGCTAAATTTGGTCCTGAAACGAGGACCCTGGGCTTTCAATGACTGGATGCTGACGGTTCATCGTTGGTACCCCAACATCACGGATGAAACAATGAAGATAATCCATTTCTGGATCCAAGTGCGTGGGATACCAGTACAATTCCTGACAACTTTGATGGTTAACTACATTGGTGAGAGACTTGGAAATGTTGCTGCGGTGGACTTTGACGAGAATGCTAATCTTGTGGAGTTTGTTCGCATCTGTATCAATTGGAATGTTGACACTCCGCTACGATTCCAGAGAAATTTCCAATTTGTGGGAGGGGAAAACACGATTCTAAAGTTCCGTTATGAACGTTTGAGGAACTTCTGTACCAAATGTGGAGCCCTGACCCACGACTCGAAGGAATGCCCTTTAACATTTGATGATCCTCATGATGATGATGATAACCGTCCAAATGATGACAATGCGGGTGATGATGACCATGACGAATATGATCCTCACTACGACTACAACCAGAAGACTTACGACTCGGAGACAAACATTTTGCAAACAATTGCTTCGGATGGTGAAATCCCTGGTCTGAAACGAGTTCATCAAGACAATGAGTTTATCATCAATGATTCTGATGACTCCTCTGTTCCGAGTGTCTTTGAAGACACTGAATTGACTGCAGAGCGCCTCATATACCTCTTGACGAAGTTTGCGACAGGAAAGGGTCAACTTGTTGAAGAAGGTACGTCTAACATGATGCCATATGCTCTTGAAAAGGAAACGATCAACAACAAAAGGAAGAAGGCAACGATGGAAGTCTACTACCAATAGAAGGAAGCAGAGGAAGATCTGATGGTCCTGAATCAGATCCATAAGAAGGGGAGAGTGGAGTCAGTGGGTTCTTGCAGCGGTAATGGATTCAACGGAGCCGCGGGGGGGGGGGGGGGGGGGGGTACCCCCAATGCCTCCATGAAGATCATCTCCTGGAACTGCCAAGGGCTCTGCTCACCTCAAACACAGAGTCGTTTAAAACGTTTATGTCGTATTATTAAACCTAATATTATTTTCTTGTGTGAAACTATGAATGCTTGCTCTACTGTATTTGATTTTGCTTCTGTTCTAGGTTTCAATAATGTAATAACAGAACCCCCGCTTGGTCGGAGAGGTGGTCTAGCTTTGTTATGGTCAAACGATGTCACGTTATCCAAGTTGTATCAGGATGAACGTATGATCGATGTTCATATTATGTTTAATAATAAGGGTTTCTATTTTTCTGGTGTCTATGGTAACCCAAATTCAAGTTTGAGGTATTTATTTTGGAACCAGTTGGAAACTATAAACTCAACTCGTAATGGACCATGGCTGCTGGCTGGCGATTTCAATGAGATCATTGATAACACTGAGAAGATTGGAGGACCTATAAGAGATGAATACACTTTCAGGGATTTCAGGCATATGTTATCTGTTTGTGATTTGGCTGATTTAAAGTCCAAAGGAGATCGTTTCTCGTGGGTGGGAGAGAGAAGAGATTATACGATTAAGTGTTGCCTTGATCGAGTGATGAAAAATTCAGAATGGACTACCTTGTTTCCAACTGCAGAGGCTGAGTTTTTGGAATTTGATGGATCAGATCATAAACCAATCCTTACAACGATCAACCCTCGAGTCTCTTATACAACAAAGGCCTTTCGCTTTGATAAAAGACTAACTGAAATAGAGAATTTCGATAAAATAGTGGCAAACGGATGGAACTCCTGTAAAAAAATGAAACATTACTCGATAAGTGATCATATCAACAACTGTCGCAGAGAAATGGCAAAAGAAAAGCACAAAGCTAATCTAAACTCAGCAAAACGCATTGATCATTTTCAACATCTTCTAAACAGAGCAATGGAGAGTACAAACAGAAGAAACCGACGCAATATCCCGTATTTGCAAAGAGAGCTAAGCAAGGCGTATAGTGATGAAGAGTATTATTGGCACAATAAAAGTAGAAATCGATGGTTAAACCTTGGAGATCGTAATACAAGCTTCTAACATGCAAGTACAACGACTAGATATGCTAGAAATCACATTTCTAGTATACGAGACTCAAGAAACATATGCCACTCTGGTGATCATCAGATTGGAGCTCATGCTCAAGAATTTTTTTCTACAATGTATACATCAAACAGAGTTCCTGTCTCACCAATCGACTTTGGCGACTTCCCTCCTACTGTATCATCTGCTATCAACGAACACCTCGAGAGGGAGTTCACTGAAGAAGAAATTTTTGAGGCAATCTCTTCCATTGGAGATGATAGAGCACCTGGGCCGGATGGCCTAACTGCACGTTTTTATAAACATTACTGGCACATTATAGGGCATGATATAATTGCAGAGGTTCGAGAATTTTTTGACACATCACACATGAAGTCGGGTATGAATCACACTAACATTTGCATGATCCCAAAGATAGAAAAACCTCAAACTCTATCAGATTATAGGCCTATAGCCTTATGTAATGTTCTATACAAAATCATTTCAAAATGCATGGTAGCTAGGCTGAAAAAACAACTGGATCTTATAGTTTCGGATTCCCAAGCTGCTTTTATACCCGGAAGACAAATTACAGACAATGTAATGATTGCCCATGAAGTGATGCACTCTTTCAAATCTCGAAAACGAGTGTCAACGAACTAAATGGCAATCAAAACTGATGTCACCAAAGCATATGACAGGGTAGAATGGAATTTTTTGGAAGTAACAATGCACCTCTTTGGTTTTTCAAAAAAATGGATTGATTGGGTTATGGCATCAGTCCGGTCTGTAAGTTACTCAGTCCTGATCAATGGTACACCATATGGAAACATAGTCCCTCAAAGGGGTATAAGACAAGGTGATCCTCTCTCACTATATCTTTTTATCCTATGTGCTGACATTATGAGTCACCTAATCAGAACTAGAGTATGCTCGGGAGATATCAGAGGCATTCGCATAGGTAATGGGGTACCTCCTATCACTCATTTGCAGTTTGCGGATGACTCTCTGTTTTTCTGTCAAGCGAATGCACGGAATTGCAACGCAATCAAAGAAGCTTTTGAAGTGTATGAGTACTACTCAGGCCAACAGATTAACACAAGTAAATCACTTATTACATTTGGTTCTCGTGTAAACGGTCATCTTCAAAATAGATTGAAAAAGATTCTTGCAATACCAAACAACGGTGGCGGTGGAAAATATCTTGGTTTACCAGAGCAGTTTGGTAAAAAGAAGTGTGAAATGTTTCATTACATAATCGACAAGGTTAAACAACGAACTGCTTCATGGAAGGGTCGCCATCTCTCACCTGCAGGAAAAGAAATTCTCATAAAATCAGTTGCTCTCGCTATGCCGGTATATTCAATGTCCTGTTTCAAAATTCCACTTGATGTCATTTCAGAAATAGAGTCTGTTATCCAGAGATTCTGGTGGGAGAAGAGTAATCAAGACAGAGGCATACCTTGGATCGCATGGAAACGATTGCAATATCCTAAGGCTGATGGGGGTCTGGGATTTAAAAATCTAGAGCACTTTAATGATGCTCTACTTGCAAAACAAGCCTGGAGATTGATACATTACCCAAATTCTCTATTTGCTAGAGTATTTAAAGCTAGATATTACAAGGATGAATGTGTTTTAGATGCTAAGCAAAGAGTTAATCAGTCATACAGTTGGTCATCTATATTAGCAGGCCTTGAGTTAATCAAAAAAGGTTCGAGATACATTATCGGTAATGGTGAGTCAGTCCGAGTAAATGTGGACAACATCACAGCAACAAATCCTCCAAAACCTGTTCAAAGTGTTATCCCGGATGAACCTCTCATGATATCAAACCTCATTTCTTCAAATCCGGCATATCAGTATTGGGACAGAAGTAAGATTCTGCAACATATTACACCTGCAGATCAAAACAAGATTTTGAAAATGTATCTCCCCCAGAAAAAAAGACCAGATAGGCTTATCTGGCATTACAATAAATCAGGAGACTACACAGTCCGCTCTGGATACTGGTTCTCGATGAACAACCCGGACAAACCATGTGACTTGCCACCAAAACCTCATGGATCAGTTCAGTTAAAACGACAAATTTGGAAACTAAACATTCTACCAAAGGTAAACCACTTTTTATGGAGATTGCTCTCTAGATCCTTACCCACAACAACTTGTCTCATATCTAGAGGAATGAATATAGACCCTATATGTTCGAGATGTTTACAAAATGATGAGACAATTGATCACATACTGTTTTTATGTCCATATGCTGAATCCATTTGGGAATTAGCAAATATCCCGATCCATGCTTTGTATTTGTCTTCAATCACTTGCGAAATTTTCTTGGAAGCTGTTTTTGCACTGCAAAATGATAATGATGTACCATTAGAGACAAAACTACTACCATTTTGGATCATTTGGCATATTTGGAAGACAAGGAATAAATTCATATTTGAAGAAATTTCGGAAGAACCAATTCACATGGTATGGCGTGCTAAAGCGGATGTACGAGAATGGTGTCGAAGTGTTTTAAACCGACTTGACTCTCCTTCCTTAAAATCAAAACCAACGCATTGGACAAGGCCTCCTCAACTGATGCTCAAGTGCAATTACGATGCAAGTTTTGATCCCCTAACTCAAGAGACACGGGGCGGATGGATCCTACGTAATAACAGAGGCATCTCTAATGGTTGGGGAGCTGCAAATATGAGATATGCATCATCACCATTGGAAGCTGAAGGTAAAGCTCTGCTGAATGCGATGCAACAAACGTGGATACGAGGAATAAGAAATGTTATCTTCGAAGGCAATTGCGAATTACTTATTAAGATGCTGCATCAGTCAATATACATTGCATCGATTGAAGGTGTTTATCAAGATATAGTACACTGGGCACAATCCTTTGACACAATTCAATTTGCTTACATTACAAGAAATTGTAATAGAACAGCTCATGCTTTAGCAAAATTTGGATGTAGCTCTGAATCTTTTTATTCTTCTTATTTTCATCCCCTATTTGGTTAACGGAAACTCTTTGTAATGATTACATTTTATCATTTATATAAATTCCTTTTCGACGAAAAAAAAAAATATAGAAAGAGGATGATTGACCAGTGACCAATTTCAGAAGTTTACAAAATACAGTATGATATTCTCTATATGTTGGCAGAACTAATTCAAGCTGTGTTATGTTTTCGCTTTTCTGACATGTACAGTAACAGAATAAGATAGAATGGCAGTTAGGTCCGTATAAAATGTGACACTCACTATCAAGAACAAGAAAACTAATGGAATCTACAGAAGAAGAATGATTTCAAACATTTCTTCCTTATGAATCTGTTGTCATGCGTATGCTCTTGTCTTCCTTACCCGGAGAAGCTGAGCCAGGGGAGGCGAATAATGCTTGTATAAGTCTCGGTGGTCAAGAAGTTGAGATTCAAGCTCCTCCACAACCCAAAAGGTCTCTTTCAGTAGACAAAGAGATTTGTTTAAATGGAAGTGATAAGACCGGTTTGGTTTGTGCATAGACATGAGCAGTTTGGTTCAGTTAAGTTTCTTAGGACGAGGCGTCTGTCGCGGTTACCCATTAGCTTGATGAGCGGTAACTTCTGCGAGACTTGACGCCAAATTTCCTTCACTGCTCCATTTGGGTTATCATAGTCAAAATACCGTGTTACCTGTGTGCATTGGATCATTCGGGTATGAGAAACATTCCTAAGAGAATCAAATATATGAAGAGGTCAGAGGTTGAAAAGAAGGAGAGGGTACCAATCTCATCTCTCTCTGATACTCCAGGATCTTCTTGGTTTTTATCTTCCTCAGCATCTGAACCAAAAATCTGGGCTGCAGAGCTGCATTTGCCTCAACAAAAATCGAAAACTTTCTATAATCTATAACATCTTCAAAAGGTAACTCGATGCTATCGCTAACAATCACGGGCACACACAAACTGACAATGGAGTCAAAGAGTCTGCAGGCGGATGGGGTATCACCCGCAGGATTTAGACAGAACTTTGAAGTATGCATTCCTTTCGTAGCAGCTCGTCGGTTCTCCCTGGATTGAGTTCCATGTTTTATTGTTACATCTCCTTCCTTTTCAAGAACTTGGAATAGCAAATCACGAACTTTTCCACCCTGAACACACCCAAAGAAGCAGTCAGAAGAAGATCAATATTGTCTTCTTTAAAAAAGACAGAACTTGATACGAAGTTGAGCCAACAAGGGTGTATCTTTCTCCCCTGTTTTGAGGGAGATCATGCTATATTACAAATTCAGATTACAATTCTTCTGGATTTTTCCCCTTGCAATGAATTCCCTAGAAACGTTATATGGAAAGAGATTCTTGGTGGCATGTAACTAGATAAAAACTATAAAATCGCAGAGCAGAGCTCACTTAGATCAGAGGAAAGTTACGAATTCATTCTTCAACTTAACCTGCTAGAGTCTGCTAAGGCCACAAAGTTTCAACATTTTTTCACAAACCGTTATTCGTTAATCACATCCTCTAGACTCACACTAGCTGACCAATCTCCTTACTCACCTAAAACCTTAGGAAAGCTACACACTTGGAACATTTTGAGCGCTAATTAATCACATTTCCAAGAACAACTGCAAAGGCAAAAGAAGAGACTTACATCTTTGCGATATCGATTTCCCATGAAGAAGAGCAATGTGTTGCGAGCCTCAACCCCAATTTCTCCATTGAAGAGATTGACCCTATGAGAGTAAGGTATCACCACATCCTTGACGAACGATCCTTGATCAGGCCTCAGCCGCCCGAAATCCGCCACGAGCAGAACCGCATTCTTAACCCGGTCCAAGATCCGATACAAGGCATTAGGATCACCGGCGGGTATCACGTGATCTCGGCCACCATTCCTCCTCCACCACTCTTGGCCCTCAAGCCACTCCATCAACCCTTCCTGCATCTTCTCATCGCTGTAACCGGATCCGGGTTCAACGGGTCGACCCGCATTCACAATTAAGCTGAGGGAAGAGAACACCGGGACGTAGAAGAGATCAGCGTCGGCGGGATCCAAGACACGGACAATCGGAGACCCGGATCGATCGACTTCGGGTCGGTTCAGATCCGAGAAAAGATACCACTCGTGCATATGTTGATGACCCGGATACCTGAGCGCGGTGACGTCATCGACGGGCTTCTTGACTCCGCCGCGAGCGATTGAGTGCTGCTCGATGACACCGTAAGTGAATCTCTTGGGGAGATTGTACATGTAAACCCTAACCTTAGGCTGAACCGGAGCACGACGTCCTTGATCATCATCTTCTTCTTCGCGGATTAGCTGGCGAGGGAGATCGGATGAGGAAGGGAGCGAACGGCTCACGGAGGCGTTGAGAATTACATAGATTGCGATGACGGAGACGACGGCGATTGCTGCTCGTTTGAGAAGGGAAGATTTACGCGCCATTGGAAAGGAGATTGAAGAAAGCTTAGGCCTTTAGGGTTTTCAGGTGAGAGAGAGAGAGATTGAAGTTAGCTGACACTAATGAAGATGACTGTTGTTGTGATTTTGGGTTCGTTACATTTCGTGCACTTCTCTTGCCCAACAGCTGATTCTGAATTTTCACTTTATGTGTACAATTACAATATTAATAAATTCATACAGTAATTATCTAGATAATAAATAATGTTGTTAAGTGTTGATTTATTGCATGAAAATTGTTTAATTAACTTTTTACGTAGATAACGGAATTATGAAACTTAACAAGAAAAAAAGATATGCATAAGTTTTTAATGGGGCAACTGCAACATAATAAACAAGATAATCAGTGTGTTTGCGACTTGCGAGGGTATTTGTACAAATCTAATCATCTCTCTCTACATAACTGTTTTTCTTCTTCTCTGTAGTAGAATGTGGGAGTGTTGTTGTTACTTAGTTATGCTGTTTGTATGAGATGGGACCAGATCTTGAGACAGCAAACCTAGGAAGTGGACTAGGACCTGTGCTGTTTGATCCTGACCCTCCTTTATGGCTCGAGCTGTAATCCAGCGGTCCTGAACGACGGGAACTACCCCTTTGTTTGTTCTTGTTGTTCTCATTGTTTCTTGAGTTTCCAGTTTCCGGTTCCATGTAGTGTTCCTGACCGTAGAGTGAAGATGATGAGCCTTTGAAGTACCCTGAATCCGGGGCAGCTGCGGAGCTACTGCTACCGCTACCACTACCACGCTGGGGAGTCGTGGGGTTTTTCATGGAGGGAGAAGCATGGATGAGTGATACGGATGGAGAATGGTATGGAGATGCTGTTGCGAGCGGTGTGGATGGTGTGTTGGAGTAGTATTGCGTGTAGATTGACCTGAGGATTGTGTATGGGACATGTGATTCAAGGGAGCTTCTTGGGAGGTATGGTGAGATTTCGCAGAGTTGGTCTAGGAAGATAAGCTTAGCCACAAGATGAGATCTGAAGAACAAAAAAAGGTTGATATGATGATCATGTGGATAAAAAATGAGGGATGGAGTTTAAAAATAGTTCCAGGTTTCTCTTACCTGTTGGCTTCGCTCCATGAATCTAACACAATGGATGCAGCGAATTTCACAAAGAGTAACATTGCGGATTTAATGCTTGCTTCAGCGGTTACACGGGGTTGAAACTCTGAGTCCAGATTTTCACTAGAGTGATGACCATTTGAGAGGGACTGATGCTGCTGCAGGTATTCACGCTGTAACCTCACATACTCACTTCCTGCAATGACAGCGCTAATACACCGAGCCAAGCAATGGATGTTGTTGCTGAATCCACCAGTCTCGATGTTGAATCCAGTAGTGTTCCAGGCGTTTGAGGTCATAAAAGAGGCGAAAAAGTAAGGTAACAAACTCCAGGAGTTGTCATTTGCACCTCCCACCTCTTCGAGGATTAATCTAACCCATTCAGAGTCATGATCTCCAGCTACGCCAACGCCATTTGCCACACCTTTGATCCTTCTGATTTCTTTCTTTTCAGGTATTTCTTCAGGTATGTGTTCAACGATGCCAGAGATCATCGAGTGTATCAAGGATGCATTGTCTTCAAGAACAGCTCCAGAGGCTTCAGCGAGGAGCTCATCAAAAGCCAAAGCTTGACCAGCTTCAATACAAAATCCTATCACGGTATCCAAATCCACTATCTGCCTAACGGATGCGTCTCTCTCCACTCTGTCACCAGAATGCATACTTGCAGCAGCTGCCTCAATCAATTCCCGGTTTGACCTCAGAGATGTTTCTATGCAGTTTACTAGGGCAGCTGTATGTACTTTCATCATCCTATCCAGCCGGTCTACTCCATAGCCGCCGAAGATACGAACAAACGCCTGTAATTCCTTGACGTCGGTGACTGACTCTGCAAAATACCCTCCAACTGGTCTAGTGCTTTTGAAGTATTTGTGCCTCGGAGCAAAGAGGATTCCTGCACCAGACACATCCTTGATGATATTGTCCATGTACCAGTTGCACACAACTTCAACTGCAGATCCAGTGTTTTGCTGTGGTTCAGCAGGTTTTTCAAATGTGTGCAAAGACGAAACAGGCCCTGAAAAGGCTTCAGTGAGTAAAATTTCTCTGATGCCTTGGGTTAGGTCCATGCTAACGTGCTGCTCTGCCAAGTGAACTATGCTCATATGCCGCCTGATAAGAGATTCCAAAACAGAAGGCCGCTGAAGATCGTTATCGGTTTGCAGTGCAGTAAGAAATCTTCTCTTGAAGTTCCCAAGAATGCATTCTCTCATGTACTGCAAGTATTTAATCGGCGGGATAAAGTCAAAAAGCCTAAAAAAGCTTAACAAGACCAGACGATGAGAGAAATTTCATGGGATCTTTCCATAAGATATTCTTTTAATTCACGAGATATAAAAGAAACATGCAACCTTTCCATATCAGATTCGAGCAGATACTCTAAAAGAATACGTGGAAAGAATATGTGCTTCTACCAAGAGAAAATTCTTGAGTTGAAATCTAGTAGACTCACCTCTCTTAGCACAAATACGTGGTTTATAACACAAATAGGCTCCATGTCGTTCAGAATTGAACACAGATTAGTCAATCTTTGGATTGCAGCTTCCAACCTGCCATCACAAGGAGATACTTAAGATAACACAGTATCTAAGGAACACTGATTTCATGAATAGAAAAGAAAAACTTGAGGCCAGACTTGGGAACTCACATCTTAATAGACTTATTATTCTCAGGATAGCTCTCATGGCCGGGTAAAGTAAACCCGCCTACAACTCTGGGGGATTTCATTGAAGGAGCAGAAATTCTTGATGCATTATTCAGATAAGCTGCAGCTTGTTCTGGAAGAAGCTGTGAAAGGTCAACACATCAGTTGGAGGACAGTAGTTAAGTAGAATATTGCTTTTGTAATAACATGATTTTGGGGTAGGATATCTGACCTGAGATTCTAGAGCGCCAAACCCGCCTTCTGAATCAAGAATATTTATTAGGCCCTCCAGTCCCCCCATTATTGATTCAATAAGAGACTCTACATAAAGCACTGCATCTCTCCCGAATTTGGTAACCTGTGGAGAAAGACAAGAAGAGGGACCTTTCCGTTTAATAGATGGTATCACTGATATAGAAAAGTGAGACAAAACATATAGGCAATGAGAATTTGTGGTTCACCAAAACGAGAAACATTATATTGGTTTATTAGAAAACTTTTTAAAAAGATGGCATGCTAAGGGAAAATTTTTTAATCCAAAAGTAGCTTATGGAATCAATAACTTTATTTGTCATTGCACATATGCAACATGGTAACGGGGTCAATCCAATTTTACGATCACTTTAAATCATTTATTGTCATATTGAGAGTAATATGGTGCTCGCAGCGTGGTCTTAACACTACGAGAATCTCATGATCCAGACATGTACTATAGAAAAAATGCAAAATTCACTGAGACTGAATTATGGATTTACCTCCTCGGGAATTATTAGTGAAGCACATTCCGGAAAACTACTAGCCACACTGAGCCATGCACAACAATGCTGAGGACGTCCTTCTGGTCCAAACATTGTATTTCTGAAAACCTTTTACAACAATTAAATGTCAGATTATGCATAAGATAACATGTGGGGAAATAGTGGACAGTGAAAAACAACAGGAAGTATACAGTTGTGAGGTGTTGATGGTAGAAATATAATTTCTTCAGACTTCCATGCTTTGATAATTGAGACTCCAACTCATCAACACATCTGCATTAAAAAACATGGAATTCTGCAGTATATTAGTTTCACCGTTTCTCTAGATAGAAGTTAACCAAGTAATGGTAATATAAGGCCGGGAATAGTACCTGGACCAATTATATGCAGCATTTCCTTCCGATAGCAAGCCCTCCTTCCCTGTAGAGACAGTGGCTTTTTCCAGATGCCTGATGTTTATCGATGATCGAGAAGAAGTGACAATCATCAGAATGGACAACCAATCTTTCCGGAATTCCTGTACAACAAGAGGCGCTGAGCATTAGAAATAGATTAGATGACTAACAAAATAATTGTGTTGAGACCTGGCTACAATTAGGATTGGTGACAGGCCTAATGGGAAACATACGGAAACATGAGTGAATTTACTATCAGGTGTGTATTGACTATCTGTGAAAGAAAAATGTAAATGCATCATCTGACTTGAAAAAAACAAAGTGGATATAGTCCATCTTTCTTACAGATAGGTCACATGTGATTGCAGAAACATTTTCTCCCTGCGCTTTGGGTATGTTTTCGAGATGTTGCACAATACGCTGGAAAAGGCCTTTCAAGGTAGGATCAAGGTCCAGAGCCACAATTCCAGGAGTGCCCATCAGGTAACGAATCCTTCCAGCAGATGAAGAAAGGTATGATAGTGCATAACCTCGAGCAGCTGCAATCCAACACCAATGTTTCAAAATCCTGTACTTACAACCAATGCTCGAGGATGTGATATCTCAAAGTAACAAACCTGAGATGTACTTGCGCACTAAACAGCAGAGACGGTCCATTCCGTCGAGCAGGAAGCCAATGGTAGGATCATTTGGATCCTAAGAAATAAGGAAAAAATCAGCAATAGTTATCAAATTTTGAGTTCATAGAAAGTCAAAGTTACAATACTGAGAGGCTTTCAAAGTTCAAGCAATCAACTTACTATGTCAACTGGTATCACTCGAGCAGCCTTGGATCTTGAAGATGCAATGCCAGCATGTTGAAAATACCAGAGAACCTCAGATTGGGCCAAAGCCAATGCAGAGAATACCATCTAAGAAAAGAAAAGGAAATAAATCAATAACTGGGAAAGCTTAGGGAAGGGAATTATGAGTATAATACTGGATAGGAGGCTCCAATCTCTGCAGAACTTCAATGACACATATCATCTGACACAGATATTTAGCAAAACTTTTCATTTGACAATTTTCATAAGTCTAAGTCATTCTTCCATGAAAGCATTGTCTGTTTTCTCTGAAATAGACCAATAGCACCGGCCCACGATCATGTATTAAATTTACAGCCCCTTGTTCCTAATGCAAGCATGCTATTGCAAGCTTTTGATTAATCACTGACAGACGATAAACCTTAAACCCTATTATGAAACAGACTAAACCTATACCTGAATGTTTGGCGCCAGCAAACTTGGTTGATCAGTGAAAAATAAAACCATCCGACCAATTTCCTGCTTCAGCAATATTCTTCTTTCTCGGTGTATGGTATCACATAACTGCAGCGCTTGCTCATGCACCTCACTGGAAACAGCGACCAAACAAAAGTAAGTAAATTTATAAATTCAAGAGCTATAATCTCTGCAAAATCACAAACTTAGAGGAAAACAACAATTTTCCAGTATCATATGAGGATTACAAGTCAGATGCGGCTCATAAAGCCATAAGTATAGAACTAAAATAATGTGGTACCTGATCATTTTCTCAACTTGCTTTGCTACACTATATTCTAGATCAGCTTCCTTTTGTTTAGTCCGACCAGATTTTGCCATCTTCTTTGATTCTAACACACGGGGTAAAACATACAACTGATAGTCTTCGTGCAACAAAATGTACTGCATGGTCAGGTTAATAGAGTCAGCTGATGCAAAAAAAATCCAATATAAAAATCTTTGTTGCAGACCATTTAAAACTCACCTCATCCCGAAATAAAGTCACGACTAAGTTTTCCTTTAGCACAACCTGAAACGCAACAGGACAGTAAAACATTTATTAGAGAAGCACGAATTAAAAGCAATCTTGATTTGCTTTGTACATCAAAAATTTAGGTCCATTACTACTAATCTTAATTTAAATAAACGGTACAAAAAGCACAATACATTTAAGAATTATTGGAGGACATACTTCTTTATTAAGATCTCAATCGAAAACAAAAGGAAAAAACAGATTTATACCAGGGCGATATCAATGCTAGTAACACGAAGAAGCTCGTCTGGGCAAACGAGATATCCAAGAAGCACCCATTCTCGGTACGACGTAACATTTGCAAGATCTTGCGCTCTCTGTAGGAAGCAAGAGTGTAATATCCATTATTAGCACTATACTAAATAAAAGAAAAAATTGTAAGGGATATACTATAGCATTCTACTAATTCGGAGCACCATAAGTTTTGGCTGATAATTATCAAGCCGAGTTTACCATGGGATGAGCAGAATTTGTAAGTATATCTGGGAATCTAGGATGATATGGGCTTAAGAATCCCTCATTTCTCAACTTCCTTGTATCTGCTGATAGAAAAATACTAGGTCCTACAGCCTCCAGGACCTAAGAAAAATGAGTAACATTGTTACTACTGCTATATCAGTATTAGCTCATAGTATACCTTGGATATAACAAGTGCAGCCCCAACTCTTATAATCCAGCGAAACCCTAATAAACATAACAACCAAATCAAACTAAGTTGAAATATTAACCTCTCCAATCCTTGGGCTGACAAAATTCAAATCTTCTTGTAAGCCTTTCAATGGGGGGTCATAAGAGTCTATAAATTGCACCAAGCTGGATGCATGACGAAGAGTTTTAATTCATGGTTATTGGCCAATTGATTATATATAAATTAAAAATGACACAACAAGGGAAAAAGGAATCCGTACCGGTGATAAAAGTCACAGTCTCGATCATTTCTTGATAGCGCATGCAGAAGGTTGTACACTTGCAGCAACATTTTCCTAGGAATCTACTTTGACAGAATAAACACTATTACAGATTGATAATAAAATAAGTGAATGTTTCATCTGACAAGTGTTATCAATCCAAATAAACAGAGAAGTTAGAAAAAGAATAAGCTCAGCATACCTTCTCTGCGAAAAGGTTGACTCGGACAAATGCACAAAAGAGATCCATGAACGCATGCAGTATAAGTGAGTTCTGATGAGGCTGGAAAAAACTGAACTAAGTTATGAGCTAATCATGAATACTCAACAATTTTATCCTCATCCTCACAGAAAAATTTTTGACAAGTAAAAAAATAACTTAATGTACCAAAAGATTTCATGACCTCCACCTAAGGTACAAGTTCAAAGGAAAGCTCAAAGTTTCAACGAAGAGCAAGTAAATACTATCCGCAGATGAGGGGCACTGACTCACCAGCAAAGTAATTACAGTGCTGCTTAGGTCCAATATAAGCCGTAGGGCCTGTTCTCGAAATGCCATCAAGTCGAGCAGCAGCTGATTCAAGAAAAGGAAAATGCATGACGAGAGGAATACGAAGGCATCCCCTACTGAATTCTAAACACGAACTAAAAAAAGAAGGCTAACAAATAACCACTCTTTTACAATTTTAAAGTAAAACCATGTACTAAGTATATTTTATATGTGTACCCACATATACAAGACTGATTCGTGGTGAGACAGAACATAATGAACAAAGAAAACTTATAGAAGATTGACTATAGCATGTAGGACTTTGGAGATGCTTCACTATTCTCGAGCAACAAGTTTCAGAACAACAGAACATAAATCCAAAAACATATTACATAGATAGTTTCTTGTTACCTGTATCCATGGCTCTAAGCTCTGTAAGTGAAGTTCAGCACCATCATGCAAGCTATCCAGTGAAAACTTGTCAATCTGCATACATATTGCATTAAAGAGAAAATTTAGCATATAACAAAGCGCACACTAAGCCTAATAACAAAAAAAAAAAACAACTCCTTACTTACACGTTCGAGTTGCAATTTGCTGAAATGCTCAGGGAACTTTTTAGAGAGCAAAGTGCAAATCCGCGGATGGTTAGGGAACACACCCGCTTTCCAAAACGCTTCAGAGAAAACATGACCAACAGAATCAGGGTACTCCAAGATTTGATTGAGTCTATACATTTTAGCCATGAGACCTTCAGCAACCTCAATCATTTGAACAACCCACTGTATGTTCAAAGCCTTAGTGGAACTACCAGAAGAACTCTGAACATGTCCATCAGAAGAACTCAACTGCTTAGAGCTCCTAGATGACACTGATGAAGCCATTTCAGGTCCCAAGTACTCAGTCCATCTGGAAGGACCTTCCCATTCCCTCGATCTCACAGAGGTCGGAGACATTGATTCATCTTGAGAAGGATAATACTGACGGGACTTCGCCATTAATTGAGAATTCTATTTTTCAGAAACACATTACACAATTCAGCTCTTGCAAATAAAACCCAGTAATTCTCAACAAAGAACCAAGTCAGAGAGAGTAAATGCGGGGAAATTAAAGTAGAGATGAGTGAGGAACTGATAAAACCCCAGGTGAAGCAAGAGCCATGTGAAGATATTGAATTACCTGAGGAAGCTCCAAAGGAGCAAGTCAATTAGGAGAAAGACTGGGGAGTAAGATCGCAGCTTCGGCTGGGGAGTTCAGATCTGAATTTTCTGTTAATCAACTCCGGAGACGATGACGACGAAGAAGAGAGAGAGAGAGAGAGAGAGAGAGAGAGAGAGAGAGAGAGAGAGAGAGAGAGAGAGAGAGAGAGAGCGTCGTCGGGGGCTCAAATCGGAGAGTGAGCCGAGAAATAAGAGAGTTGCTAAATTCGTTCGTTTGGGTCTCTCTCTCATTTAAGACAAAATTAGTCAGTACATTTTCTAATCTCAATTTCCAGATTTACCCTTTTAATATTTTTTACTTTTTTTTTTTTTTTTTTAATTCGCTCAAGCACATTAAAAATTTTGAAAATTGAGTTGTTAGTTGTCCATTTGAATTTGAAAAAAATGCAAGAAAAAAAACAAATTTGTTTCTAGACCAAATAAAATAAATTTACTCAAACTTATGTATCAATTTATATACCATTAATTCAATGGATTAACTTATAAATTTTGGATTGTGGATATCAAAATTACATCTTATATATATTGTTATAATTTAGTGTACCAGTCCAGTCATCATATCCCCTCAACTATTGTGAGTTTAGCATAACAAAAACAATGTGCTTTTTGGTCATAAACATTCTCAAAAGGTAAATTGAAATTTACGAAATCTATTTATATAATTAAAAATATTTTTAGATATAAAACAGTATAGTATGATGTATTCTATAGTACTATTTATAGTATTTTAATAAAAGGAAAAAAAAAAAAAAAAAAAAAAGAACAAAGGCTCTTCTAGTTGGGGTGGTTGAAATATAAGTTTCCAAAGCTTTGACAAAATAAGGAGAAGTCCCTTAACCGGTAATTATAATATTCTCAAGAAATTAACAAAAATATCAAATATTGATGACTAGTTGTTACTATCATTACTTCAACATATATCACTATATCAGCTAATAAGCTTTTAGGTGTAATAATTGTCAATAATTCTAGAATTACTGTAATAAACTTTATATAATTCAGTTAATAATTAGTGTTTCTGACGTTTCTGATTATGTCATCAGTCGCTGTTCAAATACCGATCCGATTCTTACCCAAACCCAAATTAAGGATAAATATTTTGCATATTAGTGGCGAACATGACACATTAAAAAAAAGCAGAAAAAAGAAAGTAAATACATAATGTAATAAGTAGGGTTGACAAACGCAGGAATCTTGTATTACAAGGTGCTGCATCTTGTAAACTTAGTTGGACAATTGTGGCTAACAAGCTTGTATTCCACAATAAGCAACAATGATTCCCAAATCTTTTTCCCACTGTGCACATATCATTGCATTTGCAGATTTTTTTTTGTTTCTTTTCTTTTCACATTTCCCTTTTGAGGTCTTTTAAGGAACAAAAACCGGTTTCACACGATTGCTACAATATCTGCATATATTCTTTCTTTGTATGAATCTTCCCATTAGATCCTTCTTGGTTTTTTAATCTTAATCTCACCAATTGTTTCACAGTCATGATTTATCTCAAGGGTCTACCACTAGTGTGAACCGTGCTGATCTACATTCTTTTTCTCAACATAGTATCTTATACAACAGGACCATGATTGGTATAACACAATCCGGATCGGATCAGATTACCTACAAAAAAAATTAACTGGATGCATCCAATTGAGAAATGAAACGCAAAGAGAAAGAGAGAAAACTTTGCTGATGATGCATAACTCAAATTTTTTGTTTGATAACCTTGGCCATTCGATAGAAGCCTCCATCTTATTAGAGTAGGTTGGCAACTATTGATTTTAATCATTACTCAAATCAAAAGCTTCCAGTTCGGAGCTAGAAATTGATTCGAGAATTGGTTCTATCACTTAAGATCCCAAAGAATGGAAAAAGAAAAACTCAATTTGTTAAGTAAAGGGGCATAGCATAACTCCATGAAATATCAAATCAATGTAAACGCCAAAGCTCTTTATTCTCTACCATTGTTCAAACAATTTAACTAAAAAAAGCAAAACATAAAAAGAGAACGAGAGACTGGAATCTTCAGAATTTTCTTGATTCATCCATCGACAAAAATCTGAGAAACAACAATCTGCGTTGCAGTGAAAGCTTCGAGAATAATCTGGAAAAGATAAATATCTCAGTGCTTGGCATCTTCTTCTTCGCAGAACTTAGAGTAGTTGTCTGAATCCATCAGCTTCTCTGCCTCACCTGCATCACTCAGCTCCACCTTTACGATCCATCCTTGGTCATATGGGCTCGAGTTCACCTGTAAATTATAACAAAAGAATATCAGTTCAAGAGTCAAGAACACAAAACCTCCAAGTTTAACATAAGAGTATCAGCTCGAGACAACAGAATCAAGAACCTCCAAGTTTGAGATATTTTACATCATATCGATTAATCAAATCTAAGAATCCATGAATCAAGCAAGATTCTCAAAGTTAGAATTTAACTTTCCAAGAATCGTATAGAAAGCAGGGAATGTATGTCACCCATTTGTTAGCCACTTGCATCAAATGAAAAACAAGTAACCAAACAAAGAGACCCGCAAAACCAAGATTTCAAATTTGACCAACACAGTTATTGTTCAAAGCGGTTCAACAAAGATTATCTGTCTAACACAGTGAATCAATGGTACAACTGTGAAATGAGGACTCACCAATCCAGGGGACTCAGTCAGCTCCTTATTGACTTCAACCACCGTACCCGAGACTGGAGAATTGATATCGCTAGTTGCTTTCACACTTTCCACCGCTCCAAAACTCTTCCCTTGTGACACTGTAAGTCCCACATCAGGTAACTCCACATAGACCACATCTCCTAAATGGTCCTGCGCGTGATCCGTTATACCAAAGGTTGCTTTAGTCCCCTCTATCTTCACCCATTCATGTGAATCAGCATATTTCAGATCCTTCAAAACCGCTATAACACAAAAAAAAAAACAGTAAAGTTAAATGGCTAAAAAAATATACAACATTCCAAAAAAGAGAATCGAAAAACAAAGTTTTGAGAATAGTTCTTATTTCTCTATGAACAAGTTTCAGAAAGAAAAAAACACCACATAACCATTCGGTTATCAGGCAGATTTAAAAATCACACCCAAAACAACATCAATTATATAATACAAATAACATAGAACATATCATCACTCACTGCCTCCAAGCTTCTGAATATTTCTAAGAAGATCATTACAATTAACAGAGCCTCGAGGGAATCAAATGCTATTTGCTGGGATTTGATACGAACAATAGGAGAAGCGATTAGGACACGATCAATCCAACGACAACATGAATTTACAAACACAATAATCCACTATTAGTCCGATCAGACATCAACAACAACCAAACGTCGACAAATTCAAACAGAACAATCAACAGATCAAACAAGGACAGAACAATCAGAAAGAGAAACCAAAAAGAGATTAACGAAAGAGAAAGGAGATTGAGATTCACCGGAAGCAAACCCTCGTTGAGCAACGGAGATCCTTAGATGAGAAGCAACCCTAGACGCCCACAATAATCTCAAAGCCATCTTTTTTTCGTTGAGATCTCGCGCAGATATTCACAACAACAGAGAGAGAGAGACAGAGAGTGCACTCACCGAACGGCTTATTATTATATTCTGAATCTTACGACAAAAAGGGTTTGGTGGGTTTGCTTTTTTTTTTTTCTGCTTATAAAAAATAAATCACTTTCAGAATCATTAGCTCGTGGACCAATTTCGCATCAATCGCCCCACTAAAGCAACATTGTGGGTAATGACATAAAACCACATTATAGATTTATAACCCTTTTTCGATATATACAAAGATTCTGTTGATAAAAATCCAAACTTTACTATTAAGGTATATCTAAAAATGCTATCTTTGTTTTTTCAGTTTACAGTTAAAGATTTAGCCATTAGCTTTGGGACAAGAGAACTCACATTCACACTTTTATGCATTGTTCTAAGCACTGAAGTAACTTGTTCCACTTGATCCTCACTAGAACAAGACGAAAGAAGAACCTTAGCTGTTCCTCCATCTGGTGCACAACCCGAATCAATCATCTCCTCAAAGACCTCCAGACATTTCACATACAGTTTCTTCCTCGAGTAAGCTCCGATCCTCGAGGTCCATGTCACAACGTCTGGTCTGTAATTCTTCTCCTTGAGCTCGCTAAAAAGCTCTTCGACTCTCTCCAAGAACCCGGCTTTACCGTAGATATTGATCAAAATGTTGTATGTGCTTATATCCGCAGTGCAAGGACCATTCTCCATCTCGGCTAGAATCTTTTCCATCTTGGTGAACTGCCCCAACCGGCCGTATAAGTTGAGCATGCTGTTTAGGACAAATGTGTCCGGTTCTACTCCGTTTTCACTCATCTCTTTCACAATGGCTTCACATTTTGTTACGTCTCTTGCTCTAGAGTAAGCTGATAGAAGCAGCATGTGAGACTTCATTGTGGGTGCTATGCCTAGCCTCTTCATTGCTTCAAACACAGCTTCTGCATCTGCGTTTCACATATATCTTGAGACTTAATAAAGAGATTCAGGTTTGGTTTGTTCGGCTATGGATAAAATGAAACTGGAATGGGTACCCCTGGCTAAAGAAGCTTCTTACCTGAATGAAGTCCTGCTCTGCCATAGGCATCGACCATATATTGTAGGAAGCTCTGTCTGGTTCACATCCCATATGTTGCATTAGAGAGAAAATCTCAGCAGCACCATAAGGATAACCTGCACGACTGTCTCCGGATTTTGAGGACGTTACATTTAAGCTTGATTGAGTTCTGGCATCAGTCCTTTTATGGGAGAGTTTTAGGTAATCACCTATATGCCTCCATGAGAGCGTTATAGACATAGACATCAGGTTTTAGCCCATCTTCTTGAAGCTGTTCAAATATTTCTTCGGCTTTCTCGCAAAGACCTTCTCTAGCAAATGCATTTAATAGGGCTGTGTATGTGACGATGTTTGGTTTACATTGGTGACTTCTCATTTCACAAAACAAATTCCAGGACATGAATGATTTACTTGCCTGCAAGAAAAACCAATGGCATAAATATCCAAACTCTCAAAAGTCAAACCTCAGTTTATTCATATCAATCGAACTTGGAGTAGACCTTTCCGTATAAATTTATCATCAGGTTGTAAGTTTCAGTGGTTGGTTTGCATGGATCACGCTTCATCCTTTGGAAAAGATCGACTGCTTCTTCGGTGTTTCCTCTCCTCTTCATTAACCCCTCAATATATGCATTGTATACGGTAGTACCTGTACGAATACAATGTTACATTGAAAACAAGAATATCTAGCTATATCTGGAGTCTCTCAAAAACAAGAAGATAAGTATAACTGCGAATTATGAGCCAACGTTTAGTCACCAATGCATATAAAAGCTTAGGAGATGCAGAAACATACTTGGAGAAACATGATGATTTTGCATCTCAATTAAAACAGCTTCAGCTTTCTCTGTGAGCCCGGCCATACAGTATGCCTTTACAAGAAGTGCGTATGTGTCTTCAGTAGGCACACAGCGGGATTCAAGAAGTTGTACATAGAGTGATTCCGCCTCCTTGTACCGAAACTTCTGTCCATACGCATCTATAAGCAAATTGACGCAGATCACATCAGGCTGAAAGGAGCTCCTCCTTAAAATCCACTCACACACCTAAGGCAAGATTGAAGATTGTAGCTTCAGCCAGTTAAGAACTTTTCAGTAAACATAGCACTGTAACAATGATAAGTCCTCATGCTAGTCTAGTATACTAATACACTTATATGAAAGATGAAGACAAAACTGAAACTTTTGCAAGAAAGCTAATTACCAGGATTATGGAATCCCATTTTTTGTTCAAACGTAGTTGCACAGAAACATTGATTAAATCATCCCATGAGGCATGTGTAGAAGGAAGAGTTCCAAGGACATCAGCTACTTTTTCAGGATCAGTTTCTTTCTGAATGAAGCTCAGAATCTTCTGAGCAATGGGACTGAGAACAGGAAAAATCCCATCAACAAACCCGGATCCATATTTCCATCCTCGCCCTCTCAAAGAGCCACCTAGTATATCAAAACCAAAAAGTTCATCTCCAAATCTTGAAATAGATAATTAAGAAAGTTTCCTGATTTGAGGCTTACATCGTTTCCTGGAGAGTTTCTTCCTACTAAATCTTTTTAATTTCCCACGTTCATCTATGACAAAACCCTCTTGCTTACAGCTTTTAACAGTCCCACCAGTGAAATTTGTGACACGAAAACCCAAATATCTCTGGAAGCCACTGCTGGGATCGATGAATAAGCAATTCAAAGCGTTTCCAGCTACCAACCTGTCAGTCAAAAACCCAATTCCCTGTAAAGATTACTCAGAACCAAAATAACAAGCAATCAATTCTCAAAATGTTTAACAAGAAAGAAACCATAACAACATTCAGCAGAGATGAACTAAAAGTAACACAGTACAAAAGAGGCAACGACGGTTAATGTCCAAAACATTAGACTTTATGAACATTCTCCGCTTACTAACAAAATCTCCATCACAAAGCGAAGTTCGTAAGAGTTGAATAAAAATTCAGCAGATGGGTATTCTGAATTATAGTCAGAAATCAGAGTGGGTTCTTTACATGACCATAGAGATGTAGTCTGTACGGATATAACCAAACTCTTCTTCTCCTGCCTAGTTGAGATAATAAATTGTGTAATGGAGGATGGATAACAAAAGTCGCAAGGAGAGTATCCGTTAAGTAGAGGCTCAGGCCTCAGGCTTCATTTGTCTTCTTGCTTCTTTTTTTTGTTTTTTTTGTTTCTGGGAAAACTCAACGGTGAGCCATTAAATAGTGATTGCGGTTCGTATGGTTCACTTTGTCAGTATTTTTAGTATTTTACCATTTACGGTTGCTGATGTCTCTCCCGTATACCAAAAATGTAGTATGTGTTTATACATATAAAAATTATTATTAAACCGCAATTGAACCATATAATAAATTAGAGGGGTTTAAATGCAATTAGGTGAAAAGTCAATGCAAAAAAAAAAAAAAAAATGGCTTATGCTTAAATTCACCCATTCACTTTTCCTTTATAACCCCAAAATTATAATGCAAACTTCTTAACTAGTAAAAGAAAATCCCCAATTGAATTACTGAACAGAGACGAAATCAAATAAGAAAGTAAAAAAAAAAAGTAAATCCGCTGATCGCAATAGAAATCGGAGTTGATTTCAGCAAATCATACAAGATAAGGTATGATAATTGCAATATATTGTCGATTAAAAAGAAGAGTAAAATATTTATGATGATAAAGTATATGGGGGTGGGGACCATAACCCAAAATACAAAACTATATATATATATATAGAGAGAGAGAGAGAGAGCTGAACCAAAAAAAAATCTCATAACGAAAACGGAAAATAAAAACCACCACTCTCCTCGGTTTCTCTGCGTTTTGTTCACTTTGCCCCAAAAGAAAAAATCTCTTCTTCTTCTTCTTTCGCTCCCCCTCCCCTCCTTCGCCGTTTCGTGTGTCCGGTAATTTATAATTCTTGTTTCTTCTCAACTTCTTTGTGGGATTTTTTTTTTTTTTTTATGTTTTTGTTTTTGTTTTTGGTAGAAGTCGATTTTAACAAACCAGGCAAACTCCAAAGACGTGAATTCCTTTATCCAGGTCTGATTTTGTAACATTGCTTTATCTCTCTATAAAAATTAATGGCTTCATCGTTCTACTACATGTCTTATTGTAATTTGATTATGATTGCTTTGTGATAAGAGTTAACGTCAGCGTTTTCATGATGTTTAAATTTTCCAATTGCGTCACTATCTTTCGTCTTCTTTCCTTGTTGTTGTTGTTGTTGTTGTTCTAGTCCAAAATGAAGGATAGTTAGTTTCTCTGTCTTGTTATTTTTTTTAGTTTCTCTGTAACAGCATGCCGAAGCATCGGAGGATGAAGCATATGGAGGAACCCTATGGTGGTGCTTCTGGAGAGTACCCTGACTTTGGTGCAATTTTCATGTCCAATTACTCCACGAGAAAGGAATGCCTTGGACGAGAGCTTTTCGGTTTGCCAATGAGGCAAGCCGGTTTTGTTAAACAGGTCAAAGCCGGAATGTTGTTGTTTTTGTTTGAATTCGAGAGTAGACAGCTACATGGTGTCTTTCAGGCTTCCTCTGATGGTGCAATCAACATTGAGTCCGATGCATTCTGCTCTTCTGGCAAACAGTTCCCTGCTCAGGTAACTTGGGATTCACTTTCCTCCTTTGAGTATTTGGGTTTTTTTGTGTCAAACATTACATTTTTTGCCGTGATCTCATTTCTTAGGTCAAGTTTACTGAGAAGTGGCGTTGTAGGCCGCTTCCTGAAAGCGAGTTTCGTCATGCTATTCGTGAAAACTACTTTACAGCAACTAAGTTCAATTTTGGACTCTCCAAGGCTCAGGTGTGTGTGCTTAATTTTTCCCTGTAAATCTAAACATTTCTGCTTTATTATGGTTATAGTTCTCGAACTATCTTTGTTTAGTTGTTATTAGGCGGGGTTGATTTACTTTCTTTTGTGGTCTGACACTCTGTTTGGAAATGTCATGTATAGGTTCAGAAGCTGTTGAAGTTGTTTAGCTTGAAGAAAGAAGATAGATCCAGGCTGAGGAAAACTGCAGTTGTAAAACCCACTAGAGAAGCTGAAAGGAATCTGAGAAATAGAGTTGGTGATCGCTGCTTTCGGAATTTTAATGCAGGAGAAACGGATGGAGATGTTGACAGTGAGTTTCCCTTCAGAGTTACTTCTGCAGGAGAAGCCCGTGATCGTAGGCCAGCAGAAAATTATGGTTTTGAGGATGAATCTGCTATTGGCGTAGAGGTTGATCCAACTAAAGGGAATGAGTACTCTGGAGACACGTCTGACGTTAACCTGAATTATAGCTTTGGCACTGATGCTTTAACTAATAATTCTCCTGTTAATGATCGAAGAGTCCCGAAGAACCTGAGACACACTGCAAGTGGCTGGGTAGAAAACAAGCACAATGAAAAAGATGGTATCGCACAGGAAAGTCTGTGGTCTAACGACAAAGAACACCTTAAGTTTGAGGCAGTTCCAGTGGTTACTCCTCGTAGCATACCTCAAGACTTACCATATGGAACAAACAGAGGATACTATGACCCTTGTGAGCCTGGTATCATGGGAGATGCAACAATGACAAGATCTAGGCATGATCTTGGTGCACTTAATGTTGATTTAATTGGCTCAGCTTTCGTTCCAGCCAACTCAAATTATGATTTTGGAGAAGAATATATACCTGTTGGTGGTTATGTCAGTGACACCTTGCCCTCTAAGAACTCAAATTATGATTTTGGAGAAGAATATATACCTGTTGGTGGTTATGTCAGTGACGCCTTGCCCAAGAACTCAAATTGTGATTCTGGAGAAGAATATATACCTGTTGGTGGTGGTTATGTCAGTGACGCCTTGCCCTCTGAGACAGTCCAACCATTTTCTGATGAATATAATGGTACTAGTATGAACACTAGTAGTCTGGGTTATATTCCAATGCCTATTGAACATCATCGTGAATACCAAACTAACATTGGCAAGTCTGTAGTTGCGCGTGCTGAATCTGAATCCAGATATGGACATCTGCGTCATTATCAGTTTCCTGGTAACTTAACTTCTACAGGGTCCACTGAAAACATGAGGACGGTTGAGAGGCTACCGTACCCCGACCCCCGCATCGTTCCTTCATTTACTCCTTCATCATCAAGGGGTTTTTCTCCCAAGGACGGACTCAACAGTGAAATTCAAACATATCAATACCAAGAAGAAGTTGGAGGTCATGTTTCTTATACAAACAAGATGGCTGTTCGGGGTTCCAGTATTTACCCTTCTTTTGCTTATCCTTCAACATCAGGGGATGGAGCTGATTTGTATGACAGAACTAATAACAAAGGCCAAGCTTCTCAACGGCATGAAGATTTTGGCGGTGATGCTTTTGACTCTAACAATAGGGTGACTCGAATGAAAGAGCGTGTTAATCCTGCTGAACTTGGAAGAACTAGAACCAGAGAGAGTGTCTTCAAAAGGCTTGGTGTGCCTCCTTCAAGAGAACGTTATGCTGAAAAGGATACGTCTCCGGACACTGAATCAGTCGATGAGGTCATGGCCTTTTTAAACGACTGTCACAAAGTTTGGATGGAGAAAAAAAGATCAAATATGAGTACCTCTGAGGATTCTGGCAAACCGAAGAAGAAAAAGGAAAAGATTCAGAGAGCAGAGGTACTTGACAATGATTTGACCCACCCTTTAATTGAGACTACTCCAGATGATATGTTGGATTGTGAAGGAAGTATGGAACAAAGTGTTCAAAAGCTACCATTCATTAATTTTAAGCGCCGTAGCAAAGCTCAAAAGAGCCCTGGTGATCCAACTCAAGGGTGTAAAGAAAGCCCTGAAACCCCAGCTTCTCAGAACAAGAAAAGGAAGCTGCTGAGGCCTAAACTCATTGAAGAGGACTCGGAAAAGGATAGAGGAAACAAAGATAATCCTATTAGAATTGTCTTGGCCTCGGAAAATGATAGAGGTAAAAATGAGGATCCTATTGAAAATATCTTGGCCTCACAGTCTGCTATTGAAGTCCCCGTCCATGACTTCCTTGGACGTAGTGAAGATGACTCGGAAAATGATAGAGGCAAAAATGAGGATCCTATTGAAAGTATCTTGGCCTCATAGTCAGTTGTTGAAGTCCCTGTCCATGACTTCCTTGGACGTGATGAAGATGACTCAGACAAAGAAAGAGGAAACGATGGTGATCCTATTGGCAATGTATTGGCCACACAGTCGGCTACTGAGGTTCCCTTCCATGACTTCCTTGGACGTGATGATCGATAAACGCTCAAATGGAGTTGGAAGTAGTAAAGGACAGAGAATATGGCCTCTTCCAGGATGTACTTCTACAATAGAAGGTGCAGGTTGTTCCTTAGCTGTTGTGCCATTTAATTTGTCTTCTTAATCATGTTGACTGTATAATATCTAGTACTAGCATAGAATCAATGTTTACATACTTTGGCAGAACAGCCATTTTGAGGTACTTGTGGATTTTTGTGCTCATGTTAAAAGCATAGGTTAGGTTCAGAAACTTTTTCTAGTGAATCTTGACAGCTAAAATACCTTAGATTTTGTAAAAGTCTTAAACTGACAAATGCAAAGATTCGACTTGGTAAGGCGAAGATAAACCATATACAGGTTCCGGCAAGCTTCAAACTCAGGATAACAGACATTATTGTCTCTAATTTATAGCGTTTGGTCCAAAGCATCTATTCCTAGTAAGATCCCAAACCCACTGAATCAGATACTTTCTTCCTTTAACTCCTTTCACATTATACACATTCCTCCACCTATCCTTATACACACTCCCCATATACCCTCCTCCTCCTCCTGACCCGTACACTCCCAAACATAAATCCGCTATTTCTGTTGGCGCCGTGGCGTCATCTCCTCCGTACCATCCGTTCAACATCGGGTTGCTTGACACTTCCGCCAGCTCATGGGCTATCACACTGATCATCCCATCGATTCCCACCTCTCCGTTTGGCGGTTTCATCTTCTCTCTGGCTACAAACCCGCTTCCTGGAAATGGCTTAGGCTGCGCAAACGGGTACGCACACATTTCTGGACACTGCTTCTCACTGTTCCCGACCCAAGCATACGGTACGGTTGCACCAACGATGCTAGCGAAAGTGAAGTAATGAAACCCGCAGATTGCTCTGCAGAACTCTTGCATCTCTACATCATCTGAGGTCAAGACCAAGTACAAGCCGTTTACAGCGTTTAGTGGTAACTTGGAAGTTACGGCAGTCCTGATCACAGACTGAACAGAGAAGCGAGTGAGGTGAGATCCATGAGAGTACATTGAGTCGTGGAACTCTCCGGACAAGACAAGAGTGTCGGTGATGTTGGAACCAGTCTGGTCTCTGTATAGCCTCACCGTCTTCCACCAGTTGGAGACTGACGGGTACTGAGCCGGTGTCGGTGAAGAGACAGAGTAGACGAAGTCTCGGATTGTAGATTGGTGATTTGGGTTCCATCGGCCGTACCAGATGATGTAGAGACTCGTCGCCGGCGAGGATATGACCGGACCCAAGTGGTACTGAAGGTCTACGAGATCGGAGGAGCCTTCATAGTTCTTGCTCTCGTCGAAGAACTGTCCATTGGATGCGAGAGAGGATGAGAGGAAGAAGGAGAAGATGATGAGAGAGATCATCATGTCGTTGGTTCTATGATTTGCTCAGTGGGAACGTTGGAGTGTTATTATTATAAGGACTAGGGAGTGAGAGTTATTTACCTCTTTTTTTGGGCTAGTCAAGTAATTTTTAATCGATAATCTTTATATTTTAAGTTATAACCGCCAACCAACATATAATCCATAAGCACCATAACCATACAATTTACATCAAAATAACTAGAACCACATAAAGAAAGTATATATATAAACTTAAAAGAAGAAGAGATTAGATCAGAAATGTCATGTCTTTTATGTCATAAGGTAGCTTTGATTTGTACATGTATGTAATTATGTGTGTTTTTCACAGAAGGTGTCGGTTAAGTACAACTTTTGAGCTTGATTGGTGGCACTGTTAGAGGCCACTTGACCAAAAAGTTTGTTTACCCACCCTAATGATTTCTTGTCAAAATAGATTCGTACTGAAAAGCAAATGAAAAGTGGTCATTAGACTCCTTACCATAATTGCATAAAATTTTAGAAGCCCCGAAACTGTAAAGCTTTTCATGTTACCTTAACACTTTTTCTTTTCTTTCACAAATCTCATACTTCTACTCATTTTTAGTTTTTAGTTTTTACTATCTACTATTTCAATAATTGCATTTGAATGGATTCGCTCCTTTGACCTTTAAGTTTTAACTAAGTCAGTGTGAATGGTTTTCTAATTGACCAAACCGGAAATCATAAGTCAAAATTCTGGATCATCATCCGGTTAGTGATTATTAATACCTTTCTTTAAATTTCATAAACATTTAAGCTTATACAATTATGCTACAGAACTTGGTATCGGTACATCTTTCGTTCGCAAAGAATAATAATACTATGCACAATTACGACATAAAATTTTGAGGATTTACTCAAGTCGCCATCAAACCAAACTAAACCGGCTTTAACTAAGAAAACTTTGGTTTTTTACTGTCACAATCGGATCAGAGAAGCTGCAAGGAGTTCTGTATCCGCGGTCTCCTCCACTCAACACAGTTACTCAAGAGAAGCTCAATGCAGAGGAAAATGCGGTATATAACATTGACATCCACATTTTAACGTTTCTAATTTGCATATCTTTAGGCAGTGTCATCTACAGTTTTTTTTTATTTCTAAGCTCAGGCTTTGATTTTGAATAGGTTAACAAAGGGATGGAAGTAGTGGAAGGACAAAGCGCCCCTCTAGCAGAGAAAATAGAATATCACAACCATGAGAAGGTCATCACTGACTTTGAATTTTCTACAAACGATCAACCTTTAACTTGTTAGATAATTCTTGTAAATTTAACATCAATGGAAGAGATTTACCAATTTGATGGGCGGCTCGGCTCTTCGTAGACCTATTTGGTTTGACAGTTTTAGTATAGTAGCAGCCTTTCTATACAAAACAGAGAGGTTGGTGTGTTAGGGAGCAATATTGTATGACTATAACTTGCTGTCCAAGGAACTGAAGCTTGTGTTACACGGGGTAAGGTTCAGCAACAATGGAAAAGAAGAAACTAAGAACAAGAAAGACAAAAGCATCAAACCAGTGAGCCGCTCCTATCTCCAATAAACCTGAAAACCAAAAAGAAAAGAATAAGCTTTGAAATTGATATGATTAAATTGTTCTTTTATTTAAGATCGATGATAAATATACAATATTGGTTATCAAAAAAAAAAAAAAAAGAAAGAGAGAGAGAGAGAAGATGAGATCTAAAAGGGCTTGAGCTTTTTCTAGGATCGGGAGATGGCTAGGTAACGTTGTAACGACAAAGAGGACAGGAAAGATTGTTGTCGCCTTGCAGCCACCGAAGAATACAGTCCCTGTGGAAACGGTGGGAACATAACAATTTCGTGGTAGTAGTACTGCTTTCACCCAGTGGTTCTAGACAGATAGTGCAGCATGAGTCTTGTTCGGTTTGTAAGCGAGGATGATCTTGGGAGTCATCATCATCTATCACATCACTAAACCAAGTATCTTCAGTAAATCCAACTTGAGATAGAATTATGAAACCAATTTCTCCTTTTTTTTCTCGATTCAGCATAGTCACTTCTTTGGTGATGTCAGGAACGATGCGGTCCAGAATACATCCGGGGATTCCCTCAGCCTTAAACCTGTGGGCCAACCATGAACCACAATAGTTTTCATCAACTATGTCACGCGGGATCTTGGTTATCAGTTTTAAAACTCCTTTCGTGCCGATGGTTGTTTGTTGAATTAGGGTTTCAAGACAACTATTAGCACCCCGCAAAAAAGTGCGCTTGATTCCACGGAATCTTATTACTAACGATATTGTATCTTTGAAAATGTCGGTATTGGGGGGTGTTTTTGATTCATAATAGTCCATAGTGATCGAATGTTCGAGCGCCATTGGAGACAGAGAGAGAGAGAGAGATAGTCAAGCCAAAGAACAAAGTTTGATCTGTTTGGTTTGGTGATCGATCCATCGATGCGTGTAAACCTCTTTATTTATAGACTTGATTACATGTGTTTGTTTTTGTTTTTTCCATTTTTTTTCTTTCTCTGCAGGTAATAAAAGGAAATTCCTGTCTTTTTCCTTTTATTATCCGGTTAGTGTTACATTAGGGTATTAATGATTTTCTTTAAATTTCATAAAACTTTACGCTTATACAATTATGCAACATAACTTGGTAGCAAAGAATAATAATACTATGCACAATTACGACATAAAATTTTGAGGATTTACTCAAGTCGCCATCAAACCAAACTAAACCGGCTTTAACTAAGAAAACTTTGGTTTCTTTAGTTTGGGCTCACCTAGATGCAACGATACGTTAACCTCTTCTTCGGAACTGTTCTTTAAATCGACGAGATCGTCTAATTTGGGTATCTCTTGCCCTTTAATGGCATAAGTGGACTCGTTAACGGATATAGGAGCAATGAACACAAGTTCCTCTATTTCAGGTGCTGGCTTGATAGCTTCTTCTATATGAAACTCATGTGGAATAAATGGCTCAACGCTCTCATCTTGTTTGTCTCCTGATGGAACAGGGTCGGGCGGGGATGACTGGCTAACAGTTGAATCAAGGGCTGTAACCGAAGTGTTCCTCTGTTCTCGGGCGGCTGCTGCAAAGTGTACAGAAGCCACAAAGAACAAGGCATGAAAACTTGGCAACCATTCTAATAAAAGATAAGGAAAAAGAGTTCCAAACCTTCAAGCTCATGGTTCGATGTGATGAGATCAAGCTCCAAGAGATCCAAAAGACGACCAAGATCCACTCCACTTGTCCAATTCTCGGGTTCGTGACCGGCTATTAGTTTAAGTCTTCCTCGGTTGGCTGTCCCACCCCAAATGATCCCAACTGGTCGTGGCTTCTGACCATTTGGACCAGTTAAGAGTATAAGGCTTCCGCTGTCACCTTCAAGGTCAAAAGTTTGCTGGTTTTCGCCTATGACCAGAAAATCCGTGAGGAAACAGATCCCTTTCTCATCGTTGTATTCCAATGCATAAGCCATTATGGTTCCGGTGGTATATCCAGAGCTTCTTCCAACTTTGACAACTTGTTTCCCAATAAGGCTATCAATTGGGGATTGCAAATCTATAACGTGCACATTTCCTATCTCACCAATGCCTTTTATCACCGTAGTTACATTGCTCGTGTTGAAATCTTCTGCAAAAGGAATAAAGGCACCGTCCGCTCTCACAAATGTTTCTGCATTGGGATACATATGAAAGATGACCTGTATAGTCAGTAATCAGTATGAAAGAAGAGTGTCCCCAGATATGCCGGTTCCTGAACAGAACGATGCAGAGATTTGCCATAAAATTATAACTGGAGTACCTGGATTTGTGCCAGCAAATATGCCGTACCACTGATCATCTGTGATAAAAGATGTTGCTCTCTCAACTGCACCGAGGTAGACACCCGGTCCAAGGCTTGGAGGTAAAGGATGAAACATTTTCTGGCTTGGATAATCCAAATCAACTGCAACATGCCGATTAGTAAGGAAACCAACCTGATGGTTACCTGTTCTGCTTTTCACTATAGCTCCCAAGGTTCCATATGTTTCTTGGCTTGCAACCTACACAACATGAAACAGAAACTGAGAATTTACAGTTACAGTTCTTAGAAGATGGGAGGATGAAAAAAAAGATGTACCTGAGAACCCGAGCCAATGCAGGGATCACTTCCTCTCAAACGATCTACAAGTTCATTATAAACCTGTTCTTTAGGTGTTGCAGCAGGAGCACCGTAATATTGGAATTCCACAACATCTACATCGCACCATACCCCTCCAGGACCCTATTACGGAATGAATACAACATCTTATCATATATGCTCCGATAACATTTCTGAAAAGCTGTTTGTAGAATGGATGAACACAAGATATAACCCAACCTCGAGGGCAGAAGGAAGACACTGCATTGGACTTAGCCATTGCCTATGGACTTTCCTAGCAACAAAGACAAGTATTGCTGGAATATTCGTTAGAACACCACGGCTAATCCGAAACCCAACTGCAGTACCAAAGCTGAACCGGCGCAGGATTTTACTATGAAACGCTCTAATGGTCATGAGCTCAAGCAAGGTGGTGGCTTGTTGTCCTGATGGCAACCTGCCAACAACTTCAGGTAAAACCCCTTTCTGGAGATTTCCAAAGTAGTTAGCTCGGTCTTCAACAGCATCGTTAAGCCGGCTAAGAGTAGGCCAGGAGAAGTAAGGAGCATTACTCTCAGCGTGCTGGATGTTGAGTGTAAATGGCTGAAGAGGAGATGGACTTGAAGATGATGATGGAAAACTCAAGTGATTGCAGTGATGATGATTTCTCTCCAAATCCAAAGCAGAATCCTCAGATTCAGAAGAAGTTGCTGCTTGGATAAATCTCTGACTCCAACCTCCCAAAGTCATCTCCTTTTGTAAACAATGCTACTTAACCTGACTTCTATTGAAGAAAACACCAGCTCTGTCACAAGAGATACAACACAGACTTCAGCTTCGTAAATTACAACACTTTCTATGCAAAATTACAAGTAATAGAACGACCCAATTAAGATAAAATCATCCCAAATTGCGTTTTATGAACCCAAGAACTCGAGTAAACTTGAAATTTAAAATTACAATCTTTTAACATAACACGCCAAACGCGCAAAAGGGCTTATAGGAAGAATAAAACCTGAACGAACCCAGAATCAAACATCATGAGAGAAGCCTAAAGAATACAAATTTCACACAAAACTCGATACAGAGAAGAAGATTCTCGAAGGCGCGAAACTCACCGACAGGGGAAGTCGTCGGAGTAGCCGAGACAAATTCATAGCGAAATGGGAGCTAAGACGGAGAATTGAAAGAGAGATAGCTGCATTTAGATAGAGATAAAAGTGAGGATTACAGAGAAGAAAATGGGAAGAAGAAGACGAAGAGAGAGCAATAGCTGCATAATAATAATAACAAGTTACTGTTGTTGATGGTGGTTGGTTGTGTGTTATACAGGACAGCGTTTTTTTTTTGTCGACGCATGAATAAATTAGCTTATTATAATAATGTGTAACCAATCAAATCTCTTTAAAAAATTTTAAAAAATTTAATTTATTATTCATTTACTTTATTATAAGGCTTTTTTTGCTGTTATGTTATTATTATGATTATCTCTTTTGAGCTTTTGAGATTTAAAAAAAAAAATAATGGGAAAGTTTGGGAAAGGACAAGAATAAAGATTTTGTTTAGGTATATGATAAATTGATAGAAAGCAGTACTATAAAAGATATGACGGCAAAAAAAAAAAAAAAAAGATAGAATAAAAAGGCATCAAATCAAAATATTTGGGTGCTCTTAGTCGAGTAGTTGTTGGAGTGTTGGACCTAGGAAATGTGCAAACTCGTTTTCTCTTGAGTTGGATGGATTCACACTAGGAAACAACAACCATATGCTTATTTGGTAAGCCAAAGGCTAGGTGATTCTAATGTCATGGTTAGTTTCTTCTTCTGAGCTTTATTTTTTATATTCAAAACAACAACAACAATTTTATCCCAAGAAACAAAACAACAAAAATTGCATCTCATTTTTTGGGATCAATGTTTATAAGTGACATGATGGGAAGACTAACCTTTAATCTCAAACTATGGTTTAGTAAGTTTTGAGACTTTGACATTATTCAACAATTCTAGATGATACATAGAACCGGCCAAGAGTACAAGCAGGGCAAGCAGGTGCTTGCGGCCGTGAGATAATATACTCATTAATCAGCCTCTTTTCTTGTAAAGTTCTCTTGGTCTGATGCTTGGAGCAATGTGCTATTAATGTCAAATGTCTGGTTCGAATCCAACTCCTCTATTTATTTGGTTGTCAATAATTTTTTTTTAAAAGAATAATTATAAAAAAATTGGGCTTGCAGCCGGCATTGCTTATATCACATTAGACAATAGCATTAAGTAGTATTTTCCATATGAAAGTGTTTGTTATTATATTTTTTTTCATATCAAAGTCAATTCAATTCAAACATACAAAAACAAAAAGGAACGGAGAGGTTATATACTGGTGAAAAAAAAAATGTCAAAAATATGCACAACATATTCTCAACAAAGTTTGTGTCCAATTTCCTTAAAGAACAGAACAATATCTCCATCAAATTCTCAATGACCTGAAGATGGAAACAAGAAAACAAAGAGACTCTTAAAAACAAACCCACAACAACAACAAAAAGAAATAATAAGAACAATGTTTGTGCCAACACAAATATCTGAGGACAACAAATTAGGAGTCAGAGACTCTCGAATCAGTTGAATATGGTCGAACGACCTATGCTCCATCACTGTTGGAAAAGAACAAAGTTTGTTGATTTCTTTGTTTTGTTTCCCCTTCTCTCGATACAAAGACACTCCTTTTCCTTACCTCAATCACAACCTTCTTCTCTAACACACATTGAAGGTTACTTCTTCCTCTGCAATGCGAACAAAAAAATTGTGTTTTTCTTTCAGAAACGGCTAAAACCCACATGAAAACGATTTTTTGCGTAATTAATCTCTTAAAAACAAAAAATTACCAACTTGGGTCGATTTTCATGTCCTCAATTTGGAGTTTTAGAAATTTATAAATTACCTTCAAACCTCTATCCAATTTCTTAATTCCAGTAAATCTATAAAATTCTTTCCAATTAATTAAATTCAATTAATTTATTAATTAAAATTTAAAATCGAATTGAAACTAACCTTGTGTTCAGTTGTTGATCTAACGCCAATTTTAAATCGGGAATATCACATTTTAAACATTCAAAGTGTCATTGAGTAGCACTTTAAACCTTGAGATATTTTCACTAACACTATAAACCTTTAAAATAATTTCACTAACACTTTAAACCGTAAAATTAATATTTCTGTTTGTACCGTCACAAAATATGACAGAACGATAATATCCGTTAACGTGAAATAGTTAAACTATGCTGGTTCGATTTAAATACTTATTTAATTAATTTAATTTAATTTAATTATCTATGAGGATTGATAAAAAAAATACATCAAAGCAAAAAAAATGAAGAATCAGAGGTAAGGTTAAAACATTTGACAAATGTAAAATTGAAGACGACAATATATTTAGAATATTCATGTGAAATTTCCAATGAGAAGTCAATCAATTTGAATTAGAATCTAGTAGAGATGCATTTATTAAAAGGATTAATAATATGAAGAGTAAAACCGTAAAAGTTTTGTGGACAATGAAGATGAACACAAATTTATTTTTATCTTTTTATTTATTTATAAAAACTAAAATTAATTAAAATTTAAATTAAACCAACATAGTTTAACTATTTTGCGTTGACGAATATTATTATTCTGTTATTTTTTATGGCGGTACAAAAATGAAAGTTAGTTTTAAGGTTTAAAGGGTTAGTAAAATCATTTTAAAGGTTCAAAGTGTTAGTAAAATAATTTTAAAGGTTTATAGTGTTAGTGAGATTCTCTCGAGGTTTAAAGTGCTACCCAGTGATACTTCGAAGGTTTAAAACGTGATATTCTCATTTTAAATCTGAATTGAAAGCCTCTCTTTGATAGAGGTTTCGGTTTCCTCAAAACCAAAATCGATTTGGAAAAAATTTACTCTAACAGTATAAGCAGATTAGAGAAGCTGTCCTTTAATATTTTGAAAGATTTTAGATGTAATTTTTTGTTTTGAGAAACTTCTAAAATATAGGAATATGAAGATCTCTAGAATATTCTAAAAAATTGTATTTCCAAAAAAAAAATACTAAAAATCTAAAAAAAAAAATTAGGTAAACAAATTGGAATATATTCTCAAATATTATATTTACAAGAAAACATCATTATTATGGTCTTGTGGATTCATAAAAACCCTAAATCAATATTATAGCAGTTTTCTTCATATATAAGAATAATTAGAATAAGTAGAGGTTACAGAGCAGTTTAACCACACAGAAGAGAGGCATGAGATGCATGCTGAGATAACAATAGTTATTATCTGAGTGAGTGAAAGACAATTTACCCAAATTTCGAAAAGAAAAAGAAAGAAAGAAAGACTAATAAAAAACTGATTTTGTTTTGTTTTGTTTTGCCCAATTTGAGTAGGCGATTCCTCTTATCTCCCGCTCCGGCCAATCGTCTCGTCATCTCCGCCAATTTGATTTCGCCTGGTAAAAATCTCTGTACCCTTCTTCTGAGACGCAAGATTTGATCTTTTTTTGTTTTAATCGCTTCCATCTCTCGTTTTTACTGCGTTTTCTGTTGAGAACTAGACAATGTAATTAGGCAAAAGTTGGTAATTTTGAGACTATGAAGTTTGTGAGATTTCTCAGTATAGGGTTTTGAAGATCTGCATGTGTAGGATGGTGTTTTGTTTTTCATGTAATAAAGCAAAAGTTGATAACTACTAGGATGGTGTTTCTTATAGTTCATATTCTTCTACTACATGAGTAGGAATTGGAGATAAATAACATGGTACATTCAGAGTCATCAATACTTAGTTCGTTGCGCGGTGGTAGTGATGTTTCTAAGGAGGAACCAGCAACATCAGTTTCTTCAGGGAATGGTAGATACACTGATCCCCTTGGTAGGAGGAAGTCCAAGCGGTTTAAGGTTGCTGCAGAAAGCGAGTTATCACCTGATTGTGGAACTGTTTCCATGCGGCTCAGATCGAGAACTTTACAGAAGGAGGAGTTCCTAACTGATACTCGCGAGAACAATAGGAATGTTTCTGATGACTTTGTTCCTTGTTCTGAAGCTGAGGTTGAGTTGATTCCTGGAGAAAACGTGGTCGGCCAAGATCGCTTTAAATCAGTTGATGTAACCGAGAACACAAGTGAGATAGATATGGTGGAGGCCCAGGCTCCAAGCATTAGCTTGCAAGAAGATGTGGTTCCATTGGAACTTGAGAAGTCGAAAGTTACAGTTCCAAAACCAGTTGAGGCTACAGGTAAAAGTCGTACTCATATTATCGGAGCTGTGCCTGGTGTTGAGGTTGGCGATGGATTTCAATATAGAATGGACCTGAACCCTGTTGGTTTACATAGACCAAGTCAAAGTGGTATAGATTATATGAAAGACTACGACGGGGAACTAGTTGCCTTGAGTATCGTATCATCTGGAGGTTATGGTGACATGCTTGATAACTCTGATGTCTTGATCTATACAGGCCAAGGCGGAAACTTGGGGAAGAAAAAGGGAAAGAATGATAATGAACCCAAAGACCAAGAGCTTGTTAAAGGAAACCTCGCTTTGAAAAATAGTATACACAAAAAGAACCCTGTGCGGGTCATAAAAGGCTACAAGAATACGACGTTAAAATCATCAGCTGCTGCAAAGAACTATGTTTATGATGGTTTGTATCTGGTGGAAGAGTATTGGGAAGAAACCGGGTCACACGGTAAGCTTGTCTTCAAGTTCAAACTCCGACGTATCCCTGGACAACCCGAGCGTTCTTGGAAAGTGGTTGAGAAAAAAAAGAAAACGGAGTTCAGGGAAGTTCTTTGCAATGTTGACATCTCAGGAGGGGAAGAGACATTACCCATACGCGCTGTGAATGATATAGACGACGAGATACCCCCTCCGTTTATCTACACGGCTAAAATGATATATCCGGATTGGTGTAAGCCAATTCCTGCAAGGACCTGCGGTTGCACAAAACGTTGCTCCGAATCAAAAACGTGTTCCTGTGTTGCAAAAAACGGTGGAGAGATACCGTATAATAACGATGGAGCCATTTTAGAAGTAAAGCCATTGGTCTATGAGTGTGGACCACACTGCAAATGCCCGCCTTCTTGTTACATGCGAGTCTCACAGCACGGGATCAAGATAAAGCTGGAGCTTTTCAAAACAGAGTCAAGGGGATGGGGTGTGAGATCGCTGGAATCTATTCCAGTGGGAAGCTTCGTCTGTGAGTACGCAGGAGAGCTTCTTGAGGATAAACAAGCTGAAGTACTTACCGGGAAAGATGAGTATCTCTTTAACCTCGGGAATGAGGAGGATCCGTTCACCATAGACGCAGCACGGAAAGGGAACATAGGGAGGTTTATAAACCATAGCTGCTCGCCTAATATGTATGCGCAGGACGTTTTGTACGAGTATGATGAAACCAGAATTCCTCACGTGATGTTTTTTGCACAGGAAGTTATACGTCCACTTGAGGAACTCACGTACGATTACAATTACAAGATCGATCAGGTGCGCGACTCCAATGGTAATATCAAGAAGAAATTTTGCTATTGTGGTTCGGCTGAGTGTTCTGGTAGGCTCTACTAATAATCTGTGGTTCCCCACTTGTATTCTCTTCATTTTCCGCTCTTCTGAATAAGCAAATTTAGTGGACAGCTTTAGCCAAAATTACAGTACACAATTGGTGTTGTGATGTTTAGATTCATTGTTTCATTCTTCAGTTAATTCCCAAAAATCTCACCATAAGCCAAGTCTTTCATAGTTATTCTTCATTCTCTGCATTGTTATGTATTTGCAACTATTGTTTTGTGTGTGTTCTCCTTGTATCTACAAGATTTGCTACTTCATTATGACACCTGAAACCACAGAATCCTAGGAAACACATGACCTTACAATCTGTCTGAGCCGAATTTAAAATTGCTCGATCATGATGATGAGGAATGAATCTTGATCATTTTGAGAGATAAAATGGTGATGTTTGTCTTAGTGATCGCTAGGAACCAAAGAAGTAGCTAGCTCTCTTGTTTGTTTGTCCCAATCTCATCTCAGATTTGGTTTGATTTGGACATTATTGTTACTATTACTTAATTTATAGCTATGCATGGGATCCACTATGTTACATTACATATACTCCACTTTATTGCTGATTCCAAAACTATTCACTCCACATTGTTTTTTAGCTTTTAAAGTACAAAATGGTTGAGAGATCCATAAGATTTACTCTAGCATTAGGATAGAGATAGCAATTGTGTGCATAGATAGGGACCATGATGTGTATTGTATGGGTAGCCATGAAATCTTTAAATAACAAAGAAGTGAAAAGCTACAACTTATCCATCCATTGAGATTCTCAGGGATTTGGCTGGTTGGCCTTTTGGTAGTCTCCAATTCTGAATGACCATGAGCCATGACTATGACCATGCTTATCATTATATCAGCTATATTTCAAGATATTGACAAGCAGTTACAAGTGTATTTTTACTTTTGACTAGTTTTTAGGCTGAATACAAAAGTTTTTTTACACACCATATCTAGTTGAACTTTACTTGGGATACTAATACAAATCAGAAATTCAATTGTTTTGGTCCAATCATGATTAAACATCAAATTGGGTAGGCCTCTCTACTTATGATAAATCCCATTTTAAATTTTACAGTCAAGAGGACTAATGATTTCTGCAAATAGATTAAGAAATTAATAACCGTCCAAGAAATTATTGAATGTTGCTTTTATGACCTTTTTAAACTTGTTTTTTTCTGAAACAAGCCTTGCTGAATCTTCAGATTACTTATTTAAGAAAATTATTGTGTGTTTGTTTTGATGAATTACAAAATTCCAATGGTTTCACTGAATTATGTGTTTTGGGTGCATGCTAACAATTTTAATTATAAATCGTTAAACTAATCATATTATCATTGGTTGTTGTTAATTAACAACCAAACCACCCAAATAAACCAGATAGTTATTGAGACAAAATAAATACCCCATTTTATTAAGAGACGCCATAAAATTTTAAACACCTGAAGTTTATGCGTTAGATTCATCCATTGAAAGCGAATAAATTATAGGAATCTTAGAGAATAAACTTCCTTATTAACTAAGGAGATTTGTTTTAATCATTAATTAATTCTGTCATCAAGGATTGGGTCAAACAAGTGGCAAATCGATGGCATGTTGGTAAATAAGTGAAACTCAGAGGTGTTTATTGGAGATCCTTTCTTTACCTTAGTTTTCAAAAGTTCAAAATTGAGCTTTCTCCTTCTTCTTCCTCCTCTTGAAGCAGTTTAAGGAACAAAAAAAACAAAACAGAGACTTTGATTTGAAAAAAAACCCTAATTTTTCAAGAAACCCTCAAATTCCAGACCATATCTTCTCAAACCCTCAATCAAGTTTCAAACTCTCTCTATGTAAATGCATCTGAAGAATTCATCACTACCAGAACGACGATTCATCGGGAAAGAAGATTCCGATCAGAGCCCAGATAAGTCCATTGATTCAGTCGGTGGCCTCACTTTGTATAACAAAAATCCGCAAGATCATCATCTCACGGTTGATATCCCAATCTCGACTCCGCACAAAAGGTCTGTGGTGGCTCAACCGTCTAACATCTCCGCCGCCGCCGCCGATCGTTTCCGACGAGGACGTACAAGGGCACGATTGGGATCGGTTTCTTCATTTTCCCCGACGAACCTTTTCTCTTTTCTTTCTTCGTGTCGTCCTGTGATTGTTCGGTTCTTGAGGAAGCTCTTACGCCATATCCTTCGAGCACGTTTGATTTGTTTCCATCTTCGTTTCTTGCTTCTTCTCGCTGTTCCTCCTTTATACATCTTCTTCCTTGTCATCAACCTTCGTATCTTTCTTCGTCTCATCTTTGCGATTATCGCTTTATCTTTCATCTTCTCCATCTCTCTCAGATTCGCTCTTCCTCACTTGCCTTCAATTCGTCTTTTCGTCGCTCGGTTGCTGACTTTTATCCCCGCGAGATTCTCTTCCTCTCGGCCGAGCAGCACGAACCAAGTTGTTTGGTCTATTGGGTCGAAGCCAGTTTCGGAGAATAAGACAAATTCAGGATCTTGGGTTCAGAAGTTTGGAAGCGATGATGTCTATGAAGGAGAGTTTCATAAAGGGAAGTGTTCAGGAAGTGGAGTTTATTACTATTCCATGAAAGGCAAATATGAAGGTGAGTGGATTGATGGGAAATATGATGGTTATGGAGTTGAAACGTGGGCTAAAGGAAGTAGGTATCGAGGACAGTATAGGTTAGGGCTAAGACATGGAATTGGAGTCTATACGTTTTACACAGGAGATGTATATGCTGGTGAGTGGTCCAATGGGCAGTGCCATGGGTGTGGTGTTTATACCTCTGAAGATGGAAGCAGATACGATGGAGAGTTTAAATGGGGTGTCAAACATGGCCTTGGTTGTTACCATTTCAGGTCAGCATTATTCTTTTTTACTCTTCATTGCCTTTTACTCTGGTTTGTCATTTGAGTTTCTGGAATTTGGTTGTGCTTTGATCTGTGATGTGTTCTAACTCCAAAATCATACGCTGTTGACATAGAGTTAAGTGAGAATCTGAATCTTAATGATGTATCTCACAGAATAAAGTTGTGCACTGAGTTATGGTGGTGTATTAGGTTCATGTATATGTTGCTTGTCTGAGAGTGTTTCCGACATTGAGTTCCATAAGGGTCGTGTAGTTGTCTTTCCCTTTTTATTGTGGCCCTTGTTCACCTTTGGATCAATTGTTAATCTGTGAAAGGCTTTGAATTTGCTTTCGGCCATTTGATGAATAATTTGGCTTGTGTTTCTTGCTTGTCGTGATTATCTCACCTTTTCAATACGTCTAGGGGAACATTAAAGTTTAGGATTCTCTATTACTGCATTAGCATTCAAGCACTGGCTGGTCAAATGTGTATCATGGCTTTAAAGCTATATTTATCTTGGAGATATTGCAGAAATGGAGATTTATATGCTGGGGAGTATTTTGCAGACAAGATGCATGGTTTTGGAGTGTATCAATTCGGGAATGGGCATAAGTATGAAGGAGCTTGGCATGAGGGAAGAAGGCAAGGACTCGGTATGTATACATTCAGGACTGGTGAGACCCAGGCAGGTCACTGGGAAGACGGCATTCTGAGTTGTGCCAGCGAGCAGACAATCCGCCCTGGTTCATCTTTTACCATCAGCCATTCTAAAGTTGTTGATACCGTTGAGGTAAGTAAACTAGTAATTTTTTTTATCTTTTATGCTGCCAACATCATAAAAAATACACACTAGAATCTTCAATGACCAACTTGTTCTCTCTATTTCGCATTGGTGATTTGGTTCATTAGCAAGCAAGGAAAGCAGCTGAGAAAGCACATGAAGTTGTGAAATTGGAGGAGAGAATCAAGAGAGTGGTGATGGCTGCAAACAGAGCAGCGAATGCGGCTAGAGTAGCAGCTGTGAAGGCTTTCCAAGCACAAACCTTTCACAGGAATAATGGTAGTGATCTTGGAACCGTATGATGACATCTCATATATACTCATGGGTCAGGATAGTTTTTATTTTTCCCTCCATGAGCAAAGCTAGTTTTTAAACTGTAGATAATAATAAGCCAGTTATTGTGTTAGCCAAAAAGAGATCTTTGTAAATCAACAAAACATTGGGTCTACTTCATGGAATGCAATTGACAAGTTGACAAACATGTAGCCAAAATCCCCAACTTCATTAAATAATCAGAAATCTGGTCTATCATCAACCTTATAACAAAAAGATGGATAAATGTTGAATCTGGTATTGAAAAATGTGTATGAAGAGTTAGATAGAAGTCTAGCTCTCAGTTTGCTCTCTGAGCCTCCTGATGGTACTCCTAACAGTGACAGCACTGGCGGTATTCATAGTGTAGGGCACCACCAGCGTTAACTTTGCCAGAGTCCTTACATCCCCAGATTCCAACAGCCTTCCTCTTAACAGCATACTTGCCACAGAACTCGCAGAAGTATCTGCTGTGCTGACTCACTTCCATCTTCTTGATTTGCTTCCTAAGACTTGCACCATATCTGGTTCCTTTTCAACAATGTTCAAAAACAAACCAACACAGAAACAATGTATTAAAATGGCTGCAACTGCAAGCAAAAGATGATGCAATGATTTGTAACACGAAGTTATGGGCACAGACCATATTTGCGGACAATTCCAGCCTTGCTCGTCCTCTTGGTCTGAAACCAAAAAATAGATACATTAGTGCTCACAACTCGCCGTGAAGAAAGGAAGAATTATTTTGAGGAGAAGGATGAACTAAAAGCAATTACGTTAGTTACATGGAATCCAATTACGTTATCATTGTCGATAATTTGCTCATTTTATAAACATGAAAACATCAGAGAGTTATCTGAAAGATCGTACCACTGATAACCGGTGGCTCGAGAGATCGACTAGAAGAAGCGGCGGCTGATGAAATGTAACCTACCGGATCATGGTTTTAACCCACACCAATTTAAGTTGGATTCGGGTTTTTTAATTAAGCTAATGTAAGAGTGTTGACCGTTGGATATGGAGAGGTGACCAATCTGACGTCCCAGATTAATACGATTTCTCTCTACTGACTACGACGTCGTGGCGGGTCCCACTGATATTTTATACGGTAATCGCAGGTTTTTTCAAAATCTGTCTCACTTTTCGTCCCTTCGAGCCCAAATCAAAATGGCTAAAAAATAGCTTTTAGAAATCGATCCCACAAGAACAAAATAAAAAAATAAAAAAAACTACGTGTAGGGGAGGGAGAGAGCTTTGTGCTCGGAGATTTTGATTTTGTGTCTCTCTTCGTTATCGATTTTGAAAACATCCACATTGGTGTCGTAGATCTGAAGAACAAAAAAAATCCATCCCCACACGGGTTTGGTTATCACGATTTACGCTTTTCGTGTTGTTCGGTGACCTTGACATCGCGATTTCGATTTTTTTTTTTTTGTTGGAGGTCTCACGACGAGCTAAGTGATTCGATTTTCCAGATCCATACGGATCTAAATCTCGGCGAGTTGATTCCGTGGGGTCGACATAGATCTGATAAAAGAGGGCATTTGGAATTTTTATAGAGATGGATCCAATCTCTGCGGTTAGCGAAGAGCTGGCTGAGATCGAAGGACAAATCAATGACATTTTCCGTGCTTTATCGTGAGAATCAACCCAACCCTCTCTCTCTCTTCTTCTTCCTTTTTGTCTTTTGGGGATTTTTTCGTGTTTATGTGTAAATGTTTTGATATTTGGTTGTTATCACCAGAAATGGATTCCAGAAGCTGGAGAAGATCAAAGATGCTAGCAGGCAAAGTAGGCAGCTCGAAGAACTCACTGACAAAATGCGTGACTGTAAAAGGTTATTACATTGATCTCCTTCTTCTTCTCTTATTGAATCTGGTTTTTATTATCTAATGATGATGACAATGATAATGATAATGATGATGATGATACCTTCTTCTTCTTTGCAGCCTTATTAAAGATTTCGATAAGGAAGTTAAAAGCTTGGAAAGTGGAAATGATGCCAACACTAACCGTATGCTTAACGATCGACGACAATCTATGGTATATATTATGCACTTCTTCTTTTTCACCTGTTTTTTTTTATTTGACATTTGGTGAGGTCTGTTTAATGTTTTCTATTGTTTTGTCTTCTTATACAGGTCAAAGAACTGAATTCATATGTTGCTCTTAAGAAGAAGTGAGTGATGTTTATAATATTGTCTACAAGTCTACAAGTACATTGATTTTTATTTGTGTTAATAATGGTGATTTGATGATATTAATGAGGATGGGTTGTACAGATACTCATCTAACCTAGCAAGCAATAACAAGCGAGTAGATCTTTTCGATGGACCCGGTGAAGAACACATGGAAGAGAATGTCTTACTTGCTTCAAGTAAGCCTTTTAAATCTCGTTATTTTGCAACCTACCAACTATGAGATATATTTATTGCACATTTTTAAGATCTTTGATTACACCTACCTATAGAGTATTTACTGGAAACTTAATTCACTCTCAGACATGTCCAATCAAGAGCTTATGGATAAAGGAAACTCAATGATGGATGACACAGATCAAGCTATTGAAAGGGGGAAAAAGGTCCTTTTTCAGATTCTTTCAACATATAAATATCATTGCCTTCAGAAATTTCAGTCTAATAATGTTTCATAAGGCTGTGATGTGCCAACAATCTGATAACTTTTGTCCATTTTCCCATCTTCACAAAAGCAAAACCTCACTGCATTTTCTGTGGCTTTGCGACAGATTGTTCAAGAGACTATAAATGTGGGAACAGATACTTCAGCAGCTCTTAAGGCTCAGGTTTGTAGTTAGCTTCTGAATATCTTTTTCTTTTCTTTTTCAAGATGGTGTGTACATTCTGAGAATTAAGATAGTTTACCTTTTCCATTTTCAGACTGAGCAAATGAGTAGAGTTGTCAATGAGCTCGATTCTATTCATTTCTCACTCAAGAAAGCCTCCAAGCTTGTCAAGGAAATTGGTAGGCAGGTTAGTCTCGGAAATCTTCTTATTTCTTCTTTATATCATTCCTAGTTATCCCCACCTCCTTCTTGTCCCTTTTACTACTTTATGCCCTTCCTCTCTCAGGTTGCCACTGACAAATGTATTATGGCATTTCTTTTCCTTATCGTCATTGGCGTCATAGCAATCATTATCGTCAAGGTACCTCTCAACTCCTTTCTTTTTTAAATGTGCACACACATTCGGATTCTTGTTTGAGTTGAATAGATTACTCTGTTCATCTTTTTCATGGATATCATGAGGTAGAGGTTTTAGACTTTTCTGGAAACCATGTTAATCGAAGAACGTATAAAACGCACACATACCCACAATTTTTCTTTCTCTGGTTATTCAATTACGAATTGCTTAAATTGTCTCCTGTGATTGTTTATTTGATCTCTCTTTCTGAATTCATCTGCACTATGTCCTTTCAAACGCTTGTATTGTGCCCACATGTAACTTCTTTTTCTCTGTTGTATAGATTGTGAACCCAAACAACAAAGACATCCGTGACATACCGGGCCTAGCTCCACCAGCGATGAACAGACGTTTGCTCTGGAACCATTACTGAAAGGAAAAAAATATCTCGCTTTCACCCCATTTAAAATACTGGTAAATTTTTTTGTCCCATACACTTCTTGGTCATCCCTCCCCTAAGTCCATGTTGTAGTAGATGAAACGCCTCATCTGAGTACTTAACCAGTTTCTATTCACATGGCTCTTGGCTGCTGCGCATTGAGTAGTCAAAGGAATCAAATTCCCATTTCGTTAAAATCCCAGAATGAACACCATCTTTTTTTTAGCTCATGCGTTTGTAAAAGGATGACTCTTTGTGTTATATCATACTATGTACGTGTATTTTTTCAAACGTCGTCTCTGTTTCATGACCTGGCAAAAAAACTTGTTCCTCTATTTCACTGATTCATGTTGGAAGTTGTAACTGAGTTGTATCATATTCGATATCAGTATGACTTGACTCTCATTATTTAGCGTCTGCGGAAAAAGTATATGGTTCTTTCGCAAAAAGCTAGTCAAAAAGTGGTTGTAACAAACAAGGACAAATAATGAATCTGTAAGCTCTAGCAAATCATTAGTTTGATTATTTAAGATTGATAAAGTTTTCATTTATAAATTATTAGGAGTTTAATAATATATAATTCTATTAGTGTAGATTACATAAAAATTTTGAATGTTCTTTTTATTTACACACAAATAAAAGTAAATACAAATTTTTAACTAAATTACCTCCCACGTAATCTACAAAACGCAACGGATCGAGAATCAAGGCATATAATCCGGAGCTGATGAGTTAAGAAGCTGTAGTTAGTTACACTAACCAAGGGTTATGGTTAAGACTTAAGATGAGTGGGGCTTACTAGTGGCTTTATCTAATCAAAATTACAAAAAGTTAAAACCTTTTTCTATCTCTCTCTCTCTCTCTCTCTCCTTCACAGCAAGCAACAGAGATTCGGAAAAATGCGAGAAAGCGAATCAAAACGCGACAAAACTCAAGTGCGGTTGTGCTTCGATGAAGGAGGTGGAGGAGGCAGCGTTTGGCAGAAATGTTCAAGACACGACCTGTCCGAACGCGGTTTCGTCTGCGTTGGCGGCGTTTGTCCTTACTGCCTCCACGATCGCCTCTCATCTCTATGCCCTGACTGTGCCCACGATCTCCCCTGCTCTTGTGCTCCACGCGCCTCCGTCTCCTCCGCCGGTGGATGCGGTGACGTTCCGTTCGCCGGTATCGGTACGGTTGGCCGCGTTGCTAACTTGATCGAATGCGAACCGGCGTTTCGGAGATCGACATCGATCGCGGTTCCGTATTTATGGTCTGCTAAACCGGAACCGGATTCGGAAACCGGGTCGGATGTCAAACCTAGTCGTGGACGTTGGCTATGGAGACTGTTCAGAGGAAACAAGAAGGGAGAAACGAAAACGAAGACTGCTACCACGGTCATGAAGAAGTCTAAATCCGACGCCGGAGAGGTGCTATTATCTCCGGCGCCGGTGACGAGCAAAGGGAATGGTTGGTACTTTCCAAGTCCGATTAATGTTTTCAGGCAATCAAAGATTATTTTTCAACAACGATCTCCTTTGTACAGAGGTTGAATATTAAAGTTCTTTCTTTTTTTTAGTATGTGTGTTTTTTTTTTAAATGTTTTTTTCTTTTACGTAAACGTTGATTTGTATATCTTTTCATCATGAAAATGTTAGATGTTACATGAAAATATGGATATGCTTGATGAATTGGTTGATGTTTAGCAGTTTAGGTCATTTTCATTTAACGATGGGTTTCTCAAGAATTCACAATATTGTTTCCTACTAATTAATTGAGGTTATATATCATTAATTTACGTAAAAAGGTTGAACGGAATTGATTTTTTAATATCATATGCCCAAGTTTATTGTTTTTGCTGGCTACTGATTTAGCATCATGCTCTTTGTAACGAAGGTTCAGCCTGATTAATCTAAATTAGCGAATTATGAGAGAGCAATTTCCTGATATCTTTTCTGTTTATAATATATTTTAACAAATTGTTACAAAACTAACAAATATAATCCTTTCCGAAACCAAGCAAGACAAAATCTCTTCACAGAGTTAAGAAAAAACATATATATTAAAAAAAAAAAAACACATACTACTTGATAGATGTTTTAAACTGCAAAGTACAAAATCTCAATTATCGAGAAGAAGAAAGGTTGATGGCTTTTTAAAATATGTACAGTTCTAATAGAAAACAAGGACGAACCGAAGAAGTAACATGGTTACATGTGCACGGAAGCTCCTACCAAACACGTGAGCGAAGAAGCCTTGTCCATTTTTAAAAGATATATTTTTTGTTGTATTCTTGTAAGCAGAAAGGATGAGTAATAGGGAAACGTGAAGAAGTGTTAAGGAGATAGAGAACAGAACCGACAAAGAGTGGCGACAGACATACCCACACGGTTGCACCTTCTCTTCATTGTCATCATCACCATCACCATTCACCACTCTTGTGCTTCCATCTCCACCTCGATTTGTCAAGATAAATCCCTCAAACCTTACTTTTTGCCTTCTTAAATTAATCACCCAAAGTTTGTCAAAAAAAAAAAAAAAAAAATTTAATCACCCAATATAATATATTCCAATCATCCTACATATATATTTTCGGTTTTCTTCCTTTTCAAAAAATAAATAAATAAATAATAAGAATATAGAAATGACTAAAATCATATTAATTTTAAGTAAGTAGAGATACCAATTTAAGCATTTTCAATAGAGCTAGTACATTAGTCTCAACCATACAATCTTAATCTTTTGGTCTCTTGAACATAAACTTTTTAATTTATGTTACTAACTCATCATGCGTTGAGGTTCTCCTAAATCCTAATTTTGATTTTGATTAATAGAGGTATAATCAGGATCTTATGAGTTAGCTTTAAGAAAATTAGTTTTGAGTAACCAAAGTTGTAAATCCTCGCTAGATCAGAAATGTTAATTAATTTTTGAACTCATGACTGTGTTTTTTTTGTCTTAACTGTAATCATTTTACGAAAATAACTTTCTTTGTTTAAAGCAGGTTTTTTTTATCTCTATGATATTTTTATAAATATGATTGCCAAATTACATGAAATTAATCATTTAAATATGTAAGGGTAATAAACAATAATAGAAGTAAGGGTAATAATAACAGATGATTAAGGGTTAATTACCTCTCATAGTTGGGGTAAAAAATAAATGCAAAATTGGTTGGTTGGGGGATTAACCAACTACCTCTCGTTACCGTTACAAACCAAAACGCGCGAGATAGTAAAAAAGGATGAAATGGTCAATTCACGTACCAACCTCTCACCTTACGGCTGGATCTTACGCAATCTCGTTTATAAACCCCTCGATCTCTTGCGTTCTTTTCGATTTTTTTAATCTCTTTCCATTGTTTTTTTTTTGTCACCTCCCCTCGATCCAAAATTGTCACATCTTTAGATTTTTTTCAGGAGAAAATTTTTGTTTTCTCCCTACAATGGCGTCGTCCGAGAATCTGAATGATAAGATCTCTGTTTTTAAGAAGCTCAAAGCGAAATCAGACAATAAGGTAAGATCCGATTAAGATTTGGAAGTTTAACGATCAGATCTGAGATTTTTTTGTTGATGTTGGTGGTTTTTGGCAGATTTGTTTTGATTGCAATGCGAAGAACCCAACATGGGCTTCCGTTACTTACGGGATCTTTCTCTGCATCGATTGCTCAGCTGTTCATCGTAGTCTTGGCGTCCACATCAGCTTCATCAGGTTTCATTTGAATGGCTTTTATGTTTGTTCAGATGCAACATTACATTTCGTTGTGATCTAGGGTTTAGAGAATTTTCTATTAGCAGCCACTTTCATAAGGCTTTTGGTCAAATTAAGTAGAGGTATGAACAATTTATCATCATGGTTGATCTTCATTATTTGTTTAGGTCTACAAATCTAGACTCGTGGAGCCCTGATCAGTTGAAGATGATGGTGTATGGAGGAAACTGCAGGGCACAAGTCTTTTTCAAGCAGTACGGATGGAGCCAAGGAGGTAAAACCGAGGCTAAGTATACTTCCAGACCTGCTGAGTTGTATAAACAGATTCTTGCTAAAGAAGTTGCTAAAAGCAAGGCCGAGGAGGAATTAGATTTGCCTTCATCTCCTCCTGTTTCTGCTCAATCAACACAAGTGCCTAATGGGCTCTCCAGCATCAAGACCACTGAACCTCCTAGGGAGCAAGATAAGCCTGAAGTTGTTCCCGTCTCACCAAGAGTTTCTCGCAGCGTTAAGAAACCTCTTGGTGCGAAGAGAACAGGCAAAACTGGAGGACTTGGTGCCCGGAAGCTAACTACCAAGGTTTCAATAATGCTCTCTCCTCTTTATACGTACAACTTGTTGAGAAATGTTTCATTCTAATTTTTTTGAGAATGTGCAGTCTAGCGAGACTCTCTATGATCAAAAACCAGAGGAATCTGTTGTCATACCAACAGTGACTTCCCCAGTTTCAGCCAAATCAGCTAGGTCATCGTTTGCTTCTCGCTTTGATTATGTGGACAACGTACAAAACAGAGAAGACTACATGAGCCCTCAAGTGGTTAGTCATGTAGCTCCACCAAAATCAACAGGCTTCTTCGAGGAGGAGTTGGAGATGAACGGAGGCGGCTTTCAGAAGAAACCCATCAGAAGTTCCTCAAAAGTGCAAGTAATAAGCTCATCCTTTTCCCTCTTATGTCATTATTCTTGATTAAAGACTTTAAGCGCAGGTACTTTTTTGTACTCACCTTCTCTAGCATCTCTACCAGATACAAGAAACAGATGAGGCCAGGAAGAAATTCACAAACGCCAAATCAATCTCATCTGCTCAGTACTTTGGAAATGACAACAACTCGGCCGACCTTGAGGCCAAAAGTACATTAAAGAAGTTCTCAGTACGTTTCCTCATAGTTAACCTTCATTTATTTGCCTTAACTTGATGATGTGTCTCTATTGGGTTTTAAAGAAACACTCATCACTATTTAAAAACAGGGTTCATCCGCAATCTCTAGTGCTGATCTTTTTGGAGACGATGATGGAGATTTCCCTCTAGATCTCACCGCCGGTGATCTTCTCAACCGCCTCTCTCTCCAGGTATCATTTCTTTTACTGACCATGCTCTTTCATATGCAAAAAAAAAAAAGAACCATACACTTCCTTTGTTTGTTATCATCAAGACGCCGTCGTTTTATGGATATGTTAGGCCCAACAAGACATATCATCATTGAAGAACATGGCAGAGGAGACAAAAAAGAAGCTCGGCAGCCTATGGGTCTGAAAGATCAATCTATTCATTTTTTTTGCTTATACACTAATTTCCATTTCCAAATCAATTATTCTATTCATCATACTAGGGAAACAATGTTTTTGTTTATCAATATTTTGTATAATTGAGATTATGTTTTGTAAAAATTGTCATCAAATAAAAATATGTGGAGTGCTTTTTCGACGTTTATGATGCATCCGACTTTACACCAAAACTCAAAAGAAATATAGAAACAGACCACCAACAAAGCCATTCAGGTAGGGAGAATACAGATTAAAAACAAAAAAAAAACCAACGTCCTAACCAACGACCAACACAGAGGGCAAAGCTAATGGTCAACTACTAAGTTTTTAGAAATATATAACTCTATTTTGATGTTTCTATAAAAAGGCGAACAAACATCTACTTAAGATAGGTTGCAGTGTCCTTTTATTTCTATTTTTGACATTGTTGCACTAAATTTTTAGTTGTATAAAGCTAAAAAAAACAGTTCCATGTTTCTAATTTATAAATCTTTGTCTGGAAAAGTTTACTATTTTAGACTAGTTGATGTCGGTCGAAGAAGTGGGGGCCAAGTTATAATAAATCTCCCACGTTAAAAATATGCTATGTATCTGTGTCATAGGAGAATATATATATCATCAGGTACTATTTATCATCAAGTTATATATATGCTGACAAAAAAATATTGTAATAATTAAGTTAGTAAAATAAATGAGTGGTCATATAGCTTTTGTACGACGTCTATCAGCAGTTGTCACTATAATGCCTATAAATTCAATTGTGTGGGTGAAGAAGAGTGTGTCTGGAAACAGTTGTTATTCAGATAACCAAATTTGTACCATCAATATTCAATACTTTTTTGGCTGGTTATAAGAATTTTCAGAAACTGCTTTTATAATATCGTTGAGTCTGGCAGCACCAACTTGGTTTCTCACGTGCGCCTCATGAAATGCGAGCCTGACTAAAAAATAAGAGAAAATAATATGACGGATTTCAAAAAGCATGAGCTGATAGCCTCATTAGATCATAATATGCAAAATGGTAAAATCAAATAAATCATGTTAATTAGAAAAGAATCAGCTTATATATTTTCACTGCACCATTTTGTCCTTCTAAATGTTATATAAAAAAACCTCCAGTTTTTTGGTAAACCAAAAAAAAGCTCTTTATTTTTGTTTTATTTCTAAAATCATAGTAAACAATAAACCAAAAAAAAAAAAATTCTGTATACTTATGTACTAGCTAGTAATCTAGTATATATTTAAAAAGGTGAAAAATATCTTATAAGAAACTGAATTCTTTTTGAAGTTAGATAAATATTGAAAATGATTATAGAACCTTTTTCATAGTATTTGGATGTTCATAGATAGTAAGTCTCATTAGTTAAGTATATATAACTAATAACTTTAATCATTTTGTTAGGTTAATAACCTCATGTTACAACGGAATAAGATTATAAACGCATCCTAGAAGGTTATGGCATGTTTTAAACAAATAACATGGTGAAACAAACAAACAAACATGTTTTTGATTATTACTTTTTATTTCATTTAAATAAAGTTAATGATCTTTTAGCTCTAATTATTTAGTACTAGACAAGACACAGATTTAGTTTGGGTCAAAAAAACATATCGAAGTGATTTTTTTAACTGAACTCAATTCAGTCCACAATATATATTAGGGAAGAAGTAGTCTCAGACGAACAAAGGAAGAAACAGCTGATGCACGCTCGAATAGTACCCTTTAGAGCCGGATCTGCTATATTCCGCTCCACAACCACTATTTTACATGATCCATCATATGCCAAAAACACATACTCACTCTCTATCAGCTTTTTGGTGACAAATACCATCCATTTGCATTTTAATTTTGTCTATAGGTTTATAAATAAACAATATATTAATTAGTACTATAGGATAGCATTGATGTTTCTAGAAAGAGGAAAACAGTTGTACCGTAAGAATTAGTTGTACTCTTACACTAGCGTCGACTACTACGTATTTCATATTCAAATATGACGCTATATATATTGATGTGTCTTCTATAATAAGTTCTATGTTTCTTCTCTTTATAGTCTAGTTGTTGCCGGTCGTCGAAGAGTTATATACGCCAAAAGGCAAAAAGCTCCCCACGTTAAGAATGTGCTCTATATATTATTCATTGGTTGGAGTAGAATATTATCACGTGCTGTTTATCTTCATGGTGTATTGAATCGCTGACAAAGAAACTGTAATAAGTTAACAAAATAATGGAGTAGTCAGTAGTGATCACAGCTTAGCAGTTGTCACTATCATGCCTCTAAATTTTGTGGTTAGAGAGTGTTTGAAAATAATTGACCGGTAGCTACCAAAAATTGGACTATCAACAGTATTTTTCCTAATTCAATGAATTTCCAAAAGAAAAAAAAAATTGAGGGGTCCGGAAATTCCCTTATTGATTTTGATTCTAAATAATTGAAATAAAACTGGCTTTGGGATGTATTCGAACACATTTTTTCTATCGTATATATTAGGGCTGTTTCGGTATCTAGCTAGTCTATAATTTCGAGGAGATCACATTTTTTTTTTTTGAATATGAGGAGATCACATTTAATTGAACGGTTATGGTGGTAAATTAGTAACTAAGATCAGTATTTATATGTGCACATGTTCGCCAAAATACTTTAGTGTATTCAAGCAAAATTATGTAAATTATATAAAATAATGTGACATTTGGTAAAATAATAGTATTATTTAAAACTAATTATAATATTTTGGCAACACGGCGAAGTTTATAACAGTTTCTTCTGTTCTAATTTGGTTTCATTTTGCAAGAGTTTACAATAATGTGACAGTTTATTTGCTTAGGTAATCTTGCATGCAATGTCTTAATGTAGTGCGTTTATCCAAATTTCATGGCCTGGTCGAATGGAAACATAACAGCAAGTGCAACGTTCAACTGGAAATTCACTCAGGAGAACAAGCCTTTTCTGGCACGACAACTGGACGGGACTTGGTCCCCTAATGGGTGTCATCGGGGATTAGGGTCCAAGAGTCACGGGTATCCCTTACCAAGCTAGGGTGTGTGAAGCCTCAAGAAACAACAGCTGGACTCTCCCCAGAAGTCGACACCCACTTGTTCTTTTGCTTCGAGCTTGCGTACAAGGACACAACCCTCCACAACAAGGCTTGGGAAACGATACTTACCAGTGGAAGACTGATCCAGAGCAAACTATTGACACTTTCTCTTCGCTTAGAACTTGGCGGCATCAGCATCCTCCTGGTAATTCAGTCCCATGGCATACTCAGATTTGGTTCAAAGAACGCATTCCTAAAATGGCGTTCATGGCTTGGCTTACTGTCCAAGATAGGCTCACTACACGTGATAGATTGATTCGCTGGAGTCTACCTATTCCACCAACTTGCCTCCTATGTCAGACAGGTGCAGAATCACGGAACCACCTATTCTTCATTTGTCCTTATTCTCTAAATCTTTGGAATAGATTCTATGAACGATTTCAACCCCTTCCTCCAAGTACTTTTGATGGTTTTGTAAATTGGATTAAGTCTCCCACCACAAATAGGAAACTTACTTCAATTTGCAAACTAGTTTTCCATGCTTTGATCTATGCTATCTGGAAAGAGAGAAACTCTAGACTCCATGGTCCTGCTTTCCGCTCAGAAGCCCAGCTCCAACGAGATATTCAGCTCTAACTCCGACGTAGACTCTTATGGTTGGACCGAAATAACTCAGGAAGATCAGCTCTTACCTCCCCCCCCACAAGCTGATTACCTATGTTTATGGTTCACTCACTTCCAAGCCCCATAATATTTTACTTCTGAAATGTGTTCTTATCTAATGTAATCTCCAACTCTTGTAAAGTTTCCGTTGCTTATTAATGAAAACGGTATCTATTTAAAAAAACAAAAAAAAAAAAAAAAAAAAAAAAAAACGTTCAAAAAACTATTTACCAAGCGGAGACTAATTAAGCTTCTTTTCGTTGACTAACTTTTAAGTATGGCACGACAAATGATTCAAACGACCAAAAATTATCCATATATAATTTGATTATTAACAAACAAATCCTTCCATACTTCAGGGACTTCGTATATATACATTTATAATCATACTTATGATCATTTAACTGAACTCAAATCAATACATATTAACAATTGACTACTCTCCTAACATTATTATCTAGAATCATGAAATTTAGCACAGTCCCTTTCAATAATGACGCACATATACATAACTAACAATATAACCTCACCTCTGATTCCTTCCGGTTTTCTCAGTCGAAACACTCTCTTTCTTTTAAAACGATGACTCAGTATAATAACGCCGAAGACTCAACCATGGAGGGTTTCATGAGTTTCTTGGACAACCCCGAGATGTGGCCGGTAGAGAATGTCCAGAAGCGATTACAAGCGGTGTTGGATGGGACTCACAAGGGCTGGGCCTACGCCATTTACTGGCAGCCTTTGTTAGATAATTTCGGCGACACCGTACTCGTGTGGGGAGATGGTGTTTACAAAGGCCAAGAAGATAAGAGGACAACGCTGTCGTCTCCGGCTGAGAAGGTGACAGGTGAGCTTAACCATGAGGACAACGACGTGATAGTGAAGGACATAGAGTGGTTCTTCTTGAAATCAATGTCATGGAGCTTTTCAAGAGGATCCGGATTGGTGGGTCATGCGTTCTCCACGTCTACCCCGGTTTGGGTTTCCGGGTTGGATCAGATACGCAAGTCAGACATTGAGCGAGCTAAGGCGGGAGGAGATTTCGGAACGCAGACCATCGCATGTATCCCGTTGGCTAACGGAGTCGTGGAACTTGGTTCGAGGGAGCTGATCCCACAGAGCTCAGATCTGATTAACAAAGTCCCAATCCTTTTCAACTCAAACACTTTTCATCACAGCGTGAGCCGTGACCGGGTTAACGTAGCTCCAAGCTCAAGCTCCATGGTTTTGTCTAAGTCAAGAAAGCTGGAGAGTGGTTGTTCAAGTCCCACCAACAAGAGTTTCTCTAGCGAGGTGTCAGAGAAACTTTTAAAGAAACGAGGGAAAAAATCGTCGAAAGGCAGGGAAGAGCCGCGAGACCACGTCGAGGCTGAGCGGCAAAGACGTAAACAACTGAACCAGCGGTTCTACGCGTTACGTGGTGTGGTTCCCAAAGTGTCCAAGATGGACAAAGGGTCGTTGCTTAGCGACACGATCGCTTACATCAAAGAGCTGAAGTCCAAAGTAGAAAAAGCTGTATATGAGAGAAATGAGATCCAGATCCAGCTCGAGGAAGTGAAACGAAAAGTCGCATCATCCAAGGAGACGGAGGGGATGGAGATCGAAGTGAAGATAATTGAATGTTATGCCATGATCAAGGTCAAATCAAGCAAGCAGAATCATCCAGAGGCAAGATTCATGAAAGCGTTGAAGGATTTGGAGCTAGAGGTGGACCATGCGAGTATTGTGGTGGTCGAGGATCTTATGGTTCAACAAGCGACGGTGAAGATGGATTTCAGAATCTATACGCAAGAGCAGCTCCGGACCATGTTGATATCCAAGATATATTAGGGTTTTATCTAGGCCAGGTTCGGAGGGCTCTCTGAGAAATTACGAGGATGCATGTGTAAGTGAGTTTATTGGAATGGTTAACACTGTGATAATTACCAATTTAAAAATAAGCAGGAATGGTTAACACTGTGATATGGATTTGGATCTTCCGAGCGGCTCAATCTTTTTCCCCCAATTGGCTTTTGTCACTATTTGTGTTGTCGGTGTACGATGCTTTCATGAAAAAAATAGCAGGGCCTAGCTAAAAAAAGAATTAAAGTCCTCATATGATATATACTCAATTAAAAAAATAAACATAACAAAATTTATGGTTTAATATTTTATAGTAATATTGGCAGAACCAATTTCTCATTAACATTATTTTATTCTATTTTGAAATGATATATATATATATATATATATTTAACTATTTCTTAGACTATCTATATATTCCTGAACCTTGGAGTTGAATGTATCTTTCATCTTATATAATTAAAAAAATATAAAAAAAAATAGTAGAAAAGGATGAGAAAGAGTGAAACAGGTATCTTATTTAAGAGACTCGAAAGCAATTTAAAAAAAATAATCAAATAATAACAATAATAATACAACTAAATTATATCATAAAATAAATTTCTTATGATTAAAGATCCTATTTTGCTGGATAGAAAGATGCTGTTATAAAATTGACGACCCGAAATCATTGAAGAGCTTCGCCGGTTCACATGATGTGTCGAGGGATGGCCCTTCCCCTCGCAAGCTAAACTGTTGCCACAGGGAATGTACTTCCCCTTCCCAAAAACTGATAAATTCTTTACACGCACACTTTCTTCATCCCCGACCTTTCATATTATTCTCTTTTGACGTATAACTCATCATTATAAAAGATATAAGTCGTCACAACATATCATATAAGATACTTCTAACTATAGGACCATCCATTTATATGTTTTTTGGCTTCATAGTACAAATGTTAATGAACAATGCTATATAGAGAGATCTAGAAGATCACAAGATTAATAACAATATATTCTATATTTATTATTTAGATATTTTATATATTTACAATCATTATAGTTTAGGAAACTCTTGTACTCTATAATTCTATGTAACCTAAAGTTTATGATTATGAGAGTCAATATACTATTTCCTAAACACTAAGGTGTTCTTCTCTCATCAACCTTCTTACATAGGTATGGGAACTTGATCACGTGTCTGCAAGGAGCTTGAGTATGTCCAAAAGATATTTGAATCAAACAAATAATTTAAAGAGAAATATCTAAAACAAGCATATATCATAATCATATTTTATATGCATCATGCATCGTTATCCATGCTTTGTAAGTATATATGGGTCTACCATTTAGAAACAAACAGCCAAAACCAAAGAATGAGAGGGATAAGTCAAGTCAAAACACAAAGAGGTTGATTCTGTACTTAGAATAATTGCATTTGAATCGCTCTTTTTTTTTCCTTCGGTAGCCTGGAAGTGTAATCTTGAATTTTAACCCTCAAAATAAGTAGACTTAAAAATAGAAACCTTTACAAAGCGTATACTATAAAAAAAAATCCTTTCTTATCCACCGAACGAGCAAACACTAAAAATAAGCAAACTGCCAACCCTGACCCAAAAAGCTCACAGATCTTTTTATCTCTCTTTCTTCATTTGCATAAAAAGAGTTAGTATCACCTTTTTACCCCCTAATTGCTCAACAACAAAACAATCAAAACCCATTCATAAAGGTTTTTCATTTTGGCCTCATACTTTTCTTGTCAATCAAACAACCTAAACCCTAAAAGGAACATCTCCAAAAGGTTGTCATTTGGGATTTGAGCTCTCTTTGTGATACCACAGCCTGCACTTAGAGTTTTTCCCCCTTTGAAAAATCTCTCATTATTTTCGATTTCATTTCCGTAAGAAAAGAAACTATGAGCCTCAACTGCCTCGCTTGCCACATCCTCCAAAGAACAGACTCGGACAGAGACATAGGAAGCCGTAAAGATTCAAACTTGAATGAAAGTTTCGCAACGTCAAGATATGAAAAGATGAGAAGGAACAGATCATCGTTGCCCGTACCGAGACGGGTCAATAAGGGTCATCGCAGGCTTTACAGTGCGGAGATGGTGGTCTATGGGGATCTGGACGAGCCCAAGCTGGTCAGGAGCAGTGGGATCAGAAGGGATTGGAGCTTTGAAGATCTAAAGAAACAAAAAGATCAGCTAAGAATTGAAGATACGATAAAGGAATAAAAAAGATCCTTTACTAGGTTCCCCTTTTCTAATGTCCATGTTGTTGTTAACTTGTTCTGTTGTTTTCAGATCATAAGGACAACCTGTGCATTGTAAGATCTCAATAAGTTTGACATAATCTGTGAAATTTCGTATTATATAAATTCATTTTCCTGATAAAGATTCTATAATAACAAACTTGAAGTGTCTACTCGTTCATGAGAGGGAAGGAACAAATGATTCGCCTTCTTCGGATAGAGTTTGTCCCTTTGATGTTTAATCCTTACAAGATCCTTTGAATCCGCAGAGCTGATGAAATATAATTTTAAAAGGCTTCCTTTTCAACCGAATAAAGCTCTGCTTCCGGCTCTGCTTCATCTCCCTATACTTGCGTTGCCTTTCTCCGTTCTTCATACGATATATCATGAGATATTCACGGATGCCTCTTGAACCGTCTTTGTTCTCAACCATATGCACAAAAGTATATAGACGTTTTAGAGAAGCTAACCGTAGTGTTTCAAAGTCCGAACAAAAGAAATTAATAGCTAACAGAATAAACAACGAAGTTATAAACATTTAAAATGGGCTATAGAGCAAATGGGGTGGTGGCGGAGTTGGCTAGCGCGTAGGTCTCATAGCTACTGAGTGATCCTGAGGTCGAGAGTTCGAGCCTCTCTCACCCCATTCATTATTATTTCTAACATGTCATTTCAAAATTTCTGTGATGTTTTAAAATATGCAATTGATATGCAAACAAAGAATATCGTCATGTACCGACAATGACGATATCAAAACTACGTTCGTTTCATCACTATACTGAAACTACTATCATCACTAAAAATTTGGCGACGTGTTCCGACCAAAATTTGGAAACCATGAATTTTCGGTGCTCAAAGCTGGGTATGTCTCGTGATCAAAACACCAACTCTTTGTACTGAGACGGAAGCTTCAATCTTATTATATCACGCTTCTTTGTACTGATACCATGTTGATTTTCATGTAATTATCTTAATCACCAGTTCACCACATCAACGTACGAAATCCAGCAAGACATGATTTTGATCTGTCGTTAACAAAACTGTGTAATCGATTTATTTAAGCATAATAAAGATTTCTATTGAGTAGTTAGTTAATCAACCTTGTATCAAATTAACAACAGATAAGCCAACACTGAGAACAAAAATGGCTTAAGATCTCTTAACACAACACAACACAGCGTTTCCAAATCTTTGGACTCATAGCTTAAATCAATACTACTAATTCACGCTTCAGAGCTTCCTGGAATCCATAAACGTCTCTATTCAGTTATCACTGTCTTGGAGCTGCATCAAAAAAACGAGCCAAAGGTTACAACTGCTAATTCACATAGACTAATACCAAAAGTACCGGAGATTCAGATGTCCCAGGCGAAATAAACATACCTCCACCAAGTGTAGCTTCAGGTAACTTCTCTATTGAGTACTTGCGTTGTGTCACATACATGATCGGCACACCAGGAATCTGCAAATGAACAAAAATTGAAGTTAATCCATGGACATAAACAAAAGAGTTAGTCCATGGACATAAAAAAAAGTACTCATACAATAGACTATCTTTACCTTTCGAATCCTTCGCTTCAAGTCTCTATCACATGTAGCCACTATGAAGCACTTATGCTGTACATTGTAAGAAAAGAATATCACAGAAACATACAAAAAATAGAAAGAACTATGAGACTAGAACATCGTACATCCTTGCAGAGTCTTATATACAAAGTTTCAACAAGCCAGGAACGAAGCATTACCTGAGTAACTCTGTCAACCAGACAGTCATCAGCATATGTCCCTTTGTGTACACAAGGTAATCTTTCAAAGCGAGGATCTTTCGCAATCCTACCAAATATTACAGTAACCAATAAGTAAGCCACGAAAATAAATCCATGGTGAAATACTACTGAAACTAGGCCCTTCTTTAAGAAGTGTTACCTTAGAGCTACACGATACTTCTGACCTAACTTCTCTAACTCAGCCATGACGCAGTCCGTGATACAAGGAGTGCCTTTAAACCAGAAACAATAAAAGGTTAACAAAAGAGACAAAATTTGCATACCTATAAACCAATCAAAGTATAAGTAACTCACAGTTTGCGTACAAACAGTCTCTCATTCCCTTCTCAAGATCGATCTATAGATACACCCGACCAGAGCAAAAAAAGGATACCATAAGAACCATAATGAGAATCCAGTCAGGTCCACAAAGACAATAACTCTGTAAAGATGGTTCTTTATTATAATAAAGAAACTGCTCAGAGCTCTGTGGTAGAGAAGAGAAGATGTACACACCGACCTTATTCTGGATAGAGAAGTTGATGAAGTTAGTATCCACCAAAACACGGTAAGGAGGAACCAAAGTAGCGTTGTAAGAAAAGAATAGCCCAGCAGGAACACTCGGACTGATCCAAAAATCAAATCAAAATCAAACTTTGAAGAAACCCGAAATAATGAAAACTTGGCAACGAAAGCAAAAAAAAGGGTATGTAAGCTTACACGTTTCTCGGAAGCTCCGTGAGGTCCTTCTTGTTTGGATTCAGAACCTCTTCCTTGTAACTGAAGAAAGAAAACAAAACATCATTAATAAATTCTTATAAAAAAAAAAGGGAATAAAATTTGAAGGAAGAAGAAATCGTTTACTCACTGCTTCAAAGCTTTGTGGGTAATCAGTTTCTTCATGACAGCAAACTTTTGAGCTTTCTTTGCTCTTCCCATATTTTAACCAAAAGAGTAAGAAAAACCCCTAGAACTAAGCGCAGAGAACGGGATGCTGAATAGGGTGATGCGAGGTCGAATCGGCGGAGGCGGAGAGGTTTTCCGAATTGTTTCAGAAGGTCTCAGAGAACGGAGGCCGACACTGAAGATGAATAAGCTGTAGTGGGCTTATGGGCTTAGCAATGTTCTGGACTTTTAAATATAAGGCTTAAAATATAAATTTGTTTTATAAATCCAAAAGCAAAACCCAACATGTATGTAAGCATCACCAAACAAAGAGTGATATAAAACGGTTTCTTTTTCATTTTCTTTTTTTTGGAGTAAAAACGATGTAAATATTAGGCGTAATTTTATCATTTCGTGGACCAAATCTAATACTAGAAGTCCAATAAAATGGAAAAAGTTAAAGGATATTTCAACTACTGTAAAATAAAATTAACACAAATTTACCTGTCCTCAATTTTTGTGAGGAATTTTATTAGGGGCTCTTATTGAAGAGGTAATTTCTAAATTTATATGGAATTGAAAATTTTAAAAATCAAAACACATGGATTTTAAAATAACATGTTTTATGCTTGGATTTGAATCCTTCTATTTTAAACTTTCAAATCCATTGAAATCCATTTAAAACATAATGTGGATTTTGAAATCCGAAAAACAAATTTTTAACAAGTATTTGTAAATCATATAACCAATAACACATAATTTTAATAAGTATTTTAAAATCAATGATTGAATAACACATGATTTTTGTTTAAATTTCCAAATCCATTAAAATCATAAAACCAATAACCCCTCTTATAATAAAACATAATCTAGCATTTAACTTGTATAATCAGTTAACCAAAAAAACATAATACACAACAATAGTGAAAATGAGATACACAAATTTTCGGAGATTGTTTTTTCTTCACCACTAAAGTTAACATGTTCATTGATCATATTTCTATTTATCTTATCCAAGAGAATCTATCTAGTTTTCATGTTTTTCCCTAGGTTTCAACGCTATTGTAAACGATATTTATCATTATGATCCTAGTTTTTTTTACCTACGCAAGCCTTTCTTTGACCTTTTTGAGGTAAGATGAGTTCAAATCTAAAAGTTTCAGTTCGAAAAAAAAAAATTTGCGAGGTAGAGTTTCATAAATAGCTGATTTTACTGCAGGTTATTCACATGCTTTAAAAATTATATATATATATATATATATATATATATATATAATTGATTATTTATTAGTATTATATTAAAATATGAAATATTCTATGATATATAAAAATTAATTATCAAATCTTCATTTTTTATAAAGAATATGTGTATTTATGATTAACTATTTCTTATTCATATTAATCATTTTACAGCTTAAAATATTTTTGAACATTTAAAAAGTGATTTATTAGAATGTTTAAAGTAACATGGAGATCCGGCCAATTCAAGCATATAAAGAAGGGTATACTATTTTACTACAGTAGATTTTGAACGATAGATTTTTGTGAGTTAAAATTTTTAAAAATCTGATGCTAGATGGACTTAGAGACAAGTTTAATTCAATTAACATTTCTATATTGATTAAATAAGTTTAATAGGTATAAATATTGAAAAAAAAAAGTAGGATAATTAGGAAAGAAAAGAATGGTTTCCTTGGTATATTTCTTTTTTGAATTGGAAAACTTATCACAAATATAGATAGATATATAAACCTTTTGAGAAAAGAGTGTAGGCACATATATATTTTGCTAATTGCTCCCATTTTTCCACTAAATAGCTCTATGACAAACATAGAAAAATACTTTGGGGAAGATGTAATATATAAGCTGGAGATGAGTGTGATGATACGAATACGTCAGCTCCATATCTCTCCAGTCTGGCAAAACACGATTTATAAATCAAAAAATAAATAAGAAAAAGACACAAAAGAAAAAAAAAACAAAAAATAGAGAATCTTTAGTTTCGTCTCATTTCTTCGTTGACAGAACAACAGAAACTAGGGTTCACTTCGATTCTCATTCTCTTCTCTGTATCGTGTATTTTTAAAGATCTGATTGAAATTAGTCTCTGGGCTCCTTATGGGTAAAGCTCGGATCTAGAGTCTCAGGTGAAAGACCTCTACTTTTTGCTCTCTCATCTTAATCTCTTCCTTTTCTTTTTGGGCTGGTCTTTGGTGGGAGGATATACAATAGAATTGGGGGTTAGAGAGTGTCAGAATTGTAATTCTTGGAGTATTTTGCTTTACTGTTTGATCGAGTTTTTGGTCTTAGTATCATGGGTTTTATGTGGGTTCAGGGGAGAATATATAGTTAGCTCAAGAAACTGAGGGATCTACTTACTTGTAGCTGAATTTTGATTCGGTTCTGGACTCATTAGTTGGGTAGTGATTAGTTATAACTTTCAGGATTGGAATTGAGATAGTAGTATATATAGTATTGGAGTTTTAGAGTGTGGAGATGGATAGGCCAAGGCCAAATGATCATTTGGGTGTGAATAAAACTGGGAAGAGTATAAGAAAGAGTCCTCTGCATCAATCGAGTTTTGCTTCAAATGTTCACAACAACGCCACCACCGCTGGGAGACCTCAAAACCAGCCTCAGGTTTATAACATAAGCAAAAACGACTTTAGAAGTATCGTTCAGCAGCTAACTGGTTCTCCAGCACGTGAAAGCCTTCCTCGCCCTCCTCAGAACAACAACCCACCAAAGCCTCAGAATACTCGGTTGCATCGGATTAGACCAGCTCCTTTAACGCAGATCAACCGGCCTGCGGTTCCTCTCCCTACCATGGTTCCTCCACCATCTCATCCGCAGTTTGCTAGACCGCCTCCACCCCAGCCACCTTTCCCTCAAGGCACACAACAACCAATGATGATGGGTCACGGGGACCAGTTTTGGTCTAATACAGCTGAGTCTCCTGTCTCTGAGTATATGCGTTATCTTCAAAGCTCACTTGGGAATCCAGGACCTAGTGGTAACCAAATGCAGCCAGGTCATGAGCAGCGGCCATATGTTCCGGGTCATGAGCAGCAGCCATATGTCCCAAGTCATGAGCAGCGGCCATATAGCCAAGGATATGAGCATCAGCCATATATGCCCCATCAGCCTCAGCCTCAATCACAACCTCAACCTCAGCCACATATGATGCCTGGATCGCAACCTCGAGTGAATATGCAGGGGCCACTTCAACCTAACCAGTATGTACCACCACCGGGTTTAGTTCCTAGCCCAGTGCCTCGTAATCTACCTTCCCCTCGGTTCAATGCTCCTGTACCTGTCACCCCAACTCTACCGTCTCCCAGGTTCAACCAGATGTATGGTGGATTTCCTTCTCCCCGATATAATGGTTTCGGGCCACTACACTCACCCACATCCCAGTTTCTTCTACCATCACCTACTGGTTACCCGAATATGTTCTCTCCCAGATCACCTTACCCGTTACTATCACCAGGAGTTCAGTATCCTCAACCACTCACCCCAAACTTCTCATTTTCACAAATTCCTCAACCTGGGAGTCTTGGAACCGGTGCAGGTCCAGGTCCAGGTCCTGGTCTGCCTCCTCCTTCGCCAGGGGCCATGTTCCCGTTATCTCCATCCGGGTTCTTTCCGGTTTCAAGTCCAAGATGGAGTGATTATTAGATGCTCTGTTTTCTCTCTTCCTCAATTCATTGAATTTTAAAGTAAATCACAACATGCGTATTCAAGTCTCCCTAGGTTGTTAGTCTGTACTATGAAAGAAGCTTTATACTTCAGAGCCTATAGTGGAATAGACGCAGCAGAGTAGAGGCGTAAAACACTAAAGGAGCTTTTTTTTAGAAGCAGTGAAGATTTATAGGGTTTTTTTTTTTTCACTGGGATTTTTATAGGTCAAAAGTTGGGAATCTTGGGACATGATGACTACCTTTGTTTTTGTTTGTTACATTATAAGTTTTATCTTTGGTTAATTTGTACACAGACTACAGACGAACTCAGTCAGTTTATATGATTTTTGGGTGATTTCAAAGCAAGTATCTCTCTACTTTTACTAAGCATAAACATGATGATCAGTTGCTTATTATTACAGTAATTCGTTTTTTTCAATAGAAACATTGTCAAGTGAGAATTTTTTGGATAATAACCATAGATGCAGAAACAATTGGTGATATGAGCATTATGCAACTGCTGAACCTTGAGAAAGCCAGCTATGACGAGCCAGTATGATCCTCACTGTGCGTGTAATGAAAGAACAGTAGGGAAGAGTGGTAGCACCCATCAATGAGCCTTTATAAGTAGACAACATACATGAAAATTTGCTTCTTTTTCTTTATTTTCTGGAGACTAAATCTTCGCCTACAGGAAAAAAAAAAAAAGAGTTTCATGGTGTAAGTGAGCCTTTCTTTGAACTTGACCTCTTCCCTTGAGAGCTTTGCCTACCGGAAAGACCACCAAGTAAAGGAAAACACGATGCCATGACTAGATCGATCCTGTTTCAGGTTAATAAATCTTTGCTCAGACTAACTCCGAGCAAACAAATCCTCGGGTTCCCATCTCATTGAAGAATCCTAACAGCTTCATCATCAACATACATATTTGCCTTGCAATGCGCATTAATAAAGATACAGTAAGTGACCACATCCAGTTCAAAACCTTGGTCTTTCATCTCTCCGTAAACCTCATTAGCTCTCAAAAGAGTCAACTCTTGAGTCCTGATCCCAACGTTCAAGTAAAGATAGTACAAGACTTATTAGAGCATACACTGTGAGTTCTCACCGATATAGTATTAATTTTTTTAGTCTGTCTACTGGTGAGAAACATATAGGCTGGTTGTTGGTTTTTAATTGAGTTTTAGATTTTGGTTTTTAATTTTTGGATTTTGGTTTTTGATTTTTGTAAATTTTGATTTCTGGTGTAGATTTTAGTTTTTTGCAAAAACTTGAATGGTAATTTTTATATATAATTATTTATTATTTATAAGAAAAGGAAAATAAAAAATAAATTCACATTGAAAACCAACAAAATGTGGTTTTTGGATTTTAAGAAGAAATTTCCAAAATACTCCAAAATCTAATTTTCCTAATTTTCAGAAAATCTATTTTTGTTATAATCCTGACTGGCTTAAAAAGTAGATTTTGCAATATCAAAAGCCAAAAACTGTTCAAAAATCTGTTGACATTCAATGCCATAATCTTATTATTTTTAATGTAATTTAATATTTTTAATTTAATTTTATTTGAGTACTTATTTTGTTATTTTGTTTTCCGTTTAATTTAAAATTATTAAAAATTATTAATATTTTTTAGAGATATTAAATTACTTATTAAATATATTAAATTTTATTAATTATTTCTATTTTATACCATATATCATCATGACGCTCTTCCGTTGCCTTCATCGCCGTCGCCGTCGGTTTTAGTCACGTCCGGCGAGTCAATCACGCTCTGTATAGCGGCGAGTCAATCACAACCAAATAAAAACTCGGTGCACAACTCAGAATAAAACAGAGCATATAATCATAGCATGGGGAAATTTCAGAGCATAAAATCTTTGTCGGACTCTCAATCAGGCAACTAAAGCACTAAAACAAAGTCGGTGACGCGTAATCATCATGGGATCTCTCTAACACGGACAAACTGACTCTCAATCAAGCAACCAACTAAAAAAACTACTCTGCAAAAAAATTGGTAATGCATAATCATCATGGATGGAATCTCTAAAACGGAATCTCAATAAACCAACCAGAGAATTAATCACATGGGAAAATTCATCATGGAAAACCTTCTACTAGTATACTAATACTACTATATATATATGACTAACCTTCTCAACCGCATCTTAAACCAAAAAAAAAACCTCAAACGCATACGTACTTTAAAGAGCACAATGTCGGTTACATATAATTAAGAAAGAATTTAAGACTGATACCGTTTTGAGCTCCTCTTCTCACACACGCACGCTAATTAATAATATAAGTACAAAAGTGATTAATGGTCTTAGTGGATAAGAAGATAAAACACTAATTTAAATCTTTAAAGCAAGCAAATATAGATCACATAGTCCAGATGGAGTATATATTACATTTGAACGAATTGCATGCATGGTCGAGAAAGAGTACGTTAGAAATGAGACGACACCCATAAATATCAATTTATTAATTAATTAATAAGTATATATATATATAGATTCCATATTCCAAAGGAAGATGGTAGGGATAAACTTGAGTCCAAGGATTTGATCGATGGAAATGGATGATGGCATACATATATATTCTTCTTCTTTGGTGCGTGTGTGTTGCAACAAAAAGAAAAAAGAAGAAGCTATACGTACACCAATCGGTGTAACAGATAGAACAACAAATCTTGAATATGCTAATTAATGAATTTGACATCCATTTGGTTATTATATTGCATGTTGTTTATATATTAAGCATGCATGACTACACTTAAAAAAAAAGGTCACCCTCAAATTGTTTGAAGCCTGAAGGAATTCAAATATAATATTGTTTGAAGTCACAAAACGTATGTAAATTCCGTAAAAGTTTGAATTAGTTATTACTTTTGGTCAATTGAGGAAAAAAAAACACAATAATAGACAATATTTGATGAAAATGATAGAAAAAACGCAAAAAAAGATTAGAGACTTATATCTGGATGAAGTAAATGGGACAAGTTTAAAATATATATATATATATATATACACATATATGATGTAAATGAAAACAAATATTTTGAATTTTGGAATGTATATGATATTAACATTGAATGAGTATGTGTGTAGGGAAGAGATAACATATAGTTTATTTAATTTGTAAATGAATACAGAGAGCATGGTTTTCGGATTCCAAACAAAAAAATTAAGGGTTGATAGGAGGCAGGCTTTGAATGGTTGATTGGTATGCTCCAGACCGGACTAAAGTCGGACCAGTTCGCTATTTTCTACCATTCACACACTTGTTTGGTAAATTCCATACCTCAGAACAAACCCAGAACAATAAAATACATGTTAGTATAGAGTGAACAATAACTTCATACTAAAATATAACTATCTATCAGAATTTTTCTGGTATTCTTTAAAAATGCTTTATACTCCAATATGGAGCTGAGCATACCAAATGATTAGTATGCATTGTTTGGTATAGAGTGTATGGACCAACCATTCAAAGCCTAACAAACTCCTTTCCTCTCCTCGACCTTGTGCTTTTTTTGTCTTTGTTTCCGAGAAAAGCAAAGCAATGAGTTCCCTCACGAAGACCACGCTGAAGAAAGAGGCAACGTCGTCCTCGTCGTAATTTTTCACTGACTCTTCTTCTTTCTGATTTCACTTTTTTTTTTTTTAATATTTTGATCTGGATCTTTTTTTTTGCGTTGGTTTTATGTAGTGACGAAGAAGCCGTCATGGAAACTGTTGAAGAAAGGGTAGTGGATGAGAGCGGTGAAGAAGAGGAAGCGGATGAGAATGTTGAAGAAGGGGAAGCGGCTGAAGACGATCTAGAGTAAATTTTCAATTTTCAGTACTCTCATGGTTTTTTTGTGTGTTCCCTTTGGTGTTTTCGTGTACCTGACTACTCATTTCCCGTTTTACAGTAAGGACGATAAAGAAATCGCTGGAGAAGAAAACGAAGGCCTCGGTGATGGTCCATTGTTGCCCGCTGAACAAGGTAAAAGCAAAGCCTCTTCTTCTCTTGGATCTGGATTTTTTTTTTGAGGCCATGGAACTGAAAAATCGCTCGCTGCTTTGATCATGATATCATCAAAGTAGAATCATACTTATTGGAGACTGCATGATCAACTACCTATTGTAAAATCAAGCAACCAACTAAAAAATACTATGCACAAACGTCGCTCCTACCTACACATACTTAAAAGTCAGTCTCCGAAAAATCGCTCCTACCTACACATACTCATTAAATTTTAATATCATATACATTCCAAAATTCAAAATATATTTGTTTTAATTTACATTAATATTGTTCTAACATTTTCATCAAATATTGTCTATTATTGTTTTTTTTCTCAAATTACCAAAAGTAGTAATTCAAACTTTTACGGAATTTACATACGTTTTATGACTTGAAACAATATTATATTTGAATTCCTTCAATCTTCAAACAATTTGAGGATGACCTTTTTTAAAGTTAGAATTTGTCCTATCTATTACACGCCGATTGGTGGTGTACGTATAACTTTTTTGCCTCTTGCATCACACACACCAAAGAAGTAGAATATGCATGCCATCATCCGTTTCCATCGATCAAATCCTTGGACTCCCTACCATCTTTCTTTAGTACGCTGGAATACCATCATGCATGCATGGTCGTCTGATTTCCAACGTACTCTTTCTCGACGCATGCAAGCATGATGGCTTGGCTTTGACAGAGTTTAACCTCCCAGATCCTTCAAACAAACGAAATGTTAATTTCAGACTCGCTACTTCGACAGAGTTTCACAAGGCGGAAGAGGTAAAAGCAAAAACCACAATCATGATATTAATTGTCTCATCCTCATTAACCGGAAATATCCCATGCATGCGCGGTTTAATTTTAAGAAGTAGATGGAGAATCTAATCACTTGTGGAGTCAGCTGGTTGAGTAAAACTGGCGTATGCCTATAGTCCTAACATCGAGGAGGACATGAACGAGTGGTTTAACTTCATGGACACGCTAAATTTACTAATTGGATGACTTTACTTTGTGTAAATAATTAGAATTGTATGTATGTCAATGCAAGTAGTCCTTGGTTCGATAGTAATGTAAAGAACCAGTGGTCTAGAATCAATTTTTTTTTTTTTTTATGACGCTTGAGTATATTTAGTGAGCTTTTAAGTTTTAAAAGCCTAGATCTCAGATTCTCAGACATAAATATGAACCGTCCAAATCTTTAAAAACAAAGAGAGACAATATCCAACGGTTGAGAACACAGTCGATCCTAGATAATTTGTCTCAAAAGAAGTCTTCGTTGGTCGGCAATCTTCTAATGAAGTTCTGGAACCCGTAGGGCAAATCGTTGCGAAGATACAGGAATTTAACCCACCAGACAATAACTCCCAAAAAGAAAAACTTACCAACATGACTGTACTACATTCCAAGTAATATAAACGATGTACATGATCCAATAACAGACGACGAAGAAGGAGATCAAAACGGATGGTTGGTAAAGCAACGCAAAAAGCTATTGTTTCAAGGCATTCACCCCTAGTAACTGATAGCACCTCCACAATCATGACGTTCTCCATAATCTTCCTCAACCTATCGTACCTCATCCTAAGAATGTTCAAAATCATCACGAACCTAGCCAAAAAGGTAAAAAAAAAAAAAAAATCATCACGAACCTAGAGAAATGGAAATTTTTTAAATTTACTTGTTATCGATCGTCCCTGAAGGACAAGATTCAGCAGTTGCCTATGCTGCTTACCTATCTTAATGGGCCAGTTGACCTCTTATTTACTGAGGTTCGTTATCTTTGAGCTTTGGTTAACTTCGCTTTTTTTCTTACATAATACTGGATGCGACAGTTTTAGATACATACAAATAGAAAATTGTTTCTTACAAAGTTAAAGGTATTTGTTTTCCGAGTTTGCACTTACCATGACTACATATATGATTTTTGGGGGTATTCAAAGAATCATAGAAAGCAAGCTCGTTTCTTTCAAAAGAAAGATTGATCAGTAACAACCTAATAAAAATAAGATTTATTTGGAAAACAACTGATACATTCGCCACCACCTAAACACCATCATATACATTATTCGTTAAAGAGTCTAGCAAATTAAAAGAACAAAGAAAAAAGAAAAGCATATGAGCTCAAAAGGCAAGGATTGCTCTAGAGTAGAGCCCTGAGAATAAGAGTCAACGCATGTTCTCCCTCCGTCGGACATTTCTGGTTCTGTCATGGTACTTTGGTTTAGCCGATCCTCTTTGAGTTGTTAACTCCACTATCCTCCTCTGTCTCTCTGGTGGACGCGGAACTACTTCTCCGTTCTCAAACAACTCAGCTGCAATTGCAATAACATTTAAGCAAAGAGTTTTTGAGCTAAGCTAAGCTGATAGAATCCAACAAAAAATTTCATGTACATAAACCAAAGAAGCACTTCGCAAGTTCAATCAATCTTTCATACATGCATCATCAAAGAAAATGTTTTTGCTTAAAAAAATGCAGTCAAGTTTCAGTTTTTACTTAAAAGAGTGATGCTTCTCCAAGAGATCTACTCATACCAATGCCAAAACCAGACTTTTAAATTCTTGATGATTATGACAAAGGACATCAAGAAATGATCAATGAATACACACAACTTGAGACAATGCAGAACAGTGTGTTGATACACTTACCTCCGTAATCTTTGTAATCTGGATCAACATAAGAATCCGGAAGCACGAACAGAACACCAGGAAGTCCTGATGAGTGTCTCAAAAAAAAAAAAAAAGCCAATTCAATCAATCATAATCACATCATCTGATTCTATTCTAAAGAACCATACACATCCGAGTGACTGACAAAAAAACTTAGTGTGTCTCAAAAGATTACCTTCAAGTTTGTTTGATGTTTCCTCATCGATCTGACAACCAAACCCAAAATACCTCTCGCACGAAACATTGTACATCTTCTTCTTAGCTTCTTCCTCACTGATAAACCAAAACAAGAATCAGATTTTGAGTATCATAACAGTGAAGTAGCTAAGGAGGAATACTTAACGAACACGACAAGGACTTACCTGCCGACAATTTTGGCTAGGTTTTGAACATAGCAATCAATCATTTGCTGTTTCTGAGCGTTTTCGCCGCCGGGCTTGTCCATGACGATCAGCCAATGCTCGTAATCGCAGCCAGGACACAGCGGCGCCATTTCCGTGGGTGGTCGATCACTGAAATTGGATCCGGATTTGAGCGGCGAAGACGATCCACCGGACCTATCCATCCGGGTCCGTATCGTTGTGAAACGGGTCAAAGCAGGGATGTACCCGACGGCGTTGAACAGCGTCGGTGAGGTTCGACGGGAGAGGAGGTGAGAAGGAAGCGGGGATTGAGAAGCGGCGGCATTTGAGGTGGAAAAGAAACGCTTAGCTACGCGTGAGGCCGTTGATCGGGATAGTGTTTTCGCCATTGAGACTGACTGGTGTGGTTCCCGGCGATGATCGACGTTGACGAGACTTGGGTTTAAGGTAATGGGGTAAAACTAATTGGGCTTGAACTTTGTTATTATTGGGCCTTATCATTTCAAACTGTATAAAGGCTCGTTTGGATGAGAGATGAGAAATTGAGAAATCGTTTCTACTACTGTACGTTTGATGAACTTTGTTAAGAAACAAAAATAATTAGATATAACTTTATTTTTATTCAGAAATTTAATAGAGTTCATCAAAAACCACATGTACCACCAGGTCCTCCAAACGCGAAGGCCAATCCGGTGGATTTAAGGTAATTCAAATATGTTACCCTATAGCAATTATAAGTACCAGCATCAAGTCTTGTGTCCCTATTCTCAAGATACACCTTCTTGTATTTCGAATCTATAAGGAAGATGTTTTTAAAATATGCTGTCTTTTTTATATCAGTCACTGGAAAATGTCCGTTCCCCATTGGAGGACTAATTCCAGATGGAGATAAATAAGTATTTCCTCCAAATGTTATTCGAGAAGCCCCTTTGTTTAAGTGTGTAAATAATTTTTTGGGCCAATAACCAACCACTTCATCAAAGAATTTGAGTACCCAATTTCCAGTGAAGCCATCCTAAATACATATGAAACAAATTAAAAAAAAAAAAAAAAAAATTTTTCAACAAGTACTTAAGAGATCAAAATAGTTGGGTGGTTTAATAATTCTTTTGAAACTAAATATAAAAAAATCGTAAAAAAGACTAAAGAATAATTTACCTGAATAACTTGCATTCGAAAGGTAAGGCTCTTTTGACCATAGACGGATGACCCCCAGAATCCTTTTCCAAGAATGAGTTTTCGACTTACAACCACAAAGCCAGGACATTGTGTATTATAGCACCCTGTTTTTTGATAATGATCTCTCTACAAATAAATTAAAAATAAATAAATAAATAAATTAGTAAAGGTCATCCAATTGTTTTGGTTTCTCATTTTTTTTAACTAACCTAATTTTAGTTCTTATGTGAATAGATTTACGATTAACTAAAAACTACTACTCACAGTCCAATATATTGTTAATCGTGTGACACTGTCACCATACAATCTTGGATGCACCTATAATATATATAAATAAAAACATATAGTTAGATACTCATATATGTTAAAAACCACATGATTGTGTATACGATGCATAATCTTTAGTAAGTAAATGGTGGTATAAACTTACTGCCCAACCAGCTTGTATACTATTGACTTGACCTGCATGTCCATTCTCTAACCATATTTGACTTTTACTGTATTGACCGTTTTTCAACGTTAATAATTCATGAATACTTATTTCTGCTTCAGCTCCTCGATAGATAGTTCCATTTAGCACTGTCTCAATTGCTGCATACTGTAAATTTTTAAAATATATGTTAGTCTTAATAACTAGATGAGACTTTATTACTCCTTTCAGAAAAGAAAAAAAATAGAGCGAGACATACATGTTGACCATAAAACTCGACTGAATTCAAACGAACGCTCTGTAATTCGTTTCCTTGTCTTAAAATTGCAACTGTTCCTTTTGGACAATGCTCTTGTGTGCTATATTTGTTGCTTCTTTCAATATTTCCATCTAAGTTGAATGTTTCCTGTATCCATCACAAGTCAAAAAAAAAAAAAGAGTAAGATTCTGCATAACAAATGTTTCACGGACTATTTCTTTCATAGCTGTTTGATTGACCACAGCTGTTCATTCTAATAATATAAATTAAAAATGAAATATTTATCCAAAATGTTCTGAGGAATGGTCATCTTAACTATAATAATATATAGTATTAAAACCAAAAATTGAATCATTGTAAAAAATACATTTAAAACTTTATTTTGCATAAATACTTCATACAATTTAAACATATTTTTTTAAAAAGTAAATAAAATATTTGAGTTTTTATTCGATTTTGACTCCAATGAACAGAATAAGATCTAAGTTATTTGATCTACCAGCATTTTACTGCCTTACCTGAATCTTGTGATTTTTCAACAATGGATGTTGAAAAGCCGGTTGTTTGTATATATCAACACAATCATATTCCTAAAAAATTTGTTGAAAAAATAAGAGAAAGATTGTAAAAAAAAAACATAAAATTTTTGAAAGTAACAAAATTAAAAACATACATTAAGGAGTCTCACATCAATGTTGCCTTGTGCGCCTTGTGTAAACAACAGATAAACACAGATACATAGAGCTAGATGTAACGCCATTGATAAATTATTTTTTTAGTTTATCTCTAGTTATTGTCTATGATACTATCTGGTATAAATACAAATTCAGTCAACCACTTTAAACTACTGCTATATTACTACTTGTTTTATAATCTCTTGACCAAAATTAATATATGCATATATTTTTTGGTCAGAAATCAAATGTCTATTTAGGGGAATATATCTAAATGGCCATACTACATCCCTTATAAGAAAAATTACCAAAATTTTCAAAGATTTACAAAGATATTTGCTAAAATAATATTAAAATAACCAAAATAATCCACCAAAACTTATTAAAAATAATCATATTGATTTGTTTACCAAAACATATTTGTCACATTATTTATTTACTTCTTATGAATTTATTATTAGGGATAATAATTTAGGCTAAAATATTAAGAATTTTTAAAAATGTTTTAATTTTTATAAAACAATTTTATTTAATTAAAAGGTGGATATGGAAACAAATGCAACTAGATTTATAACATATATGTATTATACAAGAATTCAAACAAAAGCTAAATGAAATAGAATTTAGAAAAGAAATACAAAATCTATCTTAAAAAACGAGAGAGGAAAATTTAATTAAATAAATATATGATATGAAAGCTACTCTATAGTGTATTTTTTTTTGGATTTGTCACCTTAAATTATTGAGACGATTTAAATAAATACCGAAATTTTGAGGAATAATTAAGAAAGAGGGAAAAAGTTGTGAAGTCTCGGGTTTTCACAAGGCACACTTGAGTCAGACCAACACGGATATGTGGGACCCTCTAGCGGTGAATTTTCTCGCAGCATTAAATGCATGATATGATTATCCGTTAGCTTGGTGACATTGCTCATGTTGAGGCACTAATAAAAAAAAATTCTTCAACAAGAAAAACATGGGAAGAAAATAAGAAAATGCGGAGGAAAAACAATAAAATAGAAAATAATTGCATATGAGAGGATTTGAACACTTCTCCTCAAAGTTAGGATGAGGCATTCTTTTCCAAATGAACTAACATATATAATATTGAAATGTCTAGCTGAACAATTATTAAAAAGGAGAGTTGGGCACGTGCCCCACCCCCTTTGTCTGTAGATCCGCCATTGGATGGCATCCATCATTGGTGGCTGGGTCGGGTTGTTGGTAGCGGCAGACATGGCAACAGGTGAGAAAGGAAGAGAAGTATAGACAAATTTTTGTATTTAGGTCTTAGATTCGTGGCTCTGATACGATGTAGAATGTGAAACTTAATAATATTGACAGAGAGATTACAACTATATATAGTGGGATACAAGTAGGGTTATTAGGGATTACTAATGTATATAACTACCCTTGATACACATAATATACATTCTCTACAGATTTCTGCTACTTTTTTACGTACCACGAAATCTTCCTTTTCAGCGGGAAAATCTTCATCCAACTAGGTGTAGAAGCATCAGCTTTTAAGTACGATACAATGAAATAGTTAAGGAATACAAAAAAACATAACATATGGAGGACTTACATGCCACAAGTTTTGGCTAGGGTTTGAGCATATCAATCAATCATATGCTATTTTTGCGTGTTTTCACCACAGGGCTTGTCCATGATGATCAACATTCTCTACAGATTTCTGCTACTTTTTTACGTACCACGAAATCTTCCTTTTCAGCGGGAAAATCTTCATCCAACTAGGTGTAGAAGCATCAGCTTTTAAGTACGATACAATGAAATAGTTAAGGAATACAAAAAAACATAACATATGGAGGACTTACATGCCACAAGTTTTGGCTAGGGTTTGAGCATATCAATCAATCATATGCTATTTTTGCGTGTTTTCACCACATGGCTTGTCCATGATGATCAACCAATGCTTGTAACTGCAACCAGGAAATAACGGTGCCATTTTAGTGGGTGGTTGATCACTGAAACTGGATCCAGAATTGAGCGGCAAGTAAGAGCCATCACACTTATCCATCCGCGTCTGTATTGTTGTAAAATGGATCAAAGCAGTGATTTAACTGATGGTGTGGAACAGTATCGGTGGATAGGAGGTGAGAAGGAAGCAGATTAAGAAGAGGCGACATTGGAAATGGAAAAGAAAGGATTAGTGAGGTCATGGGTCGGGATAGAGTTTTCGTCATTGAGACTTGTTTGGTTCCTGGTGATGATCGATGATGACGTGATGAGGCTCGTTTGGATGAAATGAAGGTTTTTTATATAAAAATATGAGGCTAATTAAAAAAAAATGATCACTTTTAATTTTAATTAATTCATATTTGGTATTTGATATTATTTTGTTGATACATAGCATATATAGAATTCCTCAAATACCACAATTTCCACCTGGTCCTCCAAATGAAAATGCCACACCAGTGGATTTATAATAACCCCAATATGTCACTCTATAGCAACTATAAGAATCAGCGTAACGTCTTATTTTCTTATCTTCAACATAAACTCTTTTATAGTTAGAGTCTCTAACCACAATGTTTTTAAAATGTGCTGTCTTCTTAAAATCTGCAACCGGAAAATGTCCATTTCCCATTGGAGGACTAATTCCATCGGGAGATAAATAAGTATTTCCTCCATAGCTTACTAGAGAAGCTCCTTTGTTTAAGTAAGTAAATAATTCTTTAGGCCAATAACCAATCACTTCATTAGATATTTGAAGTACCCAGTTTCCACTATTGGGATCCTAATATATATGAAACAAAAATAAAAAAACAAAATATACTTTATCAAGTATCCAAAAAGTCAAAATAATTGTATGGTTTGATAATTTCATTGAAACTAAATATATAAATCTTTTCGTATAAAGGCTAAATATAAATATACCTGATTAACTTGTATGTTAAAGGTAAGGCTTGTTTCACCATAGATGGATGACCCCCAAAATCCTTTTCCAAGAAGGAGTTTTTGACTTACAACCACAAATCCAGGACATTGCGTATTGTAGCATCCTGTTTTTCGATAACCATCTCCCTGAAAAGGAAAAAAAATTATGTATAATATTATTTGTTACCTTAATAAAATAGCAAAGCTCATCAAATTGTTTTGATTTCTTCTCTTTTACTCCAAGCTAGTTATTGTTCTTATGTGAATACCATTAACTAAAAACTACTTACTGTCCAATATATTGTTAATCGTGTGACGCTGTCACCGTATAACCTTGGATGTACCTACAATTAAAAAACAAAAAAAACATATAATTATGCTTATAATTTAATAACCACATGAATATTTGTGAATGTGTAATCTTTAGTAAGTAAATGGTGGTATAAACTTACCGCCCAACCAGCTTGTATACTATTGAGGTTACCTGCAGATCCATTCTCTAACCATATTTGACTTTTACTGTATTGATTGTTTTGCAACTTTAAATCGTGAATACTTATTTCTGCTTCGGCTCCTCGATGGATAGTTCCATCTATTATGGTTTCAATCCTTGCAAACTATAAATTTTGTAAATTTGGTAGTCTTAATAACTAAATGAGATTTAGTAGCTCTTTTCGAAAACAAAAATTAGAGGGAGACATATACATGTTGACCATAATACTCGTCTGAATTCAAATGAACGCTCTGAGATTCATTTCCCTGTCTTAAAATTGCAACTGTTCCTTTTGGACAATGCTCTTGTGAGTTATATTTGTTGCTTCTTTCAATATTTCCATCCAAGTTGAATGTTTCCTATATGTATCACAAGTAACAAAATAAAAGTAAGATTTAGCATAACAAATGTTTCTCTAACTACTTTTTTCATTGCTAGCTAATTGATTAGCCACATCTATTCATTATAATATACAATCTAAAATTGACATATTTGTCCAAAATGTATTTAGGAATAGCCATTATATAACAAATCTGAAAATTTTAAAATTGAAACTGAAAATTGAATCATTAGAAAAAAGTATAAATTTTATTTTGTATGAAAATACAATTTTAAACATAGCTTTTAAAAATAAATAGAATATCTGAATTCTGACGCAATATGAAAAATCTAATTATTTATGGTGGAATGGAAGAATAAGAATAAGATTATATTACCTGAATCTTGTGATTTTTCAACAATGGGTGTTGAAAAGCCGGTTGTTTGTATATATCAACACAGTCATAATCCTGTAAAATTTGTTTAAGAAGAGAACTGTTGTAAAAATAAAATGAAAATCTTAAAAGAAAGAACAAAGAAAGGAAAGTTAAAGAGACTCACGTCAATGTTTCCTTGTGCACCTTGTGTAAACAGCAGATAAACAGAGAGACAGAACAATATATCTAATGCCATTGCCATTGATAAGTTATTTTTTTTTGCTCTCCAACTAGTTACTCTACCATACTTGCCAATATAAATAAAAATATATATTAATTCTGGTCAACGAGTATTTAAGGTATTGATGTGGATACACTGGTTTTTATTATATTTTTACCAAAAATAGTATATGCAATTATGCATATATTTTTGTGGTCAGCAGTCAAATATATATATAGGGAAATATGGCTAATGGTCATATACTATATTCCTTATAAATATAAATTTACCAAAAAAAAATAAAGATTTTCAAGTATTCATACATATTTTGCCATTTCTTTTGCATTTCTTATAAATTAGGCTAAAAATAATATTTAAAAAAAAATGAATGAAGAAATAAAATTTAAATGTAAATGTGGATACTAAAACGATTACATCTAGATTTCGATATATTCAAAAATAATTTTAAAAAACGTTTATAGAAATTGGATTTAGAAAAAAAAAAAATCTAAAAGAAACAAAGAAAACGTAATTCCAAAATTATTAAAAATATAGTCATTTTATTTAATTAAAGATATTAAAATTAAATGAAAATAATAATAATGAGACGAGACGACAGTTACCTCGGTTGGGAACAGATTCTGATCCCGCCAATGTTATCTACACGTGTCAAATACTGATTGGTTAAATAGATATGCTTCATCTAATCTCATATTCTTTCAACCGTACGATATAAATCCAACGGACCATAAAAAAACCTTATCTCTCCAGCTTTTAGATCTCGTATAATACACATTCAAAGAACCCAAAATAAACGAAGCACACGAGCAGCAGTTAGAGGAAGAA